>NW_027491195.1:1259807-1889711 GCF_021521415.1 Bidens hawaiensis
CTGATAAGGTTGAGCATGGTGTTACATTGAATTGTAATATAAGTTTCAGACTGCGGCTTACAGTTAATGTTTTCTTTTTGTCAATTGTTCCAGACTTTTCATATGAAAACTCCTGATGGTGGCTGTTTAGCAATTGTTTTACGAACGGGATTTGAAACAATTCAAGGGAAATTAATGCGAACCATTTTGTTTTCAACAGAGAGGGTATGTGGCTAATTGTTATTTCAATTGACAATTTTAAGTCATTTTTCTCTATTACTTTATATTTGACAAATTTATATTCCTCAGGTTACTGCAAACAGCTGGGAGAGTGGACTTTTTATTCTGTTTCTAGTGGTTTTTGCAATTATAGCCGCCGGTTACGTACTTAAAAAGGTACGTGTGGCTATCATTTCTTTGTGTTTAATAATTCTTTTAGTATCACTATACATGTGGATGCAGGGGCTTGAAGACCCAAACAGGAGTAGATACAAGCTTCTTCTGAGCTGTTCTTTAATTCTAACTTCTGTGATTCCTCCTGAGCTGCCAATGGAGTTATCTATAGCTGTTAATACATCATTGATTGCACTAGCCCGACATGGTATATTTTGTACCGAACCTTTTCGTATACCGTTTGCTGGGAAGGTGAGCTAAACGCTTTAATCATGGTTATTTAGGTTTAATGTTCTTTAGATTCCATGATTTCATCACAGTTGTTTCTGTATAATCATTCTGCAGGTTGATATATGCTGTTTCGACAAGACGGGTACTTTGACATCTGATGACATGGTATGTCAGTTACAGGTTTAGCATTCATGGTTAAAAGTTTGTTAACTGCCTTGCTTTAATCTATAGGAGCTTTAATCTATGCTGTTTCGACAAGACAGGTACTTTGACATCTGATGACATGGTATGTCAGTTACAGGTTTAGCATTCATGGTTAAAAGTTTGTTAACTGCCTTGCTTTAATCTATAGGAGTTTTCTGGAGTTGGTGGGCTGAGTGATGATGTAGAACTAGAAACGGATACTAAAAAAGTGCCAAACCGTACTTTGGAAATTCTTGCTTCTTGTCATGCACTAGTTTTTGTGGACAACAAGCTGGTATGCAACTTTTCTCATTGTTTTATAAATGTTTTCTGGTTCAAATGAATTTAAAATATATATTGTAGGTTGGTGATCCTCTTGAGAAGGCTGCAATCAAGGGGATAGAGTGGAGTTATAAATCTGATGAGAAGGCGATGCCTAAAAAGTAAACCATTCAGTAATCTTTTCTGCAGTTTATGATTTTGATAGTTGCCGTATCACCTTTTATTTTTCAAGTTCAATGTTTTATATGTTTCTACATCTTACATGACACTTTTTTAAGGAACTTCCTTTTATTTTTGAAGGGGTGGTGGCAGTGCTGTCCAAATTGTTCAGAGACATCATTTTGCATCCCACTTGAAAAGAATGGCAGTTGTGGTTCGTACTGAAGAGCAGTTTTATGCATTTGTAAAGGTGTGTAAAAAGTAAATATTTTAATATCAACTAATTTTCTGCACTTCCCATTTAGGCTTAAATCATAGGACTTGGTGTCTCAGGGTGCACCAGAAACCATCCAAGAAAGACTAAGTGACGTACCAGCATTTTATGTAAGCACCTACAAGAAGTACACACGTCAAGGATCCCGCGTACTGGCTTTAGCCTATAAGCCTCTTCCTGATATGACGGTGACCATTCTTTTCGTTTTGACAACTTATTGTTTGTGTGTGCATATATGTTAGAGGTGCAAGCATCTTAGGCGGGAGGTCTTGGGATCAATCCAGGCAAAGAGTAGAAGTAGATTATGGTGTAGTTTAGGCTTTGTAGGGATAAAGTAATATTAGCCGTTCAAGAAAAAAGTGCTAATATATTTATTTGACTTTTCTATACGCTTTTTATAACCGTTGTTTCACATTGTCGTTTTGTTTTTGTAAATGAATATAGGTAAGTGAAGCTAGAAACTTGGACAGGGAAGTAGTTGAAAGTGGGCTAACCTTTTCTGGTTTTGCGGTGTGAACATATAACTTTTGCATAATGCTAAATTGTATATATTGGCAGTATACTTTCGTTTGACATATTTGCTATATATGGCAACCTTTAGGTATTTAATTGTCCCATCAGAGGAGACTCTGCTGCAGTGTTACTTGAATTAAAAAAATCGTCACATGACTTGGTGAGTTATACTGTTCTACTGATTTAGCTTCCTTTATGTAGTGTTTTAATATTTTTAACATAATGTTTGCTATGCTAAAGAATGATGTGATGATTACTGGACTTGTTTTCAGGTCATGATTACTGGTGATCAAGCGTTGACAGCTTGCCACGTTGCTCACCAAGTTAACATAATATCAAAACCCGCATTAATTCTCGTCCCAACTCAAAACAAGAAACAATTCGAGTGGGTTTCACCCGACGAAAAGGAGATCATGACTTACAGGTTTCACCCAACTAAACTCTTATATTTTTTTAAGATAATATTTTAAAGCCCGTTCTATTACAGTGAAGAAACAGTCGAGTCTTTAACCGAGGGTCATGATCTTTGCATCGGAGGCAATTGCTTTGAAATGTTACTGCAGACCAATTCTGTTGCCAATGTGATTCCATACGTGAAGGTGTTCGCACGCGTGGCACCCGAACAAAAGGAACTCATAATGACCACTTTTAAATCATCTGGAAGAGTAACTTTGATGTGTGGTGATGGCACTAATGACGTTGGTGCTTTAAAGCAGGTAATCTGACCTGTTTACTTATTTGACCCGACCAATACAAAAATTACCTGTTTACATTTTCAGGCGCATGTAGGGGTAGCTTTACTAAATGCAATACCACCTCCAAGTCCTGGTGAAAACCCATCCTCAGAAACAAAGCCGAAGAAACCCAAGCCCGCTACTGAACCGAGCTCGAGTGCCGCCAGTAACCGCCGCCTCACGCCAGCAGAGCTTCAAAGGCAGAAGCTAAAGAAGATGATGGACGAGTTAAACGAAGGAGACGACTGTCGGTCAGCTCCGATAGTCAAACTCGGGGACGCATCAATGGCGTCACCATTCACCGCCAAGCACGCGTCTGTCTCCCCGACCACCGACATCATCCGTCAGGGGCGTAGCACTCTAGTCACCACCCTGCAAATGTTCAAGATTCTTGGACTAAATTGTCTTGCAACCGCGTATGTATTAAGTGTCATGTACTTGGATGGTGTTAAGCTAGGAGACGTTCAAGCGACCATTAGTGGTGTCTTCACAGCCGCCTTTTTCTTATTCATCTCACACGCCCGCCCACTACCGACACTTTCCGCTGAGCGGCCCCACCCGAACATCTTCTGCTCCTACGTCTTTTTCTCTCTACTCGGCCAGTTCGCTATTCATATCCTTTTCTTAATATCATCCGTGAAAGAAGCCGAGAAACACATGCCAGAGGAATGCATCGAGCCCGATTCTGAGTTTGAGAGTAACATGGTCAACACCGTGTCTTACATGGTCAACATGATGATCCAAGTGGCTACCTTTGCGGTCAACTACATGGGTCACCCGTTCAACCAGAGTATATCCGAAAACAAGCCGTTTAAGATTGCTCTTTGGAGTGCAGTCGGGTTCTTCACAGTGATCACATCAGATATGTTCCGGGACTTAAACGACTGGTTGAAACTGGTCCCCCTGCCGACCGAGCTGCGTGATAAGCTTTTGGTGCGTGCGGCGTTGATGTTCTCAGTGTGTTATGCGTGGGAGCGGTTGTTGAGGTGGGCGTTTCCCGGTAAAATGCCAACTGTCAAGGGGAAGTTGAGATCGGTTAATGATGGTAGCAAGCAAAAGTTAGAATGATAATGAATTTTTGTTTGATTAGTTGGTACTTGCTTATTTATTAAGGGACAGAGATGCTTGTCACTTTACCTTTAGTGAAAGAGAGAGAATTATAGATTTTTGTATAATTTTTTTATAGGTGTTATGTTTTGTTTAAGCAAACAATATTCACGAAATTTAATAACTATAAGCCATTAACTTGTTTGTAGAACATTTTGACTTGAAACACACTCGGTGTAAGTGGTTCTATTGGCTACATTAATGAAGGATAAAGGATATGTCTGTGTTCCAGTGTGACTTGAAATTGATGAATTTGAGTTGTAAGAAATATTTAGTGGATGAACATGCTAAGTTGGGTTGAAATGGTGGCTAGCGGTAGTGGGGTGGTGTCGGCAATGGTGGTGTCCATGTTGGGGTGATGACAACTAGTTGGTGTTGGGTGGACGTGGCAGGTAGCCGTGGTGGAAGCGACAACGATGGTATGAATGCTCCTAACCTATTTATTCTAAGCCCTAATGTACTACAAAGGTCACCTTACTTTGTTAAAAGGATCATTAAATTGTTAAACCAAGAACAGCATCACAAATTTCAACTTAACAAATGGCGAGGATGCTTGGGCACTTGATAACTACAATAAAGCTAGTTTATAATGGTACGAATATAGCATATAATGCCGAGATCCCCAACGATTACATTGAATCAACCATAACAAACGTTGAGCGCTATTAAGTCCATTTTTTTAGAACGACTTTCTTGTGTGTTAGGTAACCGCCACTTTTTAATTTGGAGAGCTCCGTTGCCATATTTTGATCAGACTATGTTGTCTTAATCGGGCTCACGCCGGATTCAGAGTTTGGCTTGGTCGTTCCCTCAGGAAACAGTACCGCCAGCTGCAACTTGACAGTTGTGCCACCACAAGAGCAGAACTCCCTGGCGTAACAAACGGTGTGCGAAAACTTGGGTAGAACTGGCAACTTCGCAGTGCCTAGCTTAAATTTTTTATTGACAATAAAAGTGCCACGAATGGGACATTAGTATACTGATATTATTTATTTGTTTTGTTAATGTCTAGAAATAATCTCTTACATAATTTTAGATTAGGTGGAATCCATATGTGGCTTATAGCCTGAAACGTTTTAATTTGTTATTGTATGGCTCAAGATCCCATGGAAACTGACCCACACATGTGAAGCGGGTAGCAAATCATTTTGCATATAAAATGTAGCATTAGCAAATGCAAGTTCCATCATTTAAAAAGTGTCTCCTATTTAATATGAATTTTTATTTTATTTTATTTATTTTTTTATTATTCAGTTGGAAAACAGGAAAAGTATATGATTTCATTCTTGCTAGTTGCTGACAAATAAACAAAGAGCATTTATATTTAACCTATCAAAATATTCAAATAGAGTTTATTTTAGAGAAAATTTCTAAAATAGTTCTTTATAGAGAGAAGTCTTAAAATAGCCCCTTCTTTCTTGAGAATTTTTTAGAATTTGAACTTGAGAGACACATTGGAAAAATATAATTATTATGATGGAGCAGGCCAAATGTTTTAAAAATCTTTTTTTCCTAGAATTTGAAAATATGGACGTGCCAGGTAGGAAACATAAAAAAACAGTCTTGGGAGACTGTATTTTGAGAAGAAAAGTTTAGAAAAAATTTGAACTTTTCCTTCAATATTTCAAAATAATTTAGACTTTACCTTCAATATTTTCCTAAATTTGGTCTGCTCCCTACCTATCTTTAAATATTTGGCCTGCTCCCTCATAATAATTATCTTTTCCCAATTTGTCTCTCAAGTTCAAATTATAAAAAATTCTCAGGGAAAAAAGGGCTATTTTGGGACTTCTCTATCTAAAAAGGATTATTTTGGGAATTTTCCCTTTTTATAATGTAGGAAGTTATTTAAAATGTTGTGAGTGTAGGAAAGTAAAGTACAATGTTTTTTTCTGTATATTTTAAAAACTACTGGTCATGGCTTATAACTTTTTAATATATTTTAAAAGTGATTGTGAGTTAATGAAAAAGAAATAATAATGATAAAGTTATAAAAAGTATTATTTAATTGAGATGAGAGAGAAAATGTAGTATTTTTAGTATAATTTTTAATTTAGAGATAGAGAATTGGAAGTGAATGATCTAAGGAAGTTAATTCAAACTCTAAAACACCGATTAATAAAATAAAAACTTACAAATGTAGTTGACAAACATTTGATTAATTTAGGGGTTAAAATTAGGGTTGTTCATCGAATCAATTAACGAATTTTCAAGTTAAATCGAATTGAATAATCCTAATAATTATTTTTTTTGTCAGTATTCGTATTCGATTAAAAGTTGAACTATTCGATTTGTATTCGTATTATATGCGCAATTCGAAATTCGATTCGAATTCGTATTTGAAACTCGAATTCGAATCGATTTCGAATAAATTTGATATAATTCAAGTTTACCTATGCCAAAAACTTTGAAAACCATAATCATAAACAAACATATAAATTTAAAGTAGCTACAATATCACATAACAGTAAGTTCAAAACTAAAATACAAATAGTTTAAAATTCAAAATATTCTAAACGTGTAATCAATAACACCCATAATAGTATGGTCTAAGAAACAATAATATTGCCTACTGGGTTTAATTAATTTGTAATGGACACTTATTATTTATGAATTTGACACAAATTAAAAAATAATTATATATATATATATATATATATATATATAAAATTTATGTGTATATAAATTGAATTCGAATTTCGAATCAAATAATAAACATAAATACGTATTCGATTCGCATTTGATTTATATATTCAAATCGAATTCGAATTGAATTTAATTTCAAAAGCGAATTAAAATCTAAACACCCATATTTATATGATATCAAACATCCTACATATTAATTCTATTTTTAGAGAATGTATTCATTTTACGTCATAGTAAAGCAATTAAAGTGCATTATTGAACAACTTACTAAAATATATAAATTGGTTGTCAATGAATAGACTATTCAAGGAACTATACGAAAGCTGATTCATGCAAAATATCAAACACGAGTGAAGAGGTAGGTTCCAGCAGAGCCCAGTTGGACCTGCAAGACTCACCTCAAAGAGGGACGTCTGTGCAGTTGAAATCGCAAGACTCACCTTCAACAGGGACGTCTGCGCAAAGGCTAAACTCGCAAGACTCACCTTGAAGAGAGACGTCTGCGCAGAAACCAACTGGATCCGCAGGACCCACCATGCTCAGAGACGTGACGTCCTTACGCGCAGTACGCAAGCTGTTCCCGCAGGAAAAGCCTCCCAATGGTCGACGTACTCCGCCTGTTCCCGCAGTAACGGATACTAGCCATCAGGGAAGGCTACCCGCGCAGCAAGGCTACACGCACAAGACACTTAACTCTTAAATAATTCAGTAATGTCACCTGAAGAAGGAGTGAGCAAGCCGGGAACACTCCCGCCCAAAGCCGGGAATACTCCCGCCCAAATGAGCCAGTCCGTACGCTACTGGAGGACCTTTTGTACTGTACCTGACGAGGTATGGACAAAAGGTCTGACCAAAGCAGCGACAGCTCACTGTGAGAAAGGAATAGTACACAGCCGGCCTGGTCACTATCAGCCACTGCCTACTCACCAACCCCTGTCACTATTAGCCGCTGCCTACTCACCAACCTGTCGTAGCACGTGCATAGCCTGCAGTTGGTGGAAAAGAATAGTACACAGCCGGCCTGGTCACTATCAGCCGCTGCCTACCCACCAACTACCAGCATGACATGTGCGTAGCCCACAGTTGGCAGAACATGAATACTATTCAGCCGGCTGTACCTTCTTGGAAACCTACATTCGGCTATAAATACTCTAACACCTTGGAATGGTATGGACATTACATTATCTTACATTATCTGATATCTCATTATCTTATCTTCTCTAGCAATCTCTTAATATACACTTATATTCAAGAGCAATCTAGTCTGATTCTCACGCCGGAGGGTGGTCACAAGGAGGTACCCCCCCTTCTCAGTGACGAGCTCACGGTGTCTGTTTTGCAGGTCATCAGAAGAACCATCTTTGCCGGATCTAACCCCTCGTGGGAAACATCTATTTAACCCCCAGATTATCCGTAATCTGCCCGGGGTCAATTAGTGTTTCTTCATTGGCGCCATCCGTGCATAAAAGCTAGAACTAATTCTCTCAGTTTTTTCAAAACCTCCGAAAAGATGGTTAACGTTACTCCGGTCCCCAGGCCAGGGAGTAACCAAGAAACCCCGGTAACCACAACCCCAGCTACTGGGGGGAACACCGGCGAATACACACATTTTACGAACACTACCCCGGTTACCCAAGCCGGGGCAAGTGCAGTAAATTTTACGAACACTACCTCGGTTACCCGAGCCGGGGCAAGTGCAGTAAACAATCCTCCCCTGGGATTCATTAATACCCAGGTGGAAAGACAACAGACGAGGCCCCCCCGCCAAACACTTGAACAAGTTAAAGCGTGGGCGGAAAAACGTCAAAGGGAATTCCAAGCTGAGTTGGATGAACGCTTACTTTCACTCCAACAGGCTGACGAATTCGGAAGCACTCGACAACAGCTCAACATGAGCAATGAGTGCGAGTACTAGGACGATGATTCGGAGGAATCCAACACCGACGTAAACCCTCGCCATAAGGCGAAAGGGAAGCGTAAGGAAACGGACTTCCAACCAAGAAGGAATTTTGGAGAAACCTACAAACCAAAAAACGCGGGTGGAAACCCACGTGACTTCTCTAAAACCTTCAGACCAACCACTGCAAATGCGGGAACCTCCAAGTTTGCAAGGGACATTGCGGAAGCAATCGCCCCAAGAAGTGCCAAACAGATGTCCAACATCGGCACCTATGATGGTATATCCGACCCAGACGATCATTTGAACAGATTCATAGCGGGGACAACCGTCAGCAACTGGACGGAACCCACGTGGTGTTATATGTTCCAGATGACGTTGGTTGGAGCAGCCAGAGCGTGGTTTGACCGTCTACCGGTCCACCACATCTACGATTGGGCAGACTTCCAACAGAAGTTCAGCCAACACTTCAGTCAACAAAGAAAGTACACTGAAGAGCAATGGACAATCCTCAACTGCATCCGAGAGGAAGATGAGTCTTTACTAGACTTCATCACGCGCTTCAATTCAAAGAAGCTAAGTCTGGGCAGTATTAGCGAAGATCTTGTTCGCGCTGCTTTCATCCAGGGCGCGAAAGACCCAGAGCTCATCCGCACCTTAACTGGTAAAGATGGCATGCCATCCACATGGGATGCCATCATGACAACAGCAAAACGCTTCGCGAAAACGGAAAAGCAACTGGGTAGAGATCTTCCCCAAAGCACAAACTTCTACACCCAGAAAACAAGAGAAAATAACGTCCTTACCGCCCGACTAAACAAAAAGAGGAAGCTAGGTATTTGGCAGTCAAGGGTAAACTTCGACACCTCATCCGGCTCGCACCCTCGGTTAGGCGGAAAGGACAACAGACAGTCGTCGAACCGGAACCCCCGGTGGACGCCGCTCACCAAAAGCGTCACCGAGATTTTCGACACCGAGAGGCTCCCATGGCCAAAGGCTCCAATAATCTGAGAGTGTCACAACGCTGATCAGAGCAAATTCTGTGACTTCCACAGGACAAAAGGCCACAACACCGACGAATGCATAGACTTGAAAGACATCATCGAGACATTCGTCAGAGATGGAGAACTCGCACACCTCGTGGCGTAAAGGATGCTGAGCAGGCCAACGCGTGTAGAACCCCAGTTGGGAAAAACACGAAACTACAGCTACAATGTTGGAGACTACATACTGCGTAAACAACGAGATTCCGAACCAAGTGCATATCGGCTCGATGGCACTCCCATCCAAACAACATGGAAGGGAGCTCAATTACACAGTGCATGTAGATCAATTCCAAACTTGTAAAAGAAAAGGCCCAGAGCCACTTCTAATGGAAATGATTCTCCTTATCACATTGACGCTGATAATCTTACATTTATACTTATGAACTTTCCACACTGATATGCCGGTCTTCACCGCATACATAAGTAGGGAAGTAAGTCGTTGCGTGTGGAAGGCGGCAAAACCCGCATAAACACAAAAAACGGCCAACCTTCACGCAGGTCAGTTATAGGTAAAGTTGGGTCATCCCACTAAATGAAAGTGCCGGTCCTACCCGCACAAATCATGATAGAGGAAACCAAACTAACCTATTGACAACCGCGCGTCGAACGGTTAACTTATTCAAAACACTGATATGCCGGTCTTCACCGCATAAATAAGTGTGAAGAAGTCGTTGCGTGTGAAAGGCGACAAAACCCGCATAAACATAAAAAACGGCCAACCTTCAAGCAGGTCAGTTATAGGTAAAGTTGGTTCATCCCACTAAATGAAAGTGCCGGTCCTACCCGCACAAATCATGATAGAGGAAACCGAACTAACCTATTGACAACCGCGCGTCGAACGGTTAACTTATCCAAAACACTGATATGCCGGTATTCACCGCATAAATAAGTGTGAAAAGAAGTCGTTGCGTGTGGAAGGCGGCAAAACCCGCATAAACACAAAAAACGGCAAGAATTTCTAAGGAAAAGATGAGGAAAACCTTCACGCAGGTCAGTCATAGGTAAAGTTTGGTCATCCTACTAAATGCAAGTGACGGACTTACCCGCACAATCATGATAGAGGAAACTGAACATTAACCTATTGACAACCGCGCGTCGAAAGGTTAACTTATTCAGAACACTTAGAAAATCTCTTAAGGAAAAAATGAGGAAAACCTCCACGCAGGTCAGATATAGGTAAAGTTTAGCCATCCTACTAAGTGAAAGTGACGGTCTTACCCGCACAATCACGAAAGAGGAAGCAAAACTTTAACCTATTATCTGCCACGTTGAAAGGTTAACTTATCCAAAGTACTTAAGAAATTGCTAAGTTAAACTAAAGTATGCACAAGCGAATCTTATATTGTTTATGCGGCAAAACAAGTGCCAAATTAAACTATAATATGCATGAGCAAGTCGTATAACGTTTATAAAGCAAGAGTGACGGTCCTACCCGCACAAAAGATTTATATTCCATAAAAATTCAACTGTTACAAGAATGGCCGGGTATCTACCCGCCTACAAGAATATAAATCTATACAAAGACGTAAATCTATCCTAACAGTGGGAAAGGATTTAAAAGATCAAGCTTCAGGGCCACTCCCTCCAAACCCACTTGTACCCGCACCATCAGTTGGCTGTGGCGGTTCAAGGAAGGTCTTGAGAATGGTTAGCCCATCATCAGCAGCGGCAACTTCGTTCACCTTCTCCACCACCGGGTGCGGGAAGGCGGCATACTGGTTCACTGCTTGGTCATATACAGCTTCAGTATCCACATCATATAAAGGGAAGTTGGAAGGCGGGATGCCCTTCTCAACGAACCCTAGACCAAGCAGGAAGCCAGCCTTTTCCCCATCCTCATGAGAAGCGTTGAGGGTTGCGCTCATGGCATCGTCATATGATGTGTCCGAGAAGACCCGATGCACAACCTACAAAACAAAAATACAAGTATCAAAACCTTTTCTAAGTACAAAGAAAAGCGTAAAGATATTATGAAGCTATGCATACTTGCGACAACGCTTCTCGTAGAAGCCATTCCTTGGTAACCATAGCCTCCTGAAGGGCAGCTTGAGCTTCATTACGGGCACGTTCGGCTTCGTTCTTTATAAGGTTGGCAAGCAAGACATCTTTGGCTGCAGCCTCTTCGACGCCCTTTAGCTTACGCTCAGTGTGGTCAAGCACCCCCCTCTGGTCCAAGATCTCTTGGAGCTTCTTGGCATCTTCCATGGCCAAGGCATCATGAGCCTGCTGGAGCCTCTCTAATTTGGCTTTGAGCTCTTCATTCTCAGTGCGTAGAGGCTCAGCAACAGCTTCAGCCTTGGTGGCCCTCTCAGTTGCGTTCCGTGCAGTTTCCTTAGCCAACCGAAGCTGTTCATTAACAGCTTGGGTAGCCTTGGAACGGGCCTCGAGACGGGCCTGAACTTCAACCTCGAGGGCCTTGAAGGCCTTCTCTTTCTCCGCAGCAACGGCGGAGAGTCTCCTGTTCTCCTCCCGGATAGCCCGCGCCTGAGCTACTTCTTGGATACGAGCCGCCTTTAACTTGTCGTTTTCACGACAAAGCAGCTTGACACGCGGCTGCATCCGGGCAAGGAGAATTCGAAGCTCGTTTGTCAGCCTACCCTCCTGGTAGCTTGACATAGCTTCTCCCAGTGCACCACTGGGGGCCGCGTGACGCGCCCACTCGACGCAGTCCACAGCCGTCCGAAGGGTTGTTCCCCGGCGGATGTTCCACCGTGGAACATACACCTCATTCGAATCCGACACTGCAAAAACAAAAAGCAGTTAGGAAAAGATGATAAAAAAAAATAATATAAAAAGGCCAAATTCACCCTACGCACCTGTAGGGTCGACAACAGGCCGGTAGCCGCCGAACCCATCACCTGAACCTAACGGATATCCATCCAAGAGGTCAGGCAGATGGGAAGGAGGCAGAGATTAGCTAGAAGCCCCAAACATACCTGCTGAACCGGCCGCGGGCGAAGTAGTTGCCGGTGCCGGAGGCACGGTTGAAGCCGCCGCAGTAGAGACCACCGGTGGTGAACTCACTGGAGGTGAACTCACAACCGTGGCCACCGCTGCGGAGGAACCCGCAGAAGAACTCACCGCCGGCTCAGTGAAGGACGCAGTGAATATGGCACTGACAGCCGGCGGAGACGTCACAATTGGAACAGTTGCCTCAACCGGATGAGCAACTGAACCAATGCTGCAAACAGGCGCAGCAGCCTGGGTCATCGCCTCGGGTAGGTTGACCAAACCTACCGTCATGGGTCCAGAGCTGCTCCTCCCCGCGTCACCTTAGAATGCGGTAGCATCCACGCCTGCATGAAGACAAGATATTAAAAACAATGGCGGAAAGAAATTGCGGGTAAGATTAATTTATACTTACGAGTTCTCTTCAACTTGAAGGTTCTGACCGGCGGGGACGAACCCGACGGAGCCGGCCTCTTCACGCCGGTCACCGTCGTAGAACTTGGTCGCGCGGCAGTGGCAGCTGTCTCAACCTCCGAGACTGTTGTCTCACCACCACCAGGGTTCCCCGCCACCTCCTCGCTTTCGGTCTCTGAGTCAGACCGATTCACCGGATCGGCAGTAGAGGCAACCTTCGCCTTGCCCTTCGCGCCAGCAGCCTTCTTCCTCACCAAGAAAGGACCATCTGCGGATTCCTCATCAGAAGATGACAAGATTAGAGGAACTCCAGCAGAGGTTTGAGCATGGAGAGGGCGGGGGTTAAAAAGTTCCTTACCTGGTCGCGTGGCACTCAAAATCTCGTGGCCTGGCGGGTAGACCTCCACAAACCGATCCGCCGTTTGCTCCAAGATGGGCAACTCGTTCTCATCAAGAGCACGGGTACCCATCCGAGCGGGACCACCAGCTTCCCACGGATGCAGGAGCGATTGTAGGTCGTTTCCCTCTGAAACAAAAAGAGAAACAGTTAGAAGAAAAACCCTAAATTAGCAAAGAAGACAGAGCATACCGTAAGGGATAGAGTTCAAACCGTATTCAAGGATGATGGGAATCTGTGGCGCCTCCGCCCCAGCATCCTTCCACACCCGGCTCATCCCGAGCATCACCATCCCGGACTCCGCAAAGTGGTAAACCGGAGAATGGACCCGGGAAATCTTGGAGAACCATTCCGCCTCTTCGTAGTTGAAGGCGTGAAGGTTCGGGAGAGCTCTCCCGTTCTTGAACGTCATCGCTATGGGGACGACGCGAGCGGAGATATAGAAGAACTCCCGCTTCCAAGACCGAAGACTGCGCTCGGTAGCGCAGATCTTCAAACCCTTGATCCGAGTGACCAAGGTATACCACCCCTGGATGCACCTTCAGGAATAGAAGGTCATCAGACGATCGACATGGGGCTCCACGCCCAGAATGAGGCACACCCGTTCAAAATGGCGAATCTTGGCGATCGTCATTGGGTGTATCTCCGTCAGATGTACACCGTGTCTCTCCAAAACACGGTACACAAACTTCGTCAATTGGAACCTGAGATTCCCATAAACGAAGAATGCGACATACACCCCTATCTTGCCCTTGGGGGCATCGTACACCGTCTGATGAGGCTTAGGAAACTCAGGCTCGAAAGGCTCGAGCATGAACTTCCTAACAATGTACTGGTACAGGTCGACGGTAAGAGCACACTGGCACTCACCAGCAGTACTCTTATCGTCCTTATCAGTAGACGACGGATTCTCGGCATACACGTCAGACTCCTCGGCGGTAGCCTCAAGATCATGAACGGAAGACATGTTTTGAATGAAAAGAACGATTTCAGGAGAATGCTCGACAGAAAAGTTAGAGTATTCGCCGGAAATCGTTTAGAAGAAGAAGAGAGGTGAAACTGTGAGTTGAGATGCAACCTCTCCTCCCTTTATATACTCATCGCAATGAATGCGATGAATTTAATGCGGAAGAGAGAGGAAAACGCAGGTGCAATGAAACTATGACACGTGGAATATTCAAGCTGGCAACAACTGTTGACAGGACGCGTGCCGTAAACTTCGCGGCCACGCGCCCGAAAACTCGCGCCCACGCGCCTGAAAAAGCGTCTGGAATGACCATATACTGTCACGTCGCCATAACTTCCTGCACGTCCTGACACTGTCAGAAGAAACCGTCGGACGACGTTTCAACAGTTTAGACTGTTCTTATCCTTTCACCAACTCTTCAAATTTCAAAAAGATTCAAAAAGATTCAAAAAAGATTCAAAAGTAAGCGGGACTATACCCCTTACCTTGGCAACCAAGTAACTATAAGACAGGTGCGAGTACAGTGTTAAGGCAAAACCCTTCACATACTTAGCACATGCAGGGAATTGAAGCCAAGAATACCTCGGCAACCAAGTAACTATAAGACGGGTGCGGGTAAAGTGTCAAGGCAAAACCCTTCACATACTTAGCACCCGTAGGGAATTGAAGCCAGGAATACCTTGGAAGTAAAGTAACTATAAAACGAGTGCGGGTACAGTGTCAAGGCGAAACCCTTCACATACCTAGCACTCCGCAGGGAATTGAAACCAAGAAGGATCTTCTGGGCCATGCTTGCGGAAATGGGAATAAAATCCCCGCATAGCGGGAACGTCGAGAACTAGATTGTTTGAAGCTCCAAGATGGAATTGGTTGTTCAAACATAATTGATCACTATGTTCAAAACTACCAAAACCTCATGGAGAATCTACACAAGTGGAACTCAACGCTCCTGACTTGCGAGGAGGTTACAGACCTACCCGCATCATACCCAAAGATCAAGCAGAAAAGTCGGGAATTTCTGCATGTGACATTAGGACTTCCGCGGGAAGAATCCCCATGGAAAACCTTAAAACTAAACCCCTTTTCAAAACCCTTTGCTCAAGTCCAAAAGTTCATCTCACTTATTAACAATTCATGAGAAGAACATTGGACTGGGGGGACTTGAAGAGGTAGGTCCCAGCAGAGCCAGTTGGACCCGCAAGACTCACCTCAAAGAGGGACGTCTGCGCAGTTGAAACCGCAAGACTCACCTTCAACAGGGACGTCTGCGCAAAGGCTAAACTCGCAAGACTCACCTTGAAGAGAGACGTCTGCGCAGAAACCAACTGGATCCGCAGGACCCACCATGCTCAGAGACGTGACGTTCTTACGCGCAGTACGCAAGCTGTTCCCGCAGGAAAAGCCTCCCAATGGTCGACGTACTCCGCCTGTTCCCGCAGTAACGGATACTAGCCATCAGGGAAGGCTACCCGCGCAGCAAGGCTACACGCACAAGGCACTTAACTCTTAAATAATTCAGTAATGTCACCTGAAGAAGGAGTGAGCAAGCCGGGAACACTCCCGCCCAAAGCCGGGAATACTCCCGCCCAAATGAGCCAGTCCGTACGCTACTGGAGGACCTTTTGTACTGTACCTGACGAGGTATGGACAAAAGGTCTGACCAAAGCAGCGACAGCTCACTGTGACAAAGGAATAGTACACAGCCGGCCTGGTCACTATCAGCCGCTGCCTACTCACCAACCCCTGTCACTATTAGCCGCTGCCTACTCACCAACCTGTCGTAGCACGTGCATAGCCTGCAGTTGGTGGAAAAGAATAGTACACAGCCGGCCTGGTCACTATCAGCCGCTGCCTACCCACCAACTGTAACACCCCGACCAAAGGCGGATTATACATCGGGGCGCCACATATTGTTTCATTACTCGTGACACTATTTGGGTGTCAATATTTAATAAATACATTCATTCGCGCATGCGCAAGGTAAACATAAGATAACATAAAGCAACATAATTCAATATATTATAAGGCAAAATATTCGAACAACAACAACTTGTCTTGATACATTTTAATCTAGGTCCAAAATAAAGAAAACTTCCTAGGTTACCTCGAGCTCCAAAACAGCTACTGCAAACCTGAACATGTGTTAAAATAAAACGTCAAACACTTGCGTGTTGGTGAGAAATCAAGTTTAATACAATACATAGATAACAATAAATCTGCGCGCAACATGTGTATGTCTGGTTTTCAACAGGGGTGTAATCTGATCGGGACCAACTCTAAGATTCATAGACTGCCAGTGCTCACAATTGAGCTCACAAACAAGACAACTGTGCATGTGTAAACAAAAGAGAAAATCATAAACGATAGTTCTCCCGTGTTCATCTAATGGTACCATGAGAACTGCGGAATAGACCGACAAGACGGTTAATGATCCACACATACAAATAAACAGCCAAGTCTACGTCCTCAACACATGGGATACTGCGCGACTAAAGTTCATAAACAGTTTAAGACTCTAAGTTTGTATGAACACATGAACATCCCAAAACATTAAAAATAAAAAGGGATTAGGTACGAGATTACTCACTTGATAAACGATGTGAAGATAGGTAAAGCAAGAACCAAACAAGCAAGGTTAACCTATAAATAAGATTATTGTTTTAATGATTTGATTTAAGTCTTGATTATAAGTTAGCATAATTAATAAGTAAATTATTATATAATATATATTACCGGAAAAGCAGGGTAGAACAGGGAGGAAGACGGAGGCAAAGAGAGGAGACGGCAGAGGACAAGGACGAGAGCAAGGAGAAGATTTAAATTGAGTGTTTGTGTGTGATGTGTTAGGAAAAATAATATTATTATTTATAGAGAAACCCTAGGAGACATGAATCCAGAAAAAGGGGAAAAGATTCCAAGACAAACAGAACAAGACAAAACAAAAGATAACAAAAGATATCAAAAGCAAGATCAGAAAGGTAAAAGATATCAAAAGATATGGTAGCAGGGAAAAAGAGAAAAAGGCTGACAGGGAACAGTAAAAGGCATGGGCGGTTCAGATAAAGGTACTGGTCAAGCATGGAAAAAGCAGATCTCAAAAGATAATGTCAGTCACTTTTTCTGTCAACCAATGGGGTTGGTGCGCATGCTGCGCCGAAAGTAACTTTTCAGACAAGACAGGTTAGGTCAACAGCACAGAAGATAAGACATCACAAAAGCAAACGGCTAGATTAAACAGGAGACTCAAAAGGTTGATCGCGAGAAGGCATCGAGCGCGAAGGCAAAAGTGCGCGAGCGCGAAGGCAGACAGAACCAACCTTAACGCGTCGCGGGAAGAATTATATTTCTAAGCGCGTCGCGGGAAGAACTTCAATTCTAAGCGCGTCGCGAGAACTATATTCCTTAGCGCGTCGCGGGAAGAACGGTATCCATAGCGCGCCGCGGGAAGGACTAAAAATCCTTAGCGCGCTGCGGGGATAGTTCGTCTCGCGTATCGCAGTAACAGGTGGTCTTCACGCAGGCTTCCTTGTAAGGAGTCTGGCGCGTGGAGCTGCGCAGACAACCTTAGGCGGGAATGAACAAAGGACAGAGGTTCAAGGCTTAAGGGCGGGACGGCGACAAGAGGGAAAAGAAGGCGGAAAGAGAGAAGAGGGACGGGACGGCGGGAAGGAAAAGATATATTATTATTAAAAGTAAAATATAAGTAAAAATAAGTATTAAATCATAAAAGAAAGAGATCGGATCAGAGAAACGGGTACCTGGGTCGGGTCGGATCGGGGCAGATGTCACACCAACTACCAGCATGGCATGTGCGTAGCCCACAGTTGGCAGAACAGGAATACTATTCAGCCGGCTGTACCTTCTTGGAAACCTACCTTCGGCTATAAATACTCCAACACCTTGGAATGGTATGGACATTACATTATCTTACATTATCTGATATCTCATTATCTTATCTTCTCTAGCAATCTCTTAATATACACTTATATTCAAGAGCAATCTAGTCTGATTCTCACGCCGGAGGGTGGTCACAAGGAGGTACCCCCCTTCTCAGTGACGAGCTCACGGTGTCTGTTTTGCAGGTCATCAGAAGAACCATCTTTGCCGGATCTAACCCCTCGTGGGAAACATCTATTTAACCCCCAGATTATCCGTAATCTGCCCGAGGTCTATTAGTGTTTCTTCAACGAGAATGCGTATCTTGATAACTAACACGTGTTGATACCCTTTGTGTTTGATAATTTTAGTTTTTTTTCACGTATGAAACTGTGAAGCTACTTAGTTATGTTCATGAGAGATGAATACGTATAGAGATACTTTTGGGAATATTACCATTTTAATTTTGTGTTTTTCTCTTTTGGTTGCTATACCGAGTACCGGCACTATAACGATACCATTTGACTTCTTGCGGCAATGCGTTGGATATTTCTACTAGTTAGCATCATATACAACAATATTATAAATAGATAAAAGAAATTAACCACATAACTAATTTGTTTAGACTTTATAAAATATGCATGACGTAGACGATTGTGTTACATAAATAACACACTTTAATTCGTTCTGGTTGTAAGTTGTCTTATAAATGCATAGTGACATATCCTTTTAAATATTATACAATAACTATTTGTAGAAGTAAACAGATTCAAATAATATGTTGATTGACGAAATTTAGTCGTAACTCGTAACAAACAATGTGATAAGAAGCAAAACCATGTGTACGAGTCTAAAGCTACGTGTCAATAGTGTAAGACCTCAAATTACACGTGTCATTACATTTTTTAAGACTTGTCATTAATTTCCTAAACATGCACTAAACTCCAAAATACTACCCGTATGCTCTGCCATATAATAAGCTTCGGCGTCAATCGTCATGTTCATTGAATCATATATGTTCCTAACCAATTTTAATGTAATATACTAGGTTTTATACCCGTCAAATACCCGATTACTCATTATAATATATATCATTAAAAGGAAGAAAACACTACTATTTTAGAAGAGAACATGCTTTGACGGAGACGCCGCTGTCACTAATTCAATAATGATAAAATTTTTTGGTTTAATACCCATTTTTTTGTAACCACATGTTAATCTCATAGTTTCATTATACGCTTAAAATAGTCAGATTCTAAATTTATTTTCAATTTTAATTTTTCCTACCAGTATTACTCCGTTATGAGTTTTGAATGAGGTGTAAACGAGGCGAGGTGCTCAACATTGACTCTTAATACTTTTTAGTTGAGTCGAGTTTAAACGATTTCAAACCTTGATTATTGTTCATTTAGAGTTTGATCGAATACAAACTTCACTTATCGAGCAAGTTCATACAGACCTGAGAACCTAACATGTCTAATATTATACGTTTATTTAATATATTATAAATATATATTTATATATAATAATTATTACATACAAAACCCTTTATTAAAATAACTAAAATCTAAATATGTTATATCTGTATTCATTATAAATTAAATAAAATAGCTAAATAAATAAGTCATAAAATAAACTCAATAATAAATATCACTAGACACTGAAAGTCGAACTTAAAACGAACTTAAAACCGACCCGAAATTTACACCCGACCCGAGGGAGGGTGTAAATGTAATCACGTCATCTTATCATTATATGCAGCATGGGATTCTGAACTTTAGTACCATTTCCTACCTACTTTTTTAATATTAATATTCACACTTCTTAACCTTAAAGATTCTTTCTTTGTTAAATTGCACACAAATGTATAAACCCTGTTACAAGAGAGAAAAAAACTATTGAACCAAAACAAAATCGAAATAACCGATTCATAAACGACGGTTTCATTTTGGTTATCTGAAACTTACGGTCCAGTTTTAGTTATACTTTGTTTCCACAACCTAACTAGTTTCGAGTGTTATAGGATTTATGATCAAAATTTATTATTGTAGAACACAAGTTTCATGTCTAAATTCATTAGGGGTGATTAAAAAAAAATAGATAAAATTTTTTTGGGTCCATTCTTTACCATGGGCCTATATCTTTGAACCTGAACGTTTCAAGTCCAAATCTAATTTCAAAAACCGATTATAACTGAGCCAAAGTCATACATAAAACCATACACAAAGTCATACATAAAATCATACACCAGAAGTCCAAATAGAATGGCTTTCCAAAACCGAAAATTTAGGAGTTTTGATTTTGGTTTGTTTTAATTGAAAAATTGACATAAAAAAAAGGTAGCGGCGTAGCTTGTTGTCTACTTGCCTTCTGTTTTGATTTAATCTAAGCATTGAAATTTTTTCTATCGACTTAAATCGATTCATGCAAAACCTTAACCTAGTTTTCAATTGATTGATTGCTCTCTCACATGAACACAAGTGTCAGGTGATGCAGTGATGCACGTAGTGCACTTGAGTTGACATCAAAGTTTAATTACTAGTATTTGTTAATAAGAAACAGTCACTTTATATTAGAGATCTTAGAGCATTCCCATTCTATCCTTTAAATTTTGTGACGAGAGTTTGTAAATTATAGGGTAGGGTTTTGAGTGGTTGTGAGTGTAAATTATAGGGGAGAAATGTAGTGCCTTTTTGTAAATTTGGGAAAAAAGTAGTGATTTTTTGTAAATTATAGGGTGAAAAGAGAAAACTGTAACGGTAAAAGTATAAAAAAAAAATATTATTTAATTAAACAGAAGAGAAAAATGTAGTGTTTTTTAGTGTAATTATAGAGATGGGGATGAGGGATAGGTTGGGAATGCTCTTAAAGCATTCTCATCCAGTTCTCTATCCCTATATCTATATATATCATATAATTACACTAAAAAAACTATATTTCTCTTTCCTGTTCAATTAAATAATATTTTTTTATACATTTTTCATTACAGTTTTCTCTCGCCACCCTATAATTTACAAAAAAATCACTATATTTTCCCCAAATTTACAAAAAATCACTACATTTTCTCTCTCCACCATATAATTTACACTCACAACCCACCCTATAATTTACAAACCCTCCTCATATAATTTTAGGTCACATAATTTTAGGGGATGGGCCCCATCCCCTAAAATTATGTGAGGAGGGTTTGTAAATTATTGGGTGAGGTTGTGAGTGTAAATTATAGGGTGGAGAGAGAAAATGTAGTGATTTTTTGTAAATTTGGAAAAAAGGTAGTGATTTTTGGTAAATTATAGGATGACGAGTGAAAACTGTAGTGTTTTTAAGGGTATAAAAATATTATTTAATTAAAGATGAGAGAGAAATGTAGTGTTTTTAAGGGTAATTATATAGACGGGGATGAGGGACGGGCTGGGAATGCTCTTAGAGCATTCTCAATCCGTTCCCTAAAATTATGTGAGGGGATTTGCAAATTATGGTATGGTTATGAGTGGATGAGAGAGAAAATTTATATGAGAAAGTTAAATTTGGAGATTCACTATAAATATGGTATAATTTTTTAATATTTTCATAAAGTAATTGTGAATGAAAGAGAGAGAAAATAAGATGATAAAGATATAAAAAATATTATTTAATTAAATAAAAAAAAGAAATACAGTGTTTTTTAATATAATTATAAAATATATATGAATATAGGATAAGAAACATGCTGGAAATGCTCTTATATAAAGTATAATATTTTAAATTTTACTTATAGATTCTTATATGCAATTAGATTGTTGGTTTCATTTACCTATCCTTGTAAGAAGATTTAGGGTAACTTCATTTTTTTTTTTGAATTCAAACCAATATTATAATTTCCAATGATGTTTCATATATTTTATGTTATTTAAACAAGTATATACCCACAGAGCAAATATTTAAAGAATGAATTGCTATAAAACAAAATAAACTTTAATTTTCATATACTTTACATTTTCGCTTGATGTAGTTAAAACTTTAATCGAGAACAATTATATCAGTTTGCTCCGGACTAAATGTAATAATTCTATTGTTTTGTTTACAAAATTGTCAAACCAAGCTCACAAATTTTATTGGCATATTATGTTTATACTAGTGATATTGTAGATTACACGTCTAAGGTCTTGATGAATCATTATTTTTATATATTTAGCGAGTTAACAATAGAATACCATGTGTTTAATATAAAAATATGAAGTTACTTAAATTTACTGTGTAATTCACAGTCTGGCTTTCAGGCCAATCGTCAGTTAAATTTTTAGTAACAATTTTTGGTCATTAAAAATCAAAACTGAAACGTTGAAAATTAAAACCGAACTATTTTTAATAGTTTGATTCTGATTTGATTTCATGATTTAAGTGCATAGAGCTTATAAAAATATTAAATGTTAAATGAACACAAAAATAAAATGAAGTCAAACCGCTAAATTGACCTTCTTCAAGTGATCATTTTTATGCTTTGTGTGTGAGTAATAATCACTAATGGGTTATGAGTGCTCTATAAGTTAGTCATGGTCCAAAAAAATTTGCAGAAAACATACAAGAAAATATATATAGGAAGATGATAAAGAGAAAACTTATCTTTAGAGAGAAAACTTAAAAACTCTTAAAGAATTATTTTTAATTAAAAATAAAAAAAATATTTTCAAATTTCTGTTTTTACCATTATTCTTATATTTTCTTACCCTTTGCTCGAAAAAATAAAAAAAATTAAAAAAAACCCACTGTAATGCACATTCGTATTACTGTGCGACACCGTTGTATTACACATGTGTATTACTATGTATTTTTGAGTTTAATAGTATTTAATTGCATGTATTCAATATTTGGGTGTTGTATATGTGTAGTAGTGTTGTATTATATGGAAAAAAAATAATAATAAAATAAAAGTCGATGTGGTGCACATATGCGTTAATGTTGTATTACACATATGCACTAATGTGTATTCGATTTGTATATTAGTCTTATATTACATATATACAATAGTGTGTATCAAATATATGCAATAGTGTTGTATTCTATACAATACAAACACTTTTGCATATATGCAATGTACACTATTACACATGCGCACTATACCGACGAGGTTACCGACAAGGGTTTTTTTTAACCAATAACAACATATAAGAATAATAGAAAAAAAAGAAACTTCAAAAATTTTTTTAAAAAAAAGTTAAAAATAGTATTTTAGAAGTTTTTAAGTTTTCTCTTTAAGAGGAGTTTATATATATATACACACACACACATACAAGTCTACTATGAAATATAAATAATCAAATATATATGATATGAAATACTTTAAAAATTATAATATATTATAATCATACAGTCCGGTCCGATTTTATACGACTTGAAACATTTAAAACCAACCATAAACCAAACAGTTCACTATGGTTTAAAATTTTGAAACCAGCCTTAACAATAAAGTTGATCACGAAACCAAACCGGTAAACGGGTTGGACAGCTTTACGATTTCAAACGGAACCATAAACACCTCTACCAAAACCCTGTTGTTTGGGAAGCAAAAGTGCAAAGGGAAAAGTGTATGCGTAGAAATGCAAATAGGAAGAAATGCATGGGTGTTAAGACATATAAAGGTGGTCCAGCAATTAGATTAAATGCGTGGTCTTTTTTTACTGGAACAGTGGTTCCCACATACACGAATATTTAACGCTTTCTAACAGTGGACCACACCTTGTGGTTGACCCGGCTTTCTTCATCTTTGAACCCGTTAAGAGTAACGCTTTCTTACATTGTATCGATTCACCCGATCATCTTTAATTTTTGAATATCAGAGGCCACTTTCGTTAAAATATTCATCATACCTGAGAAAAACTCCTGACCTACCCTACATAATTATACCCGATCATCTTTATTTTTTGAATATCAGAGGCCACTTTCGTTAAAATATTCATCATACCTGAGAAAAACTCCTGACCTACCCTACATAATTATATGACGGGAGTTATTTATTTATCTATAATTCAATATAGTTTATATCGATACAACCAAAACTTTGTATCATTAAATATTTAGATTTTTAAAAGGGAAACTAAGCAAGAGATAAAAAAAAAATTATATTAAAATGATGGTCCTCCCCTCATTTTGTTCCCCTCGTTTTGAACTATTCCTTATTCTCCTTCACCTCATGGCTAACCATGATAATCCATGGTCCCTCCCCTCATTTTGTTCATGGGTTTAAAACTTTAAATGTATAGAATAAATGCATGGAAAGTATTTAAATATAACAAAAGCATAGTTTTACATTAAACTAATTCTCCTTATTTTGACTAAGAATAGTAAGGATTGGGTTTGCCCCTTTCTATCTAAATAAACCAAGATCTCAAAAGGAGAAGCATGTTTACTATTGATACACGAATCCACGGGTACAACAAACACTTAGTTGCTTGTTTAGTTTGTCCTGGTGGTTGTTCATGTTGTACGTGCTACTTAAATCCTGAATGTTGTACGTGCTACTTAAACTTTGTTCAGCATGTTTATTCAGTTTATACAGTATGACAAAATTATCAAGGGTTATTTAGTGTCAAAGATTAAGATTTTTCTTGTTTTCCTAGTTGTTTGTTTAGTTTAAATAGAGGATTATGTTATTATTTTTGGTGTGCAACTTTTATTCAATAATAAATAGACAGTCATGATCAATGCTTGATCATTTAATCCCATTTCTGTTTTTTTGCATTGTTTATGGTGTTTGCGTGTCATCAGATTTGGGCCAACAATACCTCATGTTCCCGAGATAGATCATAGAAGTAAACTCCAAACAGGGTGCAACCGGTTAAGGGTCCACGAGGCCAAAGCCCCTTGAATTTCTAACGTTTTATGTCAATTACATATACAGGAGTATGAATCATGTATGCGAGTTTATTATATGTAACAAGAATGCAGAGAAAACGAGAGTTCCATGTTGGAAGAGCGGGAAGACATGCGTATCCCTTTAAGATGAATATATGTCTCCCCACATGGATTAGGTCTCCCCTTTTAAAGATGGTGTGGCCATAAACCCTAATATGCCTAATTAGTAATGGGACCCACTACCCATGGCCCAAACCTAGCTCGTCTACAAGCCTATAGTCAAGTATGATGTAGTACAAGATTTGCTACGCTAGTCTCATACCACTCGTTACCTTTGTTTGAAAATCATGCATAAACTGTTAAGTATTATCGATGCGTTCGATTCAACAATCAGATGTTCAATAAGGGCATCGAGAGTGCTAAGTGTGAACTTTAACTTCCAAAAAGCCAAGTGTTGCTACAAGGATGCATGGGTTTGGTGCTACGACTCAACTAATAATTCAAAAGGGTTTCATATCCGATTCAAACCAGTATTGGTGTCGGTGGAACATCGTTCCTCGAAATACCTAGTTAGAAGCAAATCGCAAACATGTGAAACATGTTAGAGGATCCATGGGGCAAATCCTCGTGGACACTCCAATGGTCAAATCAACTATGTGCACAAAAGATAAACAATACGAGTCATTGAAGAGATAAAACATTTAACTCAGGTTTGAGAATGCGTAATATGTATTGCATATAGCAAGTAGAGATGGATAGAGAGGCTAGCGATTATAACAACATGATATCTCTCAAGGTTAAGGCACCCCACCACCTTTAGCTTAAGTTCCCATTTATAAGGAAAACATGAAATCGCACCCTAATGGTTGGTGATGAGTTAAAATACAACGAGGTGTGCATAACTGAAAGAGTATATTGTCTACATTTACATTATGTCATAATAACATGGACATCAAAAAAGAGAGCAATCAAGTTTTTTATAAATTTGATTTTGGCTACCCTTTTTAGTACGCTCACTAATGAGAAAAAAAGGTGTACACTTAGACGTATCTAGATTTCTAAAGTGGTATCCCCCCTCCTCCCCCTTCCCACCCCCCAAAAGATCAATGGTTCATGTCCCGTCATGGACAATGGCTTATAGTTAGTAGCAAATTAGATTACTATTAAAATAAAGAAGAGTGAATTATAGGGTTTAACTTATACACAAATTCCTTTATCTTTAGCTGCATAATCGCTACATGGGTTGGATTGGCTAACTCAACTTGGTTCAAATATTGTTTGGTAGATATACTTGTAGAAGGGAGATTCTTGGGTCCTTAGTAATTATCATCACCAACTCGCTATTAAGTACATGCTTCTACAGTTGCCTATTTTGAAACACACTACGCTTGCTTTTATTTAAGTTTTTTAAACTACATAATTCAGATCAAGTGCATGTAATTTTAAAAGAGCTCTAAATATAATGTTGGTCATTTTGAAGCTCAAACTAAACACAAATCATTTACGCCATAGATTACTGTGTCTTGTATATTGAATGATGTGGACTATGCTTAACTTACGAATGCGTCTTCCGTTTTCATATTCTTTAACTTCGAATTTTATTACCACACCATGTTTAGCATGCCTAAAACATGCTTCGTTGGTGACCTCGACCGTGATATTTTTTTCCAACATTTCTAGATTGATTTGTCTTCTTCTTAGATTAGCTTTTTTGAATGTGTTTTTCTTATAATTAAAGAATATTAGATATGGAATATATTAATTATTGTATTTTGTTGTATTTAGCATATATATCAATATATGCAAATAAATGAAAAAAGTCATATAAGTATTCCTTTAGTTCACATTAACTTATAAGAAAATAACATATTGAACATAAATAATCTCTTTATAAAAGCACAAAGTGTTGTCATAATAAGAAATACTATTCACACAATTAGATTATGTTTTCATAATAATAAAAAAATAGTATTCACACAATAATAAGATGATAGCATCATATTTCTAGAAATAGGTTTGGGTCAAGTATACCCACCCATATTTAGCCTAGTTTATTACCTACATATGAAATTCGGGTTAACCATGGAGCTGATTAGATAACCATGGTTTAAGTAGAGAGAGTGCAGCACCACATAAGAAGGTTATCTACAGTCATCCATCCATCCATCATCCTCCCAAAAACAACACCAAAATTATTAAAAACAATCTCTCTAACCCCCATCCCCTTTCCATTAATGGACCCATGACCATTTTCACCATTCCATCTTCTTAATAATTGTTAGTAGTAGTAGTATTATTATTATTATTATTATTCATGGACATACCATCACCACCACCACCCACCGCCACCACCACTACAACCACCAGCCCAAGCAAAAACCCTGATCCTGATGATCGGATCCCCATCCCAAAACACCTCCCACCACCGTTTACTAACGGAGTACTCAAGCGGCATAAGCCGAGGCAACCGTCCCCGGTCGTGGTAAGCTACAAAGAATGCTTAAAAAACCACGCCGCGACCATGGGCGGTCACGCGGTGGACGGTTGCGGTGAATTCATGCCGTCACTGATGTCGACTCCAACCGACCCGACATCGATAAAATGCGCGGCATGCGGATGTCACCGCAACTTCCACCGCCGTGAGCTGGACGGGTTGTTACTAAATAACAACAACAACCCGTCCTTTAGTAACAACCCGTCCGTGCAACACGTGATAGAGTACCAACCCCTCCATCGCCACCACCCCCCACCCCCAGTACCTCAACCGATTTCCATAGTCGGAGCTAGAGAAGCCAGTGTGAGTCCCGCGGATTCCCCATCCCCCCCACCGATCTCCTCATCGTACTACCCATCCGCGCCTCACATGCTCATGGCTCTTAGCTCCGGCTTATCCGCCCCGCCCCAAGAAATTACCCACGCCCAGGTAGTTCCCGGAGGCGTGATCGGGTCAACTTTGTCTGGAAAGAAGCGTTTCCGGACGAAGTTCACCCAAGAGCAGAAAGACAAGATGCATGAGCTAGCGGAGCGGGTGGGGTGGAAGATGCAGAAGAAGGATGAGGAATTAATTATCAATTTCTGTAACGAAATCGTGGTTGATAAAGGGGTTTTTAAGGTCTGGATGCATAATAACAAGATGACTTTCGGTACCAAGAAAGATTCGGGACATCAGCTTCTTGACAGTGGATCTTCGGGCGGCGGGGTTGATTTTTTAATCAATAGAGACAACCATCAATATCAACAGCAGGAGCATCAGCAGCAGCCGCAGAATAACGACAGCATTAGCAGCGGTGGGGGTAATGTTACAGGAACTAATGGGTCATCATCGTCGTCTTAAGTCTTAATTAATCTTGATTCTGGATA
Source organism: Bidens hawaiensis (assembly GCF_021521415.1). NCBI lineage: Eukaryota > Viridiplantae > Streptophyta > Magnoliopsida > Asterales > Asteraceae > Bidens > Bidens hawaiensis. Next base: position 1,288,046 of record NW_027491195.1, read on the forward strand.
ATAAACAGTTAATGAATAGATATAGCAAGAGAGAAGAAGACCAAGAATGTGAGGCTGTCGGTTTTTTTATTTTTTGTTTATTTTGTTCTATAATTTTAGTTACTTATATTAGAATCTTTGGTTGATTAGTTAATTAGTTAATCCTTGTTTAATCCAAATAAGGAAAGCTCTAGTTAAAGTTGGATTTTCATCCAATCCAATCCAATCCAAATAATACTATATTAAAGTAATCAGTTTGTAGATTAACGTTGTTTGTTTAATCATCCCAATCATATTTGGATCCTGAGTATTATATTTGATTTGATTTGATTTGACTTGACTTGACTTGACTTGCTTATTATATTTGTGATAATTGTGGAACGCTGCTAATGTGATCCATAATTTATGTACTTGTATCCTAACTTCAAACGAAAATCAACTTGATATGTAGGAAGACCTAGTCATTTGAGTGTAGTGTTATAGGGTGTAATTAAGTTTTGAGTCAAAATGGAACTAATATTGGTTTGTGAGGGATTGGTTCATGAGTGATTTTAAGCTAAAATTGGGATTGATTCATGAATGATTTTAAGCTAAAATCGTTTCAAGGATTCATGAATGATTTTAAGCCAAGATCGGTCCGTTAAAGATTGATTCACCGGTGATTCAAGGATGAGATTGATTCAAGGGTGATTCAAGGGTAAGATTGATTAATGGGTGATTCAAGGCTAAGATTGGTTCGTTAGGGATTGATTCATGGGCGATTCAACGCTAAGATTGGTTCGTTAGTGATTGATTCATGGGTTATTCAAAGTTAAGATTGGTTAGTGAGTGATCTCAAGCTAAACTTGGCTCGATACTTGTTAAAGCATCTTTAATGGCGCCCGTCGTCGACTCACGACGACAAGGAAGGGGAATGCTGAGGTGGAAAAAAAGCTGCTTTATACATTTATTATATTTATATATTAACTATTTGAAGTGAAACTCTGCAACATTGGTTATTTATATATAGTTTTAATTATAAAGACATATAACATGATATGTACATTTCATACCATATAACCTGTAAAGGGTGATGTGGGCTTGTGCAGAAAAACCCTTTTGCTTGGTCAGGTAATTTGTTTGAGCGACCACAGATGATTTGGGAAACATAATAGGCAAACAAATTTAGGTTCATGAAACTAAATCACGAAGAGGGGTGCGAGCGTTTGGAGTGGAAAAATAAATTGGGTAGTTTGGGAACAAAAGAAGCTGGTACTTTTAAATGAAACAATGTAAAAGTGAGGTAAGTTTGTGTGATTGGTTGTTTGTATTTGGGTAAATCGAGTAGTGTTAGGAACACCTCATTCACCCTAATATTATATTTTATTGCTAATCCTATACTCTAGTATAACACATATATGTATGTACAATTACCAATCATTTTGTGTATAGGTGTGGTGTCCTTAGTGCTTTGTTGATGTTTTTGGTCAACATCATCCGTCTTTGGCCCCTTAACTTTAATAAGGTTTTTCGTTCTTTTTCTTTTTTTCCTTTTGTTGTTTAATTTTATTATAACTACTTTGGCCCATCTACTCTGTTAATGTCGTGTTTAGCCTCTTAACTTCAATAAGATTTATACACTTACGGATCTAGTCTTTGATATGATATACGATTAGGTAATGTTAGTGCATGTAATGTGTGTGTTGAGAGGTGAGTTGGACAGAGTAACAAGGCTAGATCAATAAAATAAGAACTTGTTAATAACTTAGAATAATTACAGAGTATATATAGATGATGAGCTCATTCGTTAGACAACTCATAACAAATGAGCCTCATTCGTTACTCATACTTTAACTCCTACTCGCTCACATAACGAATAAGCACACTCGTTTACTCAGAAAACCTAGTAGTATGATCACCAACCAGCAATGGCGTATACACAACATCCAGACTCTGAAAGCAATTAGGATGAACAGATCCCAAATGAGCTCAGAACCTCGGTTCCCACTTTGGAAAATCACACAAATTCATGAGCCTCAGGCATTTAGTATGAGACCCGATCTCAGAATCCAAGTTCAGCATCTGCTGCATAAGAGCATTCTGGGAAGCAAGGGCATAGAAATTTGTCATTTTGAAAATTAAGGGTGAAAACTATAACTTTTGAAAGTTTAGGGTTCAAATTGACAATTTGTGAATTTTATCTCTAACGAATGATATACGTTATACGAATGTGGAACTGTTCACACGAATGTGATAGCGAATGACACTATTCAACCAGATGAACAATGACGATGGGTTAACCACGAATGAACAAACACAAAGGTTACTGTTCACACGAATGTGAAATGACGAATGAATGAGTAATCACGAATGAAAGTACGAATGATACTGTTCGCACGAATGAACAATAACGGATGAGTTTTTAACGAATGAAGGTTAAATGAACAAATGTGACATTGTTTTAACGGATAGGTTGTTTAGACCGCTGGCAAACGGTTACAACTGCTAAATGAATGAGAAATTGAAACGAATAAAGCCAAGAAAAAAACGAATGTGCATTCAAATCTTCAAGCACATTTCCAGATTCAAACTTCAACAAACCAACCCAAAATCAGTCTAAAACCGTTTAATACTCAACCAAATCCCACACTCAAGCACTCATTCAACTCGTCAGCACATTCCGAACCATCTCAAACCATTCTAGACATCAAACTCACACCAAATCAAGTTTAATTTTGTCCAAAACCAGCTAAAAACCCAAACTCTTTCCCACACAAACTGATTACACCAAATCAGTCCACAACAACACAATTAAACAATAACAGAAGTTCTAAACATCATAGTGAACAATCCTACAATCAATTCTGATCCAATTTCCATGATTACAATGATTAATTGATCGATTATATGTCCAATACGTTTAAAACTTCAATTTCAATACAATTAGTCACGAGTAACAATCAATTACTACTTCAATTGATTCGTATAGAATTCCTAATCGCAATCAATCAGACCAAAGCTCTAATACCACTTGAGAGATCGTCATTCTGATTGATAATAATGTTTATACACTTACATGATCTTGTCTTTGATATGATATATGATTAGGTATTACGTTAGTGCGTGTAACTGTGTGTGTTGAGAGGTGAGTTGGACAAAGTAACGAAGCTAGATCGATAAAATAAGAACTTGTTAATAACTTAGAATAATTACAGAGTATATATAGACGATGAGCTCATTAATTAGACAACTCCTAACGAATGAGCCTCATTCATTACTCATACTTTAACTCCTATTCGTTCACATAACAATAAGCACATTTGTTTACTCATTTGTTAACACCTATAACAAATGATCATCATTTAACACGGGAACCTATTCATTATTAGCGACTCTAACGAATGTGCCTTACAACTTAACGAATGTACTGATACATTTACCAAAATACCCTTAAGTAACATTCTAATTACCAAAAAAGATTATACAAAGACCGAGACACAAAACCGTGTATCAACATTTTCTTTTTATCAACTTTCGTCATTTACCTTATACTTAGCAATAATTATAAATTAACTCCCTTTACTTTGTTGTCATTATTATTTAGAAACGACTGTCCGTGGTTCAACATTTTTACGTCTACTTTTCGTTTGTCTGTGTCTCTTCGGTTCTAATATTTAATGACTTGAATGGGTTTAACACCGTATCTGGGCTACATAGATCAGTTTTCTAATAATTTTACGTCCTCAACACAACGCGGGGGTCTTAATACTAGTATATAAACAATTACCAAATTCTTTATGCATTAAAGGTTGTACATTGTGTTTTGTTGATATATTTTTATTATTTACATCTTTTTTAATTTTAACCTCTATACTTTTCATGTTTAATAATTCTGTCACAAAACATATTTCATTTTTAACTTCAAAACTTTTTCACTTTCAACTTTGTTCCCCTCTACTTTTAATGTTTTACAAACTTTTTAACGTTTCAATAAAAATTTTGAAAGTTAACATACTGTAACGCGTTCGTGGTTCAACGTTTTTGCGTATACTTTTTTTCCCGTGTAACCCACTCGTCGTAGCGCGCGACTTTGAACTCTACTTAGTTATTATTTTCTATGTCTTATGTTTCGGTACAACTTTTGTGTGTTAGCACGCCGCAATGTGCGTGCATGGTTCAATGCTTTTATGCCTACTATTCATTTGGCTTTTTCAATGGTTCACAAAAGTTATTGGCCATATGAGAGGGGTTGGTGACCGACGACGATGGTGATTGATGCGGTGTGTGGGTATATGAAAAAGTGTTTTAAGTTTTTTCAAAGGTTTTGTTCACATAATGTCTAGTTTTAAATTTATAAAAATTATTATTATCTTAACTAAACCGCACACAAATAGGCAAGTGTACCTATCGTATATGTAGTAAATTATAGGTAAGAACCAAGTATCGATCCACGGACACACTTGTTTGATTTTTACTACTAAATCGTTGTATTTATTTCAACCGAAAGTGAATATCAGATTGATTTTGGTTTGACAAGTAAATTTTAAAAGATGATATTTTTGGTATATTTTTAGATAGAAGATCAAAGATAAAGGTGTCTCATCTTAGTTCAAACTCCTCTTAACTTAGTTTAACAATTGGTTAGTAAACATGTGATGTGAGCTTGCTATGGTGATTAAATGTGGGACTAACACCTTATTCCTAAGTCATGTTAATCCATGCTAATTAAAGAAAGAGATATGCATAACTTCATGATCTCCACTAAAACATCATTTTATGTAAGCAAGTGGTTTACAATAAATATTTATAAAATAACTCACTTTAAAGATGAGATAATCTCTTAAATTACTAAATGAATTACCCTTGATGTTTTAATAAAAATAACCTTTGTATCATACATAAAATACCAATTAAGATTAGTTGAGTTGTAAATGGTTAACCTTGAATACCAATTATTAATCCACACAACTATTGACCAATTATAGAACTCATGTAATAACCACCCAAAAGTTGTTTAAAACAGGTTATGTTGCACACTCACTTAACAATTAATTAGTTGATTTTAGTGGATGAATGCCAACAATTTGTTTTCGCAATATTGTCAATCACTCCCATTTTAAAATGATTAAGTACCAATAATACTTCACTTTACGTTTTTCTACAACCAATCCCTTACAAGAATGACAATTCCTCTACTTATCATCAAGCTTGGAAATTGGCAGCTCTTTTAAAGTTTCTAAATTTATTAACAGTGTCCTCACAAGAGTGGCATTTCTCTGGCTTATCGTCAATCTTGGAACTTAGTGTCTATTTTAAGGTTCGCCAAGGCCTAACAAGACTAACAATTTCTCGGCTTATCGTCAAGTTTGGCACTTGGAGTATCTTTTAAGAGTATTTTAACATTCCTCCAAGTGATAATTTCAATGCAATCATTACTTATTAAAAACTGATCACATGTTTAACTATCATTGTTATACTTCAATTAAGATTCATTATAAACCAAGATGATACTATGAAAGTTTAGCCAATAATAAACATAATGTTAACCAGCAAAGTAATAGATACAAACATGATCAAATTGAAACAATCTAACCAATTTGAATGATTAATCTTTGATGCAATGGCTTCTTCCAAGAGCTTAATATCCATCTTCAAGGGTTGGATGGATGGGGTAATTCCCTTATTAATGGTGGTGAAAAGAGGTGGTAAAAGTGAAGTAAATGAAGTTGTAAGGTTTATTGAATGTGTAAGTTGATCATTCAATTTATAGGCTGATCTGGGAGCCGAAACACGGCCGTGTTTAGCAAAACACGACCATGGTGACTTTTTTTGTGTTGTTGCATTAAGTGCTCCTTGTTAGATCGTACAACGAAGGTTAACACCGCTGTGGTGTGTCCGCAACAGTCTAAATTTTGTCATTTTCTCTTGTACTGTAAACATGGGTGTGTTTTGGGAAGGCATGGTCGTGGTGAGCTTCAGAACCTCCTATTTTGATAACATGGGTGTGTTGGTGTTAACATGGGCATGTTTTGGCTTCCTGATTTTTATCTTTACTTCGTATGCTCTAGGCATGACGATGTTTTGATTCACCATGGGGTGTGTGAGTCTGTGTTCACCGTTTATCTCCGTTTTTCTTCGTATATCGGCTCGTTTTATTCCTTAGGGCTGTATTTGCCTATATGTAGAAATTATAAACATGAGTGGTTATTTATTCTAATATAACTGTCGATATTACACTTATTTGAAGATATTTTAGTGCTGAAAAGATGTATAAATCCTTATACATCAATGGTGGTGGTGACTTCATGTTTTAGAGTTGAGTGGATGTGTAATTCATATCTGATAAAATTTGTTGTTTGTACCAAATCATAGTTAATTAAAGTATATTTGAAAGTACCAAAAGTATTTTAAGTTTATTATATCGCGCGCACGGAGAAAGAAAAGGAAGTTTGGAGGAGAAGCAACGAGATCACCGAAAAAACCTAATTCAGCTCCACGTAAGATAGCCAGTTCGATTTTATTTAATCCTCATCTTGTTCTCGCTCGAGAGCCAAAACGAACACGCCTGCTACCTCTTAACCTACACTTTCTATGATCACTTGTGACATTTTATCATTTGAACTCTTTTTGTGCTTTCTATCTTTTGTAATGTGCTCTTTCTTCTGTCATTTAGTATGCGAATTGCACGAAAAAAGATCTATATATAAATTATTCGGTTCATAATCCGGTCTAACAATTTATTATTCTTATAAAATATAATCTAGATAACTACATGTCAAACTTATAAAAGTTCTAGTTATTTTTTTAATTAAAGTAGTTTAAATATATATAATAATGGAAAATAAATAGATTTTACCGGGTGTTAACAAGGTTGAAAAAGTCACTATGCGAACCCTAGGCGGCCAACTGGGAAGTTGGGTGTACTCGAGGAGTACTCGGATAAGGTAAATATAAAGAAAATTAATTTTTGGATGTTATATACATGTCAAATATCATAAGTTTACTAATATTTATCAGAAAATAGGCTTACCACCTTTGAATGATTCTTAGGCCATGTTTGGGATTCCTTATTAGCACCTCCTTTTGACTTATGCAAGTTTTTTTTGGATTAGTCACTCCCTCCTAACTTATCAGAATCTCCTTTTTTCTTCTTTATAAATTTAAAAAGTCACATTACCCATACATCTTTTTAACTTATAAAAGTTAATAAGTTATAAGGAGGTAAAAATATGAAATCCCAAACACCCCCCTTTCTGGCTGCATACATTGTAGCGAGTACTTGGGAAGCACTCGACTGTGTAAACCTACTTTTTACAACATTGGGTGTTAATACTAGCTATATTCTATTGCTATTGCCAACATTTTAAAAACCGATACGTACCGGCCGGTTGAACCGGTTAAACCGGATTTTCGCAAGGCAACCGGTATTTATGTCACATCCCAACCTATGGCGGAAATGCCGGGGCGAGAGTTAATTGTTCACAGCTCAAATGTACTATCATAAAATAAAATGACAATATCTATTAAGTTAATAAATTAGTCCAAACATAAATAAAATAGAAATAGTTTTCATTAAGTTCCCTAAAGTCTTTCTAGATGTTCCTCACGCCAAACTTCAAGTCAACTGAAAACCTGCATATTCGTAGAAAATAGAATAGAATTTGTCAACACTAGGTTGAGTGAGTATATCACCAGCTTTTCATGATATAATAATATATGTAAAATAAGCAAAACAAAATAAATGCGGTAATTAAACAATCAAACTATAAATGAGAATATGATGGACCTCTCCAAATGCGATAAAGTAAGCACATAAGCATATAACAAGTATATTTGATCGAACACACACAATTATACATTTGCTAGTTTTGTGTATATATGTAATATAAAATAATGTTTAGTACGCATATGTCCCCAAAACTTATGAAAATCAGTAAAATAGAGGGGAATGATAAAACTCACCCTATTGCGTAAGCGAGCGAATGAAAATAAGAATAAACGGTAAATAAATAAACGAATCGTCCTCTAACGTGTTGAAAAAAGTGAGTCAAATGAACCTGAAACTTTGAGATAAATAAATATGAGTAAAACTGAAAACATTGCCGCTGGAATCGTTCCAAACGGATGTCTAGAACTCCAGTTATGAGAATTTAAACGTTTAAGCGAGCTGGTACTGACCAGAATTCGAACAGCGATTCGGAAGTTGGGTTTTGGTCAGTAGCCTTAAAATCTCGAAATAAAAATAAAAGTCTTCTGGATCGAAAGTCGATTCCGACCAGAAGCATGAGAAATTGATTAGTCAAACTTGTTGACCAATATGTCATTGAATGGGTTTTAGTCAAATTGATTCGTCAATACCCCTTAATCTAAGAAATTGATTGTGGGTTATGAGTAAGGAATATATATGAATTATTTACAGCAAACAACTTACCCAGAATGTGTACGAATCAACTGAAAAGTGAAGTCAGGTTGTTGTAATGGTAAAGCCAAACACCAAAGCTTGTATCTTCATGTAATATGGTAAAAACGAAGAAGATTATGAGGGCTAGAGGTAGGTGACGGCTGGGATAGTATATTTAGGGTTTAAGGAAATTTTTGGCAGATGAAATATGTTGTGTTTATATAATATATTCAAGCATGAGTCAAATTTGGTTAATTTACTCGTTTAAGAAACCGAATAAAGCTTTAATGATCAAATCACCCAAATTTCATTCTTGAGGAACGGGTAATGTATGTGGACAAGTACTTAGTCTAAATCAGTTTTCTTGGTGCTTAAATCACGTGATTTAGTCCAAATATAATCGAACTAAGAAACAAAATAATCAAGGAAATCTGCACAGACCACCGGCCACGCCACGCGACCAACTCTCCTCTCTTGGCCGCACGGCGCGGCGTGCCTAGGGGGGAGGGTGTGTGGTTTTGGCAACTTTGGTCCTTGTACATGTTTAAAATGTTAATTTTTGATTATTTAAGAGTTTGAGCAAGAAATGATCAGCTTTGTATACATAAAGGATACAAAAATGAAAATACACTCTTAGATACTTATAATTGCATGATATTATTAATGTTAAAGATCCGAATAATGTTCGTGAACCGATAAAACAAATACAAATACCAAAGATCCGAAATGTTACAATTTAGAGCCTGGTATTTTTGGACTGTTTGCTAGAACATCGCACCTCCCGGTTTATTTTTTAAAAATGGCGGTTTAAACCGGCAAAGAGATTTTTTATATTTTTTGCGGCTAATATTTCTTAAACTGACTTTTAACATAATGAAATAAAACTGAAACGAGTAAACATGGTAAACGACAATTCGTTAATCAACCAATTTTGTATTATGCACATCCAATGTTGGTTTATTTACATCTTTTGTAACTGACTGATTTCGTATACATAGTATAAACTTTCGATCTAACTTGATCATTGTTCATGTGTGATATTTGGTTCAAGTGCGATGTTTATTAATATGCTTTTGGGTTATTTTTTGAATTGAAATTGTATCTATATGGAATTACAAGGTAAATTATTCAACCTGGTTGAACCTCCCTGTACATTCCTATTTAACTGGTTATACCATTTTTAAACTAAATCGCGTACAAGTAAAATACCGGTTTTTAAAACATTGGCTATTGCTATATTCTTGTTTAAGTTCTCATTTTTATTAGCTAAGCTTAACTTTATTTATTAGTTCTATTTATAATAATACTTATTTAAACTTGAATGGATTAAACCTTTTTTTATATAATATTAAAATATAGATGGTAAACGGGTAACACGTTCGCCACTAGCTCCTTTTACAAAATAAAATCTTTTATGAACTACATTTGCTGATTTGGAGTTAGAAATTAATATATAAGCCGTAGGACTCGGCTAACAAGCTCAAAAACCTTAAACATAAGAAAGCCAAAAGAATCAAATGAATACACACACACACTTAGCTCACGAAAATCTTTTATTTTAAAGATAAGGCCATGGGATATACATTAATGCTCTTTAACTCCACGTATGCACTAGATCATCTTCTTTACCTCGTTTCACCCCACCTCACCCTAAGGAAATTATTTAACCACCCCATTTACCTCTCCTTATTCTATTGCAAAATTGATTCTTAAATTATTTTATGTGTGTATAGAGGATTTTAAAGTCCGTTAACATTTTAACCCACCTTATATTTAACATCTCTTAACCCATGAAGGGAGTGGTATGCCACTCGTCAACCATTGCCACCCTAGACGTTAAGATATACCCGTGCCTAGATTATGACTTTTCACTATGTGTAGAATAAATGTATTAATCGTACTTTCTTATTATTTTCCGAACTTCCAATTCTATCTTTGGAAAATTTCCAAAACATCTTTCATTTGGTCAGTTACCGAATTTCCGAGCTATTGTTTTTCTTTCTTCTCTAAATACTTATATTCCTATTAATCGAGTTTAATGTGGTCAAATGTTTTTTCTTCCTTGCAGTTTGTCCTACACATTAATTGTTATAACAACCCAAGTATCATTCATTTATTGTTTTAGTCCAAGTGTGGCAAATAGGACGTCTAAGTATGAAGCTCCCTGACCACCATTTCCTCTTCCCCGTTAGTCTGGGGCCTTTGGGCATCGAGATATCTCTCTCTCTCTCTCACACACACACACACACAAATATAGTTTATAAAGAGAGGGGTTCAAAAGTGAACTTAAAAAAAAATAAGAAACTAAAAAACCCCCTTTCCTAACCCTTAACCATCTACCTCCATCTTCATCTTATGATGCACTATCGATTATCTATATTACATCATTTTTATAAGAAAAAAACCTTAAAAAAATAAAAAAAAAATAATTAAAAAATTATAAAACAAAAAAAAAGTAAAAAAAAAACTAAAATGTTTATCTAGCATCAATCATTCTAATAAATAAATAAATAAATAAATTTCTTGGTTTAGCTTTCAAGGTTTATTTTAGCTTTTAGGGTTAGGTTTTTTGGGGTGGGGGTTAAGTTTTTTTTAGCTAACACATGCTTTGTTCTTATATTAAACAAACAAAACAGTTATAGAAAATTATGATTTGTGCCCATGTGTTGGATTGGCGGGCGCACTTCACATGTCTCATTCTTATTTTGCCTGTTCTATGCCATCGTACTTTTTCGATGGGCCTTGTTATGCCACTCCGTCAGTTGACCACGCGTTGACCCGCTAAAAGGTGTTGAAATGACCTTTTTACCCTTCTATCTTCATCTTCATCATTCTATCTTCAAGATTTGGGAAGAACCCTAAAATCTAAATGCGGGAAGTCACCCATCTTCATCTTCATCAATTATCTTAAATCAAACTTACAACAAGAAACAAATATACACATTAAATCTGGAAGACCGGAACCACTAGATCTACAAATCAACAATACAACAATACATAGCGAATCCACTCAATATATTGTAATGCTTGAAATTGTAGAAGTATATAATTGCATGATTCATAAATTGAATGAAAATGTTAAAAAGATGTTATAAGTAACTAGATGACAACGAGTAGGAACAAGCAATTTTGCAGTGGTTTTCGCGAATTCCACAAGTCGTCTTAGGGGCTGTTTGGGATTGCTTATTTTCACCAATTTATAACTTATTAACTTTTTGAAAAGTAATAAGGTGTTTGGGATTGCTTATATTGTGAGAGAAAAAGTTTCATAAGTTACACTTTTGTAACTTATTAACTTAATGAAAAGTTATAAGGAGGTAAAATAATGAATCCCAAACACCCCCTTAATTGATGAGTTTATCTCCCTCTCTAACCAAGAACCCTAGAATCTGACCCAATTTCATATCAAAAATTTGAGTTTGACAAAACATATTGCAAACGAAACCTTAGGGCTTTGATTCAGACAATAAAAACAAGCAGATGATATAAAAATTACCTCGAATGATGCTCGAAATGACTATGAGAAACCTCGCCGAACCCTAGTTTGGTTACCGAAAAATCAGTTTTTGCCAGAATACAATGAGCAAGGAGGTGGAACCGAAGATTTTTTCTGGAAAACATCTGCAACACCGTTGTTACCCTCGCATCACTCTTCAATAGAACCGGCGGTTAGGACTAACGATGTGTATTGAACCGCCAGTTAGGAAAACATCTGCAACACCGATGGTGATGGTGACGGGGATGCGGTTCGGGGATAAAGGTGACGGTGTATGCGGATGTGGTGGTGATGGTGCCGACGGTCTTGTTCAGATCGTGAAAGAAGATGAAGTTGAATGGTGGTAAAAGGAGACTTCTGTTGTTTGTTTAGATCATGATGAAGATGAGTTGGGATTTGATGATGAGATTTAGAGGGGGGGATTTGAGATGAAGATGAGATCCAGAGATTTGAGATGATGAAGATGAGATCCTTCGATCTGTTCTTGTTCTTGCTACTGCTGCTAATACTGTTACTGAATCCTTGCCATTAAACGGTCAACTAACAGTAGGAGTTAAATGCCCGTCGGAAAACAGCAATGGCACAGATAACTCACATTGAGATTGGGACCAGTAAAATGCGTCCACCAATCCAACACAGGGGCACAAAACATAATTTTCTCATGTAGTTAATATTAAGGCATATATTCCAAAATTCATTACATAACATTAATTTAATACTATGTCAACATATTCGTGCAAACACTATCATATGTACATAGTTTTCCCACTAAACTACCTATATGACCAATAGCACATAGGTTTGATGTTTGTAGAGTTGTATGAATTCATCATAATGCCTAGAACCTTCGGGTTGTGGTCCTTTCCCCTTGTGACAATGACACCCTAAGTAGTCAAACAATTTTGCAACTAGTTGGCTTAATTGATCACTTTGCTTTTAGTCAGAATTAAATTAGTTAGTTTAAGACTTTTGGTATCTACTAATCCAGTTCCTAACCTCAAGATACGAGTTTGGACCCCGTAACCCGTTATTGTTGACACTATCTTAGACTATTTTCAATTTCACCCATAACACCTTAACCAGATTTTAACAGGCGTAACGAATCATTTAAACTAATATTTTCCATTTAAACTAGCCAAATTTTCATTTTGGTCTTTTGACTCTTTTTAGTCTAATTAGGCAATTTACATAATGTTCATCATACGTCATTTTCAAACTTGGTTATTTCTAGCTACCTCATTTCTTGAATTGGTTAGCATACCTAGTATCTATGGATTCTGAACAATTATATGCATCATTTGTTATGTTTACACCATAAATGCTCATTTACCCTCTTGTTTCTAGAATTGGCAGTTTTGATCCAAAACCTGTAAGAATGCTAAATTGGCAAGTGTATGATTTCACAATCTGTAAGTATTCTAACGTGTGTAACCACATATGAGATGATTCAAATCCATTAGACTCCATGATCACCGTAAAATTCACAATTTTAATATATGATCCTTTATACATTTAAATTATAAGGATTCGATGAAAAAAGCTTACCAATATGGATGATTAAAGGTTCACATCCCTAAGACAGATTTGATTGAAAGACAACCACTAATATTTTTAAAGTTGGATTGCAAGAACTTTTGTAGATCGTTCTTCTTGTCTCTCACGATTGTACGTCCTATTCTTAGCCTCAATTTTGAGGTTCTAAGTCAAAAATGAGGTAAGCCTCATTTAGACAAGTCAAAAAACTGTTACTTTTAGGAGTTTTTAGTTTTCTAATATTAATCATGTCATTTTTAGATTTGTAGATGTTATCCTGTAATTTTATTTGGTCTGATTCATTAAGCCTATGATGAGTTGGTGTTTTGTTTACGGATTTTCTAGGGACACCGCCCCATTTGTTAAAACACCGGCATATACGCCGCGTATAGGTCTATACGCGGCGTATGAATTGATGTTTCTAGAAAACACCACCAATTTTGTCTTATTATGTTTTTGTTTTTATTTTTTTTCTTTGTTATTTTGTTATTATTATTATCATTATATATTAATTATTTATTTAATATTTAATATTATTTCGGTGAAAAACAGTTAACACATATATATACCAAAAATTATTATAATATCTGTACAAATAAAAGAAAATACGACAACTAGAACATAAAAATCTACATGAAGTCCTCCATGTTCATGCCCATGCCGTCGTCGTGGCCGCCGAGCCCCCCGAACGCGTCGCCAACCGACGTCGTCCTCTCCCCTGCGCCTCGGCCCCGAACTGTCCGCGATATCCATGTCGTCGCCCCGTCCGCGTCTCACGCCAGACGTGCTCGCCTCGTGGTCAAAACTGGGAGGGGGTGGCGGTGGTACGTTGTAGGGCTGTCCAGACAGCTCTGCTACCCGACTGCTAACAAGCTGGTCGATCTGGCGCGACATCTGCCTCATCCCCAACTCAAGGGCCTACAACCTGGCGTCGGTGGCGGGACCCAGACGCACCGCGCGATATGTGCGTGGAACGTGCTGCGTCGGCCCCTAACAACAAAACAACAGAAATACGTTTAATACGTCTAGACGAATTAAAAGAAGCAATAAAATGATAATATATTAAAACGAACCTGAGATGCGCCCGGATCCTCAAGTCCGTCACCACCGTCGTCCGAATCCCCGCCGGCCCCCTCCCCCGCGTCGACAGGCTCATGGATAAGCTCCACCTCCGGTGCCGCGACCGGGGGAGGCTCGACTAAAGGCACCGGGACGTAAGGCGCACGTGCCCCCGGCCCGGCCACCAGTCGCTCCTGCGGGCCGTTGGGCCCGAGGAACGAACGCACAATGTTCATGCTGACGCAACGGAGGCGGTCCAGCTCGCTCGAAGGGTTCAGAGCGATATGCAGGCCGTCCACCAGGGCTCCATGGCTCAGAGATATCGCAAGCAGGGTGACGTACCCGCCACCCATCAAGGACCCTCGTCCCTGCCTGAACTGGTAGGCGACAAAATAGTCTGCAAATCCCCTAGCGAGGTTGCAGTGTGTGTGAGTTAGCAGGCACCTAAAAAAAACAGATCGCGCAGGCTACAGTGCTCCGCGCCCTGGTTGCGACCCGCGATGGACATCGCAATCAACCTGTGAAGGTACCTGTGTAATATAAGATAATATGATTTATTAACAATAATAATAATATAATGTTATAATATAATATAATATAATATAATATAAATATTATATTATATTATATTATATTATATTATATTATATTATATTATATTATATTATATTATATTATAGAGTTAAGTGCCATTTTGGTACCTGTGGTTTGACCAACTATGCAACTTTAGTACCTATACTTTATTTTATGCAAATGACTACCCTAGTTTCAAAAAACTTGCATTTTTAGTACTTTTTTTAAACTCCGTCTATTTTATCGGTTAAGTCAAGGGTACTTTGGTAATTTTGTAACTTTCTTAATTTTTTCTTTTCTTTTAAATGCCTTCCCCCTTTTAAATCCCATCGACATTCACCCCCACCAGAAGTCCATTGCCGGAAACTACTTCAGCTCGTCAGCGAACGCACCAAGTTTGCTGGAAATGTTCGTGAACTCCATCGTCGTTGTCGCTTCGTACTGAACCATCATAAGCCTAATCCGTCGCTGCTCGTTCTTCTCCACCGTTGTCGGATACTATGGCGGAACCCTGGCTGCCATCATCATCGTCATCGCCAGCAGTTGAACCAGTAGCAGCGGCGGCGACAAACCCGGTATCCGACACAGTATCTAACAATGATGGAGAAGGACGAACATGGTGGTTCAATTGACAATATCCGAAACAGCATCCGAAAATGGTATCCGATAGTATCCAACAATTGAACCACCAGATTGTTGCCGCCGCTGCTGGTTCAATTGGTGGCGATGACGATGATGATGGCGTGACTATAACGGCTAGGGTTCCGCCACAGTATCCGACAACGGTGGAGAAGAATGAGCAGCAACGGATTAGGCTTATGATGGTTCAGTACGAAGTGACGACGATGATGGAGTTCACGAACATTTCCGGCAAACCTGGTGCGTTCGCTGACGAGCTAAAGTAGTTTCCGGCAGTGGACTTCCGGTGGGGTTGAATGTCGCCGGCATTTAAAAGGGGGGGGGGGGGGGGGAAGGCATTTAAAGAAAAGAAAAAAATTAAGAAAATTAAAAAATTACCAAAGTACCCTTGACTTAACTAATAAAATAGACGGAGTTAAAGAAAAGTACTAAAAATGCAAGTTTTTTGAAACTGGGGTAGTCATTTGCATAAAATAAAGTATAGATACTAAAGTTGTATATATGGTCAAACCACAGGTATCAAAATGACACTTAACTCTATATTATATTATATTGTATTATATTATTTTATATTATTAATATATTGTTAATATCTATTACGTTATACTAAACAATACAATACATTTTAAGAACATACCTGTGCAGCGGGTCCCTAATAGCCGAGACTTTGGACTTGGTGTCCAAGGGCCTATCCCCGAAGTCGTGATCACTGATGGCCCGCCACCATACCCGAAGGTCGTCCTCCGGCATCTGGTAGATGCTCTCCGTGTATATCGGGCTGCGTACCTCCTGCGCGGTGTATAAGCCCAGAGCAACCGCGAACTCCTCCATCAAGAGATTGACGTCGTGCCCGAACATGCGGAAGTAAACCTCCGACTGTGTCGTATCGGCGCCTGGCACCCTCATCTGAATCTCTGGCGTACCAGATGCGCGGGGCCTGTAATAATATAATATAATATAATATAATATAATATAATATAATATAATATAATATAATATAATATAATATAATATAATATAATATAATATAATATAATATAATATAATATAATATTATACATACTATTATATAATATAATAAATATATTAAAAACATAACAACGTGGAGTAAACTTACGTAACGCGTATTGTGCTGTAAACCTCCAGTGTCAGCTCCCGGTGGGCTGATAGTGACATACTGAAGCATCGGCTCTAGGGCGTATCCTGTCCGATGTACTCAGCCGCCCACTGATGAGCGTCACAGGACTCCAAAAACGACCATGAAATAATCATGCTGGGAAACGGGTGCATCTGGCGTAGGCGAATGTATCGTGTGTGGGCGTCCGAACCCTTAGCGAACTGCAGATGAGGGTAGGTGACTAACACGTTGTCACCCACTGGGGGTCCGCGGCCCCGTCGACGGCCCCACCCCATCTGCTGCTCGTACTCCTGCTCGAGCTCCTCCTCAATCTCGTCATCCCCAAACTATAATAATAACAAATAATAATAATAATAATTATAACAATAACAATTACAATAATAACAATAATCATAACAACAACAACAACAACAACAATAATAATAATAATAATAAATAAATAAATAAATAAATAAATAAATAAATAAATAATAACAATACTAATAATTAAAAAAAAATTATATATTAGAGGCGGCGTATAGGGCTATACGCTGCCGCTGATAGGCCCAGCAAACCGACGGCTGGACTCCGACCGACGGTTTTATCCATCCACACAATAGCATCATCATCATCATCATCATCACATCATCATCATCATCTAAACATAACCATCATCATCAACATAATATTAAAAAATTACCTCCATGTCGTGTCGGTGTCGGGTCAAATCTCCTCGGCTCGTGTCGTAATCCGATCGGCGTCGGTCCAATGTAGACTCGTGTTTGGATGCTTGGATGCTCGGTTGCTCGGGCGAGAGTTTGAAATTTGAAATAATAAAGTGGCAGTTGAGCAGCCGGGATCCATATAAGGGGCATAAATACGTCGCGTATAGGTCTATACGCGGCGTATTCTGCCTATTTATTTATTTATTATTATTATTTGTTTGTTATTTATTTATTAGTATTTATTATTATTATTATTAGTTACTAATATTACTAGTTATTATTTATTATATTATTAGTATTTAGTATTATTATTATTAGTTACTAATATTATTATTTATTATTTATTATATTATTAGTATTTAGTATTATTATTATTTATTAAATTATTAGTTATTAATATTATTATTATTTATTTATTTATTATTATTTATGTATGTATATGTGTGTGTCTACATACATCCATTGATACATTTTTTTCTATAAGGTGTCTAAATCTATGTTAGAGGGTTCCCTTCGCCAGCCCGTGCGTATCTATTTGTACTCTTCCATACGTTGTCCGTACAGTGTTTTCCATTCGAGGGCCGCCGGTAGGGCGCTTCTTTCCTAATTAAGGTTCTGCATAGGCATTGGGAAATGTCCTACCAGTTTGATATATATCCAGTGATTACCTCCCTAGTTAGCGATGCCTATAACCACTGGATCCGGAATCAAGTCAGGACCGATTCTCAATGGGAAGTAAGATTTTCGGTCTGATTGCCAGCTAGGTTAACTAACACACACCCGTATGTTTGAGCAGCCTCGTGCCTGTGATCGGGTACGTTGAACCAACGACTCGGCGGCGCCGGTTTGACCGTGTTGGAGTACGGAATGCTGGAATGAACCCAGCCGTACAATATTTCATCCTCTTTGCTGAACATCGCCCTCCACCACCCTTCGTTAGTTTCCAGCTCGTTCTGCATTGCTCGCCTAATATCCGGCCAGTGTTTCTCATGTATCCCTAAACCCACGGCGATAGATCGGAAACCGCAGTTACCGTCTGGGCGTACGTTTTTGATGTCTGCGACGAACGGCTGGGCCCAGCCAGGAATGATGCTCCTAAACATTTCTATCGCCGATACTTGCGCTGGAGAAACCATCAAAGGAAACCCGAGGTGAGCTCCCGTAGGTTTCGATGTCTTAGGTCGTCCCCGACGAATATTAAACCGCGACGCTGACTGGGATAACGAACGAGACAGCGAGGATGGGGTGGGGGTTTTGTTGCTGGGCACTTGTGGTGGGAATGGGGTGTAGGAGCTGTGTCTAGGGAGATCTGGAGCGGGGGTGTAGGAGCTGTGTTTGGGGAGATCTGGAGCGGGGGTGTAGGAGCTGTGTCTCGGGAGATCTGGTTTTTTGGGACGCCCCCGAGGATCCTCTCTTTTTTTGGTGACTTCTTTTTAGATCTCCCTGAATAGCAGATATGAGCTTCGCGAAAAAACTTTTCTTCTGATTAGGGTCATCTATGGACGACAGCGTATCGTTGATTTCACGCATACCTGCTTCGTAGTCTGGCTCTTCGTTCAGCGGATAGGCTGGATCAAAATTAAGTCTCCTCCAGAACGGGTCAACATCCTTTATTGGGATACACGTGTCGTTAACTATGTATCTCTCAATCCGACAAGCACATGGCAGCCCCGAAGATGAATACAAATGGTGGTCGCATGAAGCCCCGCCATCACGCATCTTGTGTATCAACTCATACTCGTTCACAAGTAGACCCAGAGCGTGAGTCGACACCCTGTTTATTAACTTCTTCAACCAGACGTGCTGTCGATGTCCTTACATGACCTTGGAACGAGAGTCGTGAAAAGATTTACCGATCTCTTTCTTCTGCGAGTCGACCATTTTAAGGATGTGCCTGGCAATTGTGTCGAGCGAGTTGTTGCTTCCATTGAGGTATCCTTTCAGATTTGCGTGCTGGCTCTCAACTCGGTTCGTCGTAGTTTCGCCGTAGTTTCGGCATTCGTCGATCCAGCATGCTACAAACTTGTGTCTGTATGGATCCAGCCAGCTGTTGCGAATGTATTGCCAGACCTCTGAAAGATAAAGGGAAACGTTATTAAGACATATGTTTAGGCTATTAAAAACTGTCATCCGGTTCGAAGGACTCATCTGCTCTATCGTCCTGTATCAAATGACGCTCCATGTTGATGCGACGGTTGTCGTACTCCTGTATCGTCAGAGACTGATACAGGACCTTCCACCAGTACGCAAAGTCCGTCCCCATATCCGTGCTATATAGGCCCTTAAATTTTCTCCTTATATTCTCGGATATGTGCCACATGCATAAATTTTTGGTGGCATTAGGGAAGACCGCGTCGCAGGCGTTCATAAGGGCGTGGTCCGCGTCAGTCATGATCACGCATGGCTCCATGCAGTCATCGAGCATTTGTTTAAGTTTCTCTAGAGCCCAGGTGAAGTTCCTCTACCGTTCCCTGATAACAAACGCGGGTGGCGATACAAAACGACTTTGATGTTGACGTCACACCGATAAACTGAACCAACGGTCAGTCGTACATGTTGGTGTTGTACGTCGTGTCAATCATCAACACCTCGGGGAACGCACGCCACATCTTATGCGACTTACTATGACAGAAGAAAATTTCCTCCGTCCTGTCGTTGGTATCACTCTCTCGGGTATAGAACGTGAAACCGTTGCCAGCGAGAAAGTTTTCCAGCGCATGTATTGGATGAAATAAAAGTTTAGTAAATATTATAAGCACGACAAGTACACATTAAAACTCCAAATGTTTTGAACTACCTTCATAGGGGTGTCGTCTGTTGTCAATCCTTCCTAATGTTGGTGGTGTGGTTGTATATATCTTTTATTATAGGTTGCACACCGGTGAACTTTTTGCGGAGGGCTGCTTCGATTTGTTGCGGCTTAACGCCGGTCCTGTGTAAACTCTCAACCATGTCCAGCTGGTCGATGTTCATTTTTCTAAAAGACGCACACCCCTCCTCGAATTCAACCGGATCGTGGTTGTGAGTCTCGTTTACCACTTGAACCCTCCAATAGGTACCTCTCGAGTCGTACCTGCCCAGGATCTTAAACGGACAACATTTTTTTATGCTGCCGGTACGTCTCATCGTCGCCTTTATTTTGGGTTCGCCCCCACGATTGCATGCAAGGTCCACAACGTTTTTCCTTGACCGCTGGACCATAACAACAAAACCCATGCTCCCGTTCTCTAATTTTTACCCATTTCTCCAGCTCCTCGCGGCTCTAAAAAATCTGAAACAGTTTTACACTATTTATTAGGTCGTTTATTAAATAACATACAAATAAATAATATTAACTTAAACAAAACACACGGTGTCTTACAACATCTGTTATATACGAAACCTTCAATTCGCGTATGTAGTCGTTATCGTACTCATCTTCGTTATTTGGGCTTGGCCCGGCATGAACGTTTCGCCCGTAGTGCGATGAAGACTCAGTTTCATAAAAAGGATCATTTGCTACTGGTGGCTGGTACAATGACGAAGCCTGACCTCCATAATCCGACTAGGCGACAGGTGACGGGTACGCCGGCTGAATACCGTAATCCGACACGAAGTACTCCTACAATACATAAATTAGAAATTCAAACAATAGTGCTAGTGATAATAATAAATAATAATAACAACTATAACGAAACCTGGTTCAAGTTTGGCAAGCCCGGCGAGCCAGTGTTACCATAAAACTGTTCGGGCTAACAATAAGGTTGTTGGGGCTGGGTATCATACCCGACATACTCCTGACAAAACGTAATGTAGCATATGTTAGTAAAAAAAACTACCAAATTCATACTAAATAAATATATAACGAAACCTGGCTCAAGTCGGGTAACCACGTCGTGCCAGGCTGATCGTTAGCGGCGTAACCCGGCTCCTCCTTCGGAAATAAATGGTTAAACCAAGACATTCTGGGTATATATAGTACAAATGTTGTGTTGTTTTTTGGTTGAACGTCGAGAGATAACGCATGCATTTATAATAGAGAAAGGAAAGGAGGGGAAGGGAGGGGGAGCCGGGCTCCAATAATTCAGCAAAAGCAATATGCCGCGTATAGATCTATACACGGCGTATATGGTACGAGTTGACAACTTAGCCCAGCTTTTGTAGGGCAAGTTGTAATCACACTAATACGTCGCGTATAGGTCTATACGCGGCGTATTAGGGGCTTTTCTAGAAAAACCCACCATTTTGTTTTATTATGCTTATTGTTTTTTTTCTTTTCTTTTTTTTTTTGTTATTTATTGTTATTTATAATTATTTTTATTAATATTATTTTATTTATGAATAACATATTACCATTCGGAATTTGGCAAAGGGCGCTTTGAAGCAGGACTTATCTGGGAAAATTGACATTGGGAGGCGACCTTCCAATTTATTGGCTGATGCCGTTATGGACAACTTGATAAGTTACAACGACTACTTTGGGAAAAACTAACAGTGTCAAACGAACCCTTTCTTGGATGCTTTCGGTATCGGCATCTCAAATCCGGCTCTTCGATGTCTTCAAACTCCAGCTGTCTTGACCTTCAGCCACCGCTGACAACCGCAGTTTTGTTGACTCAAACACATATCAGTCGTCACTAAGTTTAAGCTTAGGCTTGTTATTACTTTAATGTTTAGTTGTGGGTATTGTAAGTTGATCATCTTGCGTATGCTAAAAGATTTATCGGCTTATATAAACAGAGACATATATATAGTAGACGTGCGATATAAGAATTCATTGCTTCGACATGACCAACACCTGATTGAGATATTGGTTTGATGAGTTTGAATCTCTCAGATCCGCGGTATCCGCTAACGGCAGCGATAACCGGAGCCCATACTTTGGACAGAGAAGTGGAAATTCGGTCATTGCTCCAACATAACGAGCAACGGATTGAGATATTATCCCGGACTTACCTGAACCGGTTTACACGTATGATGACGTTGATTTAGGTTCGGTGTTGACGCTGACATTAACACGTTTGCTTACAGCTTTCGTTATGATACACAATGAAAGTACAAACTCAAACAACAATCCATACAACAACAATGCTATTGTATGGATTGTTGTTTGAGTTTGTGCCTTCATTGTGTATTATGCCGGAGGTAACGAAAGCTTTAAACAAACGTGTTAATGTCATCGTCAACACCGAACCTAAATCCACGCCAGCATACATGCCAACCTGTTCAGGCAAGTCCTAACAAATATCTCAATCCGTTGCTCGTTATGTTGGAGCAATGACCGAATTCCACTTCTCTGTCCAAAGTATGGGCTCCGGTTATCGCTGCCGTTAGCGGATACCGCGTATCCGAGAGATTCAAACTCATTAAACTAATATCTCGATCTGGTGCTGGTTATGTCCGAGCAATGAATTCTTATACCGCACATCTACTATATATATGTGTGTGTATATATAAGCCGATAATTCTTTTAGCATACGCGACATAATCAACTTACAATACCCACAACTAAACATTAAAGCAATAAAAAGCCTAAGCTTAAGCTTAGTGATGACTGATATGTGTTTGAGTCAACACAACTGCGGTTGTTAGTGGTGACCGACGGTCAAGACGATTGGGGTTCGAAGAAATCGAAGAACCAGATTTGAGATGTCGATAACGAAAGCAGGCAAGAAATTGAAAGTTTTTTTGGAAATCCCAGTTTTCCCAAGTAAGCCCCTACAACTAATTTCAAGATGTCGATAACGAAACCAGCCAATAAATTGAAAGTTTGTTTCGTACTGTCAATTTTCCCAAATAAGCCATGCAACTGAACAACCGTTGTCGAATTTCGAATAATAATATATTATTGATAAGTAAATAATATTAATAATAATAATAAACATAAATAACATTAATAATAATAATAGAAAAGAAAAGAAAGAAAAAAAAAGAAAAAAACCATAACAAGACAAAACTGGTGGACTTTTCTAGAAAACCCAACACCCACCCAACATAACCCGCACCCGTTTGATATAATATAATATAACCTAAATAATATAATATAACATAATATAATATGATATAATATAACATAATAAAATATAATATAATAATAACATATTTATATTATATTATATTATATTATATTATATTATACATTACACTATTAGAATGTACCTCCGAAAGTATTATTTTAATAATAACAATTATATGTCTAGAATAATACTATTTTAATAATCATAATAATAATATTTTAATAAATACAATAATAATATTTTATTTTATTAACAATAAAATTTTAATACCAATAACATTTTAATAACAATATTAATATTTTAATAGAAATAATGTAATAAAAATTTAAACAATAACGGTAACAGTACGAGAAACCTAGTTTAAGCGGTCCGACGAACTAGCGTTACCGTAAAACATATACGTGGTGTCTATATAGCAAGTACGCATTGTGTAATATAACGGTCGGTGGCTAAAAATATAGTTTACTTTTTCAAAAGTCACATAACAAAACTAAACCAGTCACCAAATATCTGTCCTAACATGTACAACTACGTCCTAACATGTACTAAATAAAGATAAAACGAAACCTGGTTTAAATCCAAATGACCGTTAGCGGCGTACCCCGGCTCCTCCTCGTCCGACTCCGGAAATAAATGGTTGTTGTTGTTGGTTGAATGGAGAGGGTGAGGGTGAGGGTGAGGTAGAAAAAAAAAGAAAAAAAAAGGATGGACAGGGAGGGGAGGGAGCCGGGCTCTAATAATATACAAACCCAATACGCCGCGTATAGACCTATACGCGGCGTATAGGGTACGATACGACAAGCCTATGACTGTCGTTCAGGCTAGATGTCAGATCGTACACTATACGTCGCGTATAGGTCTATACGCGACGTATTAAGGGGTGTGAAGGTGTCCCTAGCAGGACCCGTTGTTTATCAGGGTGAGCCCATAAATTGGTTTACAAGGAATAAATTACTTTATGAACAAGTCGAACCAATGACTTCCAAGCAAGGAATTTATTATTAATTAAAGTAATTATTCAGGAAAAAGTTAAAATGAAAAGAGAGACAAAAATGAGAAAAATTTGTGGCAACAAAAAAAAACCCTAAAAAAATTCAAAAAAATAATAAATCAAAATATATAAAAAAAATTAGAAAAAAATAAATGTTTCCCCTGTTATTTCCATTCCAAAATAAAATGAGGAAAATACAAAATGCTGAGAAAAAAAGACACATAAACGAAAATAAACAAAAAACACAATGATAAATAAAAAAAGACACAATAAATTGCAAAATATAACACAATGCCGAAAAAAATATAACACAATGTTGAGTAATATAACACAATATCAAGAAAAAGAGACACAATGCCATGTAAAAAAGACACTACCAATGACGAAAATTAACAAAAATTATAATGATAAATAAAAAGATACAATGATATTTTTTCATCAATATTGTGTCTTTTTTTTAGAACGAGGAAGATAGTGAAAGCATTTTTGTGTTTTTACTTTTTTCATTTTCTTAATTAAATTTTGAGTTATTATTTTTTTATTAATTTTTAATTATTTATTTTGAATTTTTTTTTGCTACAAATCCTTATCATCCTTCTTATATTTGTCACCATTTTTAAAATAATCGTAACCTCTTAATATAATTGGGTTATGTACTCTAGTCTAATTAGGTTTTCAAAGTTTACATTAGTATATACACCCTAGCTTATGGGTTATATCATAGGAATTCTAATTTTCGAGTTAAATGAAAATTATAGATACAGAAATTTTATCTATATTCATTTTTGTGTTTTTGATTCTGGTTATCAAACTATAGTAGAGTCATAGTCCCTTAGGTTAAATTTACACTTTTCATCTCAAAATCCAATATTTTTGACACTCAGAAAAACGATATGTAACATGTAAGAGAAGAGAAAACACCAGTCACTAAAATATTTTAAGCATGTATTATACTACTTCTATTGTTTATGTTTCTGCCACTATTACCACGGCTACTATCACTTATTCACTAACACAATCAAATCTACTCCGATGGTTATTATTGTTATATTAATATCATAAAGTTGAATTATTACATTTTGTAATCATTAAAGAACGATGACACAAAAAGAAAAAAAAAGAAATGAAGCAGAGAGAGAAAATTGGATTATCTCAGAATGAATAGTTGCAAAATAAGAAAAAAGAAACCTATATATATACACAATACATACATGACGCATATGTATATACGGTGTGTAAGTTACACGCTGTATAACATATACGGTGTATATGTTTGTAACCAAGTGTATAAGTGTTACATGCTCACCCCCCTCTTAAGTTGGAGGTTGAGAAAACCACAACTTGCATAAAAATGATTGAAAATGAGGCCCTGGTAAGCTCATTGTAAAATTGTCAGCAAGCTGATCTTGAGTGTGCATATGCTCCAGAGTCACTAAGCCTTCCTGTAACTTATCGCGAACAAAATGACAATCAATTTCAATATGCTTAGTATGCTCATGAAAGACAGGATTCTTGGCAATATAGATTGCAGCTTGACATGTTAGGAACATTGAACTCTGAGAGAAGTCCTGCCAACCAGGCAAGTTCGGCTGTCACACGTCTAAGAGATCGGTACTCGGCTTCAGCTGAGCTCAAACAAATAGTAGGCTGTTTATTAGATTTCCAATAAATTGGAGAACCCCCAAGTGAAACATAAAACCACAGACCGAGCGA
Organism: Bidens hawaiensis; assembly: GCF_021521415.1. Classification (NCBI taxonomy): domain Eukaryota; kingdom Viridiplantae; phylum Streptophyta; class Magnoliopsida; order Asterales; family Asteraceae; genus Bidens; species Bidens hawaiensis. Next base: position 1,314,247 of record NW_027491195.1, read on the forward strand.
CGAGTATTAGCTGCCCAATCCGAATCACAGAATACTTGCAGAGCAAAGGAAGGATTATTGTTGAAGAATAATCCTCGAGATAAAGTGCCATTGACATATGAGAGAGTGTGAAACGATGCATTCCAATGTGACATCCTTAGATCTTGCATGAATTGACTCAAAAATTGAACAGCCAAAGCAATATCAGGTCTTGTGTGAGTTAGGTAATTAATTTTACGAACAAGTTTCCTGTATCTTAAAGGTTCATCAAGAACGAGTCCATAATGAGCTTTTAGCTGTAAATGATGAGGCAATGGAGAGTTGGTGACAGAAAGATTGGAAATATCAAATTCAAAAAGCATGTCCTTAGCAAACTTGCGTTGGCACATGATAACACATTTTGTAGTATAAAGAATCTCCATTCCCAAAAATTAATTGAGACTTTCCAGATCTTTGATTTTGAAAGATGAATCCAGGAAAGTCTTGAGATTATTGATCTCTTCCAAATTGTTCCCAGTAACTAAAATGTCATCGACATATACAGCGACATAAACCACTGATGATCCCAAAGACTTTGAAAACAAGGAACATTTTGAGAACCCACATACCCCCCTTAACTTTAATGCGGAAGAAAATTTCCCATACCATTGTCGAGAAGCCTGTTTCAATCCGTATAAGGATTCTTGACGTTTAAGCACCTGATTATCAGGAAGTTGCATAATTTGAGAAGAAAGAGTAAGAGATAGGAGAGGTGCATGAATTAGTGACAGTATCGAAACAATTATGAGATGTTTTAGAGTTATTACAAACATAGTTATTTAAGTATGAGGGCGGAAAGACAATTATTAAAGATCTTCGAACATGTTTAGTAGAATCATTAGAAAGAGAATTAGGAACGAAAGATGAAGAATCAACAACATGAGCAGGAAGAGGAGCAGAAGATGGTTCATCAAAAATTTGATTGATGAAATCTATAGAAGGGAAATGAAACTTTTTTGGATTTAATGATTGAAGGAAATAAAGCTTCAAAGAAAACAACTTCTCTTGATATGATAACCTTATTTGCGTCAAGATCATATAATCTATTAGCCTTTTTACCAATAGGATATCCCACAAAAACACAGGGCACAACCCTTGGTTTGAATTTATCTCTTTCATGAGATAATGTGGAAGCATAAGCAAGACAACCAAAAGATTTCAAGTGAGCATAAGAATGAGCCTTTCCAGTTAAAACCTCATAAGGGGCTTTATTACAAAGAATTTCGGTAGGAAACCGATTAATTAAATGTGTCGCAGTTAAAACACAATCACCCCAAAACTGTACTGGGACCTTAGATTGAAGCATAAGAGCTCTTGAGGTTTCAAGTAAGTGTTAATGTTTTTGTTTAACAATGTCGTTCGGTTGAGGGACAGCTACACAAGTGGTTTGATGAATTATGCCTTAACTCAACGAATAAGCACTTTGAACAGATCCAGTTCCTAGTTCAAAGTCATTATCGGATCTGATGCATTTCACATTGGTGCCAAACTGGTTGCTAACCATTTCAACAAAAGATTGAAGGATGGGAAAGGCGTTGCTTTTAGTTGAAAGCAAATGTATCCATGTGGTTCTGCTGTAATAATCCAAAATGGTTAAAAAATATCTAAACCCGTTGTAAGTATCTATATGATAAGGCCTCAAACATCAATATGGATTAGCTCAAAAAGTTTACTAGTAGATGTGGTACTAGTAGGAAACGGCAATTTATGTTGTCATGCCTTAGGACAAATATCATAATGATCAATATATTTCAAAGAAGCATTAGAGATGAAAGGTAATTGTTTTGACCAAGTCTGTTGTTCCAGAGTTTAGAACTTACAACAGAGTTACAAACATTATTCGAAACAAAAGAAGAAACAGGAAATTTCTTAGTGGCCTATAGGAGGTAAAGTCCATTCAGTATATCACCAAGAACCTGTGGTGCTCTTTAGAGAAGGGGCCTGCAAGACACATGTGAATTTAGAGAAAATAACAGTACCATTAGTATCATAACAGAATCTTGACATAGATAGAATATTATTTCTAAAATGTGGTACTAAAAGAACATTTGATAAGGAAATGCTATCAGTTAAAGGAGCAATCCCATATTATTGGACTGTGCCAGATGTGCAATTAGGAAGAGCGACGAAATTGGATTTTTGAGAAAATAAACGCTTGAAAATTGTCACACCCCAACCGACGGCGGAATATGTCGAGGTGAGACGGTGATTGTTCATAGCACATGATACTACGTGTTACAATAGTCGTTAAATTTAATTTAACATTAAGCAATACAGAGATACAATGAATTGTTTTATAGTCATCTAGGTCCAATCATGCAATCCTATATCTTGCATCAAGTAATCTTCAACAAACAAATTTCCAATACCTGAAAAACATGCGAGAGTGTCAACTAAAAATAGTTGGTGAGAACATAGGTTTTAATAAAATAAGTTTTAAGTTGAAAGCAATCCATATGTGTTAAGTTACTTTGTATACTTTGTGATTACAACCAAACCTCTGACACGTTTAGCGAGTCGTCTAATCCACGATTAGACTATTATGTTTAATGTTTAACGATCGTCGGATTCTGAACACACAAGCCTCTACCTAAGGCCTGCGTGGGCGGGTCGGGCCAATAGATCAATCATCATACTACCACGGGCTTAACAAGTTAATGGTTGTACATACGATTAAGTATACACTTGTAATAGTCACACAATGAATATCATGAATAAAGCTTGAATCAAATAACATGCAAAACAAATTGATTATGCATGTTTCCACCCCGAAGTATAAAACGTTTAAAAGCATGTAAAAGGGGCTATGAACTCACCTTCGTTGATGAATTGAGACTTGTAACGCTTTTGTTTAGAGCCCTAATGATCAAGAAAGTTGTTAGAATGTGACCCTATTTCGGTGGAATAGAATCTCCGACCTCAGGTTCCCAGGAAAAGGTAAGTGGATCCATTCACGCCCGGACACGCCACTTGGTTTTTCCTTAGGCCGTAGCCTTGGTGACAGAACCCTTGGTTGAATATCTATAGACTTGGTGTTTGTTTGGAAGTACAATTGGATTTTAGGGTTTCAAGTGATACTTTATGGTTTAGGGTTTTAGATTATCTTTTCTAGAAAAGAATAGGTTGTTTACTGTTCAAGACACAAATTTTTAAAAATAGTAAACCTTTGAGTTAGATTACGAAAATTTTATATCTTGTAACCGTATGAGTTTTTTAACATGTATATTTTTTTATAAGATTTAAGTGTTTATAAAAAAATATAAAATTCATAGACTACCGAGGGGTCTGATTCTGAGTCAGTTTAGTAGAAAAATAACTAAAAATCGATACTTTAACAAATTGAGGAGATTCTAGTTGGATAATTTTTATAATTAGAAGGTCTACAATATATCCAAAAATTGGGTCATAATTCGTAAACATGAGTGAGTTATGACATTCGTTTTGAGGCTAAAGTTATCTGTTAGGATTTTCAGCAAGACCCTTTGTTAAAGAAAAATAATAAAAACGTTTTTAAAGTTTATAAAATTTTACACCAAAAATTACAGAGATACTAGACACCTAAAGAACCAATTTAGGCTTTTGAAATTCGTGATTTGGACATATTATGACCGAGATCTAAGCGTTGAAATAAAAGGTTTTTCTGCAGAATGAAAGAACAAAACATTATACGGAAATTAGAACTTACTAGGAAGGAAACGAGTTGTGAATCTTTGAGAGGATGATGATCACGAATTTTCAACCTTGGGGCTTTGGAATATGCAGGTTTGGAATGAATTTTAGGGGTGCTAGGGAGTTCTATTTATAGGGGTGTTTAGAGAAGAGATTATGATTAATTAGAGATAGAATTTGACTAGGAGTTGAATTCAATTTTGGATAAGGCTAATCTTGGAGATCAAGAATAGAATATTCTAGAAGGTTATTCTTAATTTGAATTTAAGGATATAAATAAAATTACTTTAGGATAAAACTGACAATAACAAATATTAAATCTAGGCATTCCTGGTTAAACGTGTCACGTTAACGATTAACCATGTATAACTAAATGTACATAGAAACATGTAATTGTGCATATGAAAATAATATTAATAACTAGAAATAAATAATATATGATTCCATAATAATATAGATGATGAACTAATACATGGACCTTATTAAATACGAGTATAAAAGACTAGTGATTTCATGCATGAAAATGCATAGGTGTTACAAAAATAAATTTTGATCATGACAAATATAATCATTAGCACCAGTGTCAATAATCCATTTGGAATAATATTTTGAAGAATTGTAAGACATTGTACCTCGGAAAGAGTTTTGATTGATGGTCGTGGCACTATTAGCAGCATATGTGGTTGAAGTACCAGGTTGAACTTTAGATTGTTGCATTAAAGCCATCAGATCATGATAGTGTTGCTGAGTTATTCCTTGTTGTTGTTTAGACCGACTTTGATCACCTTTTCTTCTATCTTTAGCAAGGTTAGCAAACTTCTTTCCTTTGGTGAACGTGAATCTTCGGGGAAACCAATCAGCTTATAACATTTGTTCACTGAATGCCCATTTCTCTTGTTATGAGTACACACCAACTTTTTCTTATTTTTCACCGTTCCTCCACGGGTAGGACCTCGGCTTCTTGCATTCATAGATGCAGAAGATGTAGTGAAATCAGGGGTGGTGTGGATTTCCTTTTGCTTATCATCTTGCATTAGAATACCATATGCACGGTTGATAGAAGGAAGATGCTGCATCATCAGAATGTTACTACTTATCATATCATTCCTAGGATTAAGGCCAACAAGGAATTGTATTAGCCTTTGATCCTTATCTTTCTTAGCAAAAAAATGAGCAGCTCTACAAGTGCATGAAAGAATCGTATTAATCGCATTTAGCTTATATCCAGTTTAGGCACAATTTTCTTCACCATAACGGGAATTAAGCTCATTCCAAAGAATCTGAGCAGTTTTAGCATACAAAACAATACTACTGATATCACTAGTGAGAGTGTTGAGAATCCATGAGATCACCATGTCATTAAAATGCTGCCAAATCGCCAGTTGTTGCTCATTCTCTGGCATGGTTAAAGTGTTGTTGATGAAACCGAGCTTGTTCTTAGCTGAAAGAGCAATCATCACTGATTTTTTCCAAGCTCCGAAACTAGTACCATCAAAGAATTTAGAAATGAGGATCATACCGGGATGATCCAAAGGGTGAAGGTAAAGAGTTTGGAGAAATCAATGGTCATATTTTGAACAACAGAATTGTTAGAGGCTGCCATTTGGAAAACACAGCAAAACGAAACGAACGCACGAAAAAAGGAACGAGGGAAACTTATACGCTGACTTATACGGTGGATAGAAACTTAAGCGCCATCTAAGTGGCAACTTATACGGCGTATAAGTTGAATACAAGGAAAAACTACAAGATTTTTGAGTGAGAAAGAATGAGAAATGATCTGAAACCGTTCAAAAACAAGTATATAACATGTTAAGAACCTTTTGATGAAGTTTGAATTATAAAAATTTTGAAAAGATAAAAATAGGAAAAAAATATAAGAGATCTCAAAAGATATCGAATGAAACAAATGAAAATGATCAAATAACAATTAAATCTTGAACAAAAACAGAAGAATGCCCAATAAAATAATCAAATGAAGATGAGAAAACTAGTGAAACGAGAGAAAACGATGGAGAGAAATTGCAGGATTAAGAACCTTGCTCTGATACCATGTAATCGTTAAAGAACGATGACACAGAAAGAAAAGAAGAAATGAAGTAGAGAGAGAAAATTTTATTATCTTAGAATGAGTAGTTATAAAACATGAAACAAGAGGCCTATATATACACACAATACATATATGGCGTATACGTATATACGGCGTGTAAGTTACACGCCGTATAACATATACGACATATATGTTTGTAACCAAGCGTATAAGTGTTATATGCTTACACATTTGCGTATAATCCGTCGAAGAGAAAGAAAACAACATAAAAGAAACTAATAAGATCAAGTGTTATGGAGGTGGAGAGGACGCAACTTCTCATTCACCTCAGCCAAAATACACGCTTCATACCACAACACAATGCAAGCGCCAAACCTGCATCCCCTTTGCTTGCCATTCCCTTAACGCCCAAGAGGGGAAAAATATGAGGTCCACATCCATTTAAGCCACACACACGGATTTTAATAACTTGAGAACTAATCTTGAGAACCAGATTTAGCCATATTATATATTCATTAAATAATAAAAGAGTAATAATGTCATTTACATATCATACTCTCTCTCTATTCATTAATTAAATTTTACACTCTTCTTTTTCATTATTACCCTCTAAAGTATTTATATTTAATTTATAGAAAAAATAAATTTTAGATTTATCTCTACTATTCTTTTATCATATTAATTTTTCCATTAATACTTTTCTATTTATGTATAATCAAATATGAATTTAAACAGGTTCGCATGATTAAAATTTGAAAATTTTAGTTTCTTCATAGTGTTAAATAGACTCCAAACCAGCATGATTTAAAAATAAAAGAAAGAGTCGGTAAAGTAGAATTTATTACCATCGCACCTTTTTCATTTTTATTTTTAAAGTTTTGCAAAGTCGTATATTTTTTAATTACGCTTACGTAACATAACTTTATTCAAAAAGTGATATTTTATGTACCATGTGTAATTTATGTATTTTATGTAATATGTGTATTTTGTGTTGTGTAATTTATGTGCCTTGTGTACTATATGCAATTGATAAATTATGTAATTTTATGAATTTCGTAGTTGTGCAATTAATGTAATTTGGTCATTTACGTAATTGGTGTGATGTAATTTTGGTAACTCATTTGTATATTATGTAGTTTGTGTATTTGAAGTAATTTCTGTAATTTGTGTATCCGGTTAATTTGTGTAGTTTTGTTTAAGAGATTTAAATTTGTGTAATGTATTTTTTTAACAAATATCATGTTTTTATTATTTAAAAATATGGTCAACTATAAATAAGAAATATAATGAAAAAAGGATGAAAGTAATATAATGTTAAGTATTTTGTCTTGTTGTTTATTTTACCCATATACCCTTTCGCTATATAATACTGTATTTTCTTTTTCATATCTAAATATTATATTGTTCTTTAATCACAACCACAAAAAATCAAATATTTAATTGAATATGTGGTTGTAAACGAGTACTTAGAGTTTTTACAACTGATTGAGTTATCAAATTATCCCTCATATATATATATATATATATATATATAGGGTTAGGTTAAAATAAAAACTCACTTGAGCTGTGAAAACTCTAGAAACCTATTCTCAACCACATGTTTTTTATTAAATTTTGAATCATGTGATCCACAATTAAAGTTAATAAAAATATATAAACATAAATATAACATTTTCTCTCTCCTGAAAATATATAAAAAAATTAGTAAAAAAATGTTAAAAAATAGCAAAACAAATTTTTTTTAATGTTTCGATGTTTTGTATTAAATGTTACAGCATATATTACGTGTGTAACAAAAAAACGATGTTACATAGGGTTTTCGCGGGTTTTCACAACTCAAGTGGGTTTTCATTCTATACTTCCCCTATATATATATATATATTGTTTTTTTATATCTTAATATCTAGTTAACTAATCCCTTTATACGTGGCAATGTCACGCCTTTAACTAACATCTCTATAACACTTAGTCACATAGCGTGCATGGAAAATTGAACTTTTTTTTTTTAATTTAGTTTTTTCTTTATTTTTTATACTTTATAGTGAAAATTTAAGTTCGGTATATTAGAACTTCGTTTACTATTTTGTTTTAGTCATGATTATGAAAAATTCCGAGATGAGTTTTATTGACTAGCATGCTTAGAAATATGTTCTTCAACTATTGTTTTCTAGATAATTTGAATCAATGAGCTAGAACAACTTTACACTAACCGGCCCAAGAGATTTATACCTATAGATTCATACCAAAATTTCTATGATCTTTGGTTAAAGGTGTAATAAAGGATCCATATTAATCTTGCCATATCAATTAAAAGCATATATAGTATGACATGTGGAATGGTGTAATTTTTTAAAAGCATAAAGGATCCATATTGATCTTGCCCTAAGGTAGGTTATCATTATTTGCTGCTACACAACTTGTCCACTTCCATTCCCTTTCACAAATCTATATTCTAGCTAAACTGTTCATCAAGGTTTGACTTTTTTCAAGCATCAATCAATTAGTTCCTCATTTAATTGTCGGGTAAGTTTTCTTTTTAGTATTAGTTATCAACTCATGAGCGAAAGCCCTCATCCAATTTCAATGGATTTGGGAGATTTCATGTTCAATTGAATCAATTTCAAGTTAGGATTTTTTTAAGAACTAAATTGGTGCTTTTCAATTACACTATGAATTAACCCGAATTAGCGCATGACTTTTCAATGTTTTGTGTTTGTAATTATGTTTTAGACCTGTTGGACCTGAATTTGATATCATAACGAAATTCGGACCGACTACGAACCGAACACTCGCTTAAGTTTTATTTTCTTTATTTTTATGTATAACTCAGATTTTGTTATTAATGCTTGTTCGTTTTAGTTTGATTTTCACTTTGTAATATTTATTTAAATTTTAGGACATCCTCAAGTTAGGTTTGGCCAGCTCGCTTAAGTCATTTTTCTTCTATTTAATTATTTTCTTTCACTCGCTAACTTTTAAGGTGAGTAGTTCACATCCCCTTTTTATTTTTAAATGTTTTGGGGGCATGTATTATATAAAACGCAAAGTTATTGTTTCATATCATCAACTATAATTCTAATATATGCGTTTACGTGTGTTGCTTAATTATTTGTTACATGTAATATGATTAATTGTTTATTGTTGGTGGCCGCATCTTCATCCCCATCCTTATTAGTAAGATCTTACGCTGTCTTAGTAGCTTGACTTAGTGTCTGGATGAATAGATTTTTATATGTTATTATTTCAAGATAATTGTTGTGATTACGCATGCACATGGAATTGGTTTATTTATTATATGTATTAAATTGTGTTTTTCTCACCAACCTTGTGTTGATCAAATATTATTTTCATACATGTTGTAGGCTCATATCTTGGATGATTGAAGAACTTAGTAGATTGGACTTTAGGTTGTCGAGAAAATAAACAATTTACTTTTCATGTTTCGTTTGGTTGAAAGTTTGGATAATGTTTGAATTTTTGTGATGCACTTTGGATTTTTTGAATTTAAATAATTAGATAATGCCACTTTTATTATTAACAAGGTCTTGCGAGCTACTGTACAATCAGTTTTGCTCCGACATTTCCGTCGTAGGTTGGGTGTGACACTTTTGCGCCACAACACAAACCACTCATGTTATAACATGTGATCATAAAGTGCATACACTACTAGAAAAATAAGTATCACATTAGACTACTACCAACAATAAATATCTGCTGAAACATATCAACGTATCCCTGACAAAGTACACAAAAATATTTTAAGCTCTGAATATAAGTTGGTAGTCCGTTGAATATCACAGACAGATTACCGAGGAAATCAATGTATATAGGTAGAATGATACTTGCTGATATGTTACCAACCGTAGCATTGGAGGGATTTGTTACTTTTTATTGTCCTATGGAAGAAGCAGCATTTCTTCGATAAACATACCCGCATGTAATCTTTCGTTGTTTTGAGAAAAAGATTATGGATTGGATGCTTATTTAAGCTTTTTCACCCATTACTTTCTGGCATCTTTAGATTGAACATTTCTTCGATGAATACGCCTGTTAGTAACCCATCGTTGTTTTGATGATAAGATTTTCAATTGGATTCACATTTAGACCTTTTAGTCCTTTGTCGTCGTTTTGATTATAAGATTTTGGATATATTGGATTCACATTTAGACTTTGACGTCTAATGATCGAGTATTTCAATTAAAGCATGATAATGGAAACCTCCCATGATTTTAAGTATGATAGATTGTTAACTGAGTGTGGTTTGTGGGAAGAGTTGGCTACTCGTTGTTAACTTAATTGCTGAAATTGTTGGTCTCGGAATTTAAAACTTTGTTATCAGTTCATATTCTACGGAGATCATAGCAAAAAGACAAGTGAGTACCATGAGTTAGTTTCCCATATGTGCATGATAATATCTAGAAATGTAATATAATTGGTTTATAAGGTTTAGAAATATAATGTTCATGATATGTTTGTAACATTTGGAACTTATATAATGAACTTGTTTAAACAATAATTGACTTCTTATGACTCAGTGTGGTTTGACTAACTAAAACAAACCCACATGTCCATAATGTGTAACATTCACACATAAGGACCAATAGGCTAAATTGACTTGATACAAACTTGTTTGAGTTTATGTAACCAAAATATATCCACAAAAATGAAATTCATACATTACCGGATATTTAGGCCACATCATGAGTTGCCTATTGATTTGCTTTGACTTCATGCCGTAGGAAATACCACTTGTCACCGCCTCAAGGATCGTTAAAAGATTTGATCATAGTGTAGAAGCTTGGTTCATATTTCCATACACGAACAGACTGTCACACCCGGCTCCATGGGTCTAGGCGTGTGACCATAGTTGGCACCTGCTTTGAAAATACATCAAAGTATGTGTTGCACAGCGGAAGTCTTTTTTTTTTATTAAAAATATTCATTTATAGAAAATTCAGGAATTAAACACCCGGTATTGTCTTACAAAACATTAAAAGCGATAAAACGTTAATTTACATCTTTTACATAATTAAAACCAAACTGAGCCATCAGATGCGCCTAACGGTTATATCCTCCATCTTCTATTGCACCTTTCTACTGATTACCTGCAAAATAGTTTTATATAATACGTCAGCGACAATTGATGGTGAACACGTTGACACTAAATCATTTATATAAACCTTTAACTTCACTCGTAACAACTCAGCGGCCCTATAGACCGGCGTACCAAATATATCACATAGTCAAGACCTAACGGACCTATAGACCGGCTCAATGAGCAGGGACATGATGCTAAGCGTGGCGGGGTATGCCTACCCTCTGACCACATATGAATGGATCCAGACACACGTATATTTAGCTCGAGAGCCAGCGACTACTAAAGTTTTAGGGATCTATAATCCCATGTAAACTTTGACACGTTGAAATGACTCGATTAAATAGTTTAAAAAGAGTTGGGGGCGTATTCACCTTTTGGTGAGTTTCTCATTTAACAACTTCTCTCTATTTGATGAATGATTACCTTGGACCTATAGTTCGAGAATAATAGTTTAATAATTTACCTAGCTCAAATGATCTAGCTTCAGACATTTAGTCGGGTTAAATAGCTTTAAACCTTGACAGAATATTTTATTGTTAAAATACTATTTAGATATTGACATTTCTTTCTATAGAAGAAACCATCTAAATTCTACGTTTCTTCCTCTAGAAGAAATCGTGTTTATAAACTTCTATGTTTCTTCCTTAAGAAGAAACATTATTTATTCAAAATGATTACTTAAATATTTTTGGTTCGTATGACGTTTTGATGTAGCATGCTTTGGCCTAATAGGTTTGAACACTCTCATCAAGCTCTCCAGGAAAGCAAATGGGTCCCGTGGTTGATTGGGATTTATACGAATTACTTTCCTTAGACAAGAGACTCGACTACCGGTGTTGTCACCCTTCCAGTTACTACATGCCCATCTTGTTTTTCTGTTTAATTATTTATAAGTATATTTTGAAAAGAAATTAATGTTTCTTCCTATAGAAGAACGTTTATTAACAATAACCTTTCTATGCAAAACTTTATGCTTCTTAATACTAAAGAAACGTATATTTTTGTAAACCTTTATATATTAAAAGCTTAAATATATCTATAAACTTTCCAAGGTTTAAGCTATACCCTCGACTAGGATCTAAGCTATGTATTGAAATATCTTAAATATAACTCTTACCTTAAAATGGGTATAACACTTAAGGACAAACGAGCAGTACTTCGACTATACGTATGGTGTCGGGGTATGGAGCGTCGGACTCTAGAGCGGCGTCGGGACTCTAACTCGGTGGCACAAACTTCGAGAAAGTGGGAGTGGTTTGGTGTTTTGGAGGCCATGAATGAGGAACCCATGCTCACTATTTATAGCCACCCCCGGTCGGACCGTCACTCACGACCATACGTCATGTGTCATTCTTGATGATGAGTCATGTCATAAGGTGTTGACATGTGGCATTCATATTTATTAGTCACTAGCCACATGTTACTATATGAGGGTATGAGTTATTATGTGATGACATGTGTCCTTTTGTTTTGTCACCATGTGACATGTGTCATTTCATGGTGATGAGTCATCGCACACGTGTCGCTTCCATATATCTTTAGCTAAATGACTAACTGGTCCCTTAACTTTCTAAATTGTCAAAATTGATATGAAAATTGGTAGGGTGTTACATCCTCCCCATCTTTGAATTAATCTCTTCCTCGAGATTGATCGAATAAGTAGCGATATTTCTTTTTTATTTCAAATTCTAGCTCCCATGTAAACTCGGGACCTCGTTGGGAGTTCCATATTACTTTAACTAACTTTTACTTTCGCCTCTTTAGTGTTTTAACTTTGAAATCTTCTATTCGTAGAGGTTGTTCTACAAACTTCATATTTTCATTAATTGCGACATCTCTTTAAGGCATTTTCATCAACTAAACATTTACGTAAGTTAGAGACGTGAAATACATCATGCACTCCACTCATTTCTTCTGGAAAACGTAAACGATAGGCTGCTAGTCCATTTCTTTCTATGATTTCAAATGGTCCTACGAAACGTGGACTAAGATTTCCTTTCTTTCCGAATCGGACTACACCTTTCTAAGGTGATACTTTTAGAATTACTTTATCACCTACATGGAATTCCAAGGGCTTTCGACGATTGCCAGCGTAACTTTTCTGTCTGTCTCTAGCTGCTTTCAGGCGTTCACGAATTTGAAGTATCTTATCAGTTGTTTCCTGGACTACTTCTGGTCCAGACATTTGATTATCTCCTATTTCAGACCAACACACTGGTGTTCTACATTTACGTCCATATAGCGCTTCGAATGGTTCAGCTTTAATGCTTGTGTGATAACTATTGTTGTATGAGAATTCCATTAGAGGTAAATGGTTATCCCAACTTCCTCCTAAGACTATCACACATGTCCGAAACATATCTTCCAATGTCTGAATTGTCCTTTCACTTTGCCCGTCAGCTTGGGGATGATAGGCTGTGCTAAGGTTCAAACGTGTGCCTAATGTATTTTGAAAACTTTCCAAAATTTAGACGTAAATCGACCGTCTCTGTCTGAAATGTTAGATGGCGGCACACCATGTAAAGATACAATGTTATCTACATAAAGACGTGCTAATCTATCCATTGAGAATGGTTCTTTCATTGGTAGGAAATGGGCAGATTTTGTTAATCTGTCTATGATAACCCAGATATGATCGTTTTGACGTGCAGTCATTGGGAGTTTAGTAATAAAATCCATGGTTATCATATCTCATTTCCATACTGGTAATTCTGGTTGTTACAATAAGCCTGGCGACTTTGATGTTCAACTTTAACTTGTAAACAAGTCAAACATTTGGCAACATACAAAGCTATATCTCTTTTCATTCCATTCCATCAGTCATTTTCCTTAAGATTTTGATATATCTTATCACTACCGGGATGCATCATATACTTAGACTTATGAGCTTTATTCATAATCTTCTCACGCAAGTCTCCTACAATTGGTACCCAGATTCTATTTCCAAGTCTGAAAATATCATTTTCACCTTTGACTAACGAGTCAATGGTACCATTTCGTTTTTTCCTCATCAATATTGTTTTCTTCTAATGCTTGCTTTTGGGCATTCTTCAGTTGTTCCATCAAATCAATCTGTAGTTCTAATCTTAATGATCTAAACCTTTTGGGTTTCTCATGCTCTTTTCGACTTAATGCATCTGCTACGACATTAGCCTTTCCTTCATGATAGATTATTTCGCAGTCATAATCATTTAAGGTCTCCATCCATCTTCTTTGGCGCATATTCAATTCTTTCAGCTCAAAATATGCTTTAAGCTCTTATGATCAGGGTACACTATGAATCTAACTCCATAGAGATAGTGCCTCCATAATTTTAGTGCAAATATTATGGCACCTAACTCTGGGTCGTGAGTTGTACAATTATTTTCGTGTACTTTCAGTTGTCGTGAAGCATAAGCTATGACATTGTTTCTTTGCATATGAACACAACCCAAACCTGTGTGAGAAGCATCACTGTATATAACAAAGTCTTTTGTACCTTCTGGCAAAGCCAATATTAGTGCATTTGTAAGTTTCTGTTTTAGCATGTCGAATGCTTATTGTTGTTTTGGTCCCCACTCGTATGTAGCCTTCTTACGAGTTAATGAAGTCAGTGGGACTGCAATTCGAGAGAAATTCTCTATGAATCTTCTGTAATATCCTGCCAAACCTAAGAAACTCCTAACTTCTTTTGGCGACCTTGGGATCTCCCATTTAGCTATAGCTTCAATCTTTGCAGGATCTACTTGTATGCCACTTGTATTGACAACATGGCCAAGAAATTGTACTTCTTGAAGCCATATCACACTTAGAGAATTTAGCATACAACTTCTCGTTTCTAAGTAACTCAAGTAAAATTTTGACATGAACTTTATGATCTTCCTCGGATTTAGAATAAATAAGTATATCGTTGATGAATACAATTACAAATTTATCTAAATATGGTTTACAAATTCAATTTATCATATCCATGAATGCGGCTGGAGCATTAGTAAGTCCAAATGGCATTACCGTGAACTCGTAATGTCCATACCTTGTTCTGAAGGCTGTCTTGGGTATATCTTCTTCTTGGACCTTCAACTGATGATATCCTGAACGTAAATCTATTTTTGAAAAGAAACTCTCTCCTTGGAGCTGATCGAATAGATCATCGATTTTAGGTAGCAGGTATCGATTCTTAATAGTTACTTTGTTCAAAGCTCTATAATCGATGCACATTCTCATTGACCCGTCTTTCTTCTTTACAAATAAAATTGGAGCTCTCTAAGGTGAACAACTTGGTCGAATGAATCCTTTTTCTAACAGCTCGTCTAGTTGTTTCTTTAGCTCCTTCATTTTTGTCGGTGCAAGTCGGTATGGAGATTTAGCTATTGGAGTTGTTCCGGGCATCAGATCAATTTTGAACTCAACTTCTCGATTTGGTGGTATTCCTGGTAGCTCTTCTGGAAATACATCTGGAAAATCGGCTACTACTGGCACATCATTGATTTCTTTCTTTTTGGATTCTTCGATTACGTATGCTATAAATGCTAAACATCCTTGGTTTAGGCATTTGTTAGCTTTAATCATGGAGATTATGCTAACCTGACCGGCATCTTTATCTCCAGCTATTTGAATTATTCTTCCATCTGTTGCTCGAAGTTCTATGGTTTTTCTGTCGCATATGTTACGGGCTTGGTTATTCGATAACCAATCCATACCTAAGACTATATCAAAACAAGCCAATGTCATGGTAAAAATTGGACAGGTATGACATATCCTGCTAACAAGATTTTGCCATTTTCTAATACTTCAGAAATTCCTACTAGGTCACCATTAGCCGTTTCTACGTTTAAAATTTTGTTTAATTTTGTTAAGGGTACGTTTAATAGACTACAAAAGTTATAATCTATAAAACTATGGTTTGCACCTGAATCAAACTCTGGTTATAATTTTCTAATTACGTTTGCTGTCACTTCGTTTGCTTGAAGCTCCAATGTTTGATGGCTTTTGCCTAGACATTCTACCATAAAAGTAGAGCAAGATTTATTAACAAACAAATATAAAATTTATTTATATACTAGAATACTGATAACATCTTCATTAGTTAGTTTCGAAGGAATACGAGAGATTATCAACCTATCTTATCCCTACAAGTCGTAACTTATTCTGGTTTAAGCCTAGGTACTCGTGTCAAATACCTAATTCGCTAAAACCGATGGCTCTGATACCAACCTGTCACACCTGGCTCCATGGGCCTAAGCGTGTGACCATAGTTGGTACCTGTTTTGAAAATACATCAAAGGATGTGTTGCGCAGCGAAAGTCTTTTCTTGATTTAAAATATTCATTTATAGAAAATTCGGGAATTAAACACCCGCTATTGTGTTACAAAACATTAAAAGTGATAAAATGTTAATTTATATCTTTTACATAATTAAAACCAAACTGAGCCATTAGATGCGTCTAACGGCTATATCCTCCATCTTCTATTGCACCTTTCTACTGATTACCTGTAAAATAGTTTTATAAAATACGTCAGTTACAGTTGCTGGTGAACATGCTGACACTAAATCATTTATATAAACCATTAGCTTCACTCGTAACAACTCAGCGGCCCTATTGACCGGCATACCAAATATATCACATAGTCAAGCCCTAACGGCCTAATAGACCGGCTTAATAAGCAGGGACATGATGCTAAGTGTGGCGAGGTATGCCTATCCTGTGACCACATATGAATGGATCCAGACACACGTACATCTAGCCCGAGAGCCAGCGACTACTAAAGTTTAGGGATCTATAATCCCATGTAAACTTTGACACGTTGAAATGACTCGATTAAATAGTTTAAAAAGAGTTGGGGGCGTATTCACCTTTTGATGAGTTGCTCAATTAACAACTTCTCTGTATTTGATGAACGATTGCCTCGGACCTATGGTTCAAGAATAATAGTTTAATAATTTACCTAGATCAATTGATCTAGCTTCAGACCTTTAGTCTGGTTAAATAGCTTTAAACCTTGACAAAATATTTTATTGTTAAAATATTATTTAGACCTTTAGTTAATAAAATCATACATTTTGATATTAACGTTTCTTTCTGTAGAAGAAACCATCTAAATTCTATGTTTCTTCCTCTAGAAGAAATCATCTTTATAAACTTCTATGTTTCCTCCTTTAGAAGAAACATTATTTCTTCAAAATGATTACTTAAAGATTTTTGGTTCGTATGAGATTTCGGTGTAGCATGCTTTGGCCTAATAGGTTTGAACACTCTAATCAAGCTCTCCAGGAAAGTAAACGGGTGCCATGGTTGATTGGGATTTTTACGAATTACTTTCCTTAGACAAGAGACTCGACTACCGGTGTTGTCACCCTTCCCGTTACTACATTCCCGTCATGTTTTTCTGTTTAATTATTTATAAGTATATTTTGTGAAAGAAATTAATGTTTCTTCTTTTAGAAGAACGTTTATTAACAATAACCTTTGTATACAAAACTTTATGCTTCTTAATACTAAAGAATCGTCTATTTTTGTAAACCTTTATATATAAAAAGCTTAAATATATCTATAAACTTTCCAAGGTTTAAGCTATACACTCGACTAGGATCTAAGCTATGTATTGAAATATCTTAAACATAACTCTTACTTTAAAATGGGTATGACACTTAAGGACAAACGAGCAGTACTTCGACTATACGTATGGTGTCGGGGTATGGAGCGTCGAACTCTAGAGCGGCGTTGGGGCTCTAACTCGGTGGCACGAACTTCGAGAAAGTGGGAGTGGTTTGGTGTTTGGATGCTACAAATGAGGAACCCATGTTCACTATTTATACCCACCCTCGGTCGGACCGTCACTCACCACCATACTACATGTGTTAAGAAATTCTTGATGATGAGTCATGTCATAAGGTGTTGACATGTGGCATTCATATTGATTAGTCACTAGCCACATGTCACTATATAAGGGTATGAGTTATTATGTGATGACATGTGTCCTTTTGTTTTGCCACCATGTGACATGTGTCATTTCATGGTGACAAGTCATCGGACATGTGTCACTTTCATATATCTTTAGCTAAATGACTGACTGGTCTCTTAACTTTCTAAATTGTCAAAATTGATATAGAAATTGGTAGGGTGTTACACAGACTTCGGTCAATGCACAAATATATCAAGAGGAGCAATCATGGTGGATATGTAATAGTACAAAACATATACAAGATGAGCAAACATGGTGGACAACAATACAAAACGGAAGAGTAAATGAAGAGTAAATGTCGATATTTGATGTATTCAACTTCATTCATGATCATAACTTAAAAATAGTCATAACTTAATGCGATCAGAGTTGAATAGAGTCTTCTATTTCAGATCTGATGTGCTTGTATTTGATATATCCGAATCTTTATTGTAATGAAAATTTCATTAGGTATATTCAAATTTGTTAAATTTGTTTTCCAATTTATAATTAGTTTTGTTTTCCTGTTTTTTTTAATTAGAAATTTTAATGTTGTCCCGTCTCTTTCTTGTCTTTATGCCCACCTAAAAGGTCTTTACAATAGTTGTCAGTAATATGTTGGTAAATGTAGTTCCCAGTGATCCTTTGATAAGTTCATTTGGTAATTATACCAAGAGAAATTACCCCGAAGAAAGTTCCAATAGGTCGTTACTGATAGATTTCTTTCAGTAACTGCCACCGATGACATATATGGTTGTCGGTAGATGGGCACAATGGAACCATTAATTGACTTTAACTGAAACAGCTCATAATTGAAGATATCGGAACTGAAATTTATATTAGGTTTAAAACTAGTTTGTGGTTTTAAAGTAGGATCCAATTCGAAAATGATGCTCTGGACATGAGGTATGTATGTCTATTTGTATGTATATTATGTATGTGTATGTATCTTTATGTTTGTATGTACGAATTTATGTATGTATGTATGTATGTATGTATGTATGTATGTATGTATGTATGCTTTATTAAAAAAAGTTTATTTCACAAAACCGGTTCTAATTCGAGCCGGTTCCAAACTTAACTTGAACTGGTTCCACCGCTTAGGGGTTAAACCTCACGAATCACTTTTTAACCGAAACGGTTTCATCCATTAACCGGCTTTCACTACATTGGCCTTGAATCGAATTGGGGGGTATCGGTTAGGAATCTATTTGTATACCTTTTAACCATCAATGATATTCTTTTATAACACGGTGATGATTTTTATAATAAATAAAAATTCTTGTTAATCATTATATTTAAATTGCTAACCCACTTCACACTCAAATAATTTCTATAAGAAAATGCAAGCTTAATGTGACAGTTTGTATGAAGGAAAACGAGGGTTTGTGTGGCGTTTTTAAAACTATTCCCATTCACAAAGCAACTCAACCCAATCGCTGTTATAAAATTAATTTTTTTCACTTTCACCTACCCTAAAACCAAACTTTCACACTCATTAGCAACCCAACCTACACTATTTTTTGTTAAATATTGTTAAATAAATATTATTTATAATTATTGTTTTTGTTATTAAAAATGACTAGTAATATAAAAAATAATAACTTTATTTCAAAATTAACAAGTTATATGTTTGCCTACGCAGTAAGAGTTGTCATTTCATGTCTGAGCGACAACGTAAGAGATTTATGTTTTACATCAAGAGATCTGATTGATGATTTTAGTTTTCATCAATTAGAAAAATTCAAACATTTATTTGTTAAAATAAATTCAATGGTTATTGTTATTTAACGAGGTTAAATTCCTGATATGCCCTTATATTATATATGATTAGGTTATGAACATTCATGAAACATCAAAAAAATGACATGAGTGGACCGGGGAAATTCTTAAAATCTACAAAAACAACATGCCCATGATATGACATTGTTTTCCAAAGGTCATGTCAAATTGGCCTTTTTTATTTTCTTGAATAGGTGACCACCATGCCTATAGTATAATATATTAATTGTGCTACAAGCACCATATATGCGTGCCCTGGCCGTGTGACAGCTATATGCAAAATGTTTGATATCGGTTTTTCAATTGTAACTTTTCGAGAATTAGGGTTTGGCTTGCTTGAAAACAACTCAATCTGGATCTTTAAGGCTAGAGTTTGCGATTACATGTATTTGTACATAAACACTAAATCCTATGATTGTGATTACAGTTAGGGTGTGGCTTGCTGGATCCTATGCTTTGTTTTTGGTAACTAGGGACTTTGATTGGACATAGTTGATTGTTGCCAAAGTTGTTTCAAGACTTTAAACCATATATGAGTTTCTAACATATATAGGTTCAACCATACTAGCATATACCTATGCTTTGTCCAAGTTGGATATACAGATGCAACCAGAGTAACACACCAGCCTTGGCTTTCTGGCAATGTGACCATATTCCGATTTTTTACACTAGCAAGATCCATATGTAGCTCGGTCAGTATTTCAGTTTCACACATCATAAAGAAAGGATATTCAACTCCATGGTTAGAGTGTTTAATTATAACAACATGGAATAGTTCGAGCCATCTGACCTTTTGCAAGTTTTTTGGATTTGCAAGCAGCTTATATAGAAGAGATATGCCAAATTGCCAAGTATTTCTAGAGGTTTTTCTGTGACTTCTTGTTAGCTAGCTACCCATGCATGCGAACTCAAGGAATCCCTTACAGTTTTATTTTTTTAATATTTTATTTTTTTAAGTTCGTAGAAGTGGCAAGTGAACTCAACATGCTAGCTGATGTGGGCTTGCCATGTTTGCTGGTGTGGCTAACGGACTCCAAGGTGTTTGCTTGTGTGGCGAGTAAACTTGGACTTGGAAAAATTTTGAAATGTTGGAGTTTATATATACGTATGTCAAGCAAACTCAATCAAACATTGTGAAGCTTTGCATAAGTTCACTAACATGGGTGCGAAGTACTTTGCACATCTATGAACCATTTCTAAATAAAAAAGAAATGGAGTTTTGGCAATGAACCAAGAAGGATGACGTGGTGTTGTATCCGATGAAGACATTCAGTTTGTGTGACCGGTTCACAATATTATTGTTTAGCAGGGATAATAGAAGTGATGGGTGATTCAACCGATATGATATTACAGTTTTATCAAATCCTGTCCCAGGAGAACACCAAATTATGCGGTCAATTATGGTTAAATCGGACAATCAACCTGAGGTTCATCCAAGTACGACCACCCATGACCCATAGATCCATCCCCTTCATCAGCAATTTGCACCCAACTTCACAAACTATCCATTTCATATTTAATTGTCATTGGAGGTATGATGTCATGCTTAGAGTATTGCTAGTCTATATTATTGTTTTTTTTCTTTTTTTTTTTCAGTTTTTACCGATCAAAGTATTATTTTTTTGAAGTGGCAAAGTTAAATTAGTTGTGTCATCGTAAAGTTACAAGAACAGTAGTAGACTGATACGAACCTGTCTTAAGCTGAAGGGTCAAGGAAAATAAATGGTTGCGGATGTTGAAGGGTTTGAGTAACTGTAGCAATTATTAATATAATGGTGTCTATTTATAGGTTCTTGTTATAGTTTCTAGGGTATGTGTTAGGGCTCGAATTTTCAGTATCCCCAGCAAACATTATATTCAGAACAAATCTAGGATGCGGTATCCTCCAAGGTAATAGGTATCCCAGTTATGTTATATAACTAACACATTGTCACTTTCCTTGTTTACCAGGTCAAACACCGTTGCTTGATCTCCCGAAGACTCGCACCTGCTGTTATTAGAATGTGGCCGCTAAGGAATCATGGTGAATAGAAGAATTAACGGCTAATTGGACTCATTCCAAAGTTTCCTAAAATATATGGCATATTGTTAGCTTTATTTTTTATATAAATAGAGCCTAACTCGGATCAGAACACACACATACTTTTTAGCACTCGAGACTTAGAGTACTCGTTCATTGTAATCATGATCCGATTAAGCTCCACCCCTTGTAACCACTTTATTATTAATAAATCGGTGGTGATAGTTTTCACCACCCGGGGTTTTTTTCTTGTTATCCTAAGGATAACATGGTTTTTCCTCGCAAAAAATCTCTGTGTTCAAGCAATATTTACAAGCACCTAGTCACATTTTACTAATTTGGTTGTAAAATCACACTTGTCAATTTTGGACCAAAACAATTTGGCGCCCACCGTGGGGCTACGGTGCTTCAATCCTTGAAATCCGTTTATTTCATTCACCTTCATTCTCTTTGCAATGGCCTCACAACCAAAAACCAATTCAGTCTTTGCTCCGGTGGTCATCGCTGCTTCAAACGTCAACTCAGGACCTCCACCAGGGCTAAAGAAGAACACTCAGCCTAGAGGAGAACTTCCACCATTCGCAGGATCCTCTACACGGGTAGACTTGGTTATTTCTAACAATGACATTTTTGCTTTGATGAAACAGGTCAAAACACACATGGAGCAGCAAGAAAAGACCAACTCAAGGCTATTTAAGGAGATTGAAGGAATCAAAAAGAAGCCAGGGCAGGAGGCTACTCCAGTCATGCTCAGGGTTCTTTTATTTTGGTTCTCCAGGATCAACCATCCTTTAGAATCCTGGATCCTTAGGGACACAATCAACAAGGACTCCGTCTCAACAGCAATCAAGATACAGAGGAACTTATCTTCCGGTATCCTCAGAATTTCCTAGACCAACAAGGCCAAAATCCACCAACATGCAGCCTCACTCAACCATGCCAGTTGACATATTCTCGTCAGGATCCCCCATGGTGTTCTCTGAAGTGCATGTTGGAGATGACATCCCAATGCAGGCGTCACCTTATCCTGAGGATACCCTCAATGGAGGAACTAACCGTCAAGGCTCAGGGTACCAGAGACCTAACCATGACCTCGGTAATAGTTTATTTAATGCTAATTTATACACTAACTGTGGACATGTGCAGGATAAGGGGATAAACCCCGAGATAGCCAGGGAACTGCAGAAAATGAAGGATATGATTTCCAGTATCCCAGAAATAATACGCCCCATAGTTGAAGTGCCCGCAGGTAGCCATAAGTTATCTAGGTTTACTTGGCCCATATGTGACGTGGAGATCCCCAAGAAGTTCCAAACACCCAGCATGAAGCTCTACGACGGCACTACGGATCCTGAGGAACACGTAGCTCAGTACAAAGAAAGGACGGAGATCAACCCTATCCCCATTGACATCAAAGAAGCTTGCCTATGCAAGGGATTCGGCTCAACATTAACGGGGCCAGACCTCAAATGGTTATTGAGTATTCCTTTCAACACTATTACATCATTTTCTTATTTTATTAATTTGTTCAATAACCAATTTTCTTGTAGTAGATCTTCTGAGAAAATGACAGGTGACTTATATAGAATTGTTCAGCGTAATAATGAATCCTTAAGGGATTACATAACTAGATTTAGCAGGGAAGCTTTGGAGATCCCCAACCTTGACATGGCAGCTGCTGTCGAGGCCTTCAAGATGGGACTAAGAAAGATTCTCCTTTCTATGATGACCTTGTCATGACTCCATGCAGGAATCTTGATGAAGTCAGAAACAAGGCATTAAGATATATTTGGCTAGAGGACGACAAGAAAGCTCATGGAAGCTCGGTTATCCCGAAGTATGTGTTGATACACGTTTTGTACGTCTCAGTCTTTATTAGGGTATTAATGTAATTAATCTAAAGTTTAGGGGTCTTAATGTAAATATGGCTAAATGGGCCATTTGCTCTAATGTAATGTTACATTCGTTACCCCGTAACGAATGTAACACATTCGTCTAATCTGTAAGATCATTCGTTAACCCAGATTAACGAATGAGATAACGAATGAGGGCCACTCGTTATATGTTAAATGTATTAACGAATGAAGAGTTCATTCGTGTGGTTAATGTAACAAATGACACATTCGTTAACAGTTATGTTAACGAATGTGGTCACCCCCTATATATATGCTGTAAATTATTCATTAATGTAAACCTTTTCAAGCTTGTTTATCAATTCTCTCTCGTTACTCTGCCAGTTCATTCTCTCATATCATTCGCATCAATCCTAACGTATATCGACCTTAATCGTATACCTAACCATCATGTATCGTCGTAATCATAAGATCTAGATCCTAACTCCAAGCTCTTTCAAGTGGTATCAGAGCCTTGGATCTAATCTTCAATACATAATCAAGTTAAAACAATAATCAATTGATCAATTTATAACATGAATTGATTGTTTTTGTGATTTAATTGAAGTTCAAAATCAGAGACTGGTTATTCGTTAAATTGACCTTGATTGAAGAATGTTTGTGACTTCGGACATGGCTAGATAGGTTCGGATTTGGTGTTGGATTGTTTTGGTATAAGTTTTAAGTAGTTTCAGTAAGATTCGGACGAGTTTGAAGTTGAAATTGGAAGTTTGAATCGTTGAAGACTGATTCGTTAAGATGAAGTCTTATTCGTTAGGATGAAGACTCATTCATTACACTCATTCGTCATGCAATCTTATTCGTTCAACTTTCATTCTTTAAAGCCTGATTCGTTAAGCCATATTCGTTAATTCTCTTCATTCGTTATGTTGATCTTCATTCGTTAAGCCTGTTAATGAATGAGCTTATACGTTAAAACCTCCTATTCGTGTGAACAGTGTACGAATGAACATTCGTTGACAAGTCATATTTGTTAACTTTCATTCGAATATCTTAGACATTCGCTAAAGTAATCAACTTTTAACGAATATACCATTCGTTAAAGTATCTCAGTTTTAACGAATATTCCATTCGTTAAAACCTATTCGTTATTAGCTCATTTGTTAATCCGTTAACGAATGTGAAGAGATTCATTAAAACCCATTCGTTACTTGTTCATTCGTTACTGGTTCATTCGTTACTGACTCATTCTTGTGAACAGTAAACTTTGTTAAATCCCGAAAGTTTATCAGTTGGTTTATGATGGCTGCTCAGAATTCATCTTATTATGCGTTAGCATCATAGAACGTCTTATTGCAACAAATGCTGACAATGGATAACGAGATAGGCAGTCATAATAAATGTCCCAAGCTGTTGAAATTATCGGACTTTGCTCGTTGGGAACCAAGATTCCGTGCACATCTGGGATCTGTGCATCCTAGCAGTGTTCGTTTTCTTGATGATGTTTATGCTGCACCACTGATCGGTAATGACAACACGAGTTGGACTCCGAAACCGTTTAAAGAGTATGAGACACATGAGTTGAAGGACTTTGAAAGTGAGACGAAAGCTTATTCTACTCTCACAATGGCTTTACCGGAACATATTTTTCATCAATATAGTGCGATCAAAGTCTGTGCTTCACTGTTTACTACCTTGAAAACCAGAAGTTTGGGCAATACTCTCGAAAGCAAGAAAACTTTAGTGAAATTCCAATTCAGAAACTTTATTCTGATGAAAAATGAAACTGTAGAAGAAATAATTAACCGTTTCAGCCACTTGATTGTTGAAATGTCTTCTGTTGATCTTGAGCCTACAGAACAAGACAAGATTGATACTTTGAAGAATGCTTTACCTACAGACTATTCGACGTTCCTATTTGTGCTTAAAAAGAACGGATTCTTTCAAAAACCTGAACTGACTGCTGTACAATTCATTAATAAGATCGAAGAAAGGGAATTCGATCTTAAATGTCAATCTACTTTGAAAGAAAATCAACATCAGCAGTCGTCAACTCAAAACCCGTTACTTTATGGTGGTGCATTACCAGCAAATAATGCGACAAGCTCAGTGCCTATTAATGCATTCTTTGCTCAATCCCAAGAGGATCCTAACGTAAACAGTCCTCATAATGTATGTTTCATGGCAAGTGGTGCAACTGGCAACTAAAATGCTCATACTTCAACCTTACCAAAGGTCAATTTACAAGAAGCTGAACAACAGTTCGCTTTTGTATGTGCATTCATGACTTCATATGAATAACTGGTGGGAAGTAAAATTGCTACGAGCGATCTCACAGATGAGGACTATGATCAAATCGACCCAGATGATCTTGAGCTTATGGATTTGAAGTGGAACATGACCATGATTGTTCGAAAGGTTAAAAGATTCATGAAACGAACGGGAAAAGATCTTCCCACGTTGAACAAAAGGGTTGGGTTTGATAAGTTAAAAGTTAAATGTTATAATTGCAATGAATTTAGCCACTTTGCCAAAGAGTGTGACAAGCCGAAGAAAGATTATTCTGGCTCATGCAATTCTGACCGTGCTTCTACAAAGTCTTCATCTGGAGGAGATAAAAGTAACACTGCTGGCTCTGGCGATCAAGACAAATCTCCTGTTACTCAAGCTTTATTGGTAAATGATGGAGTTGATTGGTCTTAGCGCTTATTGGGAAACCAAGCAAACGTTGCTATCGTTGAGCCTGTGGAGAATTTTGAGGATGCCAGTAGCGATAATGTGTTGGAGAGTAGTGATTCATCTGACTCAGAAACTGACAGTGATCAATCTCTGTTATCTCAACCAGAATCAACTCCTGAGAAAACTGAATCTTATGCTTGCATGGCTAAGATTGATGAGGTATGTCCTACACCTCAAATTAATGTAAATGATCCTGCATCAATAATGGTGGATTGTTCTGAGTGTGCTGTGTTAAAAGCCAAACTTGAAACAGCATTAACTCAAAACAAAACATTTACTAATGATTACTTTACTATCAAGGAATGCTATAAGCAAAAGACAAAATTGCTTTGAGCTAGCGAATCTGAAAATTCAGAAATTATCAGATAATAATCATGATCTTAAAGCTAAGGTCCATTGTAAAATTATTGAAGTGGATCAACATTTAAAGGAGATTCTTCATCTTCGAACTTGCATTTCCAATCTCGAACAAGAAAAAATGGAATTAAATCATAAACGTAGTAAATTCAGAGATTCTTCTTTCTTGTTGAATGAAATAATCGAGGTTAATCATTCACATAAAAAGAACGGAAAAGCAGGTTTGGGATACGTCGAAATTCCTCCTCCATTTAATCAGGATTACAGTAGCATTCCTAAGACAGAAAATTCTTTAAATATGTCTACTAATAAACCTGAAAATGTTGATTCATTTGAACCGACTAGTGAACCAGTTAATATTGAAAGCAAAAAGGTGTTTACCAAAAATGAAATGGACGGTTCAATTGAGGAGCTGACTGAAACAGATGTGATTGTTAAAAATAAGGACATTCCAATTGACAATCACATTCTGTGTGAACCAGAAGTTGAAAAAGCTGTTTATGGTGCAAAATCCTCAAGTGTTTCTTCAAACAATTCACGTGTTCCTAAGGATATTCCTAAAGTAATTCCAAAGGAACATGTTAATGTAACTTCCACAGACAAGCTTTCAGTGTCTGATGAGGAATTAATGCGATTCATTAATCCTCCACTGAAAACTTCAACTGGAAAAGTATTTAAATTAAAAGGTCTCTCAAAAGTGTTTTCATACAAAGAAGTTCCATTGAATCTTCTTAAACCAGAATTGACTGAAAGTGTATTTCAAGATGAAACTACTGAAATGACTGAACTTGAAAAGAAATTCTTTCAATCAAAAACTAGTAATGTTCAAAAACAAAAAACAAATGTTTT
The DNA here is from genome assembly GCF_021521415.1 of Bidens hawaiensis. Taxonomy (NCBI): domain Eukaryota; kingdom Viridiplantae; phylum Streptophyta; class Magnoliopsida; order Asterales; family Asteraceae; genus Bidens; species Bidens hawaiensis. The sequence goes on from NW_027491195.1 coordinate 1,341,603, forward strand.
CAAACCTATAAAATCATAAAATCGTCAGGTTTGGAAAATTCATCGAATTTGACAAATCTTGAATTTTACAAAACAAAGAAGGGTTTAAAACATGAGTCATCAAAGAAGGCCACTTGTGGAATACCTAAATCTGTTGATCTTAAAACTTTGATATCACAAACAACCGGTACATCATCACAACAAAATTTAAATGACTCTCGACTGTGTTTCAAGTGTGGTGAACCGGGTCATGTTTCAAGACGATGCAAAGCAAAGATCAACAATATCAAAGATTATTCAACTTGCAAGATTACATTTTTTTCAAACACAAACGAAAATCAAGTTGATGATTCTATGATAATGTATTCAAACATCAATCCGAGGAAAGTAGTTCGGGTTGATACACTTACTGTATTGAACACATGTGTTGATCGTGCTCAACCCATCTGTTCAAACATAGAGTCGGGAAGAATCCGTGATGGTTATCTTAAGAAGAAAACTAAGAAAACTGCCACTTATTCTCAAGTACCGAATACGTGTGTTAAATTATTAAGTTCTCCAAAAGGTTCAAAGGGAGAGCCCAAGACTGAGGCTTGGGCTGCCTTTTTGGACTAATCATTTTACTTGTTTGTGTAGGGTACATCTAGGTCTGTATCAAGTCAAAAATGGATATTGGATAGCGGATGTTCTCGGCATATAACTGGCAACCTAGACCTTCTGAACAACATTAAAGATATTCAAGGGGGTTATGTGGCGTTTGCTGGTAATCAAGGAGGAATGATTACAAAAGAAGGGGAAGTTTCAAACGGTAGAATAACGTTTAAAAAGGTTAATTATTGTGAAAAGGTGGATCACAATCTGATGTTGAGTGTTTCACAGATTTGTGATAGGATGTTCACCACCATATTCACGGACAAGGAATGTGTTATTCTTCAACCGGGATACAAATTCCAGAAGACATGGTTGTCATGCGATCACCTCGATCAAATGATATTTATGTACTTGATATGAGTTACAATGTCAAAGTTTCGCCTTCATCTACTTGCTTCGTGTCTAAAGCAACGGAGAAAGATTCTATTCTTTGGCATAGACGCATGGGACATATTCACTTAAGAAAAATGAACTTTTTGATGATAAATGATTTAGTGAATGGTGTGTCCATAAGAACTTCAAATTTAATGATCATTGCGTCGCATGCAAGAAGGGGAAACAAAAGAAGAAATCACACCCGACCAAATCACTAAACGATATCGTTACTCCTCTGGAACGACTTCATATGGATCTCTTTGGTCCAGTGAACCGTGCTAGCATTGCTGGAGATTTTTATTGTTTAATTGTGACGGATGATTTCTCTCGTTACTCGTGGGTATTATTTATGGGATCAAAAGATCAAACTCCTGTGCTAATACATAACCTTATTACAAAGATCGAATCACTTTACAAACTGAAAGTGAGACGAATTCGTAGTGACAATGGAACTGAGTTCAGGAATAATGTATTGGATTTCTTCTGTATACAGAAAGGAATTCATCGGGAATTCAGTGCACCTTATGTTCCTCAACAGAATGGGGTGTCTGAACGAAAGAACCGTACACTGATTGAAGCTGCACGTACAATGCTGGCTGATTCAAAGCTACCTGTTCAATTCTGGAACGAAGCTGTGAATACCGCCTGCTACACATTGAATCGCGTACTAACGGTAAAGAAGCTCAAGAAGACTTGTTACGAGCTTCTACATAATTGTAAGCCGAACATAAAGTATTTGGAACCATTTGGGTGTCCATGTACTGTGTTAAAGAAAGACGTTGGAAAGTTCGATGAGAAAGCTTTTGAGGGTTATTTCTTGGGTTATAACTCTTCGAAAAAGCGGATTTTCAATCTTTCTTCTGGTTGCGTGGAGTAATGCTATCACGTTGATTGTCAAAGTTATACGACTCCACCAACTGGTACAGGCCCCGATTGGATGTTCGACTACGATTGATTATTTAACTCATTTACATCAACAGTTAATGACATACCTGAAGATCTTGTTAAATCGTATTTGGAGGACCAATATCTTCCAAGTCCAAGGTTTTCTTCGGTTGATGCAAGTGACTCTCCTAATGTATCTGAAACGTCAAACGATGTTTCTGAATTCTCCGATGATACTGAGTTTGTTGATTCATCATCTGTAATGATAGATGAAGCTCAAGAAACAACCGAGCCTATTCTAATCAGTGATGATTCATCATCTGTATCTTTATACACTGCGGAGGAGAATATTACCAATTTGGGTGATAATGTATCTGTTCCTGCGAATTCTACTTTACGGATTCATTCGCAACATCCACAGGATCAGATAATTGGTAATGTGAACGACGGGGTTCGCACAAGGCACCAATTGGCTAACATATGTGATGATCAATCTGATCATAATGTATCTCCTACAGAGGATTCGATTGTTTGTGCTTATGCGGATTTGCACTTTTCGGGTATCCTTAGTATCGCACAATACACCTGCTTTCTATCACAGATAGAACCGACAAGTGTCACAATGGCACTCACAGAACCATCATGGGTTGAGGCTATGCAGGAGGAGCTGCAACAGTTTGTAAGACTGGGTGTATGAGACTTAATTGACAAACCCGATCGCGTTAAAAAGGTGATTCCTACAAAATGGGTTTTTAAGTGCAAGAAGGACGACCGTGGGGTTATCGTGCGAAATAAGGCACGATTGGTCGTTCTTGGTTACAATCAACAGGAAGGCATAGATTATACAGAAGTGTATGCTCCAGTGGCACGACTGGAGGCTATACGAATCTTTCTTGCCTATGCAGCCTACAAAAACTTCAAAATTTATCAAATGGATGTGAAATCGGCATTCTTGAATGGAGCAATTCATGAAGAAGTGTACGTGAAACAGCCTCATGGCTTCGAGGATCCAGACTTTCCTGATCGTGTTTACCGTTTAAACAAAGCTCTGTATGGTTTGCATCAGGCCCCGAGAGCCTGGTATAGCACATTGGCTGACCATCTGATTTAAAGTGGATTCACGAGGGGAACTGTGGTTTGTACGTTATTTTACAAGAATATGGGTGATGATCTGCTCCTCGTCCAAATTTACGTGGACGATATTATTTTTGGTTCGACAAACGATAGTTTATGCAAAGAATTCGAGAAAACGATGCAGACAAAATTCGAGATGAGTTCGATGGGAGAAATGAGTTTCTTTCTGGGTTTGCAAATTCACCAGTCTGACGCCGGGATCTTTATCCATAAGACAAAATATGTGAACGATGTCTTGAGCCGATTCAAGATAGCCGATGGCAAAATTCCCTCTACTCCTCTTCCCGTGGGTCACAATTTATCACCGGATGAATTGGAGGATACCGTAGATCCGACCCTATATCGAGCTATGATTGGATCACTCATGTATTTGACTGCTTCTCGACCGGACATTATGTTTGCTGTCTGTTTGTGCGCTAGGTATCAATCGAGTCCCCGTGTGACTCACCTGGCGGCAGTAAGGCGTATCTTACATTATCTGAGGGGAACTCCAGACATCGGGTTATGGTACCCCAAAGACGATAAGTTTGATCTCACCGCATTTACTGACTCGGACTATGGAGGTTGCAAGATCAATTTCAAATCAACAACGGCGGGATGTCAATTCTTGGGAAACCGGCTTGTTTCCTGGCAGTGTAAGAAGCAGACAACGGTCTCAACTTCAACAGCCGAAGCGGAGTATGTGGCGGCCTCGAGTTGCTGTTCACAGGTTCTCTGGATCCAGCAACACTTGCGGGATTACGGTTTGAAGTTTCTTACTACTCCTATTTTTATTGATAATTCTACTGCAATCTCTATCACCAAAAATCCGGTTCAACATTCAAAAACAAAACATATTGAAATCCGTTATCACTTTATACGTGATTGCTATGAAAAGAAATTAATATCAATTGATAAAATTCATACGGATTTTCAAAAGGCTGACCTTTATACTAAAGTTTTTGACAAAACGCGTTTTCAATACTTGCTTGGTATAAACGGTTTAAAATCTTTCACAGAAATTCAAAAGCTAGGTTAGATCATTTTTTTTTGTTTTGTTATTTCAATTTTTACTGTTTTTAGGGGGATAAAATAGAAAAATACAAATATATTGTGTTTTAGTTTGTAAAGAAAAACTCTATAAACTCCAAAAACATTCAAATATTGAAAAATACAAAAACATAGAAAAATGCTCATCAAAATTGATTTTTTGATGCAAAAAGGGAAAATGATAGCACATTGACTTAGCGGACCTAACACATGAATAAAGTAGACTAAAAAGTGCCGTAAGATCAATTGTATGATGTGTATGATAGGCTTAACAGATCGTATAAGTGCTGAAAAGATATAAACCTAAATGCTTGCCAAATCTAGTGGTGTTACATCTTGATGCATAGTTAATATCTGTATTAAGTATCAAAAAGCTTTAAAGATTGCTGTGTGTGCATACATTCATTTTTGAAGAAAATTCTGCTTTGTTTTATCTTTAATTTTGCAAAGAAATTCAACTTTCTTTTTTTTTCTTTTTTTTATTCAAATCTTGGATCCTCTCCTGCGCGATAAGATTATCCGACCTGAGGGTTAAGATTTGGATATTCTGCTTTATTTTCTTGGTGTTTCGTATAAAATCTTGGACTTTCTCCGTGCGATAATACGGGATTATCCGAATTGAGAGTTAAGATTTTATGCTACTTCAACTTATTTTATCTTTTTATTTGTTAAAATGGAACCTTATCTGCGTGTAGTAATACCGATCTTAAGGGAAAATTTTAACTTTCTGCTTTATTTTCTTTTTGTTATTTTTGTATGAGTCACAGCTAATCAATTCAAAAGAAAACGGAATAGCGTACATGTGAAATTCACTGTATAAGAGATATGAAACTGTGTCTGACAGGTGGGTTCCACATAAGATTTGTGCTTAAATGAACCTTAAAATGTATCGTAAAGTTACGGATGGATCTGTCTAAAGTTTAAAGTGGACAATTATATCTGCAATCTTCTTTGTGTTACGTGCATAATAATGTCAAAATTGAAGTGTAGTCTAGGACGTTATTAGTCAATATGATTCTCTGCTCAACTCACAAAAATATGTACTGCTTTTCATTTACTGTGTTTAGTTCTTTACTACTTGAAAATTTTCAAAATATACAAAAAGATTTTGTATTTTTATTTTTTTTCTGCTTTAGTTTCGATTTGCCAAGCTTGCGAATTAAATCATTGAGAAAAGGAAAAAGAGTTAAACCCCGAAAAAAGTTTAAGTTAATCGTGCTTAACGTATTTTCAATTGGTAACAATTGATGTTTTAACGTAAAAATAATAATAATAATAATAATAATAATAATAATAATAATAATAATAATAATAATAATAATAATAATAATAATTTCGTTTAAGTTAAGTATTACCGATACATGGTGATTGGGTATATTAATGTATGCAATTAAAACCCTAATTGGTTTTAATGATTATTTAATTCCTTAAAATGAGAATTTTGTCTCATTCGCTAGGGAACATGGTGATTCGTTAAAAAGTTTAACGAATGTAAAGCCTTTCGTTATTTAAACATAACGAATGAGTTTCTCATTCGTTATAAAGACATTCGTTTCTGTTGTGCATAATGAATGGAAGACATTCGTTTAAACATTTAACGAATAAGAATGGTTAATGTATTATTCGTTAAAGATTAACGAATGACTTAGTTATTCGTTGACAATTTAACGAATAAGAGAAGATTCGTTAAAATTTTTAACGAATAAGATTCAATAGTTAACGAATAAGGCCATTCGTTAGTTCAAATTTTGAACGAATGACCTCAATTCGCGTGAAATTATTGGATATAATCCCAAGGTTAGACGAATGACGGTTCATTCGCCTAATTCCTATTCCATTGTCTTCTCTAACGAAACTCTGCCAAAATTTCATCAGAATTCATTACTTGCATATTAGCCTAATTGATTGTTATCTTTGTGTTCAGCAGGTAGCTACGATAATCATCATATGTGTTTCACGACGATTTATCAGTGGTTTAAGTGTCAAACTGATTCATTAAAAAATTGAACCTTAATTGAATAAAGAAATCGATAATATTCATATATGAGATTACTTTTGTATTGGTAAATTGATGGATGATTACATGCATTTAGTTTCCGAACACAAACTCAATGGTTAATCGTACAGATTGTTTGGAATTTTAACAGTTTCTGATATGAACATGATGATTTTGACTATAAATAGTCAAAATTGTTTGTATTTTGACTCTCAGATTAGTCAAATATACACTCTAAACTGATTCGTTAGTTTTATAACGAATGAAGCATGATTCGTTATCTTTATAACGAGTGTAGCTTGATTTGTTAAGACAATTATCAAATGATTGTATGATTCGTCAAAGTAACGAATGGATTGTTTCAAGTCATAACGAATCAGATTGGATTCGTTAAGAGTGATTCGTTAAATTTGATTCATTACTTGTAACGAATAGGTTAACGATTAAGGATAATTCGTTAAAAATAACGAATGAACCTTTTCATGTATAACGAATGTCCCATTCGTTTCCATTTTTAACGAATGTGATTGTCATGTGTTAAATAGTTTGTTTATATTCAGCTATTTTACTAATGTATGTTTGTTCTAAACAGATATGGCACTTACTTGGAATAAAAGCCACAACATATGTGCGTTTTTAGAGCCAAACTTTGAAGATACTCCTATCTTTGGGGGTATGATTAGTTTTCTCATCCGTTCCAGAATTTACAAGGCCATTTCTACCCGTACTGTTGTTTATCAGAAGATAATACAAGAATTTTGGAATACTACTAAATTTATTGAAGCAGAAAATCAGAGTGAAGCGGTTATTCAAGACAAACGGGTAGTGATTGATATTGGCGTGATCAGAGACTCACTGGGTTTTCATGATACTATTGACGATAGGTGTGAGTTCGATCGAGCGTTGATCAGAGGATTATTCGGCCGAGTAATGTATAATGGAGATTTAGGCAGATCAATATACAACAAAGCGAACTTGTGTGAACAATACAACTATCTGCTTCATTTCTTATTCATTGCCTGGGTGGTCGGAAAGGAGGTTTCGACGAGTGCAGGGTGATGCTACAATCTGCATTCGTGGCTCTAGTGCTGAATAAACCGTTCAATTTCTCTGAATTGGTTTACTATCATTTAAAGGAGAACATCACCAGCAGACACAAATTCTTAATGTATACTCGATTTTTGCAAATGATGATCAATGATTTGGTGCCAGACTTGGAGAAAGATCAAGCTGATGTTATGAAGCTTGAACACATGAACGAAGAAACTATGAGACGGTTGAGATCTTATAGAGGTCAGAGTTTGGCAGATTGACCAAAATTTAAACGATTGATTGGTCATCTAGCGAATATTGATTATATCGCGCCACCTAATGATCGTTGGATTCATGACGATTCTGATTCGGAGCGTGAAGGTGGTGATGGTGATTATGGTGGAAATGATGGTGGTGATGGTGGTCCAGGACCACAAGCCGAGTTAACTTATGAACAGAAGCATAAGCGTAAAGGTAAAGAACCGATGATTGGAAAAGGGGAGAAAATCAAGAAACAACGAGTTAGAAGGTGTTCGGGTATTGAGATACCAAGTCAGCCATTTGTGCCTTCTACTGCTGCTTCTACTCCTATTATTTCATCTACTGCTTCTCTAGTTCAAGTTCCACAGATTCTACGATCTCCTACTCCTATTGTTATGACAGATTTTCCTCGTTCTCCAACACCTGTGCAGATGCCTATGTCTCCAATGCCTCCAACTTTGACTTTGGCTACTACTGTGAGGCCTGATCTTCATTTTGGAGACATCTTACATACTGTATTGGCACAGATGCCTTCACCACAGCCAACGAATTCTGTTACTCCTGTAACTCCTATACCGTTGCCGAGGCCTGACCACTCCTTTATGACATTCAGTCGTCCTCAGGGTCCTATGCAACCAGTGCATCCTAATTTCTATCACATGGCTCCTCACGCTCAATGGTTTCATATGATGAATCTGCTGCATTTACAACACACTCAAATGCAAGCAGATCGAGCTGCAAACGAGCTAGCACAACGAAATTTTCTTAGGCATCTTCTATCGGCTCAGCGTGATAATAAGGAACTTCGAGCCCTAGTTACTGCTCAGGGGGAGAGGTTAGACAAACAGGAGGAGATTATTCTTCAACTAACATGCAAAGAAGATGAATTAAAGAAGTTGAAGAATAATGAAGACGATCAGGATGGTGCAGGGGGTGGGGTAGATCAGCAACCGGGCGAAAGTTCTACACCATCGGCGGGTAATAAGACTGATGCGAGTGTTGGTGGTGGGTCTGAAGCGAGTAATCTACAGATTGTTCCATATAAAGATTACACGAGAGCCAAGCCTATAGATGTTATTCCGGCTAACATGCTTCTGTTTGTAGGAATGGATGGGATTGTATATAGTATGGTGAATGCTGATGAGATCGAAGAAGGTGAATTTGTTGATCATTCTTTAAAGAAAGAACAAATTTCCTTGCTTCTGGATCTAAATGATGATGAGATTGAGGAATTGGGTAAAAACGTGAATGTGGAGATGGAAGATCGTACTGATACAGCTATTCCTCACGTGAATGTACCTGATTTTGAAGAAGTGGAAATGGAAGATGTTACTTCTGAAGAATATCCGGAGTTTTACACAGATAATAACAATGACTCAGGTATTCCGTTCTTTACAACTGAGCATTTCAATGCGGCAGAACGTCGATTACAGGAGGAGAAAGATAAGTTAAAAGCTGTTGAATCGAGCTATGTGTCCACTACAGAGAAGAAGAGGAAACGTGCTTTTGATGGTATGTTTGAGTATAACGTTGAGAAAATGAATAAGATGATCGAGACTTTCAGATGTCATGACCTAGAAAATGTGAAAGTTGAGAAAGCTCGGGAATCTGCATACCAGATGAAGAAGTACAAGCCTACTAAAGACGTTAAAGGTGATATGGTGGCCTGGCAGTACGATTCAGATCTTAAGGTATATATCGTTAAGTGGGAGCCCGGTATTTATTATTTCAGACGCCCACACGATATTTTATCTATGCCTCGATGGGATGTACGAACCTTAGCTAATGTCCGTTTGTTAACCGTGGAGACGATAAATGGGCTAGCTAGTTCTACAGGCAGTTATTGCATGAAACCCGCTTTGGTTTCAAATTCTTCCAGCCTCAGGTGCCGACACACAAATATATTGACGAAATAGATGCACGCACGGGATGGAGGAAGTTAATCTTAATAGTGAAGCCGCCGAAGACAATGAAGAGGGTTCCGATGAAGATATTCCCTCAGAGTCTATTCACTTCATTTAATTATTGGTATTATGATAATTGTACAGGTGAAGCGGTTATTGTTTATGGCTAGGGTTCACGCACGAAGACGTTACGTGTATTTGATCCGATGTGGCTGGTCAATCTATCTGAGTCTGACAACGACACATTATTCACAAATCAGATCAGATTCGCTAATGTAAAGGATTATGATCTTGCAATGCAATTTCAGAGGGTTGTTCGTGTCTGCTACGCATACAAGATTCATAGCTGCGTTGATTGGGAGACAAAGATATTTCAACGCTAAAGTATGATAAAGAGCTCGAGACGAGGGGGAGTTTGTTGATACACGTTTTGTACGTCTCGGTCTTTATTAGGGCATTAATGTAATTAATCTAAAGTTTAGGGGTCTTAATGTAAATATGACTAAATGGGCCATTCGCTCTAATGTAATGTTACATTCGTTACCCCGTAACGAATGTAACACATTCGTCTAATCTGTAAGATCATTCGTTAACCCAAATTAACGAATGAGATAACGAATGAGGGCTACTCGTTATATGTTAAATGTATTAACGAATGAAGAGTTCATTCGTGTGGTTAATGTAACGAATGACACATTCGTTAACTGTTATGTTAACGAATGTGGTCACCCCCTATATATATGCTGTAAATTATTCATTAATGTAAGCCTTTTCAAGCTGGTTTATCAATTCTCTCTCGTTACTCTCCCAGTTCATTCTCTTATATCATTCGCATCAATCCTAACGTATATCGACCTTAATCGTATACCTAACCATGATGTATCGTCGTAATCATAAGATCTAGATCCTAACTCCAAGCTCTTTCAGTATGAATCTACCAATAGAAAGTTAGACACTCCACAAAAGTACACTAGGCGCAAGCCTTATTCCAAGCAGGATAATCCCAAGATAAATGCTGTGGAAGAAGATGAGGATGACGAAGAGTATCCTAAAATCTCTGAATATTGTTTTAATATTGATATTAGTGGTGTGATTTGTGCAATGCAGGATCTAGGTGACAAGGCCAGATGGCCTAAGAAAAATGAAAAGCCCGGATCCATCAAAGACAAGTCCAAATGGTGTGCATTACATGAAGACTTCGGCCATCGCACTGAAGATTGCATAGCACTTCGAAAAGAAATAGGATATCTTCTCGGCAAAGGATACCTGAAGGAACTATTTGGAAAAAACAAGAACAAGAGTAAGGATCCTGTCAAGATACCTAAAAGGGCACCTTCTCCTCCACCCGGAGCTAAGGTTGATTCTTTATCTCGGGAGGATCCGACATCTGTGGAACCTCATATTCAGCAGCTAAGAAGCGTTCCAGAGAAACAAAGATGGAAAACGGAGAAAGACCTCTCCGCACTTCCACTCTGACGACTCAAAGTATCATATCCTTCGACGAGGAGGACCGATGTGATCTTGTGGATCCCAACCATGATGGTTTGGTAATCACTTTATGTATAGCTAACTGTTTTGTACGCATGATACTCGTTGATGGAGGAAGCTCTGTGAACATTATACAAATGGATGCCTTAAAGAATATGGATATCCCGGAAACGGAGATTATCCCAAAATCCTCAATTCTAGTAGGATTCAGTGGCAAGACCAAGAACACTTTGGGAGAAATCAAACTTCCAATATATATTGAAGGATCTAACTCTCTACAAAAATTTTGTGTTATTGACTCATTATCTTGTTGTAATGTGATATTAGGCAGGCCCTGGATCCACAGCATGAAGGCAGTACCCTCAACTTATCATCAATGTGTGAAACTACCTAGTCCTTGGGGGGTCATCAAGATTGAAAGCGATCAGCAAGATGCCAAGGAATGTTATGGTTCATCAATGAAATAGACTACAAAGCCTACTCAAGCATAGCAATTACAGAAACAACCGGGGAAGGTCCTGCAAGCAAGAGAGCAAGATGTAAAGGAAGTATCTTTGGATCCTCAGGATACTGAAATCAAAGTATTATTAGGATCAAGTATTCCTGAGGATATTGAGATGGAATTAATATACTTCCTAAAGAAAAGAGCTTCTACCTTCGCCTGGAAACATGAATATATGACAGGTATCTCTAAGTCTATAATTACTCATAAACTTGGTATAGATAAATCTTTCAGGCCGGTACATCAAAAGCGAAGGAAGTTTGCTCCTGAGAGAAATGCTATCATACAAGAAAAGGTGCAGAAGCTGCTCAAAACCAAGATGATAAGAGAGGTCCAATATCCTAGAAGGTTGGCCAATCTAGTTGTTGTCCAGAAGAAAAATGGAAAATGGAGAGTGTGTGTGGACTTCACAGACCTGAATAAGGCATGTCTAAAAGACCCATTCCCACTCCCACACATTTACTCAATAGTGGATGCAACTGCTGGCCACGAGCTGCTAACCTTCATGGATGCATCCTCAGGATTTCAACAAATTCAAATGGAGCCTTCAGATCAGGAAGATACAGCCTTCATGACTCCCACAGGTATATACAGTTATACTGAAATGCCTTTTGGACTAAAAAATGCAGGTGCAACATACCAGAGGCTAGTCAACATGATGTTCAAAGACCAGCTGAAGGACACGATGGCAGTCTACATAGACGACATGGTGGTAAAGTCAAGAAAGGCTGAGGATCATCTCACAGACTTGGCAACAGCATTTGACATTCTGGATGAATACAACATGAAGTTGAATCCAGCCAAGTGTCACTTCGGAGTTAAAGCAGGAAAATTCCTTGGATACATGGTCACCAAAAGAGGAATAGAAGCAAGCCCTGAACAAATCAAGGCAATCCTGGACATCAAGTCACCAAGAAATGTCAAAGATGTCCAAAGATTGACCGAAAGAATAGCTGCACTCAACAGGTTCATCTCAAGATCTTCAGAGAAGTGTAAAGATTTCTATGATATCCTGATGAAGAATCAAAAGTTCGAATGGGAAGAAAAGCAAGAAAGGGCATTGGTATTGTAAGGCCCCGAACCCGGTAGCCCTACTTTAACGTCGGATTTACTCATAAACACAGTTCTTGCAATCAGAGTTAATTAAAACATTCGCGGAATATAAAAGCTTTCATAAAACATTTCATAACAAAACACGTCTTGTCTTAAAACATCATTTTGTCTTTCAAAATTAACGAAACATTAAACTTAAACGTCTTGAGTCTTCCGATGCCAGCCTCTTATTCGGTGCCACGTGTCTCCTCAAGCGAGCTGCCTCATCCTACTCACCTGCGTGCATACTAAAAGTCAGCTACGCTGAGTGAGTTCTAGTTAATCACATAATCATACAATACCTTCTTACATTTCATACTTAACCTCTTAACTTTCTTTCATACACACATAATTGCATATACTTTCATTCTTACCTTCATACTTTCTTTACATACATAATCATACGTTTTAAAGAGTGTTTCGCCCTATAACCTCACAGATATTATAAGGGTCTGGTCCCTAACATCACATATATTATAAGGGTCTGGTCCCTAACATCACAGATATTATAAGGGTCTGGTCCCTAACATCACAGATATTATAAGGGTCTGGTCCCTAACATCACAGATATTATAAGGGTCTGGTCCCTAACATCACAGATATTATAAGGGTCTGGTCCCTAACATCACAGATATTATAAGGGTCTGGTCCCTAACATCACAGATATTATAAGGGTCTGGTCCCTAACATCACAGATATTATAAGGGTCTGGTCCCTCTTCGTTACCATACAACCGTGCCTTTCCTTTGTTTATTAACTTTATCGCATTCATACATATGAGCAAATACATTATACTCACCTTATACGTAACACTACAACCTGACAGTACGTGCTATATCCGAAGATCGTTCACGTACTGACAAGCAATCATTCATACATTTCACATCATTCATATAAGGAATACACTTATCACTTAGGATAAGTGTATTAACAAACATATCGAGTATGCACACAGCCCCGAAAACATAACACAGAAGTGGGGCTAGAAACTCACCTGAACTCTGCTTCTTCCTCCGATAGTTGTAAATCCCTTCTTTAACTGAGCTCGGCTGACTGTATAAGTTACACGTATCAATACTCGTCTGATTTAATCTGGTGGCCTAGTATTAGATTATTTTACTTATCGTTTTAATTTATTTTCTAATCGAACTTGACTCTAGGCGAAGTTAAACCTTAGGCGAACTTAGCTTTAGGCGAAGTTGTCATCAGGCGAACTTAGCTTTAGGCGAAGTTGTCATCAGGCGAACTTAGCTTTTAGGCGAAGTTGTCATCAGGCGAACTTAGCTTTCAGGCGAAGTTGTCATCAGACGAACTTAGCTTTTAGGCGAAGTTGTCGTCAGGCGAACTTAGCTTTGCGAGCGAAGTTCATCAGGCGAACTTAGCTTGCAGGCGAAGTTGTCGGCTGCAGCTACTGTTCGTCCTTAATCATCTTCGTTTCTTAACCAAATAACTCGATTTAGGTATCCACGGAATCGTCTGACCAGCGCCTACAAACCCCAACCATCAAATCGGCCTAACATCGATGTTTAAGGGGTGCGATTTAGGCATATAGGTTACGGGTTCTTTTATCAATCAATTAACCCATCAAATCTTAACCATTTTCTGTAAGTTTAGCTTTGTAGGATTCGTTTTTACCATACAAACACCGATCTATCATTTCTATACTAATCCAAACCAAAACGAACATGTTCTCGATATATACGTACCGTAAATGAGTCGAACTACGAACACGAGCTGGTCTTGTTGCTTTGGTTCGTCACGACGATCTAGCACCAATGAGCTCGGGTCCTTGCCTTTGGATCTTGGTTCGGGTTGTGTGTGTTTTGGAGTGTGTAGAGATTAGGATGGATAAATGGATGGAATGGAAAGAATTGGGGTTTAAGGGGGTATTTATACTCCCTTAAGCCCATGGACCGAAGGCCCATATTTCCTTTTGGTCCATATCTAATCCCATCTAATTATCCTACTAAGTCTTCATAATTTTGCTATTATTATTATTATCGTTCCACTTACTCGTTTATTTCACCCGACAAAATAATATATTAAATATTACTTTAGAAATTTCGGGATGTTACAGGTATCCTCGAAGGAATACTTATCCTCAGCGCCACTCTTGATGAAGCCAGTTGATGGTGAACCATTATCCTTATACTTAGATGTTTTCGAAAGTGCAATAAGTGCTGTCTTAGTCAAAGATCATGAAGGTCAACAGCATCCAATATATTATGTAAGTAAAAGTCTACTAGATGCTGAATCCAGGTATTCTTATCTTGAAAAGTTGATTTTAGCACTCATAATGGCTTCTACTAAATTCAGACATTATTTTGAAACTCATGTTATTCATGTAAAAACTAACTATCCTATTAAAGCTGTTTTGAAAAAAATCAGAAATGTCAGGTAGGATGGCAAAGTGGGCTGTGAAGCTTAGTGCATACGATATCTTGTATGAACCAAGGACAACCATAAAATCTCAGGAACTTGCCGACTTTGTGGCTGATTTTAGCCAGGATATACTTGAGGAAATAGAAAAGGAAGTTCAACAACTGGAGATCAAGGAGAGTTGGACTTTGCATACCGATGATGCCTCCAACATAAGAGGAACAGGTCTAGGTATCCTGCTAAAATCGCCACAGGGGGACATAATACCTCTATCTATATCTTGTGAATTTCAGACTACTAATAATGAGGCTGAATATGAAGCCTTAATAGCTGGTTTGCAATTAGCTAAAGATGGGAAGGTTAGGTATCTTCAAGTTTATATTGATTCTTTGTTATTAGCTAACCATTTCAATGGCTCTTATGCAGTAAATGCAGAAAACTTAGCGAAATATTTAGAAATAGTTAAGCAATTAGCTATGTGTTTCGAAACATTTGATATAGTATAGGTACCAAGAGAAGAAAACACTAAAGCAGATGCTTTGGCAAATTTAGCATCAGCTCTCAAGATACCTGATGACATCAAGATACCCATCATACATATCTTGACTCCAGCAACAAAGGAGAGCCACGAAGTCTTGGAAACTTTAAAGCCTAAGGATAATCTAGTATCCTGGACCCATCCCATAATGCGGTATCTTCAGGATAACGAGATCCAGAAGAAGAAAACCCAAGAGCTTTCCGAATGAAGGTAACCCAGTTTCTTATCTTAAATGATGTTTTGTATAGAAAATCACTTGCAGGTCCATACTTGAGATGCTTGGAACATAATGAAGCACAAGAAGTTCTCAAAGACATACATGAAGGTGATTGTGGAAACCACACTGGGGCAGAGCCTTAGTATCCAAGATACTGAGGACATGATACTTCTGGCCAACGATGAAGAAAGACGCAATGAATTTCTCCAAGAAGTGTGATGCTTGCCAAAGACACAGCAACATCTTGCATCAACCGGTTGAACCATTATATCCTATCATATCCCCGTGGCCGTTTATGAAATGGGGAATGGATATTGTGGAAAAGCTGCCCAAAGCTCCAGGTGGAAAGGTTTTTATGCTGGCAATGACATATTACTTCTCCAAATGGAGCGAAGCTGAGGCATTTGTTCAAGTTAAAGAAAAGGATGTGATCTCATTCATCAAACACAATATCCTGACAAGATTTGGTATCCCGGCAGAGATTGTCTGTAACAATGGATCACAGTTCATCGGTAGTAGAACAACCAACTTTTGTGAAAGTTGGGGAATCAAAATGGTGACTTCAACTCCAGTACATCCTCAAGCCAATGGTCAAGCAGATTCAAGTAACAAGATCATCATCAACAATTTAAAGAAGAAATTGGGATCCAAGAAGGGAAAATGGGCTGAAGAACTACCATTTGTTCTTTGGGCTGATAGAACCACTTCAAAAAATGCAACGGGCTCTTTGGTGTTTGGGGCCGAAGTTGTTATCCCTACAGAGATGGTGATCCCCACAGCAAGAACCAGCATCCAAGATACTGAGTCCAACAACCAAAGTCTTACTAAAGACCCAGATACCATTGATGAACTCAGAGATCTCGCCAAGATCAAAATGGCAACATACCAACAAAGGATAGCCAAGTCATACAACAAGAATATTCAGATTCGAAGATTCCAAGTAGGAGATATGGTGTTAAGAAAGGCATTTCAGAATACCACTAACCTAGCAGATGGAAAGCTAGCTCCAAAGTGGGAAGGTCCTTACTTGATCAATTCAGAAGCAGGAAAAGGGACCTACAGGTTAATCACTATGGAAGGTATTCCTATTCCAAGAGCCTGGAACGCTATCCACCTTAAAGCATATTTTTTTTCGTATCCTTGACTGGTATGTTCGTATCCTCAAGATAAAGGTATATTCCCTCATTTGTTTTTATATTTTTTAAACTTTATTATCTCGAAATCAAGTTTACTGACTTAAGCATCGGAGGGGTGTTAGCCTGAGTTTAGTGTTTTGCAGTTATCCCAAGGATACATTATCTTCACAACAGTCAGAGGCTGATCACCTCACACACGAATAAGATATCCCTGATATCTCCTAAGGTTTAAAGGTTTTCACTTTTCCAACAAACGCCTAGAGCGCACGAATAAGATATCTTGGATATCTTCTAAGGTTTAAAGGTTTTCACCTTTCCAACGAACGCCTGGAGCGCATGATGATTCGGATATAGTTCAAGGCAGGCGGACCAGACCAGCTGATAATCCGTTTGTTGTTGGCTATATACCGAATCCTAAAGATAAGTGGCAGACGTGTCACACATACGGTTTATAACATTTTCATGTTATCTAAGGTTTATAACATTTTCATGTTACCTCAAGTTTTGTCATTTACATGCCCGTACGTTTGGGACTTTCCCCAGTAATATCTCAAGCTTAGACATTTTCATGTCTCTTAAGTAAAGGCCTAGTCGCCAGTGAAAAGGCTTTATCGCCAGTAAATGGTCTTTATCGCCAGGATTATCTAACTTTGTTTTGACAGATCGAAGATCGAACGATCACTATATGGAGAG
This sequence comes from Bidens hawaiensis, assembly GCF_021521415.1. Classification (NCBI taxonomy): domain Eukaryota; kingdom Viridiplantae; phylum Streptophyta; class Magnoliopsida; order Asterales; family Asteraceae; genus Bidens; species Bidens hawaiensis. Next base: position 1,358,894 of record NW_027491195.1, read on the forward strand.
ATGTTACAAAGTTGTTTTTGACTTAGCAAAATTCCAGAAACATGATACTTCAAAAAGCTCAACAATTGGGGACATCATATGTAAGCTAACTAGATTTATAAATGATCTCCATGAAGGTACTCCTTATACTTAGTTCTATCACTCAATTTATATTTCAAGGTATGATCTTTTGGTTTGATTATGATAACTCACACAAGGCATAAGGATATATTATCCTTAAGATATTTTATTTCAATTCCTAATAAGTCTTTTGATTATGTATTCTAAGAATGTATAATCTTTAAAATATTTTATGTTCAAGATATATGATCCTCAGGATATTTTAATGAAAAGTCTTAAAGATATATTTTCTGAAACTATAAATATTCAAGAAACATGTTTTCAGGATACATTATCTTTGAAGTAACTTATTTCAGAAAATTAAGGACATGTAATATTCCAACTAAAACTTGTAAGTTACTAAACACAATGCTTAAAGCTAAAAGATTATATTATTACTAACCATAAGTGCAGGAACTTAAAAGGCAACAACCGGGTTTCGTCTTGAAAATCCAAGATCCCTCCACTCGAATATTGCCGGATGTTCAAAAGTCAGGATAACATGGGCTTCGTCTTGGAAAATCAAGATCCCTCCACCCATGTATCCTAATATCCTAAGCATAATATTTGTAAGGCCCCGTTCCCGGTAACCCTACTTTGGCATTGGATTTACTCATACACACAATTCTAAAATCAGAGTTAATAAAAACTTTCGCGGAATAATTAAAACTTCATGTATTACATTACCAAACATCAAATAATGTCTTAACATATAAGTTGTCTTTTCATACACATTAAAATAAAATAGTCATGACACTTCTTCATAGATGCCAGTCTCTTTAGCTCGTGCCATGTGTTCCTCCTCAAGCCAGCTGCCTCAATCTATTTGCATGCGTGCATAATAAAAGTCAGCTACGCTGAGTGAGTTCTAGTTAATCAATTAACATACATTACATTCATATTCTCACCCATACACATCCGAAGATATGTATTCATATCTTACTTACTCTTGCTTCCTTCATACATACTTTACATACATGCATACGTACCTACGTACTTTCTTTCATAAAACCCTATGGTATACCATAAGCTATTCTACCTTAAACATCACAGACATTATAAGGGTCTGGTCCCTAACATCACAAATATTATAAGGGTCTGGTCCCTAACATCACAGATATTATAATGGTCTGGTCCCTTCTGTCTCGAATAACCATACCTTTATGATACGTGCATACTTTACATATCTTTTATTTATAAATATACATACATACTCGTTCATACAATCATTATGTAACAATACATTCAATACACAATCATACACGTATCATACACTTACCAATCAAGTAAGTGTATTATCTACCACATAGGAGTATGCACACAGCCCCGAAAACATAACAGTTAAAGGGGCTAGAACTCACCTGGAGTCGGTTTCTCTCGCCGTTAATGGTAATGCCCTTCCTTAGTTGTGCACGGCTAACTGAACAATACATTACGCGTGTCAATTATCCATTACTACTACTTCCTACATCTAAGTTAATGAAACCCTCAACTAACGGGGGTCCGGGGGCAGCGCCCCTGGTAGCGGGGTCTAGGGGCGGCAGCCCCTAGCAGGGTCCAAGGGGCAGAGCCCCTGGCTGGGGTCGAACAAGGATTAGAGCCTGAGTGAGTCTTCTCTTCAATTCTTCGAACGCTTCTTCCTGATTCTTACCCCAACTGAATACTACAGTCTTCCGGGTCATGCCGGTCAACGGTGTGGCTATCTTGGAGAAGCCGGGAATGAATCTCCTATAATAGTCAGCTAACCCTAGGAAACTGCGCATATCGGTCGGGTTTCGCAGAGTCTTCCAATTCTTTATCGCTTCTATCTTGACTGGGTCCACAGTAATCCCCTCGGGATTGATTATGTTACCTAAAAACTGTACCTCTTGCAGCCAAAATGCACACTTCGAGAACTTTGCATACAATTTCTCCTTCTTCAAAACTTCCAATACTTCCCTCAGGTGTTCAGCATGGTCAGACTCGGTCTTTGAATAAATTAATATATCGTCAATGAAAACAATAACCGTCTTGTCTAACATCGGCCGACATACCCTGTTCATCATGTCCATAAATGTTGCGGGAGCGTTGGTTAAACCAAACGACATCACAAGGAACTCGTAGTGTCCGTACCGCGTTCGAAAAGCTGTCTTAGGAATGTCCGCCTCTTTCACCTTCAGCTGATGATAACCCGATCTGAGGTCTATTCGCGAAAACCAACTAGCACCTTGCAGCTGATCAAACAAATCATTGATCTATGGCAACGGATACCTATTCTTCACAGTAAGCTTATTCAATTCCCTGTAGTCAATGCACATCCTCATGCTTTCGTCTTTCTTTTTAACGAACAACATCGGTGCGCCCCACGGGGAAACACTCGGTCTTATAAAACCTTTGTTGAGGAGTTCTTGTAGTTGGGACATCAATTCCTTCATCTCAGACGACGCCAAACGGTAAGGTGCTTTCATGACGGGCTGTGCTCCTGGTATATATTCTATCTAGAATTCTACTTCTCGTTCTGGTGGTAACCCTAGAAGGTCCTCAGGGAATACTTCTGGGTAGTCACACACTACAGGAACATCTTTCGCTTCCTTCGTCTCGGCCGTAGCTTTGACAGCATACGCCAGGTAGGCACTGCAACCTCCCCTTAACAAACCTTCGGCTTTTATCATCGAAATGACGTTAAGCCCTGAACTTTCTCTATCACCATAAACTGTTACTGTACCACCATCCGAAGACTTCGGTCTTACCAATCTACTTCTACACACAATCCGAGCTTCGAATTCAGACAGCCAATCCATCCCCAATACTACATCGAATCCTCCTAAGGTTAAAACATACAGGGTAGCAGGGAATTGGTGTCCTTCCAATTCTATCTTACAATTCTTAACCAATCTCATAATTTTAACTGAGGTCTCATTAGCGGTTTCCACCATAAAAATTTCAGGCACACGACAACATTTCATCTTAGTTGTCTTACAAAACTGGGTAGATACAAAACTCCTGGTCGCACCTGAGTCAAACAATACGGAAGCGGAAATACCGTTTACTAGAAATGTACCTGTCACAACATCTGGGATTTGTTTGGCTTATTCTTGTGTCAACATGTAGGCTCTAGTCCTTGGCCTAGCCTGCTCAGCATCCTTTCTTCCACTTCCCTTAGCTTCACCTTCAGTGCACTCCCTTGCCATATGACCCGTCTTTCCACATTTGTAACAAGCGGGTTTCGCGTTACATTCGTTTGCGTAATGCCCCACCTTTCCACATTTATAACAGGCATTTGACCCTTGCCTGCATTCCCCTCCATGGACCTTTCCACACTTGTTGCACACATCACTATTCCTCCCCCACTTGCATTCCCCACCATGCATTTTCCCACAAGTCTTGCAGGGCTTCTTCTCCCACACCTTCTATTTCTTATCCCTGGGGTTCCACATTTGGGTACCAGGTCGCTTCGCAAGAGCAACCCACTTCTTCTCCTTCTGTTCTTCCACCACCACATCGTCCACTGCCAGGTCGTCGTAAACCATTTCTGCAAGTTCAACTGTTGAATCAAAAGTAGCAGGTTTACTAGCCCGGACAAAGGTGCGGATATTTTGTGGTAGTCCCCTTATGTAGCACTTGATCCTATTTGCCTCAGTGTTCACCATTTCGGGCACAAGTCTTGACATACGATTGAACTCGGTGGTGTACTCGCGGTGTGTGATTTTCCCTGCCTTCAAATTCAGAAACTTCATCTCCGCCCTCTCGACTTCAGCATCCACACAAAACTTCTTCATGACCATCTCCTTCAAATCTTCCCACCTCAAAGCTTTGATCTCAGCAGCAGTTTTCCTTTGCTCTACCGTTTCCCACCAAAACATATCTTCTTCCTCGAATGACTGGGTAGCAAAACCCACTGCTTGGTTGGGGAGACACTCGCTAATTCGGATAACCTTGTCCATTGCGGTTATCCATTGGAGAGTAGCGATTGCATCCCCTGTACCAGAAAACTTTGGTGGGTCGCAACCTTGGAACAACCTGTAGCTGCACCCACCTCGGCCCCTCTTACCAGCATTGACCTTCGCAGGCCGATCTTCACTTGATTCCTCTACTTCAGTCTCTTCATCCTTCTTACTACCTTCCCCCGTCTCCCCACCAGTTCCGATACGGCTTGTGGTTGACTTTTCTTGCTGGTGATTTTGCATTGCAGCAGCTGCTGCCTGAGTGATGGCAGCTTAGATAGCAGGATCGAGCTGCTGCCCTTCATCCCGCACTGTCATGTCTCTCTCTTCCTCAGATTCGTGGATTGGTTACTCGGGGGGTACTTGGGTAACAGGTGGTCTACGACGTCGACTCGTGAGACTTCCTTGTCCAGTAGTCTTCTTAGTACCGGCCATTCGGATTCTATAGGAAAACATAAACGTCATCACTTCAGGAATTGTTTAGTACAGGAATAGTAAGGCTAACAAGTAATAACAGTGGCCAGTTGTGATTAGCTTATCACAGTACTCTCCGTGTCCTACACACTTTCCTTTGTGAGTCCACTTGTGCTAGTTTCTACGTATAATAGTTGGTTGATCACACGTTTCATATCTTCACACATAAACAAGCAATTCTATATCTCGCTATTAAGTTAGCTTTCTTACTCATTCTTTACTATACATGAAATTTCTCATGGAAGAATTTCACTTTGCATGGAATTTCGCTTCGCATGACTTTTTCGCTTCGCATGGAATTTCGCTTCGCATGACTTTTTAGCTTCGCATGACTGTGCAATGCGAAATTATTGATTTCGCTTCGCATGGCTGTGCGATGCGAAATTCCTGCCTTTCGTCGTTTTTACCATTTTAAAGCCATTTTTCTCGTTGTTTCCTCCTTAGGACCCGATTCTACTCTTTTTATGGGTTTTGGGTTGTACCAACTTTGTATACCCGTGTTTCTCATAGTCCAGACGTCACCTTTTTTTTTTGTTCTATAATACACCCGTGAGGCTAAAACTCACCAAGTTCATTTTTTTCCTACATTCACAACCCGATCTATCATTACATCGGTTTGCATGTCGATTCTAACCATAAAACTTAACCCTTTGGCCGAAGCTTACCTTTTTGCTCTGGGTTCGGTTCAGATCTAGACAACCCCGAAGATCTGGACGTTTTCTTGATGTTTGAGATACTCGAACACCAAGATCTTCCTTGCTTTAGCCCCGTATTCGGATTCGGGTCTTGAGAGAAAATATGTGTGTTCTTGAATGTGTGTGTGTGGTGAAAGGGAAGAAAGTGGTGAAAGGAAGGAGAGGTTGGGTTTATATAGAGGACTATGGGCCCCACAACACACTCACACTTCTAATTCCATTTATTATCCAAACATTAACACACCCAGTTAAGTTAACAACACATAGTTAATTATAGAACTTTCTGTTATTTATAATTCTCAGAAAAGCGGATGTTACAATATTGTTTCAAGACAGAAAAGTAAATTGTTCAAACAACCATTACAATCCATAACAAACCCACAAACACATAAAAAATTGGGCTCAAGCCTTTTCTTTGCCGCTATCATCGCCCAATTGCACCTCGCCACCAACCACCTTCACCACGTCCTTGATCGCCACATCCACTGCCTCCTCCACAACCTTCTCCATGCCACTAGGACTAACATCCTCCACATCCTCACCATTAAGCTCAGCCAAAACTTTCTCCCAAGCAGCCACATCCCAGAACGAAGTATCAACACCATCATCTTTGGCCTCCTTAGCCATTTTGAGCCGAGACTGGAAGATGAAAATAGCACTAGACCTCTTCGCCCCCTCAGTAACCTCTTGGATCTGCACCAAACGATTCGCCTCTTGGTGAACGAGCTCCTTCTTGGCCATTGAGAGTTCCTGCTTCAAGTCCTCGATATCCTTTGTCTTCTTGTTAAGAATGCCGGTTTTGGCATTCGCAATCTTCAGCATCTCGGCTATGCGGGTGTTGGCATCAAGAAGTTCATAATGAAGGTCATTAAAGCTGGTGGATAACTGTTCCAGTCCCTGTCCGAAATAAACTTTCCTTAGCATATGTTATCTTCAAAATACGAGGATACTATCGGAAGGCATACCTTGTTAAACTCAAGGTTACAGGTTAGAGAAGAGTTGGAAACTTCCTGGGTCTTCCTCTTTTTGGAACCTTTGGCAAAACTATTCTCAGGTTTTGGTACGGAGGCAGGAACGGCTTCTTTTTTCTTGGTGCTACGAGTAGAAACCATGCTATCGATGTCGTTCAAAGAAAAGACTGAGGCAGATTTACCTACGATTATACAGGTCAGTATCCCTAATCCTTAAAATATTTACACTAACATTTCGAATACTGCTTACCAGACATAACGGAGCCTGCTGATGGCGATGATTCTTGGAGGCTTGGCTGAAGATAAAATGTCCTCTCTTCCTCGTCAATGAGAAAGAAATAGCTAAGCTTGGTCTCAGTTTCCCTGGTGGGAGGGGCAATCTCGAAGAACTTCAAAGCTGTAAAAAACAGAAAACATATCAGTCATAAAAATTATCGGCATATATCTTCAAGATAATGTATCCTACTTTTGGCAACCCAAAAATACGGTAGATCCTCGGGATGAGGAAGTATGTCTCTCCTAACAAAGAAGACCTGTCTCTTCCACTGATCATTATTTTGGGTATTTTTAGAAACAAGTGGGGTACGGCCGGATCTAGTCTTGAGAAGGTATCTAAAGGAACCATGACTACGGAGGTCATACACAGAAGCAAGCTCAGAAAGGGTGAAATCAAGAGCATGGTTGGTGATTAATCTCTCCAAAACAAACAAGGTCCTCCAAACCATGGGCATGGTTTGGGCATAACTAAGACCAGTTCTGGAAAAGAACTCAGAGGTAAAGGTAGGAAATGGGTTCGAAAAGCCGATTTTAAACGGCAAAAACGGGAAGCATATCCAGGTTTTTGAAACATGATCAGAAGAAAGCGCAGCATCAAAAGGCCTAAAAACAATTCCAGAAGGAAAACAACCCCGAGATTGAAGATTCGCAATATCGGTGTTACCAAAAATACATATCTCATTCGCAGGACTTGCGAGGAGATTCTAAGACACAAAATCCTCAATACCGGAAGGACGAGGTTTCGGTCTCATGATTTGAGAAGATGAAAAGTAAGAGAGATCAGGAAGATTACCTATGAAGACGGATGAATGAGATAAAGAATATTTATCTTGGATAAATATAAACATTCAAGGGTAACGGACGGATGACACGTGTAACAAGAATGCACCGAACATCCAGGAATTCAAAATTCAAAATTTGAAATTTTACAGCTGTAATCCATACCTACAGCTGTTAAATTTGGGGACAACTATTAGGGCTCGGATTTTCAGTATCCTCAGCAAACATTATATTCAGAACAAATCTAGGATGTGGTATCCTCCAAGGTAATAGGTATCCTAATTATGTTATATAACTAACACATTGTCTGCTACTTTCCTTGTTTACCAGGTCAAAGACCGTTGCTTGATCTCCCGAAGACTCGCACCTGTTGTTATTAGAATGTGGCCGCTAAGGAAACATGCTGATTAGAAGGATTAACGGCTAATTGGACTCATTCCAAAGTTTCCTAAAATATATGGCATATTGTTAGCTTTATTTGTTATATAAATAGAGCCTAACTCGGATCACAAAACACACACTTTTTAGCACTCGAGACTTAGAGTACTCGTTCATTGTAATCACGATCCGATTAAGCTCCACCACTTGTAACCACTTTATTATTAATAAATCGGTGGTGATAGTTTTTATCACCCGGGGTTTTTTCTTGTTATCCTAAGGATAACAGGGTTTTTCCTCGCAACAAATCTCTGTATTCGAGCAATATTCACAAGCACCTAGTCCTTTTACTAATTTGGTTGTAAAATCACACTTGTCAATTTTTGACCAAAACAGTATGGATGCTTATGTTTATCAAAATTAAGGTCTTTATACCTTCTCGAATTGGATTAACCGGAGACTAGCCCCTCTCGAATCGGGCAAACTATCCTTGTTCTTGTTTATTTCTATCAATTTACTATTTTATTTTTGGGGTTCTATCATCTGGTTCCATTGCCAGGACATCGCATGACGACCGCAACTCAGAATCTAGTAGATAAGTTGGCAGTGATTGCAGCCCGAATAGACTCGCTAATGGCTATAAAAGAGGACATCGGAGAGATCAAGGCTTTGTGGAATGTTAAGGAATCTCATGAACCGCTACCTGATCTGGATAAAGAGGATGCTCTAGAAGATAGCCCTAGCGATGATGAAAATAAGTTAAAGCATGCTTTGGGTGTTGAACTAGAGATCAGAGATGTGGCTCAATAGAAGATTGGAGATGATGTTCAATTGAAGATGGGAGATTTGGATCAACTTAACCAATCAAGGGAAACCCCACTAATGACCCGTGACAAGATGTTGAAGTTGATGTGTACCAATTTATAGAAAAAACTAACAAATGAGTATTCCGGATTCCAAATTCCAACTTCTACTGGATCAGATTCTTTCAAGTCTGCACTGGAATTCGGGTTTGAGAATGGAAAGGTTGCAGGTCAATTTCCCCATATTTTAGCTAATCAATGGGTCTATGGCACGGGTCAACCTACAATCGAGTGGATGATCGCGTGACACTACGACTATTGGATCGACTTGAGGTCAAGTCGTTTTACCGGCCGGGAAGGATTGATACGAACCTGTCTTAAGCTGAGATGTCAAGGAAAATAAATGGTTGAGGATGTTAAAGGGTTTAAGTAACTGGAGCAATTATTAATAAAATGGTGTCTATTTGTAGGTTCTTGTTATAGTTTCTAGGGTATGGATGCTTATGTTTATCAAAATTAAGATTTTTATACCTTTTTAATCGGAGATCTAATCCTTCTCGAATCGGATTAACTGGAGACTAGCCCCTCTCGAATCGGGCAAACTATCCTTGTTCTTGTTTATTTCTATCAATTTACTATTTTATTTTCGAGGTTCTATCATAGACTGAATTACTTATTAAGCAAAATTAGGTCATCGTAAAGAGCTTTGGTGAATTCTTAGTAGTTATTAATTATTAATTAACCAAAATAGAATCTATATATTTTCCTAACACACTACTTACATTACCAAACAAATAAATAGGCCGAATATCCTTCAATGAAAATGGTTACTGATCAGCATCCGTCGATGATACTCGGCCGAAATATGGTCGTGGGTGTAATTTGTGTTCTGATTGATTACTAACGGCAGGCTTGGAAACAAATTACTTAGGAATGTTTCTAATCAAGTTACACATTTGTATCTGACAAAATTTTTTATAGATACACGTTTTTATTTAATGTTTATCATAAGTTAAAAAATATATTTATTTCACTAAACAGTAACTTATTTTTTAAACTTAAATTAAGAGTAAGCCGCTATTTTGTTAATGTGGTTTGGTCACTTATATCAATTTCATCTAAAAAGTTTTTTTGTAGCATTACTGCCATTTTAGTTTCTGAAAGGTGTTATTGATAAACCAGTGGATACAACACTATTGAATGAGAGAGATTGAGTCTTTTCTTATTTCTGTGAATTGTTTGCAGTACATAAACCAAGAGGAGAACCCTCTTTAAATAAAAAAAAATCGGTTATGCATATGACTCGCACAACCAAACAAACTTATTCATAAACCAAAATGTAAACAACTGACTCAATCAACCACAAAAGACCCAACAACTCTGACTTCTTCCAACAAGTGCAAATAGCTTATTCATGCATTTGATTTTCGTTTTTCCTCTTTGCATGGGAGTGTTGTGTCACTTTTAACACCCCCCCCCCCCCCCCCTTGATACACACTCCTGCACTCCAACCTTATGCCTTAAATACACCAATCATTCTCTTGAAACTGCCTTTGTCAACAGGTCTGCCCATTGCTCAATAGTCCCACAGAATTCCAGCTTAACTTGACCTCGATTCACCATATTTCTAATAAAATGATACCTAAGCTCAATGTGCCTTGAACAGTTGTTCATGACAAGATTTTTAGATAGATCTATTGCAGATTTGCTATCACAGAAAAGAATAGTCTCTTGCTCCTGAGTTACACCCATATCATCAAGGATTCTTCTCAACCACACCACTTGACAAGCACCTGTTGTAGCTGAGATATACTCAGCTTCTATAATAGACAGAGCCACATTATTTTGTTTCTTTGAGCACCAAAACACGGCAGCATCACCAAAAAGAAATACATTTGCAGACACACTCTTCCTATCATCCAAGCATGCAGCCCAATCGCTATCAGTGTACCCAACAAGTTGAACATTGTTCTTCCTTTCATACCATAAACCAAAACTGACTGTGCCAGCAATGTATCTGAGCACTTTCTTAGCTGCACCCAGATGTCTTTTTGAAGGAGACTGCATATATCTTGCCAAGACTCCTATGGAGAATGCCAGATCTGGTCTTGTATGATTGAGATACATAAGTCCTCCTACTAGACTTCTGTACATTATTTCATTGACCTTATCTTCATCATTATTAACATGATACTTGTCATGAGGACTCATTGGAAGAACTTCAACTTTACTTTCCTGCATCTGAAACTTCTTGAGAAGATTCCTGGAGTACTTTTCTTGACTGATAAACACACCCTCACTGGACTGCTTCACTTCCAACCCAAGAAAGTATTTCAGAAGACCCATATCAGTCATTTCAAAAATCTCCTTCACCTCTTTCTTGAATTCACAGATGAGTTGATCACAGGAACTAGTGCATATGATATCATCCATATAAATGCAAACATAGTTGATGTCATATTCACTAATTTTCTTCACATACAACGTTGGCTCATTAGGACTTCTGAGATACCTATTCTGAATAAAATAACCACCTGTTTTGGAATACCATGCTCTTGGCGCTTGTTTGAGCCCATATAATGCCTTCTTGAGCTTATAAACTTTATCAGTTGAACCGTTTAGTTCATACCCTTCTGGTTGTTCAACATATATTTCTTCTTCTAACTCTCTATTCAGAAAGGCAGACTTTACATCCAATTGATGTAATGACCAGCCTCTTTGAGCTGCTACAGCAAGATCAACCCTAATTGTCTCGAATCTAGCAGCAAGAGCAAAATTTTCCTCGAAATCAATGCCTTTTCTTTGTGAGTATCCCTTAGCCAGTAATCTGGCTTTGTGCTTCACAACTTGACCAGTAGAATCAAGTTTAGTTTTAAACAACCATTTCAAACCAACAACATTTTTTCCAGTGGGTAGAGAGACCAATTCCATGTGTTGTTTCTCTCTATAGCAGCCAACTCTTCCGCCATGGCTGTTTGCCATTCCTATTTTTTGATAGCATCATGATAGTACATTGGATCACATATGCTTAAAGCAAACTATAAATGGATATATTCTTCTGGTTCTAGAGCATGAGTAGAAGCTTAAATATCAGATAATGATCGAATATTTAGAGGAGTTTGAGTGGTACCAGGGGAACATGACTGCGACCCTTCATCAAAAGTTGCTTGTTCAGTCACGTGACTTGGACCAGCTGGAGTAATCACCTCCTCTGCATCTACTGTTGCATTTACTTGAGATGTTGACCCTTCATCATGTACTATTTCTTCCATGGGAAAAGGATCTTCAAATGACAAGTCAACCATTTCCTTTTCTCCATTTTCAGTTTCGTCCCAACTCCAAGTTGCTTCCTCGATTATGGTAACATCTCTACTTGATTCAAACTTCTTGGTAACAGGATTGAATAGTCTGTAACTCGATGAAATTTGTGAAGAGTAGCCAAACAATCACCTTTTGTGGCCGGTCATCCAGTTTCTTTCTTCCTTGAACATACATACACATGTTTGTAACCCACACTTCCAAACACCCAAAACTTTGATACATCAGGTACTTCTCCAGACCATGCTTGAATCGGAGTTTTATCTTGGACAACATTCATTGGTGATCTATTCAGCACATGAACTTCAGTTGCCACAGCTTCTGCCCACAAGAAGTTTGGCAAGTTCTTTTCTTTCAACATACTTCGCGTCATCCCCATTATAGTGCGATTTTTTCGCTCCACAACACCATTCAATTGAGGTGTGTGTGGAACTATCAATTCCCTTCTAATCCTATTTTGTTCACAGAAGCTATCAAATTCTTTTGAGCAAAATTCTCCTCCTCTATCAGTTCGCAAAACTTTTATGGCACTTTCACATTACTTTTCAACTAAGGCTTTAAAAACTTTGAATTTGTTGAAAGCCTGTGATTTGTTGTTGATAAAATACACCCATGACATTTTTTTTAAAATCATCGATCAAAAGGAAATAATAGACTATGACCAAGACTTGAGACTTGCATGGGACCAGAAAGGTCTACATGCATAAGTCCTAGTCTTGTCTTAGCTCTCCATGAATGAGATGTGAAGGGAGTCCTTGAGTGTTTTCCCAATAAACACCCTTCACATTTAGTTGTTCTCCTGATACGAGGAAGTCCTTTGAACATACTATTGTCATGAAGTAATCTTAAACTATCAAGGTTTAAATGACCAAACCTCTTGTGCCACAATTGAGAGGTTACATCAGCACTGGAAGTTATTACTTCAGGAGAGGCAACATCCAAAATAAACATGTTACTGAGAACATGAATCTTCATTACTTCAACACCTTGATTCTTGATAGCACACTTATCATGCTCAAAGAGAAGAGAGTAACCTTTCTTCATTAATTGACCCACTGACAAAAGATTATACTCCAATGAAGGGGCATAGTACACATCATCAAGATGCCTTGAGCCCATGTGTCCCGCATTTACACGAACTGCTCCCTTTCCTTCAATAGAAAGATTCTTTTGTTTCCCAATTGGACCTCTACTTTGAATGTCTCATCAAGTTGAGTGAAACTTGATCTTGAACCCGCCATATGACCCAGAATCAATAAACCGTAGGTTGTTGTTTTGTGCATGACTGGATTTTTCTTTCTCTATAAGGGCCATGAACATGTGTTGTTCTTCACTGTCTTCTTCTTTTGCATTCGTTTCTGCCACATTTGCTTGTGGCTCTTGATTGTACCAACAGTCATTTGATATGTGTCCATATTTCTCGCACACATAACATTGGGGAACTCTGCTACGATCCAGGGCTCTTCCTCATCCACGACCCCTTGCAAAGCCACGGCCACGGCCATGAGATCCGTTCGAATTTTGAGGTCGATTGAATTCTTGAATCACTTGAAGTGTATGTTCTTCAGATTTTTCTGTTTTATCATTCATCCTGCTTAACATTCTTTGCTCTTGTGACTGTACGGATCCCATAAGTTTTATTGGAGATAATAGTAGATAGATCATAAGCTACCTCAATAGAAGGAACCACAAAATCAAACTTTGAGGTTAAACTCCTTAGGATTTTCTCCACAACAGCTTGATCTGTCATTTCCTCTCCAAACAATCTCTTCTGGCTGACTATAGCCATGACTCTAGAAAAATAGTCACCAACCAACTCTCCTTCTTTCATGGATTAATTTTCAAAATCCCTTCGGATTCCTTGTAATTTAACACCCTTTACTTGAGTGTTACCTTGGAACTCAAGCCTTAAGATCTCTCAGCTTTCCTTAGCAGATGATACGGAAGCAATCCGTCAGAAAAGAGTGTCATGAACAACTTGTTGAATTAGAGCCATTGCATGAGCGTCTGTTTTCTTCAGAGTCTTGAAGTTGCCTGGATCAACCTCTTTCTCATCAACACCGGCTTCAACAAGATCCCATAGATCTCTGGATTTGAGTATAGTTTTCATGCGAATGTTCCAATGCTCATACCCGCCTCCCTTAGACATAGGGATTAGAGTTGGAGCAGTGGGAAGAGTGCTAGTCTGATCAGCCATGGGAAATTCGAGTGAATGGGAAATTCGACTGAAGGAAAAATAAGGGAAGGAACCAGTGCTCTGATACCACTGATAAACCAGTGGATACAACACTATTTAATGAGAGAGATTGAATCTTTTCTTATTTCTGTGAATTATTTACAGTACATAAACCAAGAGGAGAACCCTCTTTAAATAGAAAAAAAACAGACGGTTATGCATATGACTCGCACAACCAAACAAAATTATTCAAAAACCAAAACGTAAACAACTAACTCAATCAACCACAAAAGACTCAACAACCCTGACTTCTTCCAACACGTGCAAATAGCTTATTCATGCATGTGATTTTCGTTTTCCTCTTTGCATGGGAGTACTGTTGTGTCACTTTTAACAGTTATTTCCGTCCAACTCGCTAACCCCATGGTTAGGCGTTGATTAATCGCTAGTCTCTTCCCCACAGATTAATTTTGGGCTAATCAGGCAATGATGAAATCCTACCAAAATCAGGATTATTCAGACTTAGTAGATGTTTTCTGGCGAGGTTCTAGCCAAAATTGGGGGTAACGAGATTCCTGTAAAAATCAGCGGTTTCCAGCGAGATACTAGCCAGTTTTCAACCAAAACGTGTATGTGAATATAAAAAACTAAAAATTACATATAAAAATGAGAGTGTCTACATATTAACTGAAAAATTATACATTAAAATTGGATCCGATTGACCCCGGTTAATCCTGATTAATCCCGATTAATCTATCACTAGTCTCGTCCCACTGCCTGACTAGCGACTACTATAACGTTGGCTAACCCGTTAGTTATTTTCTATTAACTTACTATAATATTACCAATATATCTTCATTTATTAAATATCCATCCTTTTTCCTTAAAAATAATTATTACTTTTTATTATGTTAGGCCAACCATTGTCTTCAACAAATAAACAAAAATTATCTTCCCTTATTTTCTGGGGAGTGTTATCTCGGTCCACCATCGCCTCAACCACCCATATCATTTTCAACCCCACCGCCATCTTCAGCCACCACTTATAACCATCGCATACAACCACCATCTTCAACCACTGTCTATAATCACCACTTGCAGCCACCATCTTCAACTATCACACCTGCAAGTCTGCAACTACCGTTCGTAACCACCGCCCTCGGATTTATGCACTGATGGGTTGTTGAATTTCCAATGAGTAGCGTGCCTAATTTTACCAATTTTCGTGAAATTGATTTTTAAAAGACAATACTTTGAGATGATTTGTATTTTTTAGGTCTTAACAGGTTTAAGGTTTGTCTTGGAACGTTATCATAGATTTGGAAGGGAGGTCGGGATCGAAAAAAATGAGCAAAACAAGTCCGGAAACCAATCTTGGGTGTCCAGGACATTGGCAGGGCGTCTAAGACGTCATCAGCGTCTAGATGGGAACCAGAAGAAGGCTTTAGGTATTCAGAGATCCACTCGGGGCGTCCACAACACATCTCTGGACTTCTACGAGGCCTAGAGCTACCAAAAATGGGTGAACTCTCCACGGATAAATCATAAGGACGGAAATAACAGTTCACTATGAAAGAGTATAAAATTCATAATTTTTGTTCTGTGTTTAATATATTATTGAAGTATGTAATCATATTTAAGTTAAAGAAAAGCTATCAAATTAACATATTAGCATTTTATAAAAAGGTTGATGCAAATGATAAATTCTATTTTTATTTTATAGTCATCACAAACTTTTATTTAAATATAAAATTTTCATGGTCTTAGCATTTTACAAATAAATTAAATTAGTTTCATTAAATTACTAAAATAGGTGAAAGATAGCAGTTGCTTGAATGCCAAAGTTTGTTTGTTAGGGTTCGTCACTGTTCATTAATCGATTATCCGCCTTTTCTTTTCTTCTTTCTTGTTTCCCTACATCGGTTTTGATCTTCTATGGATCAACAACAGGTGTTTGGAAATTCTTGTGGTTTTCATGGTAAACCTCCTTATGTGATTTCTTCTTCTTTGAAACCTTCGAAATTGTTCAATGAAAGTGATTAGGGCTCCTCGTAACGTTAAGCCTAAGCAGTGCTCGGAGACGCCTAGTGGTGGTAGATCTGAGGAAGTTTTTAAGTCTGCTGGTAATAGGAGTGAAGCTAGAAGCCGATTAGTTGAGGCAAATGTGAAGGTGGAATTATCTATTGTTCCATGCAACTCGAATGGTTCCATTCGGCTCGATTCAGTCCCTTTCATTTTGCCATTTCTCACATCTCGTTACACCCATTTTAACACTAGGCCAAGTTTCGGGTTATAACAACTCCATTTCCTTGCTCGATATGGCCCGGACATCATGTGTTCATACCGACTAAATCCAAGTAACTTTCTTACTTTAAAGTTTACATTTTTCTTACTCAACAAGATCCGATTCATCTTAGTCTTTGATCCTTAACACAAATCGACATAAAAACCTAATCTTTGATCTAAGACATACCTTTCTAGACTTGGTTTGGTTTTGGATCTTGAACCTCACGTGAATCTAGACGGTTTTTCTTGGCTTGATGTTGCTTGAATAAAAGAAACAAGTCTTTCTTACTTGAATCTTGAATCAAATGAGGGAAGAAGAGAGGATTTGTGTGTGTACAGAAAGTGTCTGGAGATTGAAAATGATGAATGAGAATGTTTAGGGTTTTAGGAAGGTTTAAGAGTTTAAATGCTCCAACCCCATGGACCTTAGGCCCGTAACCATTCTCAAGTCCATATACAAATCCTAATCCTAACACTCCGTCCCATTATTATTTAAACGAAATAAATAATGACACACAATGAATAATAAAAACCTCTTTCATTTATAATTTTGAAAATACGGATATTACAATCTGTTGCTGAAGTGAACTATTTCACTCAACGATTACGTCCTAGCTGGAAGAAGCGTATTCTATTTGAAGACCTAGCTTTGTTGGATGCTGAATATGATGCTATGGATGCTAAGAATCCAGATTTGATTAATAAAATTGTCAATTTTATTATTGTGGTGTGTGAATTAGATTCTGGTGAGAATAATATGAATGTTCAGGTGAATAGTGTTTCTCCTAATGAGAATATGAGTGTCGATGAATAGGTATGATTTTAGATGATAATGATGTGGTTGATGAATATTCTGGTCATAACACTCCAGTTTTGGTTGCTAAGGCTAATTTTGTGAATGATGATAGTGGAAGTGGGGTTCCTTCTGCTAAAGTTGAGATTCTATGGTTGACTGTGATGAGGTGGTTAATGGTGTGAGTTGGAAATGTGTTTATTTGCTCCCTCAACTAGATCCTTCTCATAATGCAATTGATTTTGTTTCAAATAGAGTGTATGGATTTTTGGATAGTGGAAGAAGATAGTGTTCAGAAATGAGTTTATGGAAGTTAAATTAATAGGTGTGTTGGAATACATAACAAGGTATATGATAAGTCAAAAGAGGTTTTGGATTGTGGGATGTTGTCTGATGGTATACTTCCAAAAGTGTATTTTTTTAGGGAATTAAGATTTCTAGAGGGTGTAATTCTTCTCTTGCACCGGCTAGTGTTAAGGATATGATTTCAATTTCACAAAAATAGAGTATGGATATTAATGGGAATATCTATGCTAATGATGTTTAGCGTTTAAAGTTGCTGATTCTGTGTTGTATTTGGGTCCCGTGGGGGTAAGAAAAGCAGTGTTATTTTGAGAGCCATACCTGATTTTGAGAATAAAATGTCTAGTAAGGCTGGGGATATCAAAGATAAGGGTTCTTGTTTACATACAAAACTAAGTGCTGAAAGGGGCAAAATCAAAAGCTCGTTTAATAAAAAACAGATTGTTGTGAAAGCAAAAGAAAATGAGAAATATTTAATTACCAGCAAGGACCTTCCATTTATTGTAAAATTGAAGCCTATTTCAAGCTCTGTGTTAGGTGCAGTGCATACTAGTAAGAAAGTGGTGTTTAGTTCCTTTATTTATCTGGATAAGGGTAAGAAAATGGAAGCAGGTAAAGTTTTTTATGCTGATGCTACTACTGGAAAAACTCAATCTATGCTTAAAGAGGTAATTAAATGTATTCCTCCTGAAGTTTTAGTAAACGGTGGAAAGATTGTTATGGTATCCCCCCTACTGTTTTGAAAAGGCTAAGGAGAATTTTAAAACATATATGTAAGGTTTAATTGTTAGGGCTGAATTGTCTTTAGGGATCGTTAGATTCAATACAATAAAAATGTGGAAAAAGTATGGTATTGAAGAAGTTTCCACAAACAACAATGGTATATGATGTTGGGGTAAAAATCAAGTGTATATTTGTGTTATTTTATGTATTTTAATTGTTTATGTATGGCGAACACGGTTACTTTGAATTCTTTTATGATTGCATGTGTTCGAAACTTAAACGAGCTACTTCAGAGCCATCCAGATGAATATTAAGTGAGTCTCGAGAATACGGAAGCATGGTGAAGCATATATGGATGATTAAGAAGGATTCAGAAAGCTGTGAATGAGAAACCCGAATTCGAAGTGAAAACTGAACAAGACAGATTAACAAGAAAGTGTATTTAAGTAAAAGGAGCATACCTCGGGCTAGAAAATGAGTTACAGGACCCATAATATGTGAATTTCGGGTTTCTCGGTGAGACAAATCTTAATATGAGGTTATATTAGCTCATGAGATGCAGAAAATAGGGGAAAAATCTCGAAGGATCTAAAAAACGAAAAAAAAAACCTAGTTTAGAATATAATCAGTTTTCAGCCTCCATTAGAGAGATCGTTCATAACCTAGCCACCTTGGACAATTTTGGGGCTTTATGTTCGTCATCTTAACACCTTATAATCACCAATTCTTCCATGGTTTCATCCTTCCAATCCATGCTCGAGTTAATCGTGATGCAGAGGCAAGGCTAAATCCCTCGTTATCACTTCAGGTGTAGGGTTTTATGTAAACTGATTATGATCGGATTGTTTGTGATTCATTGATTAAGAGTTTGATTGAATGCATTATTCTATCTTGCTTGACTTTATTGATTGATTGTTCAAACAATTTATGTTTTTGTTTATCAAATCTTGCATCAACTATTCGGTTGTGTTCGTCAACATTTAGGACTAGGTTCTTGTGTCGTTGATCCGATAACCGTTAGTCATTACATAACAACTGATTT
Source organism: Bidens hawaiensis (assembly GCF_021521415.1). Classification (NCBI taxonomy): domain Eukaryota; kingdom Viridiplantae; phylum Streptophyta; class Magnoliopsida; order Asterales; family Asteraceae; genus Bidens; species Bidens hawaiensis. The sequence goes on from NW_027491195.1 coordinate 1,377,934, forward strand.
TCATAATATAAAACTGGTAATTTGGTAGATCACGCTCAGTTGTGTCAACAATTCGAATAGGGTTTCATTTGTCACCACAACCTAACTACTAGGCCTAGTAATTACTACGCAATCAACTTAACATAATCGGTGATTAGTTTGTTATCACATTACCTAAACCTGAAGTGAATCACTTATTTCTCATAATTGTTTACAAAATCTAAAAGTAATCGTGCTGCTTTCAATCATCTTTCTAAATTGCTTGACATCGTCTGTCCGCTTAGTTAAATAGTTTTCGAATCATGAGTCAAACTTGCAATTTCCACTGATTCCTTGTGAAGACGATCTTACTTACCCATACTAGTCAAACTTGACATCGTCTGTCCGCTTAGTTATAGCACGGCATTTACATCAGTATATTTTTCTTTATATTTAACAATGTTGTTGGCATGAATAATTTTGTCGTTGCTGGTCCTTGGCTTGTTAGTAACAACCCTTTATGCCTAAAGAGGTGGGAGACTGGTACTTGTTTTGAAAAAGTGGATGTTGCTACTGTATCAATTTGGGCTACTAGTTTGAGCTGGTCTATTTTGGTTTCAACAAAATTCTGTCATCCTTAAAAAAAATTCTTAAAATATGTTAATATATTATCCACACTATTATCAATGTAAATATTCGTTAAATATGTGATGTGAAATATTTCATTGACTTCTTTGATGATTGATGACGTAGGTGGCAACACCATCAAAAGGCTAAAGGCTAAAGCCTAAAAGCCCGAACAAACACTGGACCTTAATACATTCAATGCTTAAAATAATGGATGGACACTTCAATTAGTCAAATGACACCCTTCATGAGTGAGAGCAACGGATCACGCTTGTAAACCAATTGCATTGCCGCCATCTGTGGTGAAAAGGAGGCCTCCTTATTGTCCGACGGACAATAGCCTTCCTTTTCTCTAAAGAGAATCTCTGCTATCCCCAAAAGAGAAAGGGCCACTTACCCCTTCAATCGTTCACGTGACGACCAAGCCCAACCATCTCTTGCTATGAAATAGTGTTTTAGCACCTCATGTTCAATGATCTTCTTCCCTGCTCTCTTTCACTTATCCATTAAACCTTTCTAAAGAACAACTAATTGATTCTTACGCCAAAGGTGGATCGCAGACGCTCCCTCTTACGGTGAGCTAACAGTTGTATCTGTTTTGCTGAACCCCTTTAAGGCTTAAACCCCCTGAAGATACCTGCACTCTCCTTATCCCATCATTTGATTATAGCAACAATGATTGTTATTTCTTTGATTATAATTATCACAAAAGTGTCATTTTCTATTCATTGTTAGTCATTTATATGCTCACGAAAATAACTCTATTAAAGCATATGTAAGTGTAATCTTTTTCTAAACAACAAATACGTCTTGTTACTGAAAGATACTTTGGCAACTTTCCCCTCCCGGAACCTGAACTCCTGATCATCCTAGAAAATAAACCTTTTGGAAAACATTTCTGTCCACCCTATCAGAATGGTGGTGACACAACTGTAGATATTATAAAGAAATGTTATTTTAGTAGAAAATATTTCCTTATATATATTTTGATAAACTTAATTTTCTTAATATTTGTATTAAAAGATTTGCAAAAATGAAAAGACTTTCACATGTATGCAATAAAGACCCAAGTTGAAGATTTTTGAAGAACATTCAATTCCATCCTTTCTGCCCACAGTCCATTCATACTCTTCACTGTCTACCATTTCCCATTTTGTTTATTAATTTAATTTAATAATATAAATTCACACATAAAATAAATGTATACCCCAAAGCTAATTAATACATTTATACCGGTCATCTTTCTCGGGTATATTAAATTGATTCATGTGTTTTATCATTTTCTTTTTAACTAGATCTAATGCTACATTTTACATCTAATAAATTTCGTATTTAGATGTGATTATTATGTAGTTGGTCTATATATACTTCTAGTTCTAAAGGAAGCAGTACCCTTTTCGAAGAAAATTAAAACCGGAACAAATATTAAATCACGACACGATGGTACGTCTTCATCTAATCCTTTATCGCGCTATCTGCAACGACTGGTGAACTGTGAACATATATACTCTGATAAAGATTAGGGATGATACAGCTAAGCTGTGTCGGGATCATGTGAGGAACCTTAATGAGAATCATGAGAGAACCTTTATGGAGATCCCGAGGTGGCATCTGTCAAGGACACCCAATTATGGATTCTCTATTGCTCCGTTGTTTTGAATGTTTTTTGTTGTCCTTGCCCATGTATATAAAAAGTGAGAGCCAATTAAATATAATTGTAAGGACGTGTCAATCCTGAGACAATTGTATGAACAAATGCATTGCACTAGTTTCATAACTAGTATATATTATCCCATTGATCAATCTGATGGCAGATATGACGTGACAACATGACTGTAAATATGTTAAGGGTTAGCCTACTTGATTTGCATGCTAAATAATGTAACTTCTCATTAAGTTAGTTATTAGACGCCACCTAAATATGTAATTAGCAAATGTTAAAGGCAACCTTATGTAAATATGAGCTAGGTATATAACCAGTCTCTTGTACAAATTCTTATTAACAAATTATCCATACAACATACATGCATTTACATCTTCTTTACACACACTTAAGAGTTTACATGGGTTCTAACCTCGATCTATTGGATCGCTGAAAGCATAAAATCGTTTCTAGATCATCTACAGAAACCGAATACAAAGCTCTTGCTGATACCGTGACAGAAATAAACTGGCTAGAAGCGCTTATGAACGAATTGTGGGCACATATAACAAATGCATCCAACTCTCTAGTTTGATAACCTTGTTGCAACTTATCTTGCTGTAAATCTGGTTTTATATTCAAAAACAAAATACATTGATGTTGACTAACACTTTGTTCAAGAACATGTTGCAAAAGGAAATTACAAGTACGATTTATAAAAACTGAAGATCAAGTTATAGACAATTTCACAAAGCTCTTACCAACACATAGATTCATAGCTTTACGCTCCAAGCTACGGATCATTCCCCGGCCTTAGCTTGCAAGAGAATACCAGACATGGGTTGCTTTATCTAATTAAATATGGGCTATATATTTAACCCATTCTCTTGTACAAACCTTAATTAACAATTATCAATACAACATACATTTACACCTTATTTGCACACACTTAAGCGTTTAACTTTTGTTAAAAGACACTTTTAAATTATATGTATCGTGTTAAAACTATAAACTCATATCGTTCTCTCTAAATATATAGTAGTATTCAGTAAATCTAGAAGCCAACAATCCGCACAGGGGTTTGGTATTAAATTTAACTTTACAATCTTATTATAATTTATCATAATATCTTATTTCAACCTCCTCAGATTTGAAACCGTTACATGATGATCATTCCCCTAAGTTAATTTGTATATACATTCCGCACAAGAAATTTTGCATGATTACAACAAGAAATGAGAAAGCTACAAATCCTATAAAGAAAATACAGAAGATGGTTTGTTAAAGTTAGCACGCTAGGGTAAACTTACATTCACATGCCAAATTGCCAGTTCAAACAAATTGAGTTCTACATCTCTAATGTCAAATAATTAATTTGACCCTCCAAAAAGACTAATATATCTTCTAATGGCAAATCAATCCTCAAAAATAGTGTCTCCATCAAAGGGAAAGTTACATAGATCTTCTTTAACCACAACCTCAGATGTTTGATCAAGCAACCAATTTTCAAGCATCGAAAATTGCAGCGCTTCCTTGCTTTCCTCTTGAAAAACACTTCCCTCAGGAGACGCGCTTGCTGGCGAAAAATCAGAATTATTTGGAGATGGAAAAGATGGATGAAACCCAAAAATGGATTCAAATGTTTCAGATAGATTAGTTCCAGAAGATGCCTTGCTTTCACTGATCAGTTCATCACTGGTCTCGTTAATGCTTGAATTCGAGCATGCCTTGTTATTGTTAGATGAATTTTTCATAAACCCTTTGAGTAATTTGGCTATGTTATCAGTGCTACAAGGGTAAATAGTTTTTTGCGTGCATGATTTTATAGTTTGTGGTACCATAATGGACTTATGATCGATAGATAAAGCATCATTCAGAGCTTGTTTCGCCATTTGAATATCGGTTTGAAGCCTCTTCTCCCACTGGCCTCTTGAGACACTGTGTGAAGAAGAGGATGATGTCGTTGAACACATGAATCGATCTTTATTGTTGTGATTTAGATCTTGATCCTCAAATCCCATCTGAAGCCTTTTGATCAACTTCTTTTTCAAATGCGTGTTCCAGTGGTTCTTGATGTCATTATCTGTTCTTTCAGGAAGATATGAAGCAATAGCTGCCCATCTACAACCACACAAATGCACTTCCCTATTATTCTTGGACCAAGATAATCAAAACTTTAATACTTATAGATTTCTTGTTATTATTGATCAAAATAACAGTAAAAACCCTAATTATATTAACTTGTCAACATAAAATTCTTGTAAGTTTTTTAACATTTTCATATATTTTGGACTTTGCTACTATATACATATACTGTTTGTCAAAAATCTTACTTGTTGCCTAGAAGACTTTGAAGCTGAATTATCATTTTCTCTTCATCATCAGTGAAATCTCCCCTTCTGATTCCAGGCCTAAGATAATTCGCCCATCTTAATCTACAGCTCTTGCTGCATCTTAGAAGTCCTATAATCAATACAAAATAATCAAGTTAGTGACACACCCATTTATTGGTTATAGGTATGGGTATATTATTAAATAGATAGATATATAATAATATATTAGTTAGGTTTATTGTATAATATCTGCAAGAGATAATATTTGATTAGGCCTTCTTTATATATAGTTATAGCGTCAGTTTTCATAATTCTATATGGTATATAAACATACCGGTGTTAATAGGAACTTGCCGCCAATTGCCAGGGCCATGCTTTTGCACATAAGAAACCAACATAATATCTTCCTCAGGTGTCCATGGACCTTTCTTGACACCAAGTTTATCACAACACGGTGGCCTTCCCATTTTCTTGATCTAATCTTTGAAAAAATTGTTTTTTCTTTTATGATCTTGAAGCTCTAATTTATTTCAAGAGTTGAAGTGGGATGTATTGTGTTTTGTTGGGAGCCAAAAAGTGATGAGACATAACACACAAGTAGTAAGGTTATAAATATATAGAAAGCAAGGGGTAGAGTAGAGGGTGCAGCAAAGACCCAAAGAGTACATTTAGTGAAAGCTCATGGATACTGGCACAGATAGGGCAGTACACTGGGGACAACAGTAGCTTCAAGCTAAAGTCAGCCCACCCAAACATCTTTCTCTCATTTGTTACTGTGTATTGTGCTATCAATATTTATGGTTATCATTATCGTGTCTATAAAACCGCGTTATGCATTCAATTCAATGTGCCTTTTTTTGTTTTGTTTTTTGTACTCTGCAATAAAAACCATACTAACTTTTTCTAGCCTTTTTCTACCGTCTATTATAAATCAAAACCAATAACACGTTTTATTTGGCCCCACAAGTCTAGAGCATGGTTGGTTTTACAAGGTGCTAATCTTAAAACTATTTGAGCAAAAATAAAAAGAGCATAACTTTTTTTGGCCAATGTTAAAAAGGGTCTCGAAAAGCCAGATCATGTGTGACAAATAGCCATAGATGAAGAGGTAGGTCCCAGCAGAGCCCAGTTGGACTCGCAAGACTCACCTCAAAGAGAGAAGCCTGCGTAGTTGAACCCGCAAGACTCACCTTCAACAGGGACGTCTGCGCAAAGGCTAAACTCGCAGAACTCACCTTGAAGAGGGACGTCTGCGCAGAAACCAACTGGATCCGCAGGACCCACCATGCTCAGAGACGTGACGTCCTTACGCGCAGTACGCAAGCTGTTCCCGCAGGAAAAGCCTCCCAATGGTGAAGTACCCCGCCTGTTCCCGCAGCTGCGGATACAAGCCATCAGGGAAGGCTACCCGCGCAGCAAGGCTACACGCACAAGGCACTTAACTCTTAAATAATTCAATAGTCACCTGAAGAAGGAGTGAGCAAGCCGGGAACACTCCCGCACAAAGCCGGGAAAACTCCAGCCCAAATGAGCCAGTCCGTACGATACTGGAGGATCTTTTGTACTGTACTTGACGAGGTATGGACAAAAGATCTGACCAAGGATACGACAGCTCACTGACAACAGTATGACGAGCAGCACGCTCTTGTACTGTATGTCACTATTAGCCGCTGCCTACTCACCAACCTGTCGGGGGACGTGCATGGCATGCAGTTGGTGGAACAGGAATAGTACACAGCCGGCCTGGTCACTATCAGCCGCTGCCTATCCACCAACCACCAGCATGGCATGTGCGTAGCCCACAGTTGGCAGAACAGGAACACTATTCAGCCGGCTGTACCTGCTTGGAAACCTACCTTCGGCTATAAATACTCCAACACCTTGGAATGGTATCATCTTATCTCATATCTCATATCTTGATATATTACCTGATATCTGCTCTAGTCATTCTCTTAATATACACTTATATTCAAGAGCAATCTAGTCTGATTCTCACGCCGGAGGGTGGTCACAAGGAGGTACCCCCCCCTTCTCAGTGACGAGCTCACGGTGTCTGTTTTGCAGGTTATCAGAAGAACCATCTTTGCCGGACCTAACCTTCGTGGGAAACATCTATTTAACCCCCAGATTATCCGTAATCTGCCCGGGGTCGATTAGTGTTTCTTCATTGGCGCCATCCGTGCATAAAAGCTAGAATTACTTTTTCAGTTTTTTCAAACTCCTGGAAAGATGGTTAAGGTTACTCCGTTGCCAATGCCAACGAGTGACCAAGAAACACCGGTAACCACAACCCCAGCGACTGGGGGGAATACCGGCGAGTACACAAATTTTGACACCTCATCCGGCCCGCACCCTCGGTTAGGCGGAAAGGATAACATGCCGTCAAACCGGAACTCCAGATGGACGCCACTCACCAAAGCGTCACCGAGATATTCGACACCGAGAGACTCCCATGGCTAAAGGCTCCAATAATCCGAGAGCGTCACAACGCTGATCAGAGCAAATTCTGTGACTTCCACAGGACAAGAGGCCACAACACTGAGGAATGCGTAGACTTGAAGGACATCGTCGAAGCATTTGTCAGAGATGGGACGCTCACGCACCTCGTGTGTAACATCCTAAATTTTAATTAAATAAAGAAAGTTATGTTTAGTGATTTCACGTTGTTAATTATTTAATGTCGAGTAAGGAGGGAGTTGGGCTTAGATTGCGTAAGATGGGTTAATGAGAATGGGCCTCGGGTCCGTGGGCTTAGAGGGATATAAATATCCCATCCCAAACCCAATCTTTCATTTCCACCTTCTTTCTTCACACACTCAAAACACACACATACTAACCGATCAAGATTCGAAGCCGAGACCCGAGATTTTGTTGATAGATCTGAGTTGGTAAGGTAAGAACAAATCCACCAAAGCTTATATTACTGAAAATGGTTAGGATTTGATGGGTTAACCGAACCCGAAACCCAAACTGCCCAAATCGGACCCCTAAAACGTCGATTTTAGGCCGATTTGATGGTTGGGATTTGTAGGCGCCGATCATACGATTCTGTGGGTACCAAAATCGAGTTATTTGGCTAAGAAACGAAGGATTTATGGGCAAACAGATCTGCAGCGCGACAACTTCGCCTGCAAGATTAAGTTCGCCTGATGAACTTCGCCTTCAAGCGTAACTTCGCCTTCAAGCGTAACTTCGCCTAAGGATAACTTCGCCTACGGCCAAGTTCGCCTAAGGTATAACTTCGCCTGAAGCCAAGTTCGCCTAAGGTTTAACTTCGCCTGAAGCCAAGTTCGCCTAAGGTTTAACTTCGCCTGAAGCCAAGTTCGCCTAAGGTATAACTTCGCCTGAAGCCAAGTTCGCCTAAGGTTTAACTTCGCCTGAAGCCAAGTTCGCCTAAGGTTTAACTTCGCCTGAAGCCAAGTTCGCCTAAGGTTTAACTTCGCCTGAAGTGAAGTTCGTTTATAAAATAAATTAAAAACCTAATGGAAAATGTGTTAAGGCAGTTATCGAAAATAAAATTTTTCCAAGCTGACCTGGCAGCTTAACCCCAGCCAGGGGCTCTGCCCCTTGGACCCCGCTAGGGGCTGCCGCCCCTAGAACCCCGCTGCCAGGGGCGCTGCCCCCGGACCCCCGTTCGTTGTGGGTCATATATAGATAGAAATACAAAACGAGTAGTAGTAGTTAATTGATATGTGTAAATATTATACAGTTAGCCGAGCCCAGTTAAAGAAATGAATTACGATCAACGGCGAGCGTAACAGGATCCAGGTGAGTTTCTAGCCCCATTCCTTGTTATGTTTTCGGGGCTGTGTGCATACTTGATGTGTTGTTAATACATTTATCCTAAGTGATAAGTGTATGCCATATGTGATATATGTGATATGTGTGAATGATTGCTTGATGGTTCGTGAACGATCTTCGGATATTGCACGAACTGTCAGGTTGTAACGTTATAAAGCCATATGTGATATATGTGATATGTATGAATGATTGCTTGATGGTTCGTGAACGATCTTCGGATATTGCACGTACTGTCAGGTTGTAACGTTATAAATATGGCAAGTATGATATGTATGTTTATGTGTATGAACGTAATAAAGTTAATAAAAGAAGGAAATGACGGTTGTATGGTTGTATGGTTACGAAAAGGGTACCAAGCCCTAATAATACTCGAGGTATGTTGCATGGTTGTATGGTAACGAAGAGGGAACTGAACCCTACTAATATTCGAAAGCAAGGGACCAGACCCTTATAATATCTGTGATGTTAGGGACCAGACCCTTATAATATCTGTGATGTTAGGGACCAGACCCTTACAATATCTGTGAGGATAGGGACCAGACCCTTCATAATATCTGTGATGTTAGGGACCAGACCCTTATAATATCTGTGATGTTAGGGACCAGACCCTTATAATATCTGTGAGGTTATAGGGCAAAAGGCTCTTTAAAACGTATGATTATGAATGTAAAGAAAGTATGTAAGTAAGAAAGAAAGTATGTAAGTAAGAATGAAGGTATGAGTACTTATGTGTGTATAAAAGAAAGTTATGAGGTTAAGTACGTATGTATGTAATAAGGTATTGTATGGTATTGTATGATTAACTAGAACTCACTCAGCGTAGCTGACTTTTATTATGCACGCAGGTGAGTAGGATGAGACAGCTGGCTTGAGTGGAGGACACATGGCAGAAGACTAAAGCCTGGCATCTGAAGATCTGATATGTTTTATAAGTTATGTTTTAATTTTGGAAAGACAAAAGGAATGTTTTACGACATGATTATGAATTGATATGTAATGCTTTATGAAAGTTTTATATTCCGCGTAAAGTTTTAATTAACTCTGATATTTAGAACTGTGTTTATGAGTAAATCCAACACGAAAGTAGGGTTACCGGTGACGGGGCCTTACATCGTGGCGTAATGAACGCTGAGCAGGCTAATGCGTGTAGAACCCCAGTTGGGGAAAACACGAATAAAACTGCAGCTTCAATGTCGGAGACTACATACTGCGTAAACAACGAGATTCCTAACCAAGTGCATATCAGCTCGAAAGGCTCGATGACACTCCCAAGAACATGGAAGGGAGCTCAATTACACAGTCTGCATGTAGATCAATTCCAAACTTGTAAAAGAAAAGGCCCAGAGCCACTTCTAATGGAAATGATTCTCCTTATCACATTGACGCTGATGGTCTTACATTTATACTTAATGAACTTTCCACACTAATATGCCGGTCTTCACCGCATACATAAGTGGGGAAGTAAGTCGTTGCTTGTGGAAGGCGGCAAAACCCGCATAAACACAAAAAACGGCCAACCTTCACGCAGGTCAGTTATAGGTAAAGTTGGGTCATCCCACAAAATAAAAGTGCCGGTCCTACCCGCACAAATCATGATAGAGGAAACCAAACTAACCTATTGACAACCGCGCGTCGAACGGTTAATTTATTCAAAACACTGATATGCCCCCACCGCATAAATAAGTGTGAAAAGAAGTCGTTGCATGTGGAAGGCGGCAAAACCCGCATAAACACAAAAAACGGCAAGAATTTCTAAGGAAAAGATGAGGAAAACCTTCACGCAGGTCAGCCATAGGTAAAGTTTGGTCATCCTACTAAATGAAAGTGACGGTTTTACCCGCACAATCATGATAGAGGAAACTGAACTTTAACCTATCGACAACCGCGCGTCGAACGGTTAACTTATTCAGAACACTTAGAAAATATCTTCAAGGAAAAAATGAGGAAAACCTCCACGCAGGTCAGATATAGGTAAAGTTTAGCCATCCTACTAAGTGCAAGTGACGGTCTTACCCGCACAATCACGAAAGAGGAAGCAAAACTTTAACCTATTATCTGCCACGTTGATAGGTTAACTTATTCAAAGTACTTAAGAAATTGCTAAGTTAAACTACAGTATGCACAAGCGAATCATACATTGTTTATGCGGCAAAACAAGTGCCAAATTAAACTATAATATGCATGAGCAAGTCGTACAACGTTTATAAAGGAAGAGTGACGGTCCTACCCGCACAAAAGATTTACATTCCATATAAATTCAAGTATTACAAGAATGGCCGGGTATCTACCCGCCTACAAGAGTGTAAATCTATACAAAAAACTATCCTAACAGTCGGAAGGGATCTAAAGGTTCAAGCTTCAGGACCCCTCCCTCCAAACCCACTTGTACCCGCACCATCAGTTGGCTGTGGCGGTTCAAGGAAGGTCTTGAGAATGGTTAACCCATCATCAGCAGCAGCAACTTCGTTCACCTTCTCCACCACTGGATGCGGGAAGGCAGCATACTGGTTTACTGCTTGGTCATAAGCAGCTTCAGTATCTACATCATATAAAGGGAAGTTGGAAGGCGGGATGTCCTTCTCAACGAACCCTAGACCAAGCAGGAAGCCAGCCTTTTCCCCATCCTCATGAGAAGCGTCGAGGGCTGCGCTCATGGCATCGTCATATGATGTGTCCGTGAAGACTCGATGCACAACCTACAAAACAAAATACAAGTATCAAAACCTTTAAGTATAAAGAAAAGCGTGAAGACATTATGAAGCTAAGCTTACCTGCGACAACGCTTCTCGTAGAAGCCATTCCTTGGTAACCAGAGCCTCCTGGAGGGCAGCTTGAGCTTGGTTACGGGCGCGTTCGGCTTCACTTTTGTTAAGGTTGGCAAGAAACACTTCTTTAGCCGCAGCCTCTTCGACGCCCTTTAGCTTACGATCAGTATGGTCAAGCACGCCCCTCTGGTCCAAGATCTCTTGGAGCTTCTTGGCGTCTTCCATGGCCAAGGCATCATGAGCCTGCTGGAGCCTCTCTAATTTGGCTTTAAGCTCCTCATTCTCGGTGCGTAGAGGCTCAGCAACAATTTCAGCCCTGGTGGCCCTCTCAGTTGCGTTCCGAGCGGTTTCCTTAGCTAACCGAAGCTGTTCGTTAACAGCTTGGGCAGCCTTGGAACGGGCCTCGAGACGGGCCTGAACTTCAACTTCAAGGGCCTTGAAGGCCTTCTCCTTCTCCGCAGCAACGGCGGAGAGCCTCCTGTTCTCCTCCTGGACAGCCCGCGCTTGAGCTACTTCTTGGATACGAGCTGCTTTTAACTTGTCGTTTTCACGACAAAGCAGCTCGACGCGCGGCTGCATCCGGGCTAGGAGAATCCGGAGCTCATTTGTCAACCTACCCTCCTGGTTGCTTGACATTGCTTCCCCCAGCGCCCCCTTGGGGCGGCGTGGCGCGCCCATTCGACGCATTCTAAAGGCGTCCGAAGGGTTGTTCCTCGGCGGATGTTCCATCGTGGAACATACACTTCATTGGAATCCGACACTGCAAAAGCAAAAAGCAGTTAGGAAAAGATGATAAAAAATATATATATAAAATAAAATAATAAAAAGGCCAAAATAACCCTACGCACCTGTAGGGTCGACAACAGGCCGATGGCCACCAAACCCATCACATGAACCTAAGGGATATCCATCCAAAAGGTCAAAGAGACGGGAAGGAGGCAAGGATTGGCTAGACGCCCCAACCCCAAACGTACCTGATGGACTGGCCGTTGTCGCAGGCGCCGGAGGAGGCATGGTGGAGGTTGCCGCGGTGGAAACCAACGGAGGTGAACTCACAACCGTGGCCGCGGCTGCGGAAGAGCCCGCAAGAGAAATCACCGCCGGCTCAGTGATGGATTCTGGAAAATGGCACTGACGGCCGGCGGGGATAATTTCACAGCTGGAACAGTTGGCTCAACGGGATGAGCAACTGAACCAGTACTGCAAGCAGGCGTAGCCGCCTGGGTCATCGCCTCGGGTAGGTTGACCAAACCTACCTTCATGGGTCCAGAGCTGCTCCCTCCCACTCCACTCTGGAATGCCGTAGCATCCACGCCTGCACGAAGACAAGATATTTTAGTATAATGGCGGAAAGATATGAAGTTAAAAGTAAAGGAAGTTTGTACTTACGAGTCCTCTTGAGCTTGAAGGTACGAACAGGCGGGGACGAACCCGATGGAACCGGCCTCTTTACGACGGTCACCGTCGCTGTACTGGCCTGCCCGGAGGTGACAGCCGTCTCAACCTCCGGAGCAATGGTCTCATCACCACCAGGGTTCCCCGCCACCTCCTCGCTTTCGGTCTCCGAGTCAGACCGATTCACCGGATCGGCAGTGGAGGCAACCTTCGCCTTCCCCTTCCCGCCGGCAGCCTTCTTCTTCCTCGCCAAGAAAGGACCATCTGCGGATTCCTCATCAGAAGATGACAAAATTAGAGGAATTCCCGCAGAGGTTTGAGCATTGAGAGGGAGAGGGTCAAAAAGTTCTTTACCTGGCCGCCTGGCGCTCAGGATCTCGTGGCCTGGCAGGTAGACCTCCACGAACCGATCCGCCGTTTGCTCAAGGATGGGCAACTCGTTCTCATCTAGAGCACGAGTACCCATCCGAGCGGGACCATCACTCTCCCGCGGCTGCAGGAGAGACTGCAAGTCGTTTCCCTCTGTAAACAAAAAGAAAAAACGGTTAGAACAAAAACCCTAAATTAACGGATAATATGAAGCATACGGTAGGGAAAGAGTTCAAACCGTATTCAAGGACGATGGGAATCTGTGACGCCTCCTTCCACACCCGGCTCATCCCGAGCATCACCATCCCGGACTCCGCAAAGCAGAAAACCGGAGACTGGATCCGGGAAACCTTGGAGAACCATTCCGCCTCCTGGTAGTTGGAGGCGTGAAGGGCGGGGAGTGCTCTCCCACTCTTAAACGTCATCGCAAGGGGGACGACGCGAGCGGGGATATAGAAAAACTCCCGCTTCCACGACCGAAGACTGCGCTCGGTAGCGCAGATCTTCAAACCCTTGATCCGATTGACCAAGGTGTACCACCCCTGGATGCACCTCCAGGAGTAGAAGGTGATCAACCGATCAACGTGGGGCTCCACACCCAGAATGAGGCACACCTACTCAAAGTGGCGGATCTTGGCGATCGCCATCGGGTGTACCTCCGTCAGATGCACACCGTGCCTCTCCAAGACACGGTATACAAACTTCGTCAATGGGAACCTGAGATTCCCATAAATGAAGAATGCAGCATACACCCCTATTTTGCCCTTGGGGGCATCGTACACCGTCTGGTGTGGCTCCGGAAACTCAGGCTCGAACGGCTCGAGCATGAACTTCCGGACGATGTACCGATAGAGCTCGATGGAAGAGCACACTGGCATTCGCCAGCAGTGCTCTTATCGCCCTTATCGGAAGTGGACGACGGATTCTTGACGAACACGTCAGACTCCTCGGCAGTAGCCTCAACATCATGGGAAAAAGACATTCTGGAAGGATGAAAGGCAACGATTTCAGAAAGAATATTCGCCGGAAATCGCTTAGAAGGAGAAGATAGAAGTGAAAGTGTGGATTACAAAGGACCCTCTCCCCCTTTATATATACTCATCGCAATGAATGCGATGAATTTAATGCGGAGGAGAGAGAAAAGAGCTGGTGCAATGAAACTATGACACGTGGAAAAGCAAGCTGGCAACAGCTGTTAACGGGACGCGCGCCGTAAAATCCGCACCCACGCGCCCAAAAAATCGCGCCCACGCGCCTCAAAAAGCGTCTGGAATGACCATGTACTGTCACGTCGCCATAACTTTCTGCACGTCCTGACACTGTCACAAGAAACCGTCGGACGACGTTTCAACAGTTTGGACTGTTCTTATCCTTTCACCAACTCTTCGAATTTCAAAAAGATTCAAAAAGATTCAAAAGTAAGCGGGAATATACCCCTTACCTTGGCAACCAAGTAACTATAAGACAGGTGCGAGTACAGTGTTAAGGCAAAACCCTTCACATACTTAGCACCTGCACGGAATTAAAGCCAAGAATACCTCGGCAACCAAGTAACCATAAGACGGGTGCGAGTACAGTGTCAAGGCAAAACCCTTCACATACTAAGCACCCGCAGGGAATTGAAGCCAGGAATACCTTGGAAGTAAAGTAACTATAAGACGAGTGCGGGTACAGTGTCAAGGCGAAACCCTTCACATACCTAGCACTCCGCAGGGAATTGAAACCAAGAAGGATCTTCTAGGCCATGTTTGCGGAAACGGGAATAACATCCCCGCATAGCGGGAACGTCGAGAACTAGATTGTTTGAAGCTCCAAGATGGAATTGGTTGTTTAAACATAATTGATCACTATGTTCAAAACTACCAAAACCTCATGGAGAACCTACACAAGTGGAACTCAACGCTCCTGTCTTGCGAGGAGGTTACAGACCTACCCGCATCACACCCAAAGATCAAGCAGAAAAGTCGGGAATTTCTGCACGTGACTTTAGGACTTCCGCGGGAAGAATCCCCATGGAAAACCTTTAAACTAAACCCTTTTCAAAACCCTTTGCTTAAGTCCAAAAGTTCACCTCACTAACAATTCATGAGAAGAACATTGGACTGGGGGGACTTGAAGAGGTAGGTCCCAGCAGAGCCCAGTTGGACCCGCAAGACTCACCTCAAAGAGAGAAGCCTGCGTAGTTGAACCCGCAAGACTCACCTTCAACAGAGACGTCTGCGCAAAGGCTAAACTCGCAGAACTCACCTTGAAGAGGGACGTCTGCGCAGAAACCAACTGGATCCGCAGGACCCACCATGCTCAGAGACGTGACGTCCTTACGCGCAGTACGCAAGCTGTTCCCGCAGGAAAAGCCTCCCAATGGTGAAGTACCCCGCCTGTTCCCGCAGCTGCGGATACAAGCCATCAGGGAAGGCTACCCGCGCAGCAAGGCTACACGCACAAGGCACTTAACTCTTAAATAATTCAGTAGTCACCTGAAGAAGGAGTGAGCAAGCCGGGAACACTCCCGCACAAAGCCGGGAAAACTCCCGCCCAAATGAGCCAGTCAGTACGATACTGGAGGATCTTTTGTACTGTACCTGACGAGGTATGGACAAAAGATCTGACCAAGGATACGACAGCTCACTGACAACAGTATGACGAGCAGCACGCTCTTGTACTGTATGTCACTATTAGCCGCTGCCTACTCACCAACCTGTCGGAGGACGTGCATGGCCTGCAGTTGGTGGAACAGGAATAGTACACAGCCGGCCTGGTCACTATCAGCCGCTGCCTATCCACCAACCACCAGCATGGCATGTGCGTAGCCCACAGTTGGCAGAACAGGAACACTATTCAGCCGGCTGTACCTGCTTGGAAACCTACCTTCGGCTATAAATACTCCAACACCTTGGAATGGTATCATCTTATCTCATATCTCATATCTTGATATATTACCTGATATCTGCTCTAGTCATTCTCTTAATATACACTTATATTCAAGAGCAATCTAGTCTGATTCTCACGCCGGAGGGTGGTCACAAGGAGGTACCCCTCCCTTCTCAGTGACGAGCTCACGGTGTCTGTTTTGCAGGTTATCAGAAGAACCATCTTTGCCGAACCTAACCCTCGTGGGAAACATCTATTTAACCCCCAGATTATCCGTAATCTGCCCGGGGTCGATTAGTGTTTCTTCATTGGCGCCATCCGTGCATAAAAGCTAGAATTACTTTTTCAGTTTTTTCAAACTCCTGGAAAGATGGTTAAGGTTACTCCGTTGCCAAGGCCAACGAGTGACCAAGAAACACCGGTAACCACAACCCCAGCGACTGGGAGGAATACCGGCGAGTACACAAATTTTACGAACACTACCCCGGTTACCCAAGCCGGGGCAAGTGCAGTAAATTTTACGAACACTACCCCGGTTACCCAAGCCGGGGCAAGTGCAGTAAACAATCATCCCCTGGGATTCATTAATGCCCAGGCAGAAAGAAAACGGACGAGGCTCCCCCGCCAAACACTTGATCAAGTTAAAGCGTGGGCGGAAGCACGTCAGAAGGAATTCCAAGCTGAGTTGGACGAACGCTTACCTTCACTCCAACAGGCTGACGAGTTCGGAAGCACTCGACAACAGCTCAACATGAGCAATGAGTGCGAGTACTTGGACGATGATTCGGAGGAATCCGACACCGACGCAAACCCTCGCCATAGGGCGAAAGGGAAGCGTAAGGAAACGGACTTCCAACCGAGAAGGAATTTTGGAGAAACCTTCAAACCAAAAAACGCGGGTGGAAACCCACGTGACTTCTCTAAAACTTTCAGACCAACCGCTGCAAATGCGGGAACCTCCAAGTTTGCAAGGGGCATTGCGGAAGCAATCGCCCCAAGAAGTGCCAAACAGATGTCAAACATCGGCACCTATGATAGTATATCTGACCCAGGCGATCATTTGAACAGATTCATAGCGGGGGCAACCGTCAGCAACTGGACGGAACCCACGTGGTGTTATATGTTCCAGATGACGCTGGTTGGAGCAGCCAGAGCGTGGTTCGACCGTCTACCGGTCCACCACATCTACGATTGGGCAGACTTCCAACAGAAGTTTAGCCAACACTTCAGCCAACAAAGAAAGTATACCGAAGAGCAATGGACAATCCTCAATTTCATTCGAGAGGAAGATGAATCTTTGCTAGACTTCATCACTCGCTTCAACTCAAAGAAGCTAAGTCTGGGTAATATTAGCGAAGATCTTGTTCGCGCTGCTTTCATCCAGGGCACAAAAGACCCAGAGCTCATCCGCACCTTAACGGGTAAAGATGGCATGCCATCCACATGGGATGCCATCATGACAGCAGCTAAACGCTTCGCGGAAACGGAAAAGCAACTGGGTAGAGATCTTCCCCAAAGCACAAACCTCTACACCCAGAAAACAAGAGAAAACAATGTCCTTACCGCCCGACTAAACAAAAAGAGGAAGCTAGGCATTTGGCAGTCAAGGGTAAACTTTGACACCTCATCCGGCTCGCACCCTCGGTTAGGCGGAAAGGATAACATGCCGTCAAACCGGAACTCCAGATGGATGCCACTCACCAAAAGCGTCACCGAGATATTCGACACCGAGAGACTCCCATGGCTAAAGGCTCCAACAATCCGAGAGCGTCACAACGCTGATCAGAGCAAATTCTGTGACTTCCACAGGACAAGAGGCCACAACACTGAGGAATGCGTAGACTTGAAGGACATCGTCGAAGCATTTGTCAGAGATGGGACGCTCACGCACCTCGTGGCGTAATGAACGCTGAGCAGGCTAATGCGTGTAGAACCCCAGTTGGGGAAAACACGAATAAAACTGCAGCTTCAATGTCGGAGACTACATACTGCGTAAACAACGAGATTCCGAACCAAGTGCATATCGGCTCGAAAGGCTCGATGACACTCCCAAGAACATGGAAGGGAGCTCAATTACACAGTCTGAATGTAGATCAATTCCAAACTTGTAAAAGAAAAGGCCCAGAGCCACTTCTAATGGAAATGATTCTCCTTATCACATTGATGCTGATGGTCTTACATTTATACTTAATGAACTTTCCACACTAATATGCCGGTCTTCACCGCATACATAAGTGGGGAAGTAAGTCGTTGCTTGTGGAAGGCGGCAAAACCCGCATAAACACAAAAAACGGCCAACCTTCACGCAGGTCAGTTATAGGTAAAGTTGGGTCATCCCACTAAATGAAAGTGCCGGTCCTACCAGCACAAATCATGATAGAGGAAACCGAACTAACCTATTGACAACCGCACGTCGAACGGTTAATTTATTCAAAACACTGATATGCTCCCACCGCATAAATAAGTGTGAAAAGAAGTCGTTGCGTGTGGAAGGCGGCAAAACCCGCATAAACACAAAAAACGGCAAGAATTTCTAAGGAAAAGATGAGGAAAACCTTCACGCAGGTCAGCCATAGGTAAAGTTTGGTCATCCTACTAAATGCAAGTGACGGTTTTACCCGCACAATCATGATAGAGGAAACTGAACTTTAACCTATCGACAACCGCGCGTCGAACGGTTAACTTATTCAGAACACTTAGAAAATATCTTCAAGGAAAAAATGAGGAAAACCTCCACGCAGGTCAGATATAGGTAAAGTTTAGCCATCCTACTAAGTGCAAGTGACGGTCTTACCCGCACAATCACGAAAGAGGAAGCAAAACTTTAACCTATTATCTGCCACGTTGATAGGTTAACTTATTCAAAGTACTTAAGAAATTGCTAAGTTAAACTACAGTATGCACAAGCGAATCATACATTGTTTATGCGGCAAAACAAGTGCCAAATTAAACTATAATATGCATGAGCAAGTCGTACAACGTTTATAAAGGAAGAGTGACGGTCCTACCCGCACAAAAGATTTACATTCCATATAAATTCAAGTATTACAAGAATGGCCGGGTATCTACCCGCCTACAAGAGTGTAAATCTATACAAAAAACTATCCTAACAGTCGGAAGGGATCTAAAGGTTCAAGCTTCAGGACCCCTCCCTCCAAACCCACTTGTACCCGCACCATCAGTTGGCTGTGGCGGTTCAAGGAAGGTCTTGAGAATGGTTAACCCATCATCAGCAGCAGCAACTTCGTTCACCTTCTCCACCACTGGATGCGGGAAGGCAGCATACTGGTTCACTGCTTGGTCATAAGCAGCTTCAGTATCTACATCATATAAAGGGAAGTTGGAAGGCGGGATGTCCTTCTCAACGAACCCTAGACCAAGCAGGAAGCCAGCCTTTTCCCCATCCTCATGAGAAGCGTCGAGGGCTGCGCTCATGGCATCGTCATATGATGTGTCCGTGAAGACTCGATGCACAACCTACAAAACAAAATACAAGTATCAAAACCTTTAAGTATAAAGAAAAGCGTGAAGACATTATGAAGCTAAGCTTACCTGCGACAACGCTTCTCGTAGAAGCCATTCCTTGGTAACCAGAGCCTCCTGGAGGGCAGCTTGAGCTTGGTTACGGGCGCGTTCGGCTTCACTTTTGTTAAGGTTGGCAAGCAACACTTCTTTAGCCGCAGCCTCTTCGACGCCCTTTAGCTTACGCTCAGTATGGTCAAGAACGCCCCTCTGGTCCAAGATATCTTGGAGCTTCTTGGCGTCTTCCATGGCCAAGGCATCATGAGCCTGCTGGAGCCTCTCTAATTTGGCTTTAAGCTCCTCATTCTCGGTGCGTAGAGGCTCAGCAACAGCTTCAGCCCTGGTGGCCCTCTCAGTTGCGTTCCGAGCGGTTTCCTTAGCTAACCGAAGCAGTTCGTTAACAGCTTGGGCAGCCTTGGAACGGGCCTCGAGACGGGCCTGAACTTCAACTTCAAGGGCCTTGAAGGCCTTCTCCTTCTCCGCAGCAACGGCGGAGAGCCTCCTGTTCTCCTCCTGGACAGCCCGCGCTTGAGCTACTTCTTGGATACGAGCTGCTTTTAACTTGTCGTTTTCACGACAAAGCAGCTCGACGCGCGGCTGCATCCGGGCTAGGAGAATCCGGAGCTCATTTGTCAACCTACCCTCCTGGTAGCTTGACATTGCTTCCCCCAGCGCCCCCCTTGGGGCGGCATGGCTCGCTCATTCGACGCATTCTACAGGCGTCCGAAGGGTTGTTCCTCGGCGGATGTTCCATCGTGGAACATACACTTCATTGGAATCCGACACTGCAAAAGCAAAAAGCAGTTAGGAAAAGATGATAAAAAAAATATATATAAAATAAAATAATAAAAAGGCAAAAATAACCATACGCACCTGTAGGGTCGACAACAGGCCGATAGCCACCAAACCCATCACCTGAACCTAAGGGATATCCATCCAAAAGGTCAAAGAGACGGGAAGGAGAGCAAGGATTGGCTAGACGCCCCAACCCCAAACGTACCTGAAGGACTGGCCGTTGTCGCAGGCGCCGGAGGAGGCATGGTGGAGGTTGCCGCGGTGGAAACCAACGGAGGTAAACTCACAACCGTGGCTGCGGCTGCGGAAGAGCCCGCAAGAGAAATCACCGCCGGCTCAGTGATGGATTCTGTGAAAATGGCACTGACGGCCGGCGGGGATAATGTCACAGCTGGAACAGTTGGCTCAACGGGATGAGCAACTGAACCAGTACTGCAAGCAGGCGTAGCCGCCTGGGTCATCGCCTCGGGTAGGTTGACCAAACCTACCTTCATGGGTCCAGAGCTGCTCCCTCCCGCTCCACTCTGGAATGCCGTAGCATCCACGCCTGCACGAAGACAAGATATATTAGTATAATGGCGGAAAGATATGAAGTTAAAAGTAAAGGAAGTTTGTACTTACGAGTCCTCTTGAGCTTGAAGGTACGAACAGGCGGGGACGAACCTGATGGAACCGGCCTCTTTACGCCGGTCACCGTCGCTGTACTGGCCTGCCCGGAGGTGACAGCCGTCTCAACCTCCGGAGCAATGGTCTCATCACCACCAGGGTTCCCCGCCACCTCCTCGCTTTCGGTCTCCGAGTCAGACCTATTCACCGGATCGGCAGTGGAGGCAACCTTCGCCTTCCCCTTCCCGCCGGCAGCCTTCTTCTTTCTCGCCAAGAAAGGACCATCTGCGGATTCCTCATCAGAAGATGACAAAATTAGAGGAATTCCCGCAGAGGTTTGAGCATTGAGAGGGCGAGGGTCAAAAAGTTCTTTACCTGGCCGCCTGGCGCTCAGGATCTCGTGGCCTGGCGGGTAGATCTCCACGAACCGATCCGCCGTTTGCTCAAGGATGGGCAACTCGTTCTCATCTAGAGCACGAGTACCCATCCGAGCGGGACCATCACTCTCCCGCGGCTGCAGGAGAGACTGCAAGTCGTTTCCCTCTGTAAACAAAAAGAAAAAACAGTTAAAACAAAAACCCTAAATTAACGGATAATATGAAGCATACCGTAAGGGACAGAGTTCAAACCGTATTCAAGGACGATGGGAATCTGTGACGCCTCCTTCCACACCCGGCTCATCCCGAGCATCACCATCCCGGACTCCGCAAAGCGGTAAACCGGAGACTGGATCCGGGAAACCTTGGAGAACCATTCCGCCTCCTGGTAGTTGGAGGCGTGAAGGGCGGGGAGTGCTCTCCCACTCTTAAACGTCATCGCAAGAGGGACGACGCGAGCGGGGATATAGAAAAACTCCCGCTTCCACGACCGAAGACTGCGCTCGGTAGCGCAGATCTTCAAACCCTTGATCCGATTGACCAAGGTGTACCACCCCTGGATGCACCTCCAGGAGTAGAAGGTCATCAACCGATCAACGTGGGGCTCCACACCCAGAATGAGGCACACCCACTCAAAGTGGCAGATCTTGGCGATCGCCATCGGGTGTACCTCCGTCAGATGCACACCGTGCCTCTCCAAGACACGGTATACAAACTTTGTCAATGGGAACCTGAGATTCCCATAAACGAAGAATGCAGCATACACCCCTATTTTGCCCTTGGGGGCATCGTACACCGTCTGGTGTGGCTCCGGAAACTCAGGCTCGAACGGCGGACGATGTACCGATAGAGCTCGATGGGAAGAGCACACTGGCATTCGCCAGCAATGCTCTTTTCGTCCTTATCGGAAGTGGACGACGGATTCTCGACGAACACGTCAGACTCCTCGGCAGTAGCCTCAACATCATGGGAAGAAGACATTCTGGAAGGATGAAAGGCAACAATTTCAGAAAGAATATTCGCCGGAAATCGCTTAGATGGAGAAGATAGAAGTGAAAGTGTGGATTACAAAGGACCCTCTCCCCCCTTTATATATACTCATCGCAATGAATGCGATGAATTTAATGCGGAGGAGAGAGAAAAGAGCTGGTGCAATGAAACTATGACACGTGGAAAAAGCAAGCTGGCAACAGCTGTTGACGGGACGCGCGCCGTAAAATCCGCACCCACGCGCCCAAAAAATCGCGCCCACGCGCCTCAAAAAGCGTCTGGAATGACCATGTACTGCCACGTCGCCATAACTTCCTGCACGTCCTGACACTGTCAGAAGAAACCGTCGGACGACGTTTCAACAGTTTGGACTGTTCTTATCCTTTCACCAACTCTTCGAATTTCAAAAAGATTCAAAAGTTAGCGGGAATATACCCCTTACCTTGGCAACCAAGTAACTATATAACAGGTGCGAGTACAGTGTTAAGGCAAAACCCTTCACATACTTAGCACCTGCACGGAATTGAAGCCAAGAATACCTCGGCAACCAAGTAACCATAAGACGGGTGCGAGTACAGTGTCAAGGCAAAACCCTTCACATACTAAGCACCCGCAGGGAATTGAAGCCAGGAATACCTTGGAAGTAAAGTAACTATAAGACGAGTGCGGGTACAGTGTCAAGGCGAAACCCTTCACATACCTAGCACTCCGCAGGGAATTGAAACCAAGAAGGATCTTCTGGGCCATGCTTGCGGAAACGGGAATAACATCCCCGCATAGCGGGAACGTCGAGAACTAGATTGTTTGAAGCTCCAAGATGGAATTGGTTGTTTAAACATAATTGATCACTATGTTCAAAACTACCAAAACCTCATGGAGAACCTACACAAGTGGAACTCAACGCTCCTGACTTGCGAGGAGGTTACAGACCTACCCGCATCACACCCAAAGATCAAGCAGAAAAGTCGGGAATTTCTGCACGTGACATTAGGACTTCCGCGGGAAGAATCCCCATGGAAAACCTTTAAACTAAACCCTTTTCAAAACCCTTTGCTTAAGTCCAAAAGTTCACCTCACTAACAATTCATGAGAAGAACATTGGACTGGGGGTACTTGAAGAGGTAGGTCCCAGCAGAGCCCAGTTGGACCCGCAAGACTCACCTCAAAGAGAGAAGCCTGCGTAGTTGAACCCGCAAGACTCACCTTCAACAGGGACGTCTGCGCAAAGGCTAAACTCGCAGAACTCACCTTGAAGAGGGACGTCTGCGCAGAAACCAACTGGATCCGCAGGACCCACCATGCTCAGAGACGTGACGTCCTTACGCGCAGTACGCAAGCTGTTCCCGCAGGAAAAGCCTCCCAATGGTGAAGTACCCCGCCTGTTCCCGCAGCTGCGGATACAAGCCATCAGGGAAGGCTACCCGCGCAGCAAGGCTACACGCACAAGGCACTTAACTCTTAAATAATTCAGTAGTCACCTGAAGAAGGAGTGAGCAAGCCGGGAACACTCCCGCACAAAGCCGGGAAAACTCCCGCCCAAATGAGCCAGTCCGTACGATACTGGAGGATCTTTTGTACTGTACCTGACGAGGTATGGACAAAAGATCTGACCAAGGATACGACAGCTCACTGACAACAGTATGACGAGCAGCACGCTCTTGTACTGTATGTCACTATTAGCCGCTGCCTACTCACCAACCTGTCGGAGGACGTGCATGGCCTGCAGTTGGTGGAACAGGAATAGTACACAGCCGGCCTGGTCACTATCAGCCGCTGCCTATCCACCAACCACCAGCATGGCATGTGCGTAGCCCACAGTTGGCAGAACAGGAACACTATTCAGCCGGCTGTACCTGCTTGGAAACCTACCTTCGGCTATAAATACTCCAACACCTTGGAATGGTATCATCTTATCTCATATCTCATATCTTGATATATTACCTGATATCTGCTCTAGTCATTCTCTTAATATACACTTATATTCAAGAGCAATCTAGTCTGATTCTCACGCCGGAGGGTGGTCACAAGGAGGTACCCCTCCCTTCTCAGTGACGAGCTCACGGTGTCTGTTTTGCAGGTTATCAGAAGAACCATCTTTGCCGAACCTAACCTTCGTGGGAAACATCTATTTAACCCCCAGATTATCCGTAATCTGCCCGGGGTCGATTAGTGTTTCTTCAATAGATGATTTGTTCTAGTTGTTAAACCTAAATTCCATCAATTACACCTTCAATTTCGTTTGCGAGGATTTTTACTCAGTTTTAACATTTTCTATACTACAAAATAATTGTCTTTGCCAAGGACAGAGCTTCTCTCGATAATCTGTCGGTGATTTTCAAGGGATTACCAACAGGTACCTATAGTTTAATTTTATTTTATTTTTTATTTTTTTACTTCCGTTAGAAATCACTATGTATTCTAACTGCCTTTGGTAATCCTTTCTTAATAGTGCTGATACCTTCTTTTTAAATGTAAAAGTGTGAATGTTTTATTATCTCAATTTACGCATTTATTTATAGTTTTAGTTTTAGGATTTTAATTATCAGATTTTAATCTCGAATAAATGACAATATATACCTTTAAATTTAAAATTGCCTATAACGTACTTAAAGGTAATGCTTTAGGCATTCAAAAATACACTATTTACTTTGAAAATTCTATATGATATCTTGTGTGCTTCCGGCATCATTTTCTCATTTATTTTGTTTTGCAAGACTTGATGGCCGAGAAGTGTTTAAGTTAGGCCGTACATGATTTCCAAAGCAACACGAAAGCATTTTAAATATGTTCTATACTTCAAGTAATGAAGGGACAAGAAAATAAAAATTATTTTACTACAAAATGTTTCTTTTAGTACACCAGGTCGTTTGTAAAGACAATTTTGAAGTATATTTTATAAAATTCATATCATTCTTAATTTCTTATAAAGGTTCTTGCAAGTTGGGGTAAATTTGAGCATGGGTCCAATGTATGTGGTTTGGACTTTAAAGTAACTGTGGGGTCAAGTGAAGTCAAGACCACTTCGTAGGTTGTCTGTGGTTCATGTAACTCTATTCCAGTTTAGAAATTAGTGTGTTTTGATAAACAGGGAAGCCCACTATATGGATACTGCACCAGATTGAAATGTGTGTGATTTGAATTGGATTCGATTAGTGATTTGCCTAAATCATCCACTGTAAGCTTATGCTTGTAGGGGCCGCGCATAATACTTGACTTAAATACGTTAAATACATAATCTACATCACAACGCAAGCTAAGAACGAGGAATGACTTGGCTTGGATCGTTAAAAGAGAAATCTTGGAATTGATAGTAGAATCAACAATTTGATCATTTATGTTGATAAATTGCACATGAAGATTTCTGCATGTAAAATTTTATCTAACCAAGTGAGAATTAACAATCGTATACAAGCATATGCTAGGAATTTTCAAAGTCTGTTACTCAGGACTTCAGATAGATGATCCATTCATATTGCGTATAGCACTTAACAAATGAAGAAAGGTCTGCAAGACTAGTAAATGTTAGCTCTAGCATAATGAGAATGCTCATTTCTCTCCGCAACAAGCTTTGGCAAGAGAATAAATAGTGGTTTGTTTTAAGAGCAGTAGATTAGACAATTATTATCCACTCTTTTCTTTGTTAGTGAGAACGAATATTTATAATATTAACCTCTAAAATGTGAGATGACATTTTTGACATTATGTATTGACACTGACTGCAACTCCTCTAGGTGTGTTTTTCACACCTATTTTAGTCCGCTGAGAATAGTTGTCAATTCACAAAGAAAAAGGAGTGATATGCTTTGAATTTCTTGGATTAGTAGTGGTTTAGGATTAAAGTAAGTTCTTCCAACGTTTTTTTTGAACTTCTTCTACTTGTAGGCGGTTCGCATGAACTCGTGCGACTATGAGCAGAAACACAAATGATAAACCGATAATTATTCTCTCAAAAAACTTTAATAAAAAAATTGAATAGTTAAATCATTACAAAAGGCGTTGTTTTATACGGATTTTTCTAAATTTGACAATTTTGCTAAACTTTAAAATTTACAAATACCATAAATTTTTTTTAGAACAGTGACTTTCTTGTATTTAGGCTATCGCACTCTACAAATTTGAAGAGCCCCGATTCCCCACTCTGGCCAGACTTTATTGTCTTAACCAGGCCACGTTGGCTTTAGAGTTTGGCTTGGGCGTTCCCTCGGGAAACTATATCGCCGATAGCCAGTTGACAGTCGTTGTGCTATCACAAGAGCATAACACACGGTGGGACGAAAACCCGGGTGGCTCAGGGTTCGAACTAACAACCTTTGGACAAGGCCTAGCTCAAATCTTTCATTGCCAACATCCATCTAAAAGCGACACAAGTGGGATTCGAACTTGACTCTCCACTAGAAAACCCAAGTCTCCTACCACTAGGCTACAAGTGAGAGATTAAGCTAATCTATGATTTATGCATTTTAGGCCAAGAAAAAGAAAAGTACCAAGGCTATGTATAGTGGGGAGTACAAATTAGAGGGATAGGTAAAATGTGACACCTAGTCAGCAAAGGTGCAATTTTTATTTTAGGGTGTAAGAGCATTCTCATCCGGTTCCCTAAATTTTTGTGAGAGGACTTTGTAAATTATAGGGTGGGGTTTTAAGAGCATTCTCATCCAACCCCTCATATTATGCAAAGGGTGTTTTTATAATTTAGAAAGTGATTCAGGGTGTTGTAAGTGAAGAGTTTTTATATTTTAGAAAAAGTAGTGATTTTTCTGTATATTTGAAAAGTTAAATGTCCATCTTTCTATTTTTGGTTGTCCCAATTTAAATGTGTTTTCTATACATATGAATTCAATTTCCAGTTTTGTCCTTACTATTACATACTCACTAAGTGATTGTCATTTTAAAGCTCATTATTGTCATTAACTTGGAGGACATTATTGTCATTTTAAAGCTCATAAAATAAAATGATAAGATATTTCTTAATTTGTGTATTTTGGGTCCCATGACATATAATAAGGGACAGAGGAAGTAATATATTTTAAAAGTGGTTGTGAGTGAAGGAAAGAGAAAATGTAATGATAAAAGGTATAAAAAGTATTATTTAATTAAAATGGAGAGAGAAAATAAAGTAAGCTTTAGTGTAATTTTTGGTTTGGAGATAGGGGATGGAATGAAAATACTCTAAGTGGTTGTGAGTGTAAATTATAGGATGGAGAAAGAAAATGTATTGATTGTTTGTAAATTTAGGGAAAGGGTAATGATTTTTTGTAAATTATAGGGTAGAGAGAGAAAACTGTAATGATTAAAGTACAAAAAAGTATAAAAAAATATATTATTTAATTAAACAGAAAAGAGAAATGTAGTGATTTTAGTGTAATTATAAAGATAGGGATAGAGAAGCGGATGATCTAAGGGTGTTGTAGCCCCATTACATCATATATATATATATATATATATATATATATATATATATGTATATATATATATATATATATTTACACATACATACTAAATATAATAATATTTTCTACGAAAACATATCAGGCGACAAATATATGTCGCCCCCCGTCGCTCCTCTTATCGCTAGGGGGGGGGGGGATTGTTCCTCGCCTATATAACCCTTGTAGCCCCAATTTGTCGCCCCACAGCTCCTTATCTAAGGGCATCAATAAAAACTAAAAAGGTGTGAACCCAAGTTGTGGATGATATTGACAGTGGCGGATCCAGGATTTTTTTCCGGGTGGTGCACTACTTTTAGACGTTTCTATTTCATGGAGTCGGGTATAAAAAAATCCGGGTCGGTTTAAGGTTCGGGTCGGTTCGATGGTTCGAGAAAGTTCATTACATAATAAAAATACGATAAAATAATAAAAGAGACACCGTCATTAGAAATTAAAAACTAACAAATTAAAACCAACAATCTAACAAACTAAAACTAAATTTAACAAATAACTTAACAATCAAGAGCAATTAACATTTTACAAGAAGTCAAGAACAATTAACATTTAACAATGGATTGTGAATGTAAACTTACCTTCAAAGTGGTAGGATTAGAGGATTCGAGTAAGAGTAGGCAGTGGCAAGAGGACGGGGACGGCTGAGTGGCTGACAGAGTGAGGTTGCCGACGTTCCACGATGGTCGGAGTGACGAGGACGAGTGGCTGACGGAGTGAGGCTGAAGAGGGTCAGGGGCTGAAGAGGGTCAGGGGCTGGGGACAAATAAACAACTTAAAGATCAATTAATTTTCAAATGACTTAGTTTTGGTATTCAAAAAGCTTTAAATTTCAATATATATATATATATATATATATTATTACGAATACACAATTCATAACAAGAAAGAACAGACTAGTTTCTATGTCATCAATCTAGTTTGATAAGTCAGATCTAGAAGCTTCAAGTTCATGACTTGTAATTTACCTATAACAAATTCCTTAAACTATTAATGAAAAAAAGTGAGTTACCAGATGAGTTATTGTTGGCTGAGAAAACAAAAGGCTTAGGCTTATTGTTATCCTGAATTCGGTCTTTGAATCCCTGGAAGTCAGCTTCGAAGTCATCCGATGGTGGTGGCTTTGAGAAGTAATAGTTTGATAAATTGGAATCACGGAGAAGATCTGCGGCGGTTAAACGACGAGACTGGGGAGGCGCTGTGTGGTGTTTTGTGGACTGGTCACTGGTTGTGTTTATTATAAAACCCTAACTAAGTAAAAAAAAAATGTTTCAAAAACCAGAATTGAACCTGTGACCTCCGGGTTACAAAACCAATAGGTTTCCAGCTAGACAAAGGCTTCAAATGTTTGTAAGGTGGTTCCTTTCTAATTTATAAGGTGGTTCCTTTATTATTTTCTATATACAAATACACTATTATTTCAAAACTCGGGTGGTTCCTCGGAACCACCCGTTTTCACTATAGATTCGCCCCTGGATATTGATTCTAGTTGACAAGAGGGGCAAGGACTTAGAGATGCACAAAAAACCTGAATCTAGAACCGGACTTAAAAAAAAACAAGAATAAGGTTTTTTATACCCGAATTGTAAATACCCGATCCTACCCGTAGAGTACGAATAGAGTATGCATTTTTGTACAAAAAACCGTACCAGATTGTACTCGGTAATACCTGAAAACCGGAACTGGTTCCATACCCAAAACCGGTTTTTTCCAGTACCCAAAACCAGGTTTTTAAATACATGATCTATACCTGAAAATACCCAATAAATACCTTAAAAAGTGCAACCTTTTAAAAAAATCCAATCTATGACTGAAAATACCGGGAAAAAAGCAAAAGAAAACCCGAAAATAGGGTTTTTTTTATCACTACCCGAAAATATGATATTCAAATAAAAACCCGAAAATAGGTTTTTTTTTCAATACATGGAAATAAGGTATTCAAATACCCGGTTTTAGATTATCATATTCTATGCACTACCCGAACTCGGTGCACATGGTAAGGTTTTTAGAGACAATACCCGGACCTGAACCGAACCCGACCCGGATATTGCGAATACCCAATTTTTCAATACCCGGTTATACCCGAACCTGATTCCATACCCGAAATAGGGTATTAAGAAAAACTCGATTTGTGCACCTCTACGTAGACTTGCCTTGTTATGGGCTAAAAATTTGTTTGTTATGGGCTAAAAATTTGCAGTCTTAATACCCGAAATAGGGTATTAAGAAAAACTCGATTTGTGGTTATCTGAGTAGGGCTTCTCTTTTTACCTCCTATGTGGTTTGGACGAAGTCTGCACAGACTTTACAAACAAATTTTTAGCCCATAACAAGGCAAGTCTATATATATATATATATATATATATATATAGACATGTATATGTAGGGGTTTGTTGTGAAAAAAAGTGTGTTTTCTCATATGATCCGGCTCGTCGAGACCTTTTCGTCTGCGGGTTATGAAACCGCAAGTCCAATCATTTAGCCGAAGTTATGTCTATTTGAAGTTCGAACATTTTCTATCATGTTTCCACATAACCAACTCTTGCAAATAAAAGCTTGCAAACTCTTGGATTAGTTCCTTATCTTATGACCCACTTCCATATAGTAAAATTGGGATCTTTTTCAGTGTTGTGAAATTCGTTAGGTGATCCCTAGGCGGCTGACCCCTTTGTAGAGAGTACTCGGACATGATAAATGTAACATAAAATAATTATTGGATATTATATATATGTTAAGGCAAACATAATTCACATCAAAATAAGCATAATTCATATGAAAAAATAGCATAATTTAAAAAATTCATGTTTTTTTATTTATAGTTTTTTGCTAAAAAAAAAAGAAAATTCGAGCCCGAGTTGACCTTGGAGGCCGAGTAATCCCGAGTACTTCGACTTTTGACCGAGTTGGACCTTGGCGAGTAATGGTGACCGAGTTAGGAAAATGCGGCAAGGTTGTTGTCCGAGGAACTTGGAATCCCTGATTCCTAAGGCCTTGGAATCCAACTTTTACAACACTGATCTTTTTAGAGATAGAGCGGCAATTCCTTTATCATGCTTACAATGCATCTATGTATATCTTCAATGGGAATTAAAAATAACAATTCTACCGTTGTCAAAGTTTACAAGTTTTACACCAAGAGAAAATCTATTCACCTAGACACCTACTAATTGATGGAAGAGTAGCTAACATGAATTATATTTCAAGCAGAAAATAAGGAGTTCATATACATCTTAAAATGCATCATGAGTTCACTAGTTTTAGACTCTGGACTTAAAATAGACGAGTTACAAACGTCACGCACTCCATATACAACTTCATATGGAACTAACATTAAACTTATCACGATCGTGTCATGTTTCCATGACCAAATCACTTAAATGCAATGCCACACCGCTTATCGTATCCTTATCTTCGTGTGTAGCAATCTAATTTCACCCCAACCACCTGCTATAAATCCGGCTTGCAAACTCATTTTAATAGCATATACAAATACAGCACATAACCCGAGTGTGAACCGGTGTACCATCAAAGATGAAAGGAGTTGTGATAGTTGTGTTGGCAATGCTATTCATAGCTGAGTTCATGGTGCAGCCAAACGAAGCCATTAATTGTGATGATGTTGACGGTTTGCTGAAACCATGTTTAGGCTTCCTAACGGAAGGTGGAATCCCAACGGTCGAATGCTGCAAGGGGTTGAACACGCTTAAAGACGAAACCCCGAGTACCGTTGATAGGCAAGTCGCATGCACGTGTGCCAAGCTCGCAGCAACTGAGTATAAAGTTAGTGAGGTTTTCGCTAAGGCCCTTCCTGGTTTATGTGGAGTTACTATCAACGTACCAATTAGTACTACTGTTGACTGTTCCACGTGAGTGCTAGATCTAATTAAACCTAAGTTTATAAACTATTAATGTTAATTTTCTCAAGTGCTAATTAATATATTTTCTTTTGATGGTGCAGGATAACATTATATGAGAGTTACAAATGGCATGGTGCCCAAGTCCTTTAGAATAATCACATGTATACGACGTTGTGTTTCGCAGTTCATGGCCTTAATGAACTTGATGTATCGAATAAAACTATAAATAAATATGATACTGCGTGTTTTCAACGTTAAATAATAGCATGTTATTGATCTTTCGAAAATATCATTTTTTTTAAACGGCTACTTTCATTACAACGACACTACTAGCAAGATGCTAGAGGCAAAAAAACAACACGTCACAACTAAAACGAAAAGTTACACCAATTAATCCAGGGCAGAGACTTGATCATCCACTTCAGGAAGTTTGTAAGATTTTTCTTTAAAATAGTATCGTCCCTCATCTTTCAAATGCACCACCAAGCCGTTAAAATAACATGGAATATATCAATTATGTGAATGCCAAGTTTGCAATATAAAACCAGTTGATAAATACACGTAAAAAGTTGAAGAAAATTAATAATTATAAACGAAGCAAATGGCTAATCATTAAACTTAATGGATATATACGCAAACCACACTTGTGATTAGACTTTAGATTAGGCAAAACATTAAGCTAAATCTTGTTGAATTATTGGTAAAAATGAATGGTTAATTTTAATAAATATAGGCTTTTTAATTACTTACTACCTTTTATCACTCATTTTTTATAAATACTCTAATGAACGTTACCTACAGATAAAAATGCATGTTTGCATTCGAAATGATACTTTTTAACAGATTTCAAAGATTAAATATACGTTTAAAAGTGTGAGTTAGTAATGTTTTAAAAACCGGTATTTTACCTATACCGGATTTAGTTTAAAAATAATATAACCGGTTGAACCGGAATGTATCAGGAGGTTCAGCTAGGTTGAATAACTTACCTTGTAATTTCATATAAATACAGATTTCAACTGAAAAAATAAACTAAAAATACATTAATAACCATCACACTTTAACCAAATATTACATATGAACAATGGTCGAGTTAGATGGAAAGTTTGTACTTTCCATACGAAGTTAGTCAATTACAAACGATGTACATATAACCAACATTGGATTTGCAAGACAGAAAATTGGTTGATTAACGAATCGTCATATACCGTGTTTACCCATTTCAATTTTATCCACTATATTAAAAGTCAATTTTAAAAAATATGGGCGCAAAAAACAATCTCTTGGATTTAAATCGGTATTTAAAAAAACAGCGGTACGATGTTCTAGTAAACTGCCCCAAAATATCAGGCTCTAAATACCGATTGCCTTATGAAAATCCGGTATAACCGGTTTAACCGGCCGGTATGTACCGGTTTTTAAAACGTCAAAGTTAGTCAGTTACAAACGATGTACATAAACCAATATTGGATTTGCATGATACAAAATTTGTTGATTAACGAATCATAATTTACCGTGTTTACCCATTTCAATTTTATCCATTATGTTAAAAGTCATTTTTAAAAAATATGGACCGCAAAAATATAAAAAAAAACTCTTAGATTTAAAACCGGTTTGTCTGCGTCATTAAAAAAAAACCCCGATGGTACGATGTTCTAGTAAACTGCCCCAAAAACCGGGCTCTAAATACCGGTTATCTTACGAAAATCTGGTATAATCAGTTCAAAACCGGCCGGTACTTACCGGGTTTTAAAACATTGTGAGTGAGTGTATACGGGTGAACGAATTAGTTTAATGATTTTTTTTATGTATAATGCATAAACATTTGTATGTAAAAAGGAAAAGTTATTTTTTTAAAATATTAACCATGTATATAAAAAAACAATTTAGGTTTATTCTTTTTACTCTCGTAATAATTTAATGTTATGTAATAAACGTCTTCCTAGATAGATCTTTTCGACTCTTGTTTGCCGTGTAACTTGTTTTATGAGGATGCCTTCAACTCAATTTGCGTAACATGCCTAAAAACACGCTATCATGGTGACTAGTCTTTTCAAACCATATTATTGTTACTTAACTTTGTTTTGTGGAACTCCAAGTGTCAATCTATACATCATTTTTGGTGGCAAATGTGATCTTCATATTCCTTTGTATCCATCATTGTCGTTAACGTTGTTACGTTGACCCATCATCAATCTGTTAAGGCAATTAGGTTTCGTAGGATACGTGGTTATAAGTCTTTACCAACCTAAATATAAATATAAATTAGGAGGCTCTAATCGTCCCATCTTATTTCATTTTCTTAATTTTAACTGTTAGGGGTCATTTTATCTTAAGCATGATCCTGACGAGTATTCTGACAGTTGGGATTCCTAGCTAGCTCCAGTATCCTAAACTAACCGACTATAAGTCGTATTTATTTTTGCTTGCAGGTTACTCAAATATATAAGAGCTCACAACCGCTAGGACGACTAATTATTACCTGAATAATCGGATAACTAGATAAAAAGCACGTAGATGGAAGAATAAGTCTTCTAACGGTCACAAGTAGCTAGGGTTCTCGGATTTGTTGGAGATTTAGTTATTTTTTCTTTCTATATAATGAGGCTTGATGAAACGACTTAGCTCACATTCTCTGCACTCACAACACTCAATACTATACTCTAGTTGTCATTCTCATCATAGCTCTCGACTTGTAATTACTTTTTCATTATAAATAAATTGAGGAAGAGGATAATTTTCTCCTCCCAAGGTTTTTTCCAAAAATCGTCACCAGGATCCAAGGCTTTTCCTCGCTATATCGTTGT
This sequence comes from Bidens hawaiensis, assembly GCF_021521415.1. NCBI lineage: Eukaryota > Viridiplantae > Streptophyta > Magnoliopsida > Asterales > Asteraceae > Bidens > Bidens hawaiensis. The sequence goes on from NW_027491195.1 coordinate 1,412,090, forward strand.
GTCAATCCTTTGCTCTTATAGCACTTGTTTACCGTATTATTGAAGAACACACTACCTCACTTAACGAATTTGTTCAAGCCTTACCTCTACCCCGTAGAAATAGAGAGGCTGTTTCCGGTGAGACCCCCGGCTCGATAGTAGTTTTGCATCAAGCCTTGGACATAAGACACATAACACTCAACCATCGGCACACCGGCCGATTGGTGCATGTATCCTTGTCTTTCGGCTATCAACGCCACAACATGATACCTGATTGATCTTCTGCCACTTTTAACGTTATTTTACTTTCATGAGATTAGTAAAATAATGTCAAAATTAGTGCAATTTCACTTTTGGCCACCTAAAGGTTCACACATATATACATTATATGCGCGCACCGCAAGTGGGGCGCTCTGACCTTCTATCATGAACTGAAATAGCCCATGGGTCCATTCAGTTAACTAGAAGCAATTGTCTGATCTGGACCAAACTATTTGACTTAACGTGTATGATTAAGGGTCTCGGTTTGTCTAGGTTTAGAAGGTTGGAAGTTTGATCATGCTTTACTAAGAGTGTTGTTCACCGAAAAAATTACAACCATGATAACACACGGGTCTTTCGAGCTAGTAATAATATGAGTCGAGTCAGCTCCACTTTATATTTACAATGCAACCCGAAAGTAAGCTTGAGGACTCGCTTCCGCTATGGATAACCTATAATTTGATGAGTTAGCTTGTTTTTCTTAATTATATTGTATGGATTCTTTATGAAAGACTCAAAACTTCATGTCTGAAAGAATATTAATTGTACAAAATTTAAATAATAAAGTACAAAAAGAAGATAGTTTACTCTAGCCAAATGATCAAATTGAGAGTTCCTACAAGGGAGCTATATTTGGCTCAAACATTTATACAAGTCAGCAAACTCGAGCAAAATTAGTTCAAGTCAAATCAACTCCAGCTATAATGAGTTTTTATATGTGACGATGGACTTTTTGAGCTACCCACAAGCCACGAACAACTTAAACAACCATGACACATGGTTTTAATTTCATATGAATAATTTTAATGATTAATAAAGTTTAATCCAGTTTAAAAATATTGTTTACGGAGTTTAAATTATTCTTTATAGGAATTTCACTATTAATTAAAAAAATGAATAAATAATAACAATTGTAGCATGGGCATTTGAGGACCCAATTGAAGTTTAACACGGTACTTATGGAGTCTATTTGACCCACCAAGAAAAGGTGCCAATCCAATATCCAACTGACGGGCGGAAAGCTTCAAATTAACTATGCCACCTCCACCACCACCGCGTATTTTTAACTACTTCAGTTTATTACAAGCACTTCTTTTTAAATAAATGTATTCCCTAAATGCGTGTCTGCCTCTCTTTATCAACAAGTTGGGGGTTCGTGATATAACGTTTGATAATGTGAGAGTCGTGAGACATTTTCGGATCAAAATAATTCAGTGGTTCTCTTAAATAAAACTCTAAGGTAGCGTTTGGTATGCATGATTGACAGTAGGAATGGAATGATTTATTACGTGGGAATAAAAAAAGTGGTGTTTGGTTGCTCAAGAGAATGAAATTATCCATTACATATGGAATTCCATTCCATCAAAACCATTCCTTCCCACCCCTTTCTTTTTTTTCATTCCATTCCTCCTCCACCTTACTTTCTCAACAACACCACCACCTAACAACCACCACTACCATCGACATCACCACCAACTCCGCTGACACCACCACCGCCGCCGCCACCATTGCCACCGCCACCACCATTTTCGTCGCCGGAGCTACCACCGTCGCCATTGTAGAGTTTTTTTTTTTGGTTAAAAAGCATTTTGAGATATGAGTGTTTTTATTATTTCTATTTCATTTCTACAATTTTTTTGGATACCAAACAAAAAAATTTAATAATTGATTTCATTCCTATAGGTTAACCAAACAAGACAAAGGAATGGTAATGATCAATTTCATTCCCTTGTCCATTCCATTCCTTCTCCCATTCCATTCCGACTTCATTCCATTACCTCCAACCAAACATACCCTAAAATGAGACAACAACCGAAGAAGTAGGGGTATTCACGGTCCCGTTTTTGCGGTTTTCAGTTTAAACCTTAAGCCGAACCATTAATAACGGTTTTTATTTTTGTAAACTAAAATCAAACCGTAGAAATCTTAAACCGAACCGAACCAAACCGCTAGTAGCAGTTTGGTTCTGGTTTGGTTTCACGGTTTAGACTTTTGGGGATTTTATACACTATGCCCAAAATAAAATATTTCCGCAGAACAAGCAACACAACCTAGATACATAGGGATTTTCAAAAAGGAACATATATGATATCAACGTTGGTCACTTAAAACAAGAACTACGGGGATTAACACTTTATAAGGATATCACAACTTGAGCATATGAGATTTTCTATATATGAAACCTGCAAATTAAAAAGCACATTAAAGACATCTATTTGCTGTTAGAGAATTTAAAATGTAAAATAGATTTACTTACTTTTAATATACTTTTAACTTAAAGAAAGTTAATACATATTTAGTTTGAATTATGTCTAATATATGTGTATTATGTCTAATATATGTGTATATATGAAATATTTGAAAACTTTAATGTAGCAATTTCTTACGGTCTGTTATGGTTTTATACGGTTGGTTGTATAAATAGTAAACCAAACCGTTTACTACGCTTTGAAAATATTGAAACCGATTTGTTAAAAAACCAAGCATGAAGTTCATGGTTTGAAACTAAACCGTAAACATCCCTATGAAGAAGTATGTGAATTTCGTGAACCAGAGATTTTTGATCGAATGATCAAAAAACGATGAAACAATCATATGTACAGGATTAAAGTCGAGAAAGTGTCTTCTGTAGTTATCTTTTCAAATTTCAAATTTAAATTAAAATTGCACCCAATTTTATTTAAGAATTTACCTATGACAAATCTAGAAAATTAAAATTCTAATAAATTTTAAATAAGCAACCTAGCCTGGGGTTCTGCCCCTTGAACCTTGTCAGGGGTTACCGCCCTTTGAACCCTACTTAGATTCCCCATTGCTTAGGGGCTTCGCCCCTAATAATGATTATAAACTCAACAACGTGCTCCATACACCTCTTGACTTATTTGATGAATATTATAATTCATATCGGTCAACAAGTCAATTCAATCACATTAAAAATGTATAACATTCATCCCTCAATTAGTTTAATCCTCGATTAACTTAAAACACATTAATAACAAACACAAAAATGAAATATTGCAACGATTGAATTTCATCTTAGTATATTACACATGTCAAATATTCGAATATTGTGTGTTACTATGGATTGAACCTTGCTAGTCAAAGTGAATGCATGAAGATAATATACACAAATGTTTAAATAATTATTAGTTCTTATTTGGCACTACCTATTACTAGCCTTGTGCCCTAATCCTTCATAAGTATATCAAAGCCAAGTTTCTTATTTAACACTACCTATTACTAGCCTTGTGCCCTAATCCTTTAAAATTAGTATATCAAAACCAAGTCCTGTAAAGCTCTGATCCGGTGCCCTATATTGAGTATTGGATTTACTCATAAACACAGTTCTAAATATCAAAGTGAATTAAAACTTTTGGCAGAATATTAAAACTTCAAACAATATATTACAAAACGTTAATCCCCGTCTTAAACATTCAAATTGTCTTAGCATAAACATCATAAATAAAAGCATCATGTCATTTCTTCATAGATATCAGACTCTTCAGTCTATGCCGTGTGTCTCCCTCAAGCTAGCTGCTTCAACCTATTTCTCTGCGTGCATACTAAAATTCAGCTACGCTAAGTGAGTTCTAGTTAATCAGGCGGCATACATTACATTCACATACTTATATATACGTATGCGAAGATACACATTACATACTTAACCTATTTACCTTCCTTACATACATACATACATACATTCTTACTTTCTTATATTCATACCTTCATTCTTTCATTTTCTTTCTTGCTTTAACCTACTAATACATACGTAATTATATCTACGTTTTAAAGAGCCTTTCGCAATATAATCTCATATATTATTAGGGTCTGCGACCCTATAACCTTCGCAGATATTATTAGGGTCTGCAACCCTTTAACATTCGCATATATTATTAGGGTAACCAACCCTTTATCATTCGCAGATATTATTAGGATCTGCAACCCTTTAACCATTCAACCATACAAACCATACATTCTTTGCCATACAATCATACATACATTTAGTTATATTTTTTCATATACATCTACGTACATACCCTTAACTCTTTCTATATCACTCAAGTATCATTCATACACATTCATATGGCATACACTTACCACTTAAGGTAAGTGTATTAACTAAACACCTAGGAGTATGCACGCAGCCCCGAAAAACATAACAGAGAAAGGGGCTAGAAACTTACCTGAATCCTGTTCCTCTCGAATTTTATAGTCACACATTTCTTAATTTGCGCATGACTAACTGTGTAATAATTTATAAGTATTAATTAACTACTCCTAATCAGATCATGTTTCTAGGTTAGTGAAGCCCCTAACGAACGGGAGTTCGGGGGCAGCGCCCACGGTAGCGTGGTTCTAGGGGCGACAGCCCCTAGCAGGGTTTAAGGGGCAGAGCCCCTGGCTGGGGTCGAGTTGAGTTGAGTTCAAGGCCTTTATTAAAAATTCATCAGAAAAACAAGTTGAGCTGAGTTTTGCAACTATTCAGAACACATATGTAACCAATTACATCGCATGGAGGCAATCCAATTGCATCGCATAGAGGCAATCCAATCGCATCGCATAGAGGCAATCCAATCGCATAACATTTATTTAAACGAATCGCATCGCATTACTATGCGATACGATTCTACTTTATTTGCAATTCTGATTGTCGTTTTCTTCATTTTACCATTCTTTCAACCATTTTCCTCCGTGACCTTCCTTATGACCCGTTTAACCATTTTAATGAGTTATGGGTCATAAGCACTTCATCTTTTTGTCTATTACACTGTCCGAACCTACTTGTTCATTCCGAATCTCACTCACCAACTCGTTCACTACAAAGTTTACGTTTTTCTTGCATGATGTAGCCCGATTTGCTACCCTACCGAGTTTCATAGCAAACCAACCTCAAACCTATGTAGTCAATAGCAGTGGGATAGCAGTGGGATAGCGGTTAGCGAACCTTTGCAAAATAGCGGTGCAAATAGTGGAACCACTATTAGCAGCGCTATTGGCTGTTATTTGATCGATTTTTATTCCTTGATAGCAATCATAGAAACGATTTTCCATATTGGTATATTTTGACAAAATTAAGAAAAGACCATAACTGCCCAAACTTCAAATTTGATCTATTATTTGTCTATAACCGGTTTTTTTGTCCAATCCATAAGAAAAATCACGTTCTCGCTCTTTCGTCTACCAACCATTCCATGGTTTATGTGGATATGGAGGAAGCTTTTATTTCTTTTAATGCACCATGTCACACCCCGACCAATGAAGGCGGAAACGTCGAGGCGCGACATGATTGCTCATCGCACAATGACACTATAAAGTTACAATATTTAAACAACTCATTTAAATCCATATCATCATAAATAACATAACAATTGTTCATACAAAATGCCAAATAGATAGATAAACAAATAACTTGTTCTTTTATTTTCTAATATCCTAAAGCCAAGATAATAAGTTTCTTCAAGTAATCCAATCAAGCTAACATCAAACCTGTAACATTGCATAAAATAGAGTTTGTCAACACGAAGGTTGATGAGCAATTTTCATAGTTTTGGACAATAAGTATATAGTATGAAATCCACAACTAGTATATGAAAACAATAAATAATAGCAACAATTTAGAGAATAAAACCGTCAATAAGAATACATTGACGAACCGTCAATAAGAATACATTGACGACAATAATGAAATCGTCAATAAGAATACATTGACGACACCTTTCTATATGGGGATACCATATATACTCGGAATTAACGTATGATCATACTTTGATGAGGCTACCTGCCTTAGCATTCAAGAGGCTACCCGCTTTAGCATTCAAGAATTTGCACATAATCATGTAAAGCATATAACACCAAATCGAGCATTTATTTAAGTAAACATATACAATACGTGTTGTGGTTTAAGACTCAAGTATAAATCATTTGAATTTGAATAAGTATGCAATGCCACCCCCAAAACGAAAGATGAAAAATGGGGGATGAAAAAGTACTCACATTAACAAGTAACTTGAAAGATAGTGTCGTGAATAATCGGAGAGAACGGTTTAACGAGCAAGACCTATATTAAACGGGTCTTGTGTTAGTAGGTAGTCTTGGAATGGTTAAAATAAATGACAAATAAAGTAAATAAATAAAGTTTAGGATTTAAAATGTAAATATTTGAGAAATTAAAGAAACGAGTTTTGTAAAATAAGTTTACTCGAAACCGGGTCTCGGTATTCTATTCATTAGTTTTTTTCTTTTTTTACTCAACCTATGTTAAGTAATAATGTGGGTTAAAATGCGATATTGCAAAACCTTTGGTTATAAGAATACCAAAACGAGGTTTAAACGAGTGTTCGGGTTTGTCGGTTCGAGACTTGATAATTGACCAAGCTCACAGTTAACTTCCCAAAATAATAATTGTTATGAGATAGCTCAATAAAATAAAAATAGACTTAACCAAGTATGTAGTTCTATTGTGAAGAACCTTAACGTTCGTTAAGCGAGTATACGACCTTATCGGTTCGAACTTGTTATAAGATCAAGTTGGTTACCGACATGCCAAGTATGTTTAGAAATTAACTAAAATTGATTTAAAATATAATCTTGAAGAAAAATATGAGTTTTGGTGGCTAAAAACACACTTGTGTGTTTTAAGCGAGTGAACTCGGTTTAGTTCGGTTTTTGGTTCGGTCCTTGACTCGGAATAAGACCGAGGATGGTTACCACATACCCAATTACCATGGAACTTGTAAAATAATAATACTCAAGTTTTACATTCAAAAAGTTAACAATAAAGCTTTTAAACAAAAGTTCGGTTTTTGGTTCGGTCCTTGACTCGGAATAAGACCGAGGATGGTTACCACATACCCAATTACCATGGAACTTGTAAAATAACTTATAAATAATAATACTCAAGTTTTACATTCAAAAAGTTAACAATAATGCTTTTAAACAAAAGTTCGGTTTTTGGTTCGGTTCTCAACTCGGGATGAAACCGAGGCTAGTCACCACATACCCAATACCATGGAACTTGAAAAATATGAAAAATAAACTAAAATATGTAGAATTTAAGCAAGTATAACAAGTTATATGGTTAGATTTGTTAAATATATAAACAAGGACTACAAAGTCCTCCATGTAACCTTGCCTTACTAGTCCGACATTTCAACCGGCCGAGACCGGATAAATGAAAGACCGAAGGTAAACAAGGAGTGTATATTATATATATGTTGTAACATCAAGCTTTAAGTATTGAGAAGTTAGTTAAAATGAAAGATTAACTTATGAAGAACAACCTTAGAATTCAAGAATTTGAGAGAGAAATGAAGAAATGAGCAAGCACAAATGAAGAAGATGGGTGTGTATATATAGGGTAAGTTGAATGGGTCTTTCATAAAGGGTGTTTCATGAAAATGGGTTGGTTATAGACCCAAGAAAGCACAAACTACAAATGGGTCCTTCAAGTCTCCATTTTGGTAGTTTTAGTCCCCGGAGTTCGTTTTGAGGGTTTTTCGGGGAATTTTAAGAACCGAAAAGGGTGTTTTTTTTAACCCAACAACTATAAAACAAATATTTAACATACAATTCATCATTTTGATAATATCAAAAGGTTCAGGATACAAAACGGGTCGGGTTTACATTAAGAATACAAGTATAAAATAACCCGAAATTGACAAATGTCACAGTATCCCCTACTTTAGGAAATTTCGTCCTGAAATTAAGATGATGTAAATAAATAAGGATATTTCTCCTTCATCGATTCTTCTCGTTCCCATGTAAACTCCGCGCCACGCCGTGATTCCCATCGAACTTTAACTAACTTAATGCGATTTCGCTTGGTTTTCTTTTCATTGCGGTCCATGATTTCAACGGGTCGTTCAACCATAATCATTGATTCATTGACTTGTACTTCGTCAAGAGGTATATGGAGACTACCTTCGGCTAAGCACTTCTTGAGATTTGAAACATGAAAGGTCGGATGAACACCGGTGAGATCTTTCGGTAGTTCGAGTCGGTAGGCTACTTTTCCGACTCGCTCAAGAATCTTGAATGGGCCTACGAAACGGGGAGCTAGTTTTCCTTTCTTTCCAAAACGAACAACTCCTTTCCAAGGGGATACATTGAGAAGGACGAGATCGTCGACATTGAATTCGATCGGTTTTCGCCGTTTGTCGGCGTAGCTCTTTTGTCGACTTCTAGCGGCAAGTAGGTTCTTGCGAATTTGGTTGATACAGTCGGTGGCTTCTTGGACCATTTCAGGTCCGGTAATTTGAGCTTCACCGATTTCGTTCCAACTAATCGGTGAACGACATTTGCGACCGTAGAGAGCTTCGAAAGGAGGCATACCGATGCTAGAATGGAAACTGTTATTGTAAGAGAATTCAATGTAAGGAATGTGAGAATCCCAATTCCCACCGAAATCGAGTACACACGCTCGAAGCATGTCCTCAAGTGTTTGAATCGTACGTTCGGATTGTCCATCCGTTTGAGGATAATAAGCGGTGCTAAGATCAAGACGAGTTCCCAAGGTTTCTTGAAGTGATTGCCAAAAATGAGACGTGAATCGAGCATCGCGATCGGAGATGATAGTCAAAGGTAAACCGTAGCGACAAACGATTTCGCGAACGTAGATTTGGGCAAGTTGCTCGACGGAGTATTTTTCTCGAACTGGAATAAAGTGAGCGGACTTGGTTAGTCGGTCAACAATCACCCAAATGCTATCGTTGCCTTTTTGTGTAGTGGGTAGTTTCATTATAAAGTCCATAGCAATGTCTTCCCATTTCCATATGGGGATTGGTGGTTGCTCGAGTAACCCAAAGGGTTTTTGATGTTCGGCTTTGACTTTAGAGCAAGTAAGACATTTCGAAACGTACGTTGCTACGTCTTTCCTCATACCCGGCCACCAAAAGGTAGAACGAAGATCGAAATACATTTTATCTGCACCGGGTTGAACAGAATATCGTGACTTGTGAGCTTCATCGAGTATGCAAGTACGAAGGTCATCACGATCAGGAACCCATAAACGATTGAGATAATACAATAAGCCATCGGGTTTTGTTTCGAGTTGAAGCTCAGCTCCACATGACATTTCGTCGTACATGTTGCCTTCGTCAACGGAGGTACGTTGGGCTTGATAGATTTTGGCTTGGAGATCGGTTTGAACGGTGACGCTAAGAAGCAAGACGGATTTGACATTAACCTTTCGACTAAGGGCATCGGCCACGACATTCGCTTTACCGGGATGGTAGCGAATTTCGCAATCGTAGTCACTAAGTAACTCAGCCCATCTTCGTTGTCTCATGTTGAGATCTTTTTGGTCAAAAATGTGTTGAAGGCTTTTGTGATCGGTAAAAACCACACATTTCGTTCCGTAAAGGTAATGTCTCCAAATTTTGAGTGCGAAAACGACGGCACCAAGTTCAAGATCGTGAGTCGTGTAGTTCTTCTCGTTGACCTTGAGTTGCCTTGAAGCATACGCGATAACTTGACCTCGTTGCATGAGAACGCAACCGAGACCTTGATGAGAAGCATCGCAAAATACTACAAAGTCGTCGTTTCCATCGGGAAGGATTAGAATGGGAGCATTGCAAAGCATGTGTTTAAGAGTATTAAATGCTTCTTCTTGTTTGGATCCCCATTCATAAGGCTGTCATTTGTGAGTTAGGGAAGTGAGGGGTAAAGAGATCTTGGAAAAGTTTTGGATGAAACGCCAATAATATCCGGCCAAACCGAGGAAAGATCGAATTTCCGTGAGTGTAGTCGGAGTCTTCCAATCTTTGACGGCTTCGATTTTTGCGGGATCAACATGAATACCCTTGTCGTTGACGATGTGTCCCAAAAATTGAACTTCCTCTAGCCAAAATTCACATTTTGAGAATTTGGCGTAAAGTCGTTCTTTTCTTAAGACTTCGAGAATGGAACGCAAGTGATGCTCATGCTTGGCTTTGGATTTAGAGAAGATGAGAATGTCATCAATAAAGACAATAACGAATTTATCTAGAAACGGTTTGCAAACGCGGTTCATGAGATCCATAAATACCGCGGGTGCATTGGTTAACCCGAAGGGCATGACCAAAAATTCGAAATGTCCATATCGAGTACGGAATGCGGTTTTTGGAATGTCTTCTTCGCGAACACGCAACTGATGATATCCCGATCGAAGATCGATTTTGGAGAAACACGTTGCGCCTTGGAGTTGATCGAAGAGGTCGTCGATTCGTGGCAAAGGATAACGATTTTTGATAGTAAGTTTATTGAGTTCACGATAATCGATGCACATGCGAAATGAGTCATCTTTCTTTTTCACGAAGAGGACGGGAGCGCCCCAAGGAGAGGAGCTTGGACGAATAAATCCTTTGTCGGAAAGTTCTTCGAGTTGGTTTGATAACTCTTGCATTTCCGACGGGGCTAAACGGTAAGGAGCCTTGGCCACGGGCATTGCGCCGGGCACAAGATCGATTCGAAATTCAACCGGACGAATGGGTGGAAGACCGGTAACATCATCTGGAAAGACGTCGAGGAAATCACAAACAATGGAGATATCTAGGATTTTTCTTTCCTTGTGGTCTTTTACCACCGCTTGGGCTAAGAACAGAACATACTTTTGGCGTAAATATTTTTGCGATTGAGAACACGACCTGAGATTGAGCCTTTTAGAAAACATTTTGCCGTAGACCTTGAGATTTTTATCGTTGACAAGCGGAATCCAAATGAATTTATCATAACAAACAACTTCGGCACGGTGCAAAGATAACCAATCCATGCCAACTATGACATCGAAACTTCCCATTTGCATCGGAATGAGATCGATGGAGAATTTACGCTTACAAAGAGTGAGAGAACAATTACGAAGGACCGAGTTTATGGTGATAGAATTTCCATTGGCGACTTCGACAGAAAAGGGTCGAGAAAGTTTAGTGCGAGGTACGGCAAGAGTAGATTCAAACTTTAATGAAATAAAACTTCTATCGGCACCCGTATCAAATAATATAGAAGCCAAATGCTCGTTCACTAAAAACATACCGTTCACAACATCGTTTGCCACTTGAGCTTGATTAGCATTCATCATAAAAGCTCGTCCTTGGTTACCGGGATTTCCTTGTGGTGCATGAGGTGGTGGAGGAGGAGGTGCTTGGATGGCTTGCATGGGTTGGATGAGTGGTGCATTGAGTTGGGGAAGTTGAGGTTGGTAGGTTTGGACTTGGTAGGCTTGGGTTTGATAGTAAGGTATGGTTACGGTTTGGGCTTGGTTTGCAAAAGTGAGTCGTGGGCAATTGTTGCGGAAATGATTTGGGTCACCACAGTTAAAGCAAGCTCGGGGTTGTTGATGAGGGTTTTGCGGGTAAGGTGCAAAGCGGTTTTGGGTGTTTTGTGGAGTGGTTCTTGGTTTGTTGGGTTGAGTACGTTGTGCGGAACGACGTGTGTTATTTAGATGGCCAAAACGGTTACAAATGGTGCAATGGCGACAAGGTAAGTGAGATGGGTGATGAAGTTGACAATTGTTGCATAGTGGAAAAGTACCGGTATAGGGTTTTCGATTTTGTGGAGGAGCTTGGGGTTGTTGTTGCGGTTGCGGTTGGGTAACGGCATAGTTTCGGTGGTTTTGTTTGGGTTTCTTTTTTTTGTTGTGGCGGGAAGAGTTTGAGTAGTTGATGGCTTGAGGTGGTGGGTCAACTTTGGCTTGAGGTGCGGGTTCGGTTTTGCTTTTATCACTTTTCTTCTTGATCGTTAGGGTACCCGCCTTAACATGGTTTTCCGATAGCGCACCAGCTATAGTAATTGCATCCTCAAGGTTCTCAGGTTTGCTACTCATGACTGAGTCCCGAATTAGCATGGGTAAACCCCCGATGTATTTGTCGATTTTACGTTCGAGCGGGGTAACCAAATGAGGTACAAGGGTGCTCAATTCATGAAAACGGAGCGAGTAAGTGGCATTATCACCACTTTCTTGTTTCAATTCCCAAAATTCGGCTTCAAGCTTTTGGAGCTCGTGTTTGGGACAAAACTTCTTCATCATGAGTTCCTTAAGTTCGGTCCATGGAAGCGCCATGGCAATTTCCGCCCATTGGAGATGCATAACACTACCCCACCACGTAAGAGCAGTTTCCTCAAACATACTCGAAGCAAAATTAGTTTTCTTCGCATCAAGGCACTCGCACACTTTCCATCTTTTCAAACCATTGCAACAAGGTAGTCGCACAGTTCGTACCAAGGAATTTCGTTGGGTTAGCACCGGAATTGTTTATACAAGTAGGGAACGGGTGTGGGTTCAACGGGTACTACAACGGGTGGAGGTTGGTTTGCTTGCAAGTGAGTTAAGAGTTTGGGAATCACAGCGGCGACTTGTTCGGCTACTAAAGCGGCCATCTTGCGTCTAGAGTCCTTGCGGTAGTGGCATCGTAGCGGAGGCATTCTAAAAATTATAAAGAATTGTAGTGAGTTTGAGGGCATTGAGTTTAAAATAGAAGATGTATGTAACCATTTTTTTTACGTGAATCCTAGTGTCATAAGGATGAGAATGTTAGTAGAAATAAAGTTTATACATAAACCAAATGATAAACACGTATAATAAGTATATGTTTCAAAGTTTCGATAATTTAAAATTTGTATATAGTCGGAAAAATTGTACATGAACCACCATGATTTGATATTCCGAAAAAAAAAACAACAAAATTTCTTGTAAACATATATATAGTTGGGAAAATCGTACATGAACCACCATGATTTGATATCCCGGCAATAAAAACTTATGTAAAAGTAATATATATGGAGTCGAACATGTGCATGTATCACCGCGTCTTTCATGTTGTTGACTCAAATCATGATAATAACATACAATAAAACGGAGATACAACGAGATGTTAAAAACACTTGTCCAGGTATCACCGTGGCTTTTATGTTTTTAACACCAAAAATAAGGAGGCGACCGGAACTCTCGCATATGACAACTTAAAGTGTCGGCTCATATAACTCGAGTTGCTTGACCTAGAAACCAACACTAAACCCAATCATCCCAGGTAAGTAAATCACCTTCGATTCTTGGAATCTTTTTGTCAAATGATCGAATCAAGTGTTTCGTTCCCTACGGTCGTCACAAAACAAATTATAGAACCTAGCTTTAAGGAGATTGTAAACAACGAGATCCAAGTTAAGCTTGTGATCCATAAAACACAATATAAAAACTAATGTTTTGTTTTAAGGTAAAAATGCCTTAGAATACTATTGAAAGTGTGTGTATGTGTACATTTATGATGAGATAGATTTTTAAACAAGTTTATAAATAATTAATAAATGCAATAAACAATCAAGTAGGGTAAACACGTATGAGCACACGTATAGGGACCCTAGAGCATAAACTATATTAGGCTGTTACGTCTAACCACCTATCCTATAGTCGATGGCTATGATACCAATCTACACCCCGACCAATGAAGGCGGAAACGTCGAGGCGCGACATGATTGCTCATCGCACAATGACACTATAAAGTTACAATATTTAAACAACTCATTTAAATCCATATCATCATAAATAACATAACATTTGTTCATACAAAATGCCAAATAGATAGATAAACAAATAACTTGTTCTTTTATTTTCTAATATCCTAAAGCCAAGATAATAAGTTTCTTCAAGTAATCCAATCAAGCTAACATCAAACCTGTAACATTGCATAAAATAGAGTTTGTCAACACAAAGGTTGGTGAGCAATTTTCATAGTTTTGGACAATAAGTATATAGTATGAAATCCACAACTAGTATATGAAAACAATAAATAATAGCAACAATTTAGAGAATAAAACCGTCAATAAGAATACATTGACGAACCGTCAATAAGAATACATTGACGACAATAATGAAATCGTCAATAAGAATACATTGACGACACCTTTCTATATGGGGATACCATATATACTCGGAATTAACGTATGATCATACTTTGATGAGGCTACCTGCCTTAGCATTCAAGAGGCTACCCGCCTTAGCATTCAAGAATTTGCACATAATCATGTAAAGCATATAACACCAAATCGAGCATTTATTTAAGTAAACATATACAATACGTGTTGTGGTTTAAGACTTAAGTATAAATCATTTGAATTTGAATAAGTATGCAATGCCACCCCCAAAACGAAAGATGGAAAACGGGGGATGAAAAAGTACTCACATTAACAAGTAACTTGAAAGATAGTGTCGTGAATAATCGGAGAGATCGGTTTAACGAGCAAGACCTATATTAAACGGGTCTTGTGTTAGTAGGTAGTCTTGGAATGGTTAAAATACATGACAAATAAAGTAAATAAATAAAGTTTAGGATTTAAAATGTAAATATTTGAGAAATTAAAGAAACGAGTTTTGTAAAATAAGTTTACTCGAAACCGGGTCTCGGTATTCTATTCATTAGATTTTTTCTTTTTTTACTCAACCTATGTTAAGTAATAATGTGGGTTAAAATGCGATATTGCAAAACCTTTGGTTATAAGAATACCAAAACGAGGTTTAAACGAGTGTTCGGGTTTGTCGGTTCGAGACTTGATAATTGACCAAGCTCACAGTTAACTTCCCAAAATAATAATTGTTATGAGATAGCTCAACAAAATAAAAATAGACTTAACCAAGTATGTAGTTCTATTGTGAAGAACCTTAACGTTCGTTAAGCGAGTATACGACCTTATCGGTTCGAACTTGTTATAAGATCAAGTTGGTTACCGACATGCCAAGTATGTTTAGAAATTAACTAAAATTGATTTAAAATATAATCTTGAAGAAAAATATGAGTTTTGGTGGCTAAAAACACACTTGTGTGTTTTAAGCGAGTGAACTCGGTTTAGTTCGGTTTTTGGTTTGGTCCTTGACTCGGAATAAGACCGAGGATGGTTACCACATACCCAATTACCATGGAACTTGTAAAATAATAATACTCAAGTTTTACATTCAAAAAGTTAACAATAAAGCTTTTAAACAAAAGTTCGGTTTTTGGTTCGGTCCTTGACTCGGAATAAGACCGAGGATGGTTACCACATACCCAATTACCATGGAACTTGTAAAATAACTTATAAATAATAATACTCAAGTTTTACATTCAAAAAGTTAACAATAATGCTTTTAAACAAAAGTTCGGTTTTTGGTTCGGTTCTCAACTCGGGATGAAACCGAGGCTAGTCACAATATACCCAATACCATGGAACTTGAAAAATATGAAAAATAAACTAAAATATGTAAAATTTAAGCAAGTATAACAAGTTATATGGTTAGATTTGTTAAATATATAAACAAGGACTACAAAGTCCTCCATGTAACCTTGCCTTACTAGTCCGACATTTCACCCGGCCGAGACCGGAGAAATGAAAGACCGAAGGTAAACAAGGAGTGTATATTATATATATGTTGTAACATCAAGCTTTAAGTATTGAGAAGTTAGTTAAAATGAAAGATTAGCTTATGAAGAACAACCTTAGAATTCAAGAATTTGAGAGAGAAATGAAGAAATGAGCAAGCACAAATGAAGAAGATGGGTGTGTATATATAGGGTAAGTTGAATGGGTCTTTCATAAAGGGTGTTTCATGAAAATGGGTTGGTTATAAACCCAAGAAAGCACAAACTACAAATGGGTCCTTCAAGTCTCCATTTTGGTAGTTTTAGTCCCCGGAGTTCGTTTTGAGCATTTTCGGGGAATTTTAAGAACCAAAAAGGGTATTTTTTTTAACCCAACAACTATAAAACAAATATTTAACATACAATTCATCATTTTGATAATATCGAAAGGTTCGGGATACAAAACGGGTCGGGTTTACATTAAGAATACAAGTATAAAATAACCCGAAATTGACAAATGTCACACATCATGTTTTATTTATTTATACTTTTGTGTTTTTTTCTTTTGATATTACCATTAATATAAATATGTCTTTATATTGCATAATATTAAAATTTACCGCTCTCTCACCGTTATCCCATCGCGACAACCTATATCTCAATTAGCCGCCCTTGACCGTTATCCGATTTTTACCGCATCAACTGCATAGCCTCAAACACTTAACCTTTTTAATTAAAACATACCTTCTTGGATCTGATTTTTACCGCATCAACTGCATAGCCTCAAACACTTAACCTTTTTAATTAAAACATACCTTCTTGAATCCGATTTTGACTCGGATCTGATTCAATACGTTAATAATGCTACGTTTCTTGTCGTTTAGGTGAAGATCTAACAGAAACTCGTTTTAGTTCGGATTCAGATCTAGGCTAGAATGTAAAAGGGCATTTGTGTGTGTTTTGAGTGTGGGGAGGCAAGATGGAAATTATGAGGGTTTTAGGGAGGTTCAAGGGCGTTTATATACCCTTAAGCCCATGGACCTTAAGGCCCATCACCATCCCTTAGTCTGTGACATTTGTCAATTTCGGGTTATTTTATACTTGTATTCTTAATGTAAACCCGACCGTTTTGTATCCCGAACCTTTCGATATTATCAAAATAATGAATTTTATGTTATATATTTGTTTTATAGTTGTCGGATCTCAAAAAAAACACCCTTTTTGATTCTTAAAATGCCCCGAAAATGCTCAAAACGAATTCCGGGAACTAAACTACCAAAATGAAGACTTAAAAGACCCATTTGTAGTTTGTGCTTTCTTGGGTCTATAACCAACCCATTTTCATGAAACACCCTTTATGAAAGACCCATTCAACTTACCCTATATATACACACCCATCTTCTTCATTTGTGCTTGCTCATTTCCTTATTTCTCTCTCAAATTCTTGAATTCTAAGGTTGTTCTTCATAGTTTGACTCTCAAGGTCAAACTAAGCTAATCTTTCATTTTAACTAACTTCTCGATACTTAAAGCTTGATGTTACAACATATATATAATATATACTCCTTGTTTACCTTCGGTCTTTCATTTCTCCGGTCTCGGCCGGTTGAAATGTCGGGCTAGTAAGGCAAGATTACATGGAGGACTTTGTAGTCCTTGTTTATATATTTAACAAATCTAACCATATAACTTGTTATACTTGCTTAACTTCTGAATATTTTAGTTTATTGTTCATATTTGTCAAGTTCCATGGTATTGAGTATGTGGTGACTAGCCTCGGTTTCATCCCGAGTTGAGAACCGAACCAAAAACCGAAGTTTCGTTTAAAAGCTTTATTGTTAACTTTTTGAATGTAAAACTTGAGTATTATTATTTATAAGTTATTTTACAAGTTCCATGGTAATTGTGTATGTGGTAACCATCCTCAGTCTTATTTCAAATCAAGGACCGAACCAAAAACCGAACTAAACCGAGTTCACTCGCTTAAGACACACAAGTGTGTTTTTAGCCACCAAAACTCATATTTTTCTTCAAGATTATGTTTTAAATCAATTTTAGTTAATTTCTAAACATACTTGGCATGTCGGTAACCAACTTGATCTTATAACAAGTTCGGACCGATAAAGTCGTATACTCGCTTAACGAACGTTAAGGTTCTCCACAATAGAACTACATACTTGGTTAAGTCTATTTTGATTTTATTGAGTTATCTCATAAAATTTATTATTTTGGGAAGTTAACTTTGAGCTTGGTCAATTATCAAGTCTCGAACCGACAAACCCGAACACTCGTTTAAACCTCGTTTTGGTATTCTTATAACCAAAGGTTTTGCAATATCGCATTTTAACCCACATTATTACTTAACATAGGTTGAGTAAAAAAAGAAAAAAACTAATGAATAGAATACCGAGACCTGGTTTCGAGTAAACTTAGTTTACAAAACTCGTTTCTTTAATTTCTCAAATATTTACATTTTAAATCCTAAACTTTATTTATTTACTTTATTTGTCATGTATTTTATTTTAAACCCTTCCAAGACTACCTACTAACACAAGACCCGTTAATATAGGTCTTGCTTGTTAAACCGATCTCTCCGATTATTCACGACACTATCTTTCAAGTTACTTGTTAATGTGAGTACTTTTTCATCCCCCGTTTTCCATCTTTCGTTTTGGGGGTGGCATTGCATACTTATTCAAATTCAAATGATTTATACTTGAGTCTTAAACCACAACACGTATTGTATATGTTTACTTAAATAAATGCTCGATTTGGTGTTATATGCTTTACATGATTATGTGCAAATTCTTGAATGCTAAGGCGGGTAGCCTCTTGAATGCTAAGACAGGTAGCCTCATCAAAGTATGATCATACGTTAATTCCGAGTATATATGGTATTCCCATAGACGATTTCATTATTGTCGTCAATGTATTCTTATTGACGGTTCGTCAATGTATTCTTATTGACGGTTTTATTATCTAAAATGTTGCTAATACTTATTGTTTTCATATACTAGTTGTGGATTTCATACTATATACTTATTGTCCAAAACTATGAAAATTGCTCACCAACATTTGTGTTGACAAACTTTATTTTATGCAGTGCTACAGGTTTGATGTTAGCTTGATTGGATTACTTGAAAAAACTTATCATCTTGGCTTTAGTATATTAGAAAATGAAAGAACAAGTTATTTGTTTATCTATTCATTTGGCATTTTGTATGAAAGATTGTTGCGTTATTTATGGTGATATGAATTTAAATGAGTTGTTTAAATATTGTAACTTTATAGTGTCGTTGTGCAATGAGCAATCATGTCGCGCCTCGACGTTTCCGCCTTCATTGGTCGGGGTGTGACCTATATTTTATTTTTCAAGCCTACACTCGACTTATTATTATTCAACATAAATTAAATAATAACACATAATTTATTAAATAACAGCCTTTTATTATTTATTCATAAAAGTAGGATGTTACAAGTCTCAACTTCTTGAAACGGCTAAACTTTGTGTTCATAAAGGTAACTCTTTTACTCTGGCACCTACACCTATATTAACAAGTTAGTTAAACCTTCTAAACTTGCAGTCCGAACACATACCTTGGGGCCATGTTATTAATGTGCTCCACACATAGATGTAAAGCTTTCCATATTAAATTCAGAACACCCAATGTGATATTAAATGTGAATTGGGCATCATTACATGAAAGATTTAAGATGGAATCTAATCCCATCCCTATAGCTAACTTGTGTACAAGATATCTACCTAACTCTTTGGTTAATCTGCTAAGTTATTCTTAGTTCTAACAAAATCCACTGATATCACACCATTCATGATGAGCTCAAGAATCATTATGTGTCAAACACCTAAGTGTTTTGGTTAAAAATTATCGAAGCAACTTTGTCAACAAATCTGATAAACGAGGTAGTGTGTTATTCAAATAAGCGGTGAATAAATGTGTTAAAGTAAATGGTTGACACAAGATATAGCAAGGAAAAACCTTAGATCTTGGTGAGGATCATCGGAAAAAAACCTCGGGATGGGAAAACTATCCCCTGCCTCAGATTTATTAATAGTGAAAAAAGTGATTACAGCTTGAGAACTTGATGTAAACGATGACTGGAGTACAATTTATGTGTGTGTGAGTGTTTAGAATGTGTCCTACATCGTTTATCAAGCTCCTTTATAATAGAAGGTATTTTTACATATTTTCTCTTTCTAAACCTTTGAAATTACATATTTCCTCAAAATACAAGTTTTTAATGCAAAATGTACAACGCTCTTTAAGTATGGTTTAAGGAAATATGTAATTTCAAAGTTTAGGAAGGGGAAACATGTAAATGCCCCTATATAGAAATGAAAAATAACTAGGTATCCGACTAATCCTGAATCTCTAGCTCTTGTGACCGTTAGAAGACTCTTTCCTTCTTCCCACGTGTGTTTTGATTGGTCATCCTAGATTCAACTAAGAACTAGTCATACTAGCCATTTTAAGTTGATATATTCTATAGTAGTCTGCAATCAAAAATAAATATAAAATTGAATCGGTTATTTTAGAATACTGGAGCTTATTAGGAATTCTGGTTGCCGGGATATTTGTCAGGATCATTTAGGAGATAAAATGACCCCTACCACTAAGTGTCTAAACTTTTTATTGTACTCCTAACTATAAGCCTTAGCCAAGCTAGTTAGTCTCACATCACATTTTATGGATACAGGTGATCACGGTTTAGACCACAACAAAATATCATATATAAAATTTGCTTTTTTAATAAGTTACTGCTAATGCTACAAA
Source organism: Bidens hawaiensis (assembly GCF_021521415.1). Lineage (NCBI taxonomy): Eukaryota > Viridiplantae > Streptophyta > Magnoliopsida > Asterales > Asteraceae > Bidens > Bidens hawaiensis. Next base: position 1,432,422 of record NW_027491195.1, read on the forward strand.
CTCGTATTTCATTATTGAGTTATTAATGCAAGTTTATTTCTTTGATGCCCAAGATATAGGACCTCCCCCAAGAAAGTATATCCATATTGCATTTTTATAACAATTTGTTTCTCTTTTTCGTTTTCCTTACTAAATTCTAATTTTCATTTTTTCAATACATAGAATTGCCTAAATTGAAAGTCACTAATTAAAAATTTAAAACATAAGAAAACCACTTGTATTTTTACAAGTGCTCATCTTCAACCTTCCCTTAATCCCTTTAACAATCCTCCATGACATGCATATTATCATATAACTTAAACGTGTATGATTATGTATGCTTGATTTCGACTTGACAAAACAATATTCATCTTAATAAATTGTATTCAGACATCAAACGTTCGTCTTCAATCAAACACATGTAACCTCGTTCGTTAATGACCTTCAGTGACATTTGAAAAAGACTAATCTAAAGTGTGGTATTTTTCAAAACTCGACTAAACATTAGTCCTTCAACCTATTATCTAATAATTTCTGATAAACTAAGTAATATTTCACCTCTTTTTACACATTTGACCAAGCTTAAAACTCAATAAACCATCGACAACAAATATAAAACGTGGCATGCAATATTCCACGTAATAAGCCTACTCAAACGGCATTTCTTGACCAGTCCTTGTCACAAGATTTGAATATCACCCACATGTCATTTTACCCAATCAAAACGTCACCTCATTCACACAAACCCTAGGACACGTGTCACTCCTCAATCTCCACCGTACCGACATTCCACCTGTCATCTCATCTCATCTCACATCTATAAATACTCTCGCATCCACCTTATACTCCAAAAAACTTCACCACTGTTACATTAACATTGCAATCACTCACCCTAGCCATGACTGCGTTTCGAGGTCGTAAAACGATGTCGTCGTCATTAAACGTTTTGAAAGAGATCGAGACGGATCAGGAAAGCAACGCCTCTTCGGAGGATATGGAATCATACTCTCCGAAGTCTGTCGTTGTGAAAAAAGAGGTCAGCGCTTCGCACGTTAAAATTAATAATCCGATTTTGCGGATTAGGTCCGAAGATCGAAAAATTGGGGAGGATATAGGCAAAGGGTTTGTTACGAAGCTTGTTAACGACCGCGTGGATGTCACGTTAGTTTCGCGGCCAACTTCTCCTCTTGGTGGGAAGACGTCGGCCACGCACTAAAGGTTTGTGGGTTGTAAGTATAATATTGTGCATCTGAGCATGCCTGCTATGCGTTTGCCGTGCCGGTGCAGCTAGACTGTAATTAAGGCTTCGTCTGATTACATATGTCGTGTTAGTTGGTTAGTTAGGTTGAGTGTTGGTTGAGATGAGTGTTACGTGTTTGAAGTTCTTGTTTTATGTTTTTGTTATCGAAGTTTAATTAATTAATCTATATCTATGGTAGCTTATCAAAATATCTATATATATTGCCGATTGAGTTATGTTAACGTCTTTGTTGTCTTATTCATATATATTCAAAACAAGTACAAATAACAAATGGAAGTAGGACAGCCACAGCCGAGCCAGGTGTAAAAATAATTAAATAGTCTGTACAGTCATGTGTCCATGTGTCTTTGTTTAAAATTTTCTTTTGAAAATATTGAAACTTGGTTAGAAACCGTGTATCAACCACGAGCTAAGATATAACTTATGTATTATTAGTAAGATATAGTCAACAATTGAGTAAAAATAAAAGTTATAACTTAGGTACAGGTCAGATATCGTTAAAAAAATTGAGTAATAATATAAAAAGAACGGGTCTTATTACAAAAATTAAGCTAAGATATAACTTATGTATTATTAGTAAGATATAGTCAACAATTGAGTAAAAATAAAAGTTATAAGTTAGGTACAGGTCAGATATCGTTAAAAAAATTGAGTAATAATATAAAAAGAACGGGTCTTATTACAAAAATTATATATGTGAAACTTTTATATTCTAATTATATATATATATATATATATGTGAAACTTTTATATTCTGTTCAATCCTTGTGCACTCGAATTTCTCACTTACAAAATTTTAAATAGATGCTTTGATAAAAATAATGTCACCCATAACTATATCATTAAAAAAAAATAATGTCACTCATAGCTATATTATTAAAATATAAGTATGTCTTTCTAGTTACGGTAACTACGGCAATAGAATATGGATGTTGACTAATAACGGTATATGTGTAGTTTTTGTGTTATAAACATTATTTGTCAAGTTTTATTAAATTAAGGATATGCAAGTTTAGTTTTATTAAATTAAGAACTTTTGTGATTTTTATGCAACATTCGAGAATTATTAAATAATAATAAGGTTTATTATTATTAAATGGACTTATTTAAAAAGTATATAACAATAATATGGTTTATTATTATTAAATGGACTTAATTATTTTAAATAAGTAACGTTATAGTTGTTTTTTGTTTTTTAGAAATAAACATGAAGTTAGGATAGAATGATAAGTCTAAGGTTTATGGGCTTGAGGTGCAAATACCTCTTAAACCTCTCTAAATCCTAAATCTCATATACCCCACTCTTCTATATTTGTCAAACACACACTTTTCCTAGTTTTGGATCAAAGATTTACAAGAAAAAATTCGAATCATTTATGTTACAAAACATCCAAGAAACAAGAAACGTTCAATATCGAGTCGGGTTCAAGGTCGTATTTCAAGGTATATTTTAGATAAAAAAAAAGTTTGTTCGTTCATGTTCGGTTCGTTAGGGATTTCAAGATCTAGCTACCATGTTTTATAAATCGATAAAGGTTCAAGCTTTAGTCTAGAAGAATTAGATTCTTGAACTAACGATGATAATAACGGTAATAGTAGTAATAATAATAATAATAATAATAATAATAATAATAATAGTAAGGTTAATAACAAATAATAATCAATGAAAGCAAAGAAGAAAGGATACTGAATATAAGAGGCAATTAGATGGATCAAATAACATCTGACTCTGAGTGTTGTAGTGGAGTGGTTAAGGCATGGTTTTAAGAACTGAAGGTCTAGGGTTCGAATCCATAGCTATATCTATTCACATATCATTTTTGTGAAAAATGAGAGAAGGGATTGGCAAATGGGAGATACAAGATTGGAATGCAAGATGAGAATGCGAGATGCAAATTGGACTTAGCATGCAAATAAGAAACACTAGCTGACCCTGTTAGCTCAGTTAGTGAGAAATCAGTTAAGTTCGTTAAGTAGGTTAAAGTAACTATGCAAACTCCGTTAAATCTAATAAACCAAGTTAGTACCAATAACCCCGTAGGTCCGTTAGACTTAACCAACAAGTTTAGTTTTCAATTTAACTTCGTTAACCAAGTTAGTTTAGTTCACTAACTTGGTTAGTTCTGGTAGTCAGTTATGTGGTTAATTAACGCATGTATATGTTAAACAGTTAGCTGTACTCAGTTAAAAAAAGGGATTACAGTTAATTTGGAACGCTTAAGGATCCATGTGAGTTCTAGCCCTCTTTCTAACTTTAAACGTTTTGGGGTTGTATGCATACTCAAGAAAGAAGATAAGAGATGAATGTGACATGCTTTATATGAGAAAGTAAACATGTAAACTAATAATAAATATACTTAACTATTTTATGTTAATTTATATCAAGAGTGTGAGCAAGTCATGACCTTGACATCAAGGTGATCGTAGTACTTTATACTTGTCCACATCATGAATGCTCGTAGGTAGTATGCAAGTGCTTATACGATAGTTAGATTTTTCTGCTATGGATATATGTAGATGTTTCATTTGTGGACATGATAGTGTGTTGTAGTGGAAAGGAAAGCACGAGCATAAACACAATAAAGGACTAAAAGCCTATAATCTGTTTAGGGCATGTGCTATTAGATAATGTGGTCTAGCTATAGATGCAAGGTATTGAATGTGGACTTAATATGCGTGTATGTGATCTAGTTATAAATGCAGGGTATTGATTAATAGAATAATAATATATGTGGAATATGGTTTAGTTATGGATACTTTGGTAAGGTGGTCCACTTATGGATACTAAGGTAAGATGATCCAGTTATGGATATTATGGTAAGGTGGTCTAGTTATAGATACAAAGAATAATGTGATCTAGTTATGGATACGATGGTAAGGTGGTCCAATTATGGATACAATGAATAAGTGGTCCCATTAGGGATACTAAGTGTGGTAGCTAATAAATATGTTCATATATGTGGTATGGTTGCAAGGTATAGTAGTTAATGAATGCATAGATGTACATTATGTGATTTTATGGTCCAACTATGGATACTAGTAAGAGAACATGAATGAACGGCGTGCATGCTCCGATATGCATGAAGAATGCAAGATAAGAATGTAAATGAATGTGTAAGAATTGAAGGTTATGCTAAATGTAACTTGGATATGAAAGAGTCACATGTCAATCGTGTAATTGACCATTTATGTAAAGTAAGACATGTTAGAACTCACTCAACGTGTAGCTGACGTTTAGTATGCATATAGGCATAGGCGAATTTAGAATTTTTTCTAGGGGGGGGGGGGGGGGGGGGGGGGCGGGGCACAAAATAGATCACGTAAAAATGGGTTTGGGTTAAAGGGAACAAGGTCGGCTAAACATTCTAGAGGCTCAAAACTTTCAGGGCACATGAGAGAGGGTAAATTGGTCTTTTACACACCACTCTTTAAAAGTTAAAATATATATTAAGTTGCAATTTGAACCCACCTCTTAATTTATCACACTACCACCATGCACCATCATCATTATTACGAACACCATCACACTTATTTACGTATAGTGGCTAAGGTTAAACTTTTAAATTGAGGTTCTGAAAATATAAATTAAGTTTTGACTTTTAGATTTGGGGAGTCCAGCAAAATAAAACTAACATTGTTCATATCTAATAAGTTAATACTTACAATCAGAAATCATGAATTTTCTACCAGAGAGTAACTAATTTACTTTTACATCTATGAATGTATAACCTTTTTTGTTTAAACCAAGCATTATAAAAAGAAGGTTTATTAGATTTTAATAATCCCTATTGACTGGTATTGGTCGATAATAATCCCTATTCATTTTATCACTGCTGACAGTCTCAAATTTAAAAAAGTTGCCCCCCAATGGTCCCAGGTTAAAAATAACTTAACGGAGTTATACTTTTTTCCGAATTTCAAACTTTTGTTTTAGGTTTTTGTTCGGAAATAGGATGCGAGTCGATTATTATAAAACTTAGCTCGAAACGGTGATCCAAACGACTTGATTTTTGTTAATTGTAAGTTCAAACAACCGAATTGAAGCATTGTTTCGTCGTTTTGGAGCACCGTTTTGAACGAAGCTTTATATCAATCGACTCGTATCCTCCTTCCGATCAAAAACCTAAAACCTTAGTTTGAAATTCAGAAAAAAGTATAACGCCGTTAAGTCATTTTTAACGAGGGGCCATTGGGGGCAAATTTTTAAATTTGGGACTGCCAGCGGTGATAAAATGAATAGGGATTATTATCAGTTAATACCAGTCAATAGGAATTATTAAAATCCAATAAACCTAAAAAGGATATGACGATCAAGTAGCTTAATAATCTATCAAATAAAATAAACTAAAGCTACTTTCTTTTTTCATTAGATTAGTAAACACTTGTTAAATTCAAATCCTTACTTTGATACTAGATTAGAGGCCACCGTCTTAATTTTGCCAAAGTTAAAACAGAAAGAAGTGTTATTGTAAAAGTTTTAGTTTTCGCTGCCAATCGTATGTGCTTCCGTTGTAACAAACTGAGTTTACGAGTAAATCCAACGTTAAAGTGGGGCTCCTTGGTTTGGGGCCTATTTTACACAACACAAGATCCCACCGGTTATTTAGTACTCAAAATTATTGTTATAAGTTTCTTTCATTTGATTTAGGGTTGTTCGGAAAGTGCTAAGTCAATAAGAAATTTGATCTAGAGGCTGTTTGGCAAGTGTGGAGCCAGTATGAAATCTGAATGGTTAAGAAACTTTGAACCAATAAGTGCTAAGCCAGTAAGTGTAGTTTGGTTGGTCATATGAATGATTATACAAAATAACTATTTTACCCTTCTAAACTATTTTTTGTGTTAAATTCACTGAATTGTAATGAAACCCATGAAACGGGTCACAATTAGCGAACTAAAATGAAAAATGAAGAACGGGTAAAAATATGATGCATCAAAATGAAGCATGTCAAACGATCACAAATTGTACATATACATGAGTCACTAATAAGAGTTACAAGTACACGAGTTAATAAGCATCCATCAATTTACAAAAGAGCATTTATACGGGAAACAAAACTCCCGCTAGAAGATGGCCAACAAAGAGCAATTACTTCTTTTTCCTCCAAATCATGTTCAGGTTGACCAACAACTTAATCCTTTAGTTCAGATCCTATAACATTTTAATTTATCAATTTTAAATAAAAAGAATAATAATTATTTGGGAAATATATATACTTGCTGTATAACGGCAATGTTGCATAAATAATATAAAGGTGGAAGTAAACACAATTTTCTAAGTTGATAATAGTAGTAATATATTTATAAAAGTTTCTTATTAGTTAAAAGTTGTTATAATAATAAAAATAAACTTGGTGTAAAAAAAGTAAACAAAACTAACTTAGGTTTAGTGACACTTTGTTAAACAAGAGAAAGTGGAAGGACTTGGTTGCAAATCTGGAAACTTCCTTTTTCGTTGGTTAAATCAGGTGTGCATTGACTTGAGTGTGTGCGCGCGCATGGGAGAAAAACAAAGGGGGGGGGGGGGGGTGGGGGAGAATGGAGCTCGATGGTAGAGCTAAATTCAAGTAGAAATTCGCAAACTTTCTTGAGTTTTTAAGGACTTCATAGAAAAATATAGAACTAATGATTCTTGTGATTTATATATGGTTGAATAATCTATGTGTTTATAAATAGAAATCATAAACTTCAATTTTATTAGTAGGTTGTTAAAATATATGAATGCCTATAGATGCACATGCAACTCTTTGATGCATGTTTATTGGATGTTTGTATCTAATGGATTTGAGGCTAGCTTAACTTAAAATCATGAGGATTTTGTTGAGATTGATATATGCAATTTAATGCATGTTTATTTACTTTAATTAAACCTATGTTAATTATTTGGAATGCATTAGAATGATAAAATGATTAGATTAAATACTTGAACTTGTCTGCTCCCAATATGTTTGATGAAATGCCTCAATGAAAAAAATTGTAGAAAATAATCAATTTGGTGCTAGTTGTTTAATAGATTCTCGTGAAAGCATGATTTACTTTCATCGGATCATGTATAAATAGTTGCATTAAAGATACGGTGTGATTGAAGAATCCATGTGGAATTATATTATATATATATATATTAAAATGCATCAATATATAGTGTTCATCAACAGTAAACAAGATAAGCCTACATGATTGTCTCACCTCCTTCTTTATGGTTATGATTTTATCTTCGATGATTTAATTTCGCCTATGATTCGATGATAATAATTTTCTCTTGCGCAACCATTTTTTGGCTTTGCTCGGTTTTGTGTTTTAGCGGAATTTTGACTGATGGACTGAACTTGAGTGCCTTTTGAAATTTACAGGTTCTAACTCCGAGATGAAACCCTTAGGATTTGTTTGTTCGATGATTCTTAGATTTAATACCATGGAAGGTATTTATTTATTTTGACCATTAATTTGTTCGATTTTGAATTTTTGTTGTTTACGCATAGGGCTAGACCAAGCGAGCGGACGCTCGAACTCGGCTCGAATTGAAACCGAGCGGCTCGGATCGGTTCGAATTTAAGTAAACGAGCAGAAAAACGTTGCTTGAACTCAGCTCGAATTGAAACCGAGCGGCTCGGCTCGGCTCGTTTTTGCTCAGATTGGAATGAAAAATACGAGGCAACTAATCTTTAGGATGGAGAGAAACATGTAATTAGCCATTAGTGAGCGATTCCGGCGGCGGTTATGGTTCTCCGATTCAGCGACGTGCAGTGTGGATAGAGAAGAGTGGAGCCGCGGCATGGATTGTGACGGTGACGACCTGATGTTGTGATGGTGCTGATTTGAATTGATGCAGGTTAGCATTTAGGGATTTGGTTCACATGAAATTGTTGAAGTGGACTATGACGGCGTGGCTGTGGATTCATGGAACATAGGTTATATTGTGAAAGTTTGTCTTTAGGGTTTATTTTGTTGATGCAGGTTATAGTGATACCACTGCTGTGATGTATTATTATTTTTTATCTTTTTGATATTTCAAGTAAATATAATTATGTTAAATATAATTCAATGTTTTAATATTACTTATAAAATTAAATATATATCTTTGTACATATATAATTCTAACTCTGTATATATATATATATATATATATATATATATATATATATATATATATATATATATATATATATATATATATATAGGGAGAGGATCAAGATAAAATTCACACATTTAGAGAGAAAACTAAAAAACTCTTAAATAATTATTTTTAACTAAAAATAAAAAAATATTTTCAAAATTCTGTTTTAGCCATTATTCTTATATTTTTTTATATTTCACTCGAAAAATATAAAAAAAATAAATAAAAAAAACCCTCTGTAATGCACATATACTGTGCGATACCGTTGTATTACACATGTGTATTACTATGTATTTTTGAGTTTAATAGTGTTTTATTGCATATATTCAATATTTGTGTATTGTATATGTGTAGTAGTATTGTATTATATGGAAAAAAATAATAATAAAATAAAAGTCGATGTGGTGCACATGTGCGTTAATGTTGTATTGTACATACGTACTAATGTGTATTCGATGTGTGTATTAGTCTTATATTGCATATATACAATAGTGTGTATCAAATATGTACAATAGTGTTGTATTTTATGCAATACAAACACTTTTGCATATACGCAATGCACACTATTACACATGCGCACTACACCGACGAGGTTACCGACAAGTTTTTTTTTTTTTTAACCAATAACAACATATAAGAATAATGGAAAAAAAAAGAAACCTCAAAAAAAAATTTTTTTAAAAGTTAAAAATAGTTTTTTAGAAGTTTTTAGGAGTTTTTAAGTTTTTTCTTTAAGAGCAGTTTTCACTAGAACCCACCCCTATATATATATATATATATATATAATAAAACAAATTAAAAATATTCGAGTCGAACCAAACCGAGCGAACCCTTGCTCGTTGCTTGGCTCGTTTACAAACTGAACCGAGCAGAGCGGCTCGTTTACAATCGAGCGAAAAAACGAGCGAGCAGTTTCCGAGCGATTTCCAAGCGAGCGGCGAGCGAGTTCGATCGGCGAGCGGTTTGGATGGCCCTAAATTTACGCATATGTTTTATAAGTTGCAATTCAGTTTGCCTCTATGATGTTCTTCTGTTGAAATTAATTGTTGTTTTTGTGCTAAATTTTTAACTGGAATTGGGGAAATGTGACTGATGGTTTAATTTATTGTTAACGTTTGGTGTTAGATCTTTGAAGATGTACACTGCAAGAGAAAGTGACGACGAAGGGAGAGAGAGATGTTTTAAAGATAGAGGGTAAAGACCACCGGCTAGGGTTCGGTAGCCTGCCCTTCACAAGTGAACCACCGTTTACAGGTTCTGTTCTCTCTTTAACAAACCAGTAATCCTGTGGTTGTAACTATTACAGAGCTTGCTCACATTCTCTGTCCATGTGTGTGTAGTTGAAAACATTTTTTTTTATGGTTGCAGTTCATATACTTCCTGAAAGACCCACTTGAATATGATGTCAAGTATCATGTATCTTTTCTTAAATCTTTTCAACCATCACAATTAGAACTAACCTTTGACTTTCAAGGACAAACCTATCACCTACCATTTTCATAACTCCTATGGATCTGCTACAAATTTAAGAATATATTTGCACTTTAATTTGTGTGAAGTTTTGGATCTAAGCTGAGTAACTCTTTTGAAGAGTAGACGATATTTCAAACAGTCATTGCTTTAACAACAGGCTAATAAATTTACATATATTGGATTTTGAAGACTCTTATTCTTATCTGGACAAGAAGACTTTTGACAGAGGAGCCTTATGAGTGGCACAAAAACAGCCTAAGTGAAGATGGCAAGTTACTTGGACCTTATCTTTGTGAAGTTTGTCATCAAACTCAAGCTGCTGCAACTGTTGCTTCCTCAATTGCTGAGATGGTTTGTGATTGTTATATTAGACACAATTTTGTTAATGCCATAAGTGCATTGTTTGAAAATTATTCGGGCTTTTTTTTACACTTTTTGCAAACTAGCGTAATTAGGAAACTAAGGTAATTCTTTGCAGGTTAGGGTGAATGACCAACAAACATGTCGAATACAAACAAAACATGACACCAACTCGCCCCTCAGCAGCGCGCGGGTACGGGATTACTAGTTTATATTGATATGGTCTTAGACCTGTGTATACTAAAATGTTCATTTGAGTTGCTAGTATGTTGAAGAATTTGAAGTTAACAAGCCGGTGAAACAAATCATGTTCAACTCATCCCACAAGCAAAGGTGAGTATCTCGTATACTCTAGATTAGCAAATGTATAATACACTTTATGCATATATTAAACGGGATTTGACAAAATGGTAAATTCTTATTTCATAGTTCACATTGCTAAGATAATAGGTCATTATTATTGATGTTGGTATAATAAAGTATGTTAGATGGGAATTTTGACCCGCTAGTAGGAATATAATGATAATAGTATGTTTAAATAGGAATCGGCTAGTTAATTGATAACAATAATACAAGCAAAATGAGTATAACTAGTATGACCTGAAATAACCGCTATAACAATAGATAATAATAACAATAATAATAATAATAATAACATAATAATAATAACAATAATAATAACAAGTATATATGAGTACATATAAAAAGTTTACGTAAACAAATATAGGTATAATTCTATATGCTATGCAAGTAATAATAAAGAAACATGAAAAGGCGTGTCTTGACAACCAACATGTATTTATTCCTTTTGCTTTTGACACTTTTGGTTTCCTCGCGCCTGAAGCTGTGGAGCTACTTACCCGTGTTCAACGGGTCATGCATAGTAATGTTATGACTCCAAGATCAGCAAATATAGTTTTTAAAAGATTGGGTTTTGCGATTCAAAAAGGGGTAGCGGCGCAGCTTGTTGCCCGCTTGCCTTCTGTTTCGATGTAATCCAATAAACAATTAATATGGCAATTATGAGTGGATATAAAGAAATAATTAATCACTAAAGAACTAGTTTTCTTTCAAATTTAAACTCTAACATACATATATACGTTACCCACAATACTCAAATAATTATAAAATAAAAGTCATAACAGAAAATAAGAAAATAAATAAACCAAAACATAGAGGGAAAAACAAACAAACAATTAATAATAATAATAATAATAATAATAATAAAGTAAATATTTTATGTGGTGGAGGTTTCAAACCAGTACACTCAATTCATTTGACCAAAATATGCAATTATTGTCTCCCTTCTCCATTTTTCTTTTCTCTGAACCTTCAAATCACAACAAATTTCTTCCAGTTGGTTAAGCAACCAGATGAAATCAGGTAATCATATGTTGAGACCATATCTTGAACAATTATGCATGTCTCATAAGATATTTTGGCTCCAACAATACTGGCTATAAATATATATCTTGCCTCAAACCACTCATCACTTACTCACTACCAATCATCTAAGATGACCGACTTTATTTTCCGGTAACCATTTTAACCATCTCCGACCAACCCGTTTTCATACTATATAACCAAAACCGACACCACCACTCAACATCTCCATCGTATACTGTCGTAGCTGAGCATTAGAAATACCACATAAACTACCGCAGCCGACGACCACCGCCACCACTGCAACACCACCGACACCGACGTCTTCCGCAGGTAGCCAAACCCCTCCTCATGTCTTCGTATACAGATTAGTTCTAGATAGTTTAAACATGTGTTGATATGGACATAGGAGAAATTGTTCTATAAATGTTTTGTAAAATATTAAAATATGTAACTATGTTTATAAACAATGGAACTCTTCACTCATGTTTAATGATAACCAATCTCACATAATAATATGATCAAGCTTGTTCGCATATTGGTAAATAACCGCACACCTGGGGTTTGAACCTGACTCACGAATGGTTCTTTTAATAAGTTCTTTTTTATGTTTAGAAACCAACCACTTGGATAGCCCAGGCACGTACCTCATTACTTCATGAACTAAGTGTACTGATTATCATGTTTAGAGTTACTTTCAATATAATTAGAAGAAACTTAGTTGGATATGAAAGTCTTAAAAAATTAAAGTATAGAATATTTCATGAATTCTACTTATAATTTAGTTAGTGCCTCAACATTTAAAACATTGTTTAGTAGTAACCTATTATTTTATGAACTAAAACTCTTATAAAATTAATAGAAATATAGACTTACAAACTATGTATTTAATCTGCCACTTTCGATAAAGTAATAATTAACATAACTATATGTACATTTATAAGGAAAAATAGATAAAACTTGAAAATAAACTTAGAGATTATTATGGCTTAAACCGAGTATAAATGGTCCCAACATATAAAGATTTAAGTCCACCAAAATCTGAAATTTAATTACGTGATCAAAGTCTAATTATTTTTACAAACACTAATACTTCACAAACTTCTGATCTTTGAAAGAAATATTAATTTAATGTAAAGCTAGAAATATAAATCTCACATGAACTACTTGTAGGTCTTTAAAACTCCTTAAAAGAGCAAGTCCGACTCTAGCGTAAAATTTCATTTAAGGTACGGATCCTAACCCCCCTCCTTATCGTTGCTATATTATATTCGTTTGTTATAAACCCTGTTGTTGTTATTATATATATATATATATATATATATATATATATATAGGTATTGGTTCATTTCAAAAGTATTTTTACAGCAAGAAGTGCAAGAAGTCCTCTTAACCAATCAAATAATTTCCTTTTGTTTTTCTATTTATTTAATTGCATGGGTAGTTTAGTAAAAATCCAGTTTTTTTATATTTAGTAACTAATTACTAATGGAACAGTTACAAATTACTTTTTTCTTTTTCAAATGTTTTTTTTATTAAAAGCTATATTATTCAAAGCATGTTGATAATCAAACCATCTTGTTACTAGAATCACAGTATAGCATGTGTTTATCCCAGATTCTATTTGTGTTCTTCATCCAGATGAAGAATTTTTAAACATTTTGATGTGCCATAATAAACGAACTTGTATTTGCATTTTCAGATGAATTATTCACAGATACAATTGTTTAATAGTCCTATATATATGCATCATTTGTATGTGTAGGTGATTAACAACTGATGAAGTACACGCATGCCCAACCTATGTGGGTCGTGCCATATACATACATATCCGTTTTCAGGTGTAACATTCAAATACATACATCATATTACATACAAAACTTAACATAATTTCTAAACTTTATATTACAACTAGCATATAAAAGTAACTTACAAATATAAGAGCATCATAATTGCATAAAATTCCATATATCATATATCAAACATTATAAACAAAACAAAATTCTCTTACGTTTACTTCAACAATTTATATACAATAAACAATCTACACATAAACGACTTCATACTAAGATTATGAATTCATCACATTAAACAAAAACGTTTGAGTACAAACTTTATCCAACTTTCATAAACAGGTCATAAACACTTGACCAACTAGTTTAACATAAACGAAAACAAGATGTGAAAAAGAAAATGGCTTAAAACCACCAAAACACTTGACCAACCGGTATCTTATTATCTTACTACTCTTGGGTCAGCCTAACACTCATTAAGATTCTAAAACCTCCAAAATATATGATATTTTCGTCTTTATGTCCGAAAACATAATCTTCCTCAACGATGAATTATTAAGTACCACCTGCAAAAAAAAATCACACTTAACAGGTGAAATCTTGGTAAAAAAACAAAACAAAAAACAAAAAAACATACGGACACAAAACATGTGTAACAAATTCACCAATGAAAATGCCTATTCATAATCTTTAAACTAAAAATGGCAACAGTTATGTAACTAATATATATCCAACACAAATATGGAGAACTCATACAAACTTACAAGATTTATTTTAACAAAAATAATTAAACATCCTACACGAATAACTTATAAACATTTACAGAGTTAATTACTACATATGTAGTATACATCTTAACAGAACAAGAAATCATACACAGATTCACTAACTAATACCTACGCAACTGGTATATGTCCTACACAGTATAAATTATCATATCTTGTTTTTAAGTAAAAAAAAAAGGTAAATTATATGACATCATAAATTGTACTAACTACGTTTCTACCCGCAAGTTGCTGCGCGCGGGCGTATAGTTTGGTATTTTCAGTTGGTTAACGTAGCTGTTTGTTTCTCAAAATGTGTAGTTCAATTATCACAAACAAAGCCGAATGATAAGACAAACCCTATATATGAACAATCAAGTGACGAACCTATACAGTTATTGAAAACGCATAAATGCTTATGTCAAAATAGACAAAACTAAAGGTAAACAGTTGAATTTTGCGTTTTAAATTAAAAACAAACATTATAAAACACTTGTTACATATGCTCAGATACGAAAACTCAAGAAACAATTTTGTTAGATCAGCTTAAAATTGCATTTTGAGGCAAGGGTAGTAAAATGTTGATACATAAATAACTAGCATAACATAAAGTCTTAATATGATCCATTCAGCCGAAAAAAGTAAGCAAAACAAATATACCTTTAAAGAAAATTATAATGGTTACAGTGCAACTACTATAAAAGAAGAGCATTACCATATTGTACATAAAGCACAACAACATACACTATTGATTAATGGTAGTCACATGTGAGACAATGTGATCTTGGCAATTAATAAGTTTTAATTGAGGTAAATTAGTGTAAAAACTTCTTAAACTGGCTTTTAAGTTTCGCATCCAATTATGAAAATCATACGCATTTCTACTTAAACATATGCACATACACATATGACATAAATCCTGCACAAACAATCTAGTCATACACATAACAAAGATTCCCTAAACATAACCTCCTTCATAACAGACATCTTCAGTTAACACAACCAAATTCCCATCTCTCCCTTCTTTCACATAAACATGGTCTCTACACCTAATTTACATAATAAACTACATTTACCACAATCACAATTCCTATATACATCATAATAACCTAAACTACAATAAAATGGTATTATCCATTAGTTTATATTGGCATCAACATGTATTGAATACGGAGTATACAGCATACATATTTACATACAAATAACATGTAAAAAACAATAATAATTTCTCACCAACTAAATATTGTAGTTATGTACACCCACGAAAATTATTACCCACTATAGCACATAGTTGATTCGTTAAGTGTCTACATCATTCTATGTTGTACCTACACATGAATTGAGCATACTAATGTGGCATCATACCTACACATGAAATAAGCATATCTACACAAGAATCGAGCATGCCTACACATGAAACGAGCATACATACACAAGAATAGAGCATGCCTACACATGAAACGAGCACACCTACACAAAAATCGAGCATACCTACATAAGGATCGGGCATACCTACACAGCAATCAGACATGCCTACATAGGAAATATTGAATGGATCTATGTAACCATAATTTTCACATCCTTAACATACTTCAAAAATCCAACCAACACAATAAAGATACAACGTAGACAACATACACAAAAAAGACATAATTTTAGTCTAGCGTATTTTTATCTCCATGTTGAATACTATGCAGATAAATTGAATGGATGTATCTAACCATAATATCAAAGAGAATAGGTGAATTGATAAAAACACACAAAAAAATCAACTTACCTTGTTCAATTCTATTATGACCTGTAGCTTTCAAAACCCCCAAATTCGAGCAGACGAGAACGAAGATGATTAGTGCCGCCAATCCATTTCTTTAAACCCTACATCACAATTCAATCACTTTAAGAATGAAGATTTCGTACACCATAGAAACTTTAACAATCTTGGAAATAATCAATGACGAATTGACTAGGGCATAAAAAAGGGGATCTCAACAGAATCTACATTTTGGACGAGTTTACCCTTTTTATCATTAAACCGGAGATCAAAACATCTAGATAATTACAAAATTACCATTGTTTATTTTAACCATTGATTATACTTAATCAATGGTTAAGATCTACTTCTCGCACTTCTCGTTGTAAAATCACTTCTCGCATGAACCATATATATATATATATATATATATATATATATATATATATATATATATATATATATACCTTTGGAACTCCTAGCGTTCTTTGGCAACTCGATTCATTTGGCCGTCCGTTCGATTCATGTTCTGAATTATGATTTGTTATTTGACTTAATAGCATGCGATGGAATTATTGCTACATTGTACTCATTATTGCATGCTTCAATGATAATGATATGATTAGGTATTTGCTTTAACGCTTCGAGAGTGTGCTTTGGATATGTTGTTGTAGTATTGTTTCACTACTTATATTCTGTTACCCTGAGTATGTTCCTATTTGTGGGGGTGACCACAAGCACGACATTGCGGCATCGATGGCGTGGCACCGGCCGTGACGGTGAGCCTAAATCATGGCGTCTCCTTAGTACTTGTGAGGTACATGAGGCCATTAGGAGGCGTATGGACTGGTCCTAGGATATATATATATATATATATATATATATATATATATATATATATATATGAGTATGGTGGATGGTGTGTGATGCCGACGCTCCATTGCACGTTCGGCATATAGGGTCTGCAGCTTTATGTGCATGTTTGTAAGTAATAAATTAAGAATTCGTCTGACGGGTACATTCATATGATACGATTTACTTTATTGGTTTGCTTTACTGTGTGTGGTATCATCTTATGTTATGTTATTGTTTGATTCTTGTTAACTCATTATTATTGTTACTTATGCTACTTTATCCGTACTGGACATTCGGCTCATTCCGTAAATCCTTTTTCTTTAGCAGGTTCACAGGTTACTCTGGGCGGGGTGTGAAGAGAGGAAAAAAAAGAGGGAAAATTGAGCTCTAGGACTTTTGGATTTGCAAAGTTAGTAGTCTATGCTAGCTTGTCAGGAACTGACTTTATGTAATAAATAATTAGACCTAGGGCTTTGTAATGTTGTTTAACTTATGGAATTATGTCCTATGTTTTGATATCTATGATAGTGACACGTCACACTTCCGGGGTGGGGTGTTACATGACCCGTTTGCGAGTTTTGTGGTTATAGATTTTGCAAAGATTTGAATCACAAAGTGGAAATGTGATGAACTTGCATTACTACCAAGTAAAAGAAACGAAAGTATTATATAAAATGGTCGAAACTTGAAAGGATAACATCACAACTTGCAAGCTAAGTAAGTTGACCATTAGTAATAATTATTAAGGAATAATATTGGTGTAAATATCTTGGTTAATGAGGTTAAGGACCCTATTGTGTGAACCTAGCAGGGCCGGATTTGGGCCTGTGCAGGTTGTGCAACCGCACAAGGCCCAATCCAGGAAGGGGTCCATAATTATTCTTCTATTCTGCAGCTATAAGTCCAAGTATAAATGACTAGCCCAAATATTAAATGTAAAGACCCAGATCCAAATAGTCTTTTCAATCCAGAAGGCCCGAAAGCCCAAAAGGTTTTGCCCATAGTTTGTTTGTTTATTATTATTATTTTTTTATGAACTATGTTACATAGTGATCTTAGTTTTATTTAGATTTTCTTATTTTTTTAACTCTTTAATTCAATTCAAGTATTCAACTGGATCACTTTACATAATAATATATGACATTTATATATTCTTTTATATATTTATGTCATTCGATGTCAAAAAGAAATAAGAAAGTAATCTATGATATATAATTACAAAGCAATTAACAGAATAGATATACACTTCAGTATTATGATTCTAACCCATCGTCTCAATAAAATAATATGATGAAAGGTGAACTCTAGAGGAATATTTGATTGGGCTTATGCATTTACTCGTTTACAAAAACACTTTGATATGCTTGATTAGTTTAAGTATTAGCTTAACAGTTTTGTATATTTTTCAGAAATTATCTCTCCTAAACACTTATCCGGCTTTCAAAAATGACAAAAAAGGTTTAGCTAAATATTTATTACTAATTATACATACGCACACGAGTTTATATTAGGGCCCATTTTTTTTACTCGCACGGGGTCTATAAAAACCGACGCATTCTCCGGGACGGCCCAGGAACCTAGTGGCATATTTTTCTTTTTCTATTAATTAGTTTATCATATTTTTGACTTAACGTTTGTACGCAAGTTAATTATGTATGCTTGTTGAACTAGTAATTGGTGTTGTTTACCACTAGTAAAGCTCGGGAGGAGTCAAGAACACACATCATTATGTTGAAATTTTACAAATTTTACTATTACTTTTAAAGGTGCATAAACTTGTTTAATTATATGTTGTCCTTTATTTGAGAAAGTATATAATGTTGAGGTGAATAATTGCAGATATTAAGTATTGAAACATAGTTATGTTGTGGATGCTAATAAATAAATAAATATAAATAAATAAATTGGGACCATACTTTCCACACTATTTTATGTATAACGCGTCTTTCAAATTAAGGGTGTTGCAGATCCTTATCACCTCTAATTATAACCACTTGTGCTTCAAAAATATCCTATAATATAATTAAGCCACTCTTATATGCAACCAAAACTCTGCAAAAGAAGAACCAGTCACTATAGTATATGGAAACTAAACTCTCAATATATATAAAAATGGAACCAACATATATAAAAATGGAACTTCAACCAATATTTGTATCTTGCTTATTCCCAGAAGAAGAAGAAGAAAATTGATGAAGAACTCCAACAACTGATGATCTGGACATGATGATTTAGCTGCTTCTGTGGAGTAAATAAAAATACACCAATCATTTACTATGCACTAACTATTTAGTGTATAAGATAAATATACAATTAAGGGATTTCGCTGAAACATGATATGCTAGTAATAAAAGTTCTCCGTCCTCCTCATGCTTTAAAACAGATATCATACCACTATCATCTCCAACATACCTGCATCTATATCTATATATACCGTTAAAGAAATTTATTTTGACTCATTCTTATTAGTTGATTTTATTATATTCTGAAAATAATAAGCCTTCATAAAATTTGTTACTAATAAAATAATTCAAAATTAAAATCATAATAATCATTTAATTGGATGTTTTTCTCCTAGACAACCAATTATGGACCCAATACGTTTCATAACCCTAATTTTCATTCATTTCTCTCTAACTCACTGTTTGCGAATCACATCATTTTCAAATTATCTTATTTGAATATGTATCTTTCCCTCAATTTAACATGCTTCGTATCTACAATGCTATCAAGTTCTTGGTGTTTTTGAAGAGTTTAGAATAGATAAATTGGAATCACTGGTTTGACTAATATACGCAGAAGTTATTGTTTCGTATCTGGAGGTAATCATCATAGCCGGCTCTAGGGTGGTGCAAGCCGGACACCCGGCCGGGGCACGGCTTTTTCAGGGGCACGTTGGAACCACCGGAGAGTTGACATCGTTATGGTAGTTTGACCTTTCAATCTATTGTTGACAAAGTAGTAGAACTAAGAAAAAAAATGAAAAAGACAAGTCAGAAAATTTTCTGGTGACCGAAGAGCAATGTTTTAAAAACTGGTACGTACCGGCCGGTTAAACTGGTTGTACCGTGAAAAGGATAAGGTATATTATGAAAAGAATAAGGTATATTGTGAAGATGAAGTAATAATGGGCCCAAACTTTTTTTTATCCATAACATTAATCGTCATTAAAAAAATTAGCTTATATATTTCGTTATTTCTTATAGGGCATATGGGCCTTTTATTTTCGGCTCGTCCGAGGCATTTAAATTCTTGAAGCCGGCCCTGGTAATCATAATCTTTCCTCTCTATATACTTTTGTATTAATTTTGTCTAAAGTTTGACATTTTCTGTTAATAACATTTTTGTTTGGTATCTGCACATATTGAATTAACTGCATTTGCAAATGAATTTTAAATTAAAATTGAACCACTTTTCTTATCATTTGCTAACTTTTATTCGTAATTGAAGCTTTAGATGTAGAAGATGATAAATTGTTATTCTCCACTGGTGAGTCACTTATGCTCCCATAAATAGTTCTATTCTTGCTCATTTTGTTAGTAAATTATCATACATTAAACACGCGCACCTATGTTGCAAAATCAAATTTAAAATTTGGAGATCAGAGGGAAAATAATATACAGTAAATGGCAAATTAAGAATTTCCATGGACAAAAATTCCCAAGATAACGAGTTTGAGTCAAAACCGGTTGTTTTAAATTGTAATAAAACTTAAAAGGCAAATTTATTAATGATGTCTTCTTAATTTTTATGTAATTTTAAACAAGCGGGTCGGTTAGATGAAGTAACATGCCAAATTAGATTCGGGCCAAAATGGATAATAATTATCATAATGAGTTTGGGTCGAAACGAGTTGTTTAAACTATTAAATCAAAATAAGTCAAAATAGCTAACTTTATTTAATGAGTAGGATATGATGGGTCAATTTTGGTATGTATCAATTACATAATGTAGACCAAGGGTATAGAAGTCGTAACACATGCTGTTTACATTCAGGCTTTCTTATCTGGTAAGGCTCATATTAGAAATTACAGATGACGCCATATGTGGCAAAGATAGTTAGTAATGGGCTTGGCTATGTTGTTGTATCCAATGATTTGAATTAGGTGATCGTTTTACAAAAGTATTGAGAATTTAATTACAAGAAAAGACATATTACAATTGAACTATTGATAATTTCTTTTAAGTTGATCCTTTTAGAAAGCTATTTGTGTTTGGGGATTTTTTGAATCGGTACGTCATTATAATAACATTATAGTTTCATCTTTCTTTTTTGATTGGTTAATTGCGACAGGATTTTGTGGATATACATAAATCTTCAGCGATAATATTTGGCAACATTACTGCAAGTTGGCCATCCTTTGTCGTAGAGGTGACAATTTTGTGCATGTTACTACTTATAATATGTTGATTAATTTTTTCATGTAATATGTAATTTTAAGTAGCATTGTAATATAAAACGTAGTTATATTAATAGTATATGATAATTTTATTGTGTATCATATTTTGTTTATATTTTTTTAAATTGGTTAAAATCTAATATGTCTATTTTTTTTAGTAAAAAAGTTTGAGCCACTATAACTATCATCTCTTCCAAATTACACTAACATTAATATTAAATTTATAAAATAGCTATATTTATTTAGCATAATATATTTATGATGGTTTAAATAGAAATTAGTTTAAAAAATTTATAATTCCATAAAATGAATTTTTAACATGTATTGTTGTGACACACTAAATTAAATAAAATATATAGGATTAGTTTTTACAGCAAATTAATTATTCGAGGTAAAATGATCTAATTTATGAATATTGTTGTATCACGCAAAATTAAATAAATATATAGGATTATTTTTCATAACAAATTAATTATTAAAAGTAAAACGATCTATTTTATGAAAATTTGAAAATGTTTAAGTGAATGAAACAAAATAAATATGTAGTTTTTTTTTTGTTTTTTTTTTGATAGATGGTGTTATATTCAATAAAATGAATTATTAATTTTGTGATTATTAAAATGCATTTTTATATGTGAGTTAAGGACAAACATAATATTTATTTAAAATAATTTGACACAAATACAAAGTTTACAAATTGTTTAAATATATAAGCATGTGTGTGTGTATATATATACATATATTGTGACATTCGTCAATTTCGGGTCTTTTTTGTATTCGTTTTTGTATTTGTTTATTATGTAAACCGACCCGATTTGTAAACCGAAGCTTATGTTATAATCAAAATGATGGATTTATGTTACAATATTGTTTCACACTTGTTGGGTCTTGAAAACATCCTACCTTTATTTTTATTTTCATTTATTTATTTATTTTTTTATTATTATTTTTTTTGTTTTGTGTTTTTGTCTTGATCCATTTTGCATGAAAACTCTTGTGTCTCACACCCATATTTGACCACCAACATTACCCTATATATACACCACCTTTCCTCTTCATTTTCCCTTGCTACAACTCAAAAAAAAAAAACTCTCTCAAACATCAAAGATTCAAGGTTATCTTCTTAAGTATTCTTGAAGGTCTTTAGTCTTTCATCTTAATTAGTTTATGTAGCCTTATTAATACTTGTTTATGTAACATATATATAATATACACCCCTTGTTTACCTTTGTTAGTTACTTCTCCGATTCCGGTCGGTGAGGTTTCGGACCTCATAAGGCAAGGCTTCATGGAGGACTTCATGTCCTTTATATATATACATCTATATAACTTGTTCATACATATTAATCTTGCTTATTTTAGTTTGTTGGCCATGTTTACAAGTTCCATGGTTATGGGTTTTTAAGAGTCTATGCTTCGGTTTAACCGTAAATAGCTCTAAACCGTAAACTGAACTTTGTTACTAGTTTTGTTAAATAATTGTTTAAACATGCTTATTGTTAGATCTAAGTTTCTAAAATTATTTTTACAAATTCTATGGTTATGGGTTTGTAGAATCTTACCTCGGTCTTAACCCGAAACACGATCCGAACCGAAAACCGAACTTTTGTTTAAAGACTTTGTTGTTAACTTTTGGTTGTAAAACTTAAAGTATTTTTTTTTATTTGTACATTATTATACAAGTTCTTTAGTGGTTGGACATGTGGAAACCAAACCGATTCTTACTCGCTTAAGACACACAAGTGTGTTTTTTTTAGCCATCAAGACTTGTATATTTCTTTAAAAATAGTTACAAATTGATTTTTAAATATTTTCTTAAGTACTTGGAAATGTTGGATCCAACTTGATCTTATAACAAAGTTTGGACCGACAAAACCGAACACTCGCTTAACGTGCGTTGTTAGTTCTAAAACAATGGAACTACATACTTGGTTAAGTCTTATTAAATTTTATTGAGTTATCTCATAACATTCAATATTTTGGAAAGTTGACTTTGGGTTTGACCAATTATCAAGACCCGAACCGACAACCCGAACACTCGATAAAGAAAAACCGTTTTAGTATCTTTATTCCAAAGGGATTTGCATTCTTGCATTTTACCCACCTTATTACTTAACATAGGTTGAGTAAATATTAAGGTTAGATACTTTAACCCGGTTTCGAGCAAACTTACATTTTTAAAGGGTTATTATTATAAATTTTTAAATAGTTACATTTTAAACCTTGAACTTTAATTATTTACATTTCTCAATATTTATTTTGTTTAAAGACCTTCAAGACAACCTTTCTAAATTCAAGACTTCTTTTCTTTTAAGGCATTGTGCGTTAAACTCGTCGTTCCGACAAATCTCCAAATTATCATCTTTCAAGTTTACTACTTGAAGGTGAGTACTTCATACCCCATTTTCCATCTTTTATTTTGGGGGTGACATTTCATACTTATTCAACAAAATGCTTTATATTTGAATCTTAAACCACAAACGTAGTTGTATACTTTACCTAAATAATTGCTCGATTTGGTGTTCTATGCTTATATGCCTATGTGTTTATCGCTTTTGGTTGGTGGATGTAACACCCCGGCTTAAGCGGAAACGCCCGAGTGTGACGTACAGATTGCTCAAACACACGTGGCACTATTAAGTGACCATAATAACATTAATTCATTTAATAAGCCAAGTAACACAAGTTCGAAAGTAACAATACAAGTTCAAACCAAAACATAATCATAACAATTGTTCTTTTATTGAAATACCCTAAGTAATCTAAGTGTCTTCAATACTTCAACCTCTAATCACGGTACCTGTAACATACGTATAAAATATGGTCAGCTATAAATATAGCTGTTGAGTTTCCACAGTTTAAATACGTACATAAAAACCATACAATTCATAGACATGTGATAAACGAGCAAGTAAGTCCTTTCCAGTTGGTACAACCAACGTACTTGGATAATCGCGCAAGTAAGGTCCTTTCCAATTGGTAACAACCAGCGTACTTGGATAATGAGGCCCTTTTCCACTCGATACAAACGAACCAGAGTGCATAGGGGGGCGTATGATCATACTTAATGAGGCTTCCCAATCGTGCAAGTAATATTCGTGCAAGTAATACAAGTAACACACAAGTCCATATACGAATTGTAGTTTTGTAATAGAAGAAACAATGCTTGAATTTTTATAAGGATACATATGCTACCTCAAAACATTAAAACATTAAAACATTAAAAAGGGGTGGTGAAAAACTCACCTTAGTAGTTGTGGTGAAAAAGGAATAAGAATAACTTGAAGGCGTCAAAGGAAACCGAAGCGGTCAATCCGTACGAACTATAAATAAGAATAAACACGACTTTTAACGGCTATTCTAACGGGATTCTAAAGTTGATTGATTGCACGAGTAATTTTTAGATTTTAGTTATTATTTTATAATTTTATTACGAATCTTATGGCTCTTACATTATTATATTATTATTTATGTTTTAACGACGACTTGGTTATTAGTACAATTTAAGCACTTTAATGGCGAGAAAACAAAGTTTATATGTTCGAAAAGCTTGAACTATTGTTTACAAATCGAAAATATAATTGTTGCTTTAACAAAACGATTTTTAGAGAATTAAAGTTTACTTTGCGATTATTACACGATTTTTAATAACGACTTATGAAAACAAGAAACTTGATTTTATATGTAAAATAGTGAGATATATTTTATAGTTAATTTACATAATTTTTATTTAATTTAAAAAGGTTTTTATAAATTTATTATGATTATTAATTGATTAAAATGATTTATTAATTATTAATAAACTGGAAAAATGTTTAAATAAAAAAATATGCGATAAACCCGGGTCTTGGTGGTATAAGTTCTGGGTATTATCCAACTGCTCTGGTGACAATATTCATTTATAGTATGGTTTTTAATACTTAAATATACCATTAGCTTTGAAATGGATTTTAATAATAATAATAATAACAATACAGGGCCCAACACAAAAAGAAAAAAAACGCTTGACCCGGGTTTCGAACCCGGGTCTCATGTTTACAATGTTAACGATTTAACCAGTTGGACTAGGAAGCAATTCAATGAAGTTATGGAAACAGTTTACTTTAAACAGATGTTCAACTTCATCTTCTTCATCTTCAAGAACATAAACCCTAATTTATCAATTGGGTTTCTGTTCCATGTTCGTTATAATTAGACTAGGGGTTTTGTTTATTGGTGTAACGACATTAACAAGCATATATTAATTACCTTATAAGGTTTTGTTTTGACCGAAACCCAGTTGCCGGAAAAGTAACAAGAAAGTTCCCAATTACAGACAAATCGGTGTATTAGAGGGGGATTGAGAGGAATGAGCGAGTTGTTTATAAGTTTAGGCGTCTATTTATACTAGGTGGAGGAGCGTCTTCACATTAATTCGTTGATTTGATTTTCCGGATTTTCCGGCGACCGTTACGGGTCTATTTACGGCGAATAAACGCAATTAACTTGTTGGTTAATGTTTTATATTGACGGAGAAACGCGTTTACATATTTATTTGGTTAAAACAACGAAGTTTGGTGGTGTTTGGGTTACCTCCGGCGCCGATTCCGGCGGCCGGAAAAACGTGAGGTGGGGGGGGGGGGGACGGGATAGGGTTGGGTTTATTTAATAATATAATTTAAATATTATTTACACTTTGGACCCTGCAGTTTCATAAACATTTTAAATGATGTTTAATATCTTTTAAGCTATAATAAGTTTTTAGAGTTTACACTTTTTGCCCAAACTTTATATTATAAGGTCTTCGGTTTTGGATTATTTACGCGTTTTACTCACGCGGCTCGATTAACGTCAAAGTTCGGGAATTTATAAACATAACAACGAACAACGAATAAAGAACATTAAATGTCGGGAATCACTTTATTAAAATATATTTAATACATCGAAACGACCCAACGGGTCGGGTTTACAATACGAACACGAATCGAAAATTGACGAATGTCACAGCATTCCCTACTTTTTGAAAATTTCGTCCCGAAATTAGGTTTAAGAATCTGTATCAAACAAATGGGGGTACTTAGTTCGCATTTGGTCTTCCCGCTCCCAAGTAAATTCAGCGCCTCGTTTAGATTCCCAACGAACCTTTACCAAGGGTATGCGGCTACGTTTGGTCTCTTTGTCCATGCGGTCCATAATTTCCACCGGCTTCTCAACAAAGTGCATAGATTCATCGATGTGCACTTCGTCAAGTGGTATGTGGAGATTCTCCTCGGCTAAGCATTTCTTAAGGTTCGACACATGGAACGTCGGATGAATATTCGCGAGTTCTTGCGGAAGTTCAATAGTATAGGCCACGCTACCAACATGATTGAGAATTTTGAAAGGTCCAACATATCGAGGAGATAGTTTGCCTTTCTTACCGAAACGAACAACACCCTTCCAAGGAGATACCTTGAGAAGAACACGATCATCAACGCTGAACTCGAGAGGTCGTCGACGATTATCCGCGTAGCTCTTTTGGCGACTACGAGCGGTTAAGAGATTTTGTCGAATTTGTGCGATTCGATCAGTGGTCTCTTGGACAAGTTCAGGGCCGGTGATTTGGGTTTCACCAATCTCATTCCAACAAATCGGAGAACGACACTTACGACCATAGAGTGCTTCGAATGGAGCCATACCGATGCTTGTATGAAAACTGTTATTGTAGGAGAACTCAATTAGATGAAGATGAGAATCCCAGTTTCCACCAAAATCCAAAACACAAGACCTAAGCATATCCTCAAGCGTTTGAATCGTCCGCTCGGATTGCCCATCGGTTTGAGGATGATAGGCGGTACTAAGGTTCAAACGAGTTCCCAACGCGGTTTGCAGAGATGACCAAAAGTGAGAAGTAAAACGACTATCACGATCGGAAATAATACGCAAGGGTACACCATGATGGCACACGATACGTTGAACATAGATTTGAGCGAGCTGATCAACCGAGAATTTTTCATTGATCGGAATGAAGTGCGCGGACTTAGTCAAACGATCAACAATAACCCAAATTCCATCGTGGCGGTTTCGAGTGGTTGGAAGTTTAAACACGAAATCCATGGTCACATCTTCCCATTTCCAAATCGGGATGTGCGGTTGCACGAGTAAACCAGATGGTCGCTGATGCTCGGCCTTAACTTTAGCGCAAGTAAGGCACCTTGCGACGTACAATGCAATGTCTTTCTTCATACCAGGCCACAAAAATATAGACCGTAAGTCGAAATACATCTTATCCGCACCGGGATGAATGGAATATCGCGACTTATGAGCTTCGTCCATGATGAAAGTACGAATATCGTCACGATTGGGAACCCACAAACGATTAAGGTAATACAACAAACCATTGCGCTTAGTTTCGAGTTGAAGCTCAACGCCACAAGATATCTCGTCGTGCTTATTACCCTCGGTGACAGAGACATGTTGAGCTTCAAAGATTCGGAGTTGGAGATCGGTTTGGATGGTCACACTATGAAGCAAGATAGATTTCACATGAGTTTTTCGGCTAAGGGCATCGGCTACAACATTCGCTTTACCGGGGTGGTAGCGAATTTCGCAGTCGTAATCACTAAGTAATTCGGCCCATCGACGTTGCCGCATATTTAAATCCTTTTGGTCAAAAATGTGTTGAAGACTCTTGTGGTCGGTGAATACCACACATTTTGTGCCATAAAGGTAATGTCTCCAAATTTTTAACGCAAAAACCACAGCACCGATCTCGAGATCATGCGTCGTGTAATTCCTTTCATGAACTTTGAGTTGCCGTGAAGCGTAGGCGATGACTTTACCTTGTTGCATAAGGACACAACCGAGGCCTTGATTAGAAGCATCGCAATAGACAACAAAGTCCTCGTTGCCCTCGGGGAGAGCAAGGATTGGCGCATCACAAAGCATACGTTTGAGAGTTTGGAATGCTTCATCTTGCTTTGGCCCCCACACGAAAGGCTTATCTTTGTGAGTCAAAGCGGTTAGGGGCAAAGCAATCTTGGAAAAATTAAGGATGAAGCGACGATAATAACCCGCAAGACCAAGAAACGAACGAACTTCAGTAGGAGAGGTTGGAGTCTTCCAATTCTTGATGGCTTCAACTTTGGTGGGGTCAACATGAATACCCTTTTCGTTTACTATGTGCCCCAAGAACGGAATTTCGCTCAACTAGAATTCACACTTCGAGAACTTCGCGTAAAGTTGTTCCTTCCTCAAGAGATCAAGGATGGAATGAAGGTGCTTTGTATGCTCGGTTTTGGACTTAGAATATATGAGGATATCATCAATAAAGACAATCACGAATTTGTCTAAGTATGGCTTGCACACGCGGTTCATGAGGTCTATGAATACCGCGGGGGCATTGGTTAACCCAAAGGGCATAACCCTAAACTCATAATGTCCGTATCGAGTCCGAAAGGCGGTCTTGGGTACATCATATTCATGCACGCGTAGTTGATGATAACCCAAACGAAGATCAATCTTGGAGAAGCAAGAAGCTCCTTGAAGTTGATCGAAGAGATCGTCGATGCGAGGCAAGGGGTAACGATTCTTGACCGTAAGCTTGTTGAGCTCGCGGTAGTCAATACACATACGGAAGGAACCATCTTTCTTCTTGACGAATAAAACGGGTGCGCCCCATGGAGACGAACTAAGGCGAATGAACCCTTTTTCCGAAAGTTCTTGGAGTTGGGTAGACAATTCTTGCATCTCGGAGGGTGCAAGACGGTAAGGAGCCTTCGCAATCGGAGTTGCACCAGGCACAAGATCGATGCGGAACTCGACTTCTCGAACGGGAGGAAGACCAGAAACGTCATCGGGAAACACTTCGGGATACTCACGAACAACCGGAATGTCTTCAATATTTTTCTCCTTCTTTTCAACAACGTGAGCCACGAACGCTACATACTTCTTGCGCAAGTATGTTTGGGCTTGAAAACACGTTATGAGGTTAAGACTCGAAGGAGAAGGATTTCACCAATAACACGAAGGGTTTGACCATCGGCAATCGGAATACGAATTATCTTCTCGAAGCAAACAATTTCGGCACGGTGAGAGGACAACCAATCCATACCTACAATGATGTCGAAACTTCCCAATTGCATCGGGATGAGGTCGATTGAGAACGTGTGGCCATTAAGATTTATCTTGCAACCTTGAATAACAGAGTCGATCGTCACGGATTTACCATTCGCTACTTCAACGGTGTATGAGCTCTTAAGTCTAGATCGGGGCTTAACAAGCAAGGACTCAAATTCAAAAGACACAAAACTCATATCGGCACCGGTATCAAATAAAATGGTAGCAAAGTGGTTGTCTACAGGAAACGTACCGTTCACCACATCGCCATTTTGTTGCGCTTGGTGGGCATTCATCATGAAAGCACGCCCACGGTTATCTTGAGGAGCTTGAACGGCTTGAGCGACTTGAGCGGCTTGAGCCTCATGAAGTGCAGGTGCTTGAATAGCTAGCAGTAGTGGAGCTTGATTAGCCATCAATTGAGGAACTTGTGGCTGGATCGCTTGGTAGGCTTGGTAAGCTTGGAGATGGAATTGTGGGGCAGGAGCCAGCCGAAGTGCGTTCACGTTTGCGAGTCGTTGACACGCACTACGAAAGTGGCCAAGTTCACCACAATTATAGCAAGCCCGCATTTGGTTAACGAGTTGGGCATATGGCACGGGTCGGGGATTTGGTTTTGCAGCCCTCGGGGGAGCCGCTATGGTGGTTTCACGACAAGTGGGGCTAAGATGCCCGTAACGGTTGAAACGGGTGCATTGTCGGCAAGAGGCATAGGCGGGATGGTGACGTTGGCAGGTGCTACAAAACGGGTGAGGTCCGCCATAGGGTTTCTTGAGAGGTGGCATGGGGTTGGCTTGGGTTGAAGGTGCGGGTTGTTGGGTTAGCGCGTAGTTCTTGCGTTTCTTGTTGCGGTTGTGAGAGGAGTATGCGGGTTTGGATGATTCGGGTTTGGGTTCTTTGGGTTCAGCAGCGGGTCTTTCGATCGGTTTCTTGGATGATTTTAATGTCAAAGTCCCGGCTTTGACATGGTTGTCGGTTAGGATTGCGGCTAGTTTAATCGCATCGCCAAGTTCCTTAGGCGAACTACTAAAGACACTATCTTGGATTTGTCTTGGTAGTCCCCTAATGTATTTCTCGATGGCACGCGAGGTAGGGGTAACAAGATGCGGTACTAGCACGCTCAACTCGTTGAAACGGGTGGTGTAAGCCAAGTGCTCACCGCCCTCTTGTTTGAGGTTCCAAAACTCAGCCTCCAAGTTCATGAGCTCGTTTGGAAGACAAAACTCTTGGGTCATAAGATCCTTCAATTCGTTCCATGGCAAGGCCATGGCAGCTTCAACACCACGGGTCGACTTTTCCTTGACCCACCATGTAAGTGCGCCTTCCTCGAACATACCTGTAGCGAATCGGGTTCGCTTATCATCAGGACATTCAATTTGGTAAAACACGCTTTCCATCTTTTCGTACCACTGAAGTAGGGCAGTGGCACCTTGAGTTCCATTAAACTTGGTAGGTTTGGCATCAGTAAAGTTCTTATAGGTTACAACGGGAGCTGAAGGTGGGGGAGGAGGAGGGTTAACGTTGGCCATGATGTTCTGGTGCATCTGGGTCATGATATTAGGGAGGACCGCTGTCAAGTGCTTGGTAATCTGGGAGGTTATCTTGCTGCTAGATGATCGACGCTTAAGGTTGCGGGAAGCCATTCTGCGAACAAGGGTGACGAAAATCGTGAGACTTGGAATAGTGCATGATATACATAAAGAAAATAAATCTTTTGTAACGTTTGTTAAAATATAAAAATCATAAATACAATAAGTGTTGTGAGAAACTTAAGAGTTTTTTTTTCATGAACCACCATGGACTCTTGTGTTCCAACACAACATCGAAATTTCGAAAGTAAATCGAACCAAAAGCTGGCTATTCGTGTATCACCACGACTTGAGAGACTTTCGGTTAAAACACAGTGTAAAACATAGAGGGTCGGAGTCACAAGTTGCATGAACCACCATGACTTGTATGACCCCTAAGAGTGCAACCATATCCTTATCACAAAGAGGACATGATCACGGTTGAAAACATAAAGTGGTGAATCGTATGGCGTTTGGTGTAGTATGCTTTGGCCTAATAAGTTTCATGCCCTTCCCGAACTCTCCAGGTAAGCAACCAGGTCCCGCGGCTGATTGGGATTTATGCGCATTGCTTATCCTTAGGTTACATGAACTTTGGTGTCAAGAGTTCGGGAAACAAGCACTTCCCCCTTCCAGTTAGTACATACCCGCCACGACGAGTCATCTTTATGCAGAGAATTATCGGAACACCATAATTTGAAAATTTTGAAAATATTTTTTTTGCTTTTAGGCATAAGCCTTGGACTTGTGTGTGCTTTGTGTACATGAGGCGTAAACGAATTAAGCTAAATAGAAATAATAGTAAGTGCGTTCAAACAATCAAATAAAGGCCCACATAATTTACTAATCATGCAACCTAAATAATTTAAACAATTAAGCTATAGCTAAACTAGAACACTACGTCTAATGTCCTATCTTATAGCCACGGCTCTGATACCAATCTGTAACACCCCGGCTTAAGCGGAAACGCCCGAGTGTGACGTACAGATTGCTCAAACACACGTGGCACTATTAAGTGACCATAATAACATTAATTCATTTAATAAGCCAAGTAACACAAGTTCGAAAGTAACAATACAAGTTCAAACCAAAACATAATCATAACAATAGTTCTTTTATTGAAATACCCTAAGTAATCTAAGTGTCTTCAATACTTCAACCTCTAATCACGGTACCTGTAACATACGTATAAAATATGGTCAGCTATAAATATAGCTGGTGAGTTTCCACAGTTTAAATACGTACATAAAAAACAAACAATTCATAGACATGTGATAAACGAGCAAGTAAGTCCTTTCCAGTTGGTACAACCAACGTACTTGGATAATCGCGCAAGTAAGGTCCTTTCCAATTGGTAACAACCACCGTACTTGGATAATGAGGCCCTTTTCCACTCGATACAAACGGACCAGAGTACAAAGGGGGGCGTATGATCATACTTAATGAGGCTTCCCAATCGTGCAAGTAATATTCGTGCAAGTAATACAAGTAACACACAAGTCCATATACGAATTGTAGTTTTGTAATAGAAGAAACAATGCTTGAATTTTTATAAGGATACATATGCTACCCCAAAACATTAAAACATTAAAAAGGGGTGGTGAAAAACTCACCTTAGTAGTTGTGGTGAAAAAGGAATAAGAATAACTTGAAGGCGTCAAAGGAAACCGAAGCGGTCAATCCGTACGAACTATAAATAAGAATAAACACGACTTTTAACGGCTATTCTAACGGGATTCTAAAGTTGATTGATTGCACGAGTAATTTTTAGATTTTAGTTATTATTTTATAATTTTATTACGAATCTTATGGCTCTTACATTATTATATTATTATTTATGTTTTAACGACGACTTGGTTATTAGTACAATTTAAGCACTTTAATGGCGAGAAAACAAAGTTTATATGTTCGAAAAGCTTGAACTATTGTTTACAAATCGAAAATATAATTGTTGCTTTAACAAAACGATTTTTAGAGAATTAAAGTTTACTTTGCGATTATTACACGATTTTTAATAACGACTTATGAAAACAAGAAACTTGATTTTATATGTAAAATAGTGAGATATATTTTATAGTTAATTTACATAATTTTTATTTAATTTAAAAAGGTTTTTATAAATTTATTATGATTATTAATTGATTAAATTGATTTATTAATTATTAATAAACTGGAAAAATGTTTAAATAAAAAAATATGCGATAAACCCGGGTCTTGGTGGTATAAGTTCTGGGTATTATCCAACTGCTCTGGTGACAATATTCATTTATAGTATGGTTTTTAATACTTAAATATACCATTAGCTTTGAAATGGATTTTAATAATAATAATAATAACAATACAGGGCCCAACACAAAAAGAAAAAAAACGCTTGACCCGGGTTTCGAACCCGGGTCTCATGTTTACAATGTTAACGATTTAACCAGTTGGACTAGGAAGCAATTCAATGAAGTTATGGAAACAGTTTACTTTAAACAGATGTTCAACTTCATCTTCTTCATCTTCAAGAACATAAACCCTAATTTATCAATTGGGTTTCTGTTCCATGTTCGTTATAATTAGACTAGGGGTTTTGTTTATTGGTGTAACGACATTAACAAGCATATATTAATTACCTTATAAGGTTTTGTTTTGACCGAAACCCAGTTGCCGGAAAAGTAACAAGAAAGTTCCCAATTACAGACAAATCGGTGTATTAGAGGGGGATTGAGAGGAATGAGCGAGTTGTTTATAAGTTTAGGCGTCTATTTATACTAGGTGGAGGAGCGTCTTCACATTAATTCGTTGATTTGATTTTCCGGATTTTCCGGCGACCGTTACGGGTCTATTTACGGCGAATAAACGCAATTAACTTGTTGGTTAATGTTTTATATTGACGGAGAAACGCGTTTACATATTTATTTGGTTAAAACAACGAAGTTTGGTGGTGTTTGGGTTACCTCCGGCGCCGATTCCGGCGGCCGGAAAAACGTGAGGTGGGGGGGGGGGGGGACGGGATAGGGTTGGGTTTATTTAATAATATAATTTAAATATTATTTACACTTTGGACCCTGCAGTTTCATAAACATTTTAAATGATGTTTAATATCTTTTAAGCTATAATAAGTTTTTAGAGTTTACACTTTTTGCCCAAACTTTATATTATAAGGTCTTCGGTTTTGGATTATTTACGCGTTTTACTCACGCGGCTCGATTAACGTCAAGGTTCGGGAATTTATAAACATAACAACGAACAACGAATAAAGAACATTAAATGTCGGGAATCACTTTATTAAAATATATTTAATACATCGAAACGACCCAACGGGTCGGGTTTACAATAGGAACACGAATCGAAAATTGACGAATGTCACAGTGGAACTATAAAATCTTAGACTATTTGGCATCCCCTTATAGCAAGGTGTCGTTAACGTAATGCAATTAACGATAACTATAAAATCCTAGACTATTTGGCATCCCCTTATAGCCAGGTGTCGCTAATGTGTTTAGCGATATCTATTTATCCAAATTACCACTTTTATTTATCGTTTCGTATGCAAGTTTTGTGGCTATCTTTATTATATACTAATATGATTAAACTTATGAATTGCTCACCAACCTTTGTGTTGACAAACTTTATTTTATGAAATGTTGCAGGTTTGCGTCTTGGTTGATTTATGGTTGTGAAGAAAACGACATCAAAGACCTTAGGATATTAGTAAAAATGAACAATATCAAATTTGCCATATTTTGTGATATCTTGTTTATGGTTATTTTATGGATAATTGTTATGTGACATTTTCGATGTTGTGAAATGAAATGAGTTTATTAAATACTGTCACTTTAATTAGTGTCATGTGCTTATGGACAATCGTTACACCTCGGCATGTTCCGCCGCCTTTGGTCGGGGTGTGACATATATAGGCAAAGTATAGAATGAAAACCCACTTGAGTTGTGAAAACCCGTGAAAACCCTACGTAACATCGTTTTTTTTTTGCTACATGTAATATATGTTGTTATATTTAATACAAAACATCGAAAACATAAAAAAAATGTTTTGCTATTCGTTTTATGTTTGTTTATTTTTGTTTAAATATTAATAAACACTTAACTAGTTATATTTATATAGGCTTTAAAAAAATTATATTTATACATATATAAATTAACATAAAAGGCCCATTTAAATTATATGTATATGTTATATACATACACACACACTTAGTTATGTTTGGTAATTTATGTTCATTTGCGTTCGCTTATGTTTTATCTAATATATGTTTGTTTAAGTTTGCATGTTTTTGTTTGTTTATGTTCGTTTACATTCGTGAACTGTTCTTTTAGGTTTTAAACGAACGAATATGCACATGCCAGTTTTCTTAATGAACAAACATGAAAACAAAAATCTATTCAATTATGTTTTCTTGTTCGCTCAGTTTGTCTACATGCCTAGCAAAATATATTTTTGATCCATTAAACATATTCAAAAAGTTGAAATCCATTTGTTTATTCGTCTAACAGAAAAACACAACACTTTTATAAAAGTGTGAGTGGACATGGCCTGGAAGGACTATACTTTGAACATGCATTATGTGGTCCATTTGGTTCACTCTTTCTATGTTTGTACATTTGTTTATTTAGTGGGAAAGAAGCCTGATTATGTGGTTCTGCCTTTCCCTGTTTTCATACAAAAGTTTGTGTATGTAATAATTACTTGCATAAATTTCTTGTAAATCATTACAGCTTCTTAATTTCTTCCAGGATTCACTAATCATCATGAGTGTCAATTTGTTACAAAATGCTTAATGCTTTCGTTTCATTCGGCTAGATCAGTAACACCGCTGCTGTTGGTTCGTGTAGGGGTTCGGGTTGGGGAAGCCGAATGTTTTGGGTTGAATATGAACGTTTAACGGTCATTTGACAGATTGAATTAAAAATATAAAAACAAATAAACAATTTTTAACTCTATAAATTAACACTCATTTCAATTTTTTTACACCAAACATACACTCTCTTCTATATTTCTATCATACAGTTATAATTTTGTCCAATAACATCACTTTACAGAATAACCAAATTCCATTCCTAATTCCAGTAGAAGGACATGGCCATGGAGCTACGATGAAGAAGTAGGGTTGGCAAAGGCTTGGGTCAATGCATAAAAGATACACGACTAACCCGAGGAGTGAACACAAGACAAAAAGATGAAACTTGAATTCTTGGAACGGTTGACTATTTGAAGTCAAACTTAAGCAAAACACCAAAGAGAGCTCAAAAACAACAAATTTTCGTATTTGTGGATGTACGTAGCAAAGTAAGAACCAGAGAATTGAACTCAATTTATAGGGAAAAACGAGCCAATGGTGTTTCAACTTGAATAAGTTGGACAAGGAAATAAATTGCGTTAAAAGTCTTTAAAATTTTTGAATGAAATCATCAATTTGTAATATTGTAACATAGAGGAAATAATCGATGAGCGTTAATGGACTCATAACAAAGGTAATCAAAACAGAAACTAATCAAATTGGCCATGAATTAGAATGAATGCACGTTTTCAAAAAAAAATTCATAACACCGAATTTGGTCACGTATCACGACGGGCCGGGTGGCTCCGTCGCGTAGCATGACCCAAATGTATTCGTTGAGTTTTCTGAGTCCGTCACGCTACGTGACGGGCACCTATGGTGTCTCAGATTTTGGATTTTGATACATTTGGTCCCTGAACTTTGTTTTAAGCTTAATAATGGTTCGAAATATATGAAATTCAACTTGTGATTAATTAATAGCATTGAAAAAATATATATAGATTAATACAAATCCGAAATTTTAAAACGGGTCGGACTTTTGGGTTTGAAAATTAACGAATGTTACATCTATGGTTGGCCCTTTCGTGAGAAAGATGAAGAGGAGGTTGATAATACGTTCTCCGGGTGTGACTTTCTGGCTGCGATTTGGGATTTGTTTTTCTTTGGATTCGTGGGCTAATAAATCGGATTTGATGGGCTTCCTTGGAAAATCAGGGTTGTCGAGTAAAATATTGATGTGGATTTACGCCCTTGCGCATTCGGTTATGTGAAGGATTTGGATAGGCCCAAAATACTTAGGTTTTTAGGTGAGATACTTGCACTATGATGAGAATGTTGGATGAAATAAAAATTGAATTTTTTTTTCAATTGATTGAGAGCGAGAGCTATTTTTTTAATCCTTATTTTGTAATCTTTTACGCGCTGCTTGTGGTGCGCCCATATAATGTATATATGTGTGAACCCTCGGGTGGGCAAAAGTAAAATTGCACTAATTTTGACGTTATTTTACTAATCTCGTGAAAATAACGTTAAAAGTGGCGAAAGGTTAATCAGGCATCATGTGGTAGCGTTGATAGCCGAAAGACAAGGGTACACGCACCAATCGGCAGTGTCCCGGTGGTTGAGTGTTACGTGCCTTATGTCCAAGGCTTGATGCAAAACTACTATCAAGTCGGGGGTCTTACCGGTAGCAGCCTTTCTATTACTACGGGCTAGAGGTAAAACTGTCTGCATCTTACTCTCTTCAGACCCTACCATAGCTTTGCTATTGGTGGGATTTACTGAGTACGATGACGATGATGATTTTGTAACTTTTCTCTAGCTTCAGCAAGTTGTTTATATAAGTCGTCGTTCCAAAAGAAAAATAACCTAACACATACACTTAATTTGATACGTTCTTAATAATCTTTTTATCATTTTCTTTAAATGTAAGTAGTTTAACAAAGGTAATAAAAAAGTTTCTTGATCACCACAATGGTGTGATTTAGGACCATCTAAAACATTTTAATAATTTCATAAATCTCTTTGTTATGCTAGTTTTGTTTATGATATAGTTTTAAACTAAAAATAAGTGTATTAAATAAAAAAAATTATAGCACATTTTAAAGTCATTAATTTCCATATATTTTAATTTAAAAAATGAATTTTACATTGAACATGAAGTGGTCCAAAACCGTAAAAGCACATCACCTCACATGTCCCTTCATATCAAACCTTTTTTTATGCGGTACACAAATATTCCAAGGTGGAAATAATTTTCTAAAACTATTGTTTTGTTCCCAAAAGTCCTAACACCACAACCATAACTCCTTTCTTTAATTCAAAAAAAAAAAAAAAAAAAAAAAAACATATCCATCTAAAATAGAAAAAAAAATTTACATATCCTATTTTGTTTTAAAGAATATACTTTAAGAAGTCATCATGAAGACATATAAAAGAAGTATAAAGTTGATGTCAAATTAAAAGTATCATTTTAAACATTAGCAATTGCCTTAATTTGAGGAATACAGTATAAACATCTTTGACTTGCTTTGTAAGTCAAAAATATTAAAAAGGTCAATTTATACCTCAAATTATAATATATTAAAGCGGTGCCATAACTCCTACTTCCATACAAATTCAAGTTATTACTATTATTTTGAAAAAACATAGGAACATGTAATTTGTGACGATGTTTTTGGGTGTGTTTGTATGGTGTGTAACATGTTTTAGTCGAGCTTCTTGTTAAACTAGTTGTTTGCTTTCTATTAAAATTTGTCCAAAAAAATGTAATTTTGTTACAAAATTATCTATGAATCACTTATAATTGTTAAAATGATTAATTAAGCAAAAATTAGATTCTAATAATTGAAATTATAACATCTTGATAATAACTCATAATAATAATTTTATCAGTCACACTTATAACTTTAATTTTCATTGTCAAAATCCATTACACTCATAACTTTCTTAATGTGACTTTTTCTATCTCTTTTTTTAACCGTAAAATTTTATAAACAGTGAAAAAAAAAGAAAGACGCCCCCCCCCCCCCCTTCATAACCCGAAGACAACCACCAACCAAACAGCTCGTCCACTCTATAACACTACATTTAGAAGAATATTTAAACCAAAGAAATCCTAAAGATTTTATATCGCCTATTATCTTTTCGATCTTCACCTCTTTTCTCACATACAACTTATTTCTCGCTTTTCAAATTCTCCACCTCCTTTTCACGTGTCATATATGTTGGGAAGTGTTATTAAATTTGTACAAGAAAGATTTCATATGTGAAATGAAAAGTTAAAAGCCCACAAACAAAGTTAGGAATGGATCCTAACTCCTCTACAGTCCATCCCGTCAATTGAGCTCAACGAAGAAAAATAAATAAGAAAACTTTGGTATGTTGATGTGTTTGATTCTTCACTCGTATGCCTGAAATTTGGTGTGTTCAAGAGCAGTAGTCAACTTCGATCGTATGATGGAATATGGTTAGTTAATTTTGCACTTCGATCATGCCCTTGTTCCATATCAAGGTTGTTAACTTATATGATTTTACACTCAAATTTGCTTTAATTAATATGAAAAAAAGTTATTTGGAACAACATACATAATTTGCTTATATTTGATACATAAAATTATGTAAATAAGAACGTTCACATTCCATCCTCGATCTCCAACTAAAAAATTTAATTAAAAAAATATATTTTTCTAAATTTGTTTCTTTCTTTCAAAAAAGCTTATACGTTTCTTTTTTTAATGGTATTTATACATTTCATTTCCCATATTTATGTCTATCAAATTGAAACTTTTATTTTGCTTTTGAAAAACTGAATAAACAAATAAATAAATTTTAAACGCTCATCCAAAAACCGTCTTATATCTACTCATAAAATATGTTACAAAAAAGATATAAATTATGAATAGTGAGAAACAAGCTTGGATGATTGGTTTGTTTTTCCTCTAATGGTGATGGTTAATAGATTTTTTTTTTCTTTTTCATTTTTCTCCAAATTTAAGAATATATGTTTTGATCTGAGCTATTCAATAGTCATAAATGCTAATTTTCTTTTACCCAACTATCTCTTAAAGATAAACTTCAAACTTTAATCTAAGATAATTAGTTGCCCATTAACATTTAACACATAAATTTTTGTTTTGCTTCAAAACAAAAACTTTTTTAACAAACATTTGTTTTTTTTCCTCCTTCAGTACTTGACACCAAAAGTGAGCCACTGCTACCCACCCCTCCCTCTTGTTTTTATATAATAACCCAACTCCACATTCTCTTCACACCCTCAAAACCCCCCTTCTCTCTCTCTCGTTTGACCACTAGTCCAGTCAGTTAATGGCTTTATAAAAACCTTCATACAATCTTCACATAAGAAAACTACTTTTCAAAATGACCGATACGCCGGAAACAACCAAGCCAATGCCGGCACAGGCAGAGAAGACAAAGGAGCAAACACTGCCGTTTTACAAGCTGTTCTCGTTTGCTGACAAGTTAGATTATGCTCTCATGACTCTCGGTAGCATTGGTGCCGTTGTTCATGGATCTTCAATGCCGTCCTTCTTCTTGTTGTTTGGTCAGATGATTAATGGATTTGGAAAAAACCAGTCTGATTTGAGTGTTATGACTCATGAAGTCTCGAAGGTTATTCGTTATCATTATTTGCTATTATCATCATCATCAGCATTTAGTTGGTTTATTTCGGTACAAATTAAATTAACCTCTAAACATAAAGTAATTATTATTAATACGTAGTTTTAAACTAGAGTAATCACATTAAAAAAAAATAGAATAATGTTACGTTAATTTTATTTGTATTTGATTGTAACACTATTTAGATCTGAATTTGTATTTATGGTAATTAATGCAATGCAGTACGCTTTGTATTTCGTCTATCTTGGACTGGTTGTGTGCGTATCGTCTTACGCAGGTGAGAAGCTAAACTCGATCCGTTAATCTCTCTATATTTATTTATATTTGTTTGACTACAACTGAGTTCAGTTGGTTTTGTGAATTATTGCTTTCAATGGTTTAATATTTAGAAAAATGCTTATTTTAGCCAGTTCACTTACGATCAGGTGCACGTGGTTCCTTGATATCCTTTGTCCTTTTCGTCACGCACTTGTCAATATTTCGAATAATATTTTCATGTTCACACACATTTCATCTCCCATCACATTAAATATTTTATAGTTTTTGTCTACGAATTAAATGAAGTAACGATATTTCAGAGATTGGATGTTGGATGTATACCGGAGAACGACAAGTGAGCGCGTTGAGGAAGAGGTACTTAGAAGCGGTTTTGGAACAAGACGTCGGGTTTTATGATACAGATGCGAGGACGGGTGATATCGTGTTTAGCATCTCTACGGACACACTTCTAGTTCAAGACGCCATAAGTGAGAAGGTAACATAATATTTCTGTTTTTGGGTATTAAATGTTTCACGAGTCATCACATCTTGTTGGTCCATTAATGTCCGGGACGTGGGTCCAGAATAAAGAATGGAATTTGACTGGCACAAGTTACCATACTAGACTTAGAGTTGAGCTGATTTTAAACTAGTTCTGCCTAAATTAAGCTTCATAATTACTTATCGAGCTTAAATAGACTGACAATTGACGAGCATAAACAAGTTAGTATTTAGAAAATTTATTTAATTTGTGTATATGCATGCGTAACAATAATTATTATATACAATGTTATGAGAAAATAAAAAATAATGTATATTATGCTACACATAAATATTATAGTTATAAATGTATACAAGTTCTATTGATAAAATATTTATGTTTAATGAGCATAACTCTACTTTGAAAATTTGTTCACCGGTCGTGTTAGAGTTTTATAAATAAAGTTCGAAACGATTCAAACTCAAAACAAACTTAGACGAGCTCAAACTCGGCAGGTCTCGACTTGCTTATTATTTATTAATTATATTATCACTTTATTTTTATATTTATTTATGAATATAAGTTTTTATATATAACATAGTATACAAAATTTAGTTATTTATTCTAATGTATACATAATAATTATGATTTACACCTCTACTTTAATTTTATGGTTTCCTTGTACAAGAAGATTGTCTGTTGGTAAACCAAAAGCTTTTTGCTGTATCTTTTACTTTTACTACACCTGCTCACTTTTTATCAGTTTGAACCAATTTTGTTATGTGAGAATGTGCATTTGATAACTTTTATACGTGTTTAACCATGTTAATTTTGTTAGATTAACTTCAAAACATTGATCTCCATAAAAATGAAGATTCACTTTGATTATGCTTCATATCAGGTAGGAAACTTCATCCATTATCTCTCCACATTTTTGGCTGGATTGGTGGTTGGTTTTGTGTCCGCATGGAGGCTAGCTCTCCTGAGTATTGCAATTATTCCGGGAATCGCCTTTGCTGGTGGCTTATATGCATACACTCTTACTGGCCTCACTTCAAAGAGCCGTGAATCCTATGCTAACGCTGGCATCATTGCCAAACAGGTGACGCATATTATTTATCGTGTAAAAAACTAAAAAGGACGATACTCTGGAAAACTTTAATTATTAATGAAAAAATAATGTAATAATACACAAACTTCATATATGGTAACCACTTAACTTTGTCTATGTTGAATAATTAATACTTTATGGACACCAATGCTACTAAAGTAGTATCAAAGATTTTGTGATCATATACTATACAGCATGCGTTACATATGTTACTTTACTTTTACCCCTTCACTTTACATCTCTTGTGTTTCCTTAGTGTGGTGTTACTCAACTATTAATATTATCATATACTGATATACATCTACATGGTAAAAATATGACTCATCTAGTCATTTTTTTACTTCAAACTAAAGATAATCTTTTAAATATTAATAGGCTATTGCACAAGTAAGAACCGTGTACTCGTACGTGGGCGAGACAAAGGCGTTGGACTCGTATTCAGATGCAATACAGCACACGCTTAAGCTCGGGTACAAGGCCGGGATGGCTAAGGGTTTAGGACTTGGATGTACATATGGAATTGCATGCATGTCATGGGCACTGGTGTTCTGGTATGCTGGTGTGTTCATCAGAAACGGTCAAACAGATGGCGGGAAAGCATTTACCGCCATTTTCTCCGCCATTGTTGGTGGCATGTAAGCTTTCTTTCAGCCTATCCACTTTCACAAACACAATTAACCATGTGCTCAAAGTTTAATCAATACAAGTGGATTGTTATTTATAACAGGAGTTTGGGTCAGTCTTTTTCAAATCTTGGAGCATTCAGCAAAGGCAAAGCTGCTGGATATAAGTTAATGGATATTATTAATCAGAAACCAACTATAGTTCAAGATTCTACAGATGGGACGTGTTTGACCGAGGTCAACGGCAATATTGAGTTCAAGGATGTATCTTTCAGTTACCCTTCAAGGCCAGATGTTTTTATATTCAGAAATTTCTCAATTTTCTTCCCTGCTGGAAAGACAGTTGCGGTTGTTGGTGGTAGCGGGTCGGGTAAAAGCACTGTTGTTTCTCTGATAGAAAGGTTTTACGACCCGAATCAAGGTAAATAGTTACTCAGATTTCTTGTTTTTTTTTAATGTTGTTATGAAGTTAGGTTGTTAATAGTTATGAACTTATGCAGGGCAAATATTGCTAGACAATGTGGATATAAAGACACTGCAATTAAAATGGTTGCGCGATCAAATTGGTTTAGTGAACCAAGAACCCGCACTCTTTGCCACCACAATTCTTGAAAACATACTTTATGGAAAACCGGATGCAACTAAAGCTGAAGTGGAAGCTGCAGCCTCTGCTGCCAATGCTCACAGCTTCATTACCTTGCTTCCTAACGGCTACAACACGCAGGTAGGTGAGCGTGGGGTCCAGCTATCCGGTGGTCAAAAACAAAGAATCGCAATCGCTAGAGCAATGTTGAAAAACCCGAAAATCCTCCTGCTTGACGAGGCCACCAGCGCCCTTGATTCGGGCTCTGAGAGCATTGTTCAGGAAGCCCTTGATCGGTTAATGGTCGGAAAGACAACCGTTGTGGTTGCACATCGGTTATCCACCATAAGAAACGTTGACTCGATAGCGGTTATTCAACAAGGACAGATTATTGAAACGGGTACACACGAAGAACTGATATCAAAACCGGGAGCGTACTCGTCGTTAATCAGGTTTCAAGAAATGGCGGGAAACCGGGACTTTTCTAACCCGTCCACGCACCGGACGAGATCATCACGATTGAGCAACTCACTGTCTACAAAGTCTCTTAGTTTGAGGTCTGGAAGCTTGAGAAATTTAAGTTATCAGTATAGTACCGGTACAGATGGGCGTATTGAAATGATATCGAATGCTGAAACTGATAGAAAACATCCAGCTCCAAGCGGGTATTTCTTTCGTCTTTTGAAAATGAATGCTCCCGAGTGGCCTTATTCGTTAATGGGTGTTGTTGGATCGATTCTGTCTGGATTCATCGGTCCAACTTTTGCCATTGTGATGAGTAACATGATTGAAG
This sequence comes from Bidens hawaiensis, assembly GCF_021521415.1. Lineage (NCBI taxonomy): Eukaryota > Viridiplantae > Streptophyta > Magnoliopsida > Asterales > Asteraceae > Bidens > Bidens hawaiensis. The sequence continues at coordinate 1,476,466 of NW_027491195.1, forward strand.
TGTTTTACTTCAATAACCCTGCTAAAATGGAGAGAAAGACCAAAGAGTATGTTTTCATTTATGTTGGAGTGGGTTTATATGCGGTTGTCACGTACTTAATCCAGCACTATTTCTTTAGTATCATGGGAGAGAACCTCACTACAAGAGTAAGGAGGATGATGCTTTCAGGTATACATCTTTGTAAAATGACCAAATTACCCTCATCGTCTTGGATTTTTATTATTAAAAAAGTTGTGATATTTTGTAGCGATTTTGAGAAACGAAGTTGGGTGGTTTGATGAAGAAGAGCATAACTCTAGTCTAGTTGCAGCCCGTCTAGCGACAGACGCTGCAGATGTGAAATCAGCAATAGCCGAGCGGATATCTGTTATATTACAGAACATGACATCTCTTCTAACATCATTTGTGGTTGCTTTCATTGTGGAGTGGAGGGTCTCACTTCTCATTCTTGCCACTTTCCCCCTTCTTGTCCTGGCCCATTTTGCTCAGGTAAATGCACTTTCACCAACACTTGCTATACTATTGTTACATTTAGAAAAAGCATCAAATTTCATGATATTGATTTTGGGTAACATTTTCTTGATATAAAATGAGAATATGCATATATGCATACATAACTGACGGAGATCGAAACAAGAAATAAAGAAACATAGAGATAATTCTCAAATAAAAGTAGATAAATTTCTAAATGCCTCAAAGGATTACATAACATGTCTTGTAAACGAACTTCTGAATTTGGGAAACCCGAATTTTACATACCAAAATTAAGACAAAAAATAAGAACCTAAATGCTGGCAAACCCAAATTTTGGGAAAAATCTTTTATCGGCAAAATCAGAACGAACTAGTGGAATTTGGGTCTTGACAGCCAAGCCAAGTTATGGGTTCCATAATTCTACTCGTAACAAAAGTTTTGTCTTTCAAAATTTTGAGACGTTTCTACCTTGTTTTAGTGTCATACCGGTTCAAGTAACAATGCTAACTATTTAATGTCTTTCTCGTCAAATATATTACCGTTCTCAACGTATTATTACTTTTAAAATAATTTAAAGACCACCATATGCATCAATTTAAATTGTAGATATCAGGGATCGTGCATGTGCTTCCGGTTCATACTTTCCCGATATTCGCACCATATCCACTGACTTGTATATAATATGTTCTCTTACTTCTATAAAGTGTCTAAGCAGAACCAGAACCAGAACCAGAACCAGAACTGATTTGAAGAAAATAATACAAACTCTAGCATAATGAACAAGACACGAGACAGTGATGGGTGTGAGTAGTGACAGAGATTCTTAACGATGCGATCTCTATGTGGTGGTTTCCACAGTCAACTTTCACTCTTCCATTTGGGTTGGGTTGGGTTGGGTTGGGTTGGGTTGTCAGAGCTGATAACCATTATTTAGTGTCTCAACCTGTTTGGTTTTTGTTGTTTGGTCATGCATGCATTCACACTCCATGGGAGAGTGTGTTGTCAAACTGATTGGGTTTGAATACTCCACTTCTTGTGTGACAGTACGTACTGGTGAATATTATATATCTGTGTCGTTTTGTCACCTACCCATTAAATCCTCAATGCTGGGCCCCGTGCCAACATCAATAGCAGCAACTTCTAACCACTTAGAGCATTCTCATCCCGTTTCCTATCCTTATATTCATATATGTCATATAATTATACTAAAAAACACTACATTTTTCTCTTATGTTTAATTAAATAATATTTGTTTATACTTTTTTTATTACAGTTTTCTCTCTCTACCCAATCATTTATAAAAAATTCACTATCTTTTCCCCAAATTTACAAAAAATCACTACCTTTTCTCTCTCCACTCTATAATTTACACTCACAACCACTCATAACCCAACCATATACTTTACAAACCCCTCCTCACATAATTTTAAGGGATAGGATGGGAATGCTCTAAGGGTAGTTATGTCATTTTCAATTTTATACAAGGCTTTTGTTTTCACACCTTTTGAGCTATTCAAAGTTCAAACACCAGCCACACGAGTTGTATGAGCCATATACGACTCGTATGTTTATGACACTATGATAACATGGAAAAGGGTGATAACACACATATATACAAATTGTGTATGAATATAACATCCTTATACAATCTTCTAATGGTCCAATATAAGTTTTTATATTTCCAGTCTTATATTTGATTGTAAACTAGCTTTTATGCCCGTTAGTTGTTACCAGGCAAGTTTGCAAGTCGTGGCTATTGCTACACCCATATATGATATATGATACCGTTACATGAAGCACGGTTTTAAACTGCCCTAAAAACTAACATGAAATATTAAATATATACTCAACTTCACTTCTAACAATTATATATGTAAAATCTTAATAATTTCAAGTTTGTAACAACAAATACTATATTAAAATTATATAATAATTCAGTTTTGATTATCGTTACTGTGCATGAGATCAATTTTATGTTATATGCTAGATATCACTTTATACCTATGTCTCCAACATGCTTATTTTCTATAATCAATCTCAAACCTAAATGCCTTGTAAATTATATCATTAGGCTCATATCAAAATTCATTTCATATATCATTCCATAAAACAACTGCAATTTATTAACAGAATCGAACGATTCATATTATTTACCATTGCATGAAAATAATAACATTATCATTTTTTTTATTGTTACAGCAACTTTCACTCAAAGGTTTAGCCGGAGACACAGCAAAAGCACACGCAAAAACCAGCATGATCGCCGGAGAAGGCGTAAGCAACATCCGCACTGTCGCAGCCTTCAACGCCCAAGACAAAATCCTCTCATTATTCTCCGATCAACTCCGCCTCCCCCAAAGTCAAAGTCTTCGCCGGAGTCAACTTTCCGGCATACTCTTCGGTATCTCCCAACTAGCCCTATACGCATCCGAAGCCTTAATCCTATGGTACGGTGCACACCTTGTTACCAAAGGCCTCTCAACTTTCTCCAAAGTCATCAAAGTGTTTATAGTGCTAGTTATTACGGCCAACTCGGTTGCGGAAACCGTTAGCCTAGCCCCCGAAATTATTCGGGGCGGGGAAGCCATCGGGTTGGTCTTCTCGATCCTTGACCGGTCAACAAGGATTGACCCGGATGATCCTGACGCCGACCCGGTTGAAACGATCCGGGGCGAGATCGAGCTTCGTCGGGTTGACTTTTCTTACCCGTCAAGACCTGACGTGCCCGTGTTCAAAGACTTTTGTCTCAGAATACGAGCAGGCAAGAGCCAAGCTCTGGTTGGAGCCAGTGGCTCTGGTAAAAGCTCGGTTATTGCGTTAATCGAGCGGTTTTATGACCCGACAGCCGGGAAAGTTATGATTGATGGGAAAGATATTAGACGGTTGAATCTAAAGTCACTTCGGTTAAAAATCGGTTTGGTCCAACAAGAACCTGCGCTCTTCGCTACGAGTATTATGGATAACATCGGGTATGGGAAAGACGGGGCGACTGAGGCGGAGATTATTGCCGCCGCAACGGCGGCAAACGTGCATACATTCGTAAGCGGCTTGCCAGAAGGATATAAAACACCGGTCGGGGAACGAGGAGTTCAACTCTCGGGTGGACAAAAACAAAGAATTGCGATAGCCCGAGCGGTTTTGAAAAACCCGACAATATTATTATTAGACGAAGCAACTAGCGCGCTAGATGCTGAATCAGAGTGTGTGCTTCAAGAGGCACTTGAAAGGCTAATGAGGGGTCGAACCACGGTCCTAGTGGCTCATCGGTTATCGACCATCCGAAGGGTTGATAGTATCGGTGTGGTCCAAGATGGGCGCATCATGGAACAGGGTAGCCATGGGGAGCTCGTGAGCCGACCCGATGGGGCTTACTCTAGGCTGTTGCAACTACAGCAACATCGTATATGAGTATGTATGATGATAAAGGGTTTGATTGTTTGGTAGGAGGGAAATAGTAGTAAATTATATGCATGTTTTTGGTTTCCAATCGTTATGTCATATGTATAAGGTTATCTTTCATTTGTTGGTCGATTGGTTCCATTATAAGTTTATAAACTACCCAACCCTCACCCTACATTGTTAATTCAATGTTTTGATATGTTATATACTTATATAGTTCATATTTATTATGCCTATTCTCCAAAAATAAAGATCATTATTTTATATAGTTTGAGGAAAGTTAACATACAAACTAAAAAGCTTTACTAAACATGCATATCAAATAATGTAATTATATATACAAATAATGTAATTATGTAAAGTAGTTTTGTATGTAGTGTTTTGTATGTAGTGTAGTTACATTATTTGTGTATATAATTACACTATTTGATTTGCACATTTAACACGTTAATTTAAGTTATATTTTATCCAAACCCTATATAATTATTTGTACATTTTATACTGCTTTAATTAATAAAAGTGTTATGAATTGAATGTGAATAAGTGTGAAACCTACATGCTACATCGATCTATTTTCTTTAACAGTATATGGAAAAAGACAACCCCCACCCACACACATTGACACAATAACTTATAAGCATAGGTTTCAAAAACTGGCAAGGGTATCCAGTTGCATCTCTCGACAAAGGCATTGCATTAGTCAGTATCGTCGGGTACATCTATGCTGATAGCTTGTGTTCAGCTTAGTGGGTTTATGCAACCGATGTAGGTTGGTGCCTTGGTGGCACCTGGTATGCCGGGTAGTTCGGGTAATGCACCTCTAGGTTGGTGCCTTATGGGATCCCCAATAATGCATTTTTGGGATGCTTTTGGGTGATTGCTCACATTACCCATTTTTGTCATTGTGGTGTAGTTTTATTAGCATGCATTTTTTTTTTCTTGTGTTTTTTTAACAAGAACTACCACATACATGTCTTTTTGCAAGCGGTGGGGGCCAAGTTGGGGGATTGGATATTGAATAAAAAAAATTTGTAAAAGGTGACAACGATATGGTAATGTTTTTAGGATTTTTTTATTAAGTGATTTTTTTTTGATGTTTTTATGATATGGCAGCAGCCAACTTACTAAATATGTTCTTTTTTTCTTTATTTTCAAAATTATTATTGTGGATGCTCTTAGGTTTTAAGTGATGTAATGTAATAGTGGTTATAGACACCAAAAAGCTTAATTATGTATCTCATGATGACATTTTCACATCACATGTGCCATGCAAGTGTTATGTAGTTTTTACACAGCCACACAACCGTCTTTTTCTTTTGGAGTATGGGTCTTTAGATCTTATTTTCAGCGCAGAAGTTTTGTCTTTGGGGACTTTAAGACCCACAAAAGCAATGGAGTTGTTGATCAAGAGTGACCAACGGGATTTAAGGAAATATATTTAATAGTTTAGAGACATCTCATGTTATGCATGTCTTCAATTATTGGGTTATTTCAGACGTCTCATGAATTCTTTGAGTCGGATTTGTTCAGCCCAGGTTGTATGTCTTCTTTTATTGCCTTAATTCCTAAGGTAAATGAGCCTAGTTCCTTAAATGAGTTTAGACCGATTAGTCTTATTGGTTGTGTGAACAAGGTGATTTCAAAAGTGTTGGTTGGCAGACTTAAAAAGGTAATTGGTGGCTTAATTTTCGAGGAACAATTGGCTTTTATTGCAAACCGTAGTATCTTGGATGGCCCGCTAGTGCTCAATGAAGTTTTTACATGGCTAAATAGGTTGAAGAAACGTGGTATGATCTTCAAAGTAGATCTCGAGAAAGCATATGACTCGTTAAGTTGGGGCTTTATTGACTCGGTGCTAGAACAAATGCATTTCCCGATGAGGTGGCGTCGGTGGATGTCAGCTCTTCTATCTGCAAGTCGGGCATCGGTTTTGGTGAACGGCTCGCCTACCCGGGAGTTTCAGTGTCATCGGGGTCTTAGACAAGGGGATCCATTATCTCCATTTTTGTTTGTTATCGCTATGGAAGCCCTTACGGGTTTGATGAAAAAAGCATTGGATTTGGGGTTATTCCGCGGTCTTAAGTGTGGGATGGATGGTCCGATTTTTACGCATCTCATATACGCGGATGATGTCGTGTTCCTTGGCAATTGGAATACCTCTAATGCTTTAAACTTAGCCAGAATATTGAGATGCTTTTATCTTGTTTCGGGTTTGCGGATCAACTTTTCTAGGTGTCGGCTATTTGGTACTAGTGTGAATGGGGCTGAAAGGAATCGGTTAGCTGAGGTTTTAGGATGTAGAGTGGGTGAGATCCCTTTTATCCATTTGGGTCTTCAAGTAGGAAAGAATATGGGTGGGATAAATGCATGGGATCATAATCCCACGTGGTTCAAATTTTTAGAAAACGCTTATCGTGTTGGAAGGCAAAAGTTCTTTCCGTTGGAAGGCGTATTACGGTGTTAAAAGCGGTTCTTAATTCCCTTCCGACCTATTATTTTTCTCTTTTTAAAGCGCCGGAAGGGGTGATTGATAAACTTGAGAGGCTTAGGAGGGTGTTTTTTTGGGGAGGGACCGAAGAAAAGGCAAAAGTTAATTGGGTAGCTGGGGAAAAGGTGGTGTCACCGATTAAATATGGTGGTCTTGGTCTTGGGTTATTACGAGACGCAAACGTGTCATTATTAACAAAATGGTGGTGGCGTTTCAAGAATGAGAGGGGTAGATTGTGGTGGAATGTTATTTGGGCAATCCATCACTCTTCGCGGTCGTGGACGGCCATATCGGCAAGACTCTCGAGTCCGTGCCCGTGGAGCCGAATTATAAAAATCGATTCGATGTTAAAGGCTTATGGGGTGGAATTAAATAGGTGCTTCCGCCATGTTGTGAAGAACAGGAAGAATACGTGGTTTTGGCTAGATTGTTGGGTTGACCAAATTCCACTGGCAATTAAGTTCCCAAAGCTTTTCTCCTTGGAAAATTCAAAGAGGTGCATGGTGGCTGATAGGTTGTATATGTTGGATGGTTGGATTTGTGGGGGTTGGGATCCGAACAGTACAGAGGAGATTGGTGAGCTAAGGTGTTTGTTGCAATTATGTCAAGGTGTGGGTTTAAAACAAGGGAATGATTACGTGTCTTGGCCGTATGAATCTGATGGTAGCTTTTCGGTTAAAAGTGTGAAGAGTTGTATGTTGGTAAACTCGCATACGGCTGCTGAATATATATTCGATTGGAACCGGTTTGTACCGAGAAAGGTTGGGTTTGTGGCTTGGAGAGCGGTTCTCGGCCGCTTACCAACGTTCGATGCTTTAAAAAGGAAGAATATTCAGGTGAGCTCGATATTTTGTCCAATTTGTGGAGAGGTGGAGGAGTCAACCGAACATGTCTTCATTTCGTGTGGTCTCGCTCAAACTATGTGGAGTATCATTGCTCAATGGTGTAAGTTGCCCTCGTTTATATTATTTAGCTTTCGAGATGTGTTGGACTTGTATAAGTTCTCTTCTTTTACCAAAGATAAGGCTAAAGTTTTTCAAGCGGTTTGTTTAATCGCGACTTGGTGCCTGTGGAAAAGGCGAAATGCGCTGGTCCACTCTGGGTCTCCGATTCAAATGACTAGCCTGATAGAGGAAATAAAGGTGATGGGATTCCTTTGGATAAAAAATAGAGCAAATAGAGGGGGGCTTTTTTGGGACGAGTGGTGTAATTTTCGGTTGTAATGGGTATAGTTGGGTGGTCATATTCGTTGGTTTGTCCTTTGTTTGCTTTGTTTGGTGGCGACTTACGATGTGTCGTTCGTATTGGTGTTTCTAACGACTTGCTAGTGTTTTTGAATGAAATTTTGTTGGTCGTTAAAAAAAAAAGATGTTCTTTTAATGGATTTAATTAGGAAAAATTCTTAAGATACTTCCTTTTTCTCTATACATTAAATATATCTGGAAACTAGTTTTAGAGCCCGTGTCACACACGGTATAATTTAAATTATAAAATTATAAGTAAAACAAATAATTACATAACGTATATAAAAAAAATGTATAACATCTATGCTTGTAAATATATAATGTGTACATAAATTTTTATTTTGTGGTCACTAAATATTAAAAAAATAATAGCAAGATTACTTAAATGGTAAATAGAAATGTAAAATTCTTAAGTTTAGTATTAATTCAAAATTTGAAAATTTTAAATTAGCATGTTTGATGCTTTAACCCACGTACATATCAAACATTTTGCAACATTAGATTTCCAATACCATATCGGTGATGTTGGTTTAATTTAGTGGAAGTTCACTTACCTGATTTTGTTGTCGATTTGATTTTTTTGTCAGTGTACAAACCATGTTTTTTCCTCATACATGTTCCAAATTGGATCTACAAAAGCCATAAGCAGCTTTACCCAAAGTGGTTTTGGTTCCAAACCAATTTCCAAGTTAAAGAGGATTGGTTCATCTATGCTTATATATATACAATGTGTACATAAATTGATTTTATTTATATCACAAAATGATTTTTTAAATGAACTTAATAAAAAAATGTTCGTGTAAAATCGTATCCGAGAATGCTTCTTTCTATTAAAAAATTCGTTCTCTGTGTCATATATGTATAATTGAAAGAATTTTGGTTATGAACCAATTTCGAAAATAAGACTTCTCATACGATAGTAGTTCTAACCATTCAATCTAAATACAAAAGAGACGTTAACTTTATTGATATATTCATCAATTTACCACCCATCAAAGGAAAGTATGACATTAAATTATAGTAATGGATGTTCTTCAAGAACTATGTTTTTCTGAGCTACACCATAAAAAAGATTTTTGATAAGTTTCAGAGGGTTTCTCGACTTTGTCAAAATGACAACATAAAAAATAACATGCTAACCCATTCAATTTTGTGAATATTTTGTTTCATTTGAGCATAGTTTTGCATGGCAACATTAGGGATGAGCAATTTCGGGATTGGTACCGGTACCGTACCGAAATCGGTACCGATTTGGTATAGCCGATACCGAATCGGTACCAAAAATTTGAGTTTCGGTATCGGTACCGGGATTCCCGAACTTTTTTACCTTCAGTACCGGTACCGATGCCAAAAATTTGCGAATTTCGGGACCGGGATTTTCGGTACCGGTACGGTACCGATCTCATCCCTACATCTCATACAACGTTCTGATCACCATTGAAGGAAAAATTAATGTTAACACAACTATTTCAAATTTGATAAAAGTTAGAAGCATCGATAGGCATGGGGGTGGCATGTCGAAAGTGTTCGCAATCTTTTCTTAAATTTTAATAATTGAGGGAAAAATAGTCAATTTGCCAAATCCCGAACCTTTTATGTAAGGCCCTGTTCCCGGAAACCCTACTTTGGCGTTGGATTTACTCATAAACACAGTTCTAAATCAGAGTTAATTAAAACTTTTCGCAAAATAATTAATATTAAACATTCTTACAAAACATGAGTACTTGTTCTGAACAAAATACATTAAGTCTTTAACAATAACATAAACAACACGTGAATCTTTTGTCTTCGATGCCAGTCTTCATCCCCTTTCACGTGTCTCTCCTCAAGCGACCTGCCTCATCCTACTCATCTGCGTGCACACTAAAAGTCAGCTACGCTGAGTGAATTCTAATTTAGCAGTTTACAAGATTATTCCTACACACTTGTACTCGTAGGTACCGTTCTTACCCTTATCCTGTTCTTATTTTCTTTTGTCTCACATTCACATTATTTTATTCTTTCACGTACATATAATTCTTCTTACACATTCTTTCATTTACGTACAAATGTTGCTTGTATTACACTCTTACATTATTCTTACACATTCTTACAAACATACAGTTATTCTTACATTCTTGCACAGATATTATAAGGGTCTGCCACCCATACCTCTTGCACAGATATTATAAGGGTCTGCCACCCGACCTCTTGCACAGATATTATAAGGGTCTGCCACCCAACCTCTTGCACCGATATTATAGAGTCGGCCATTCTATTCTTGCCCAGGTATTATAAGGGCCTGCCACCCTGACTCTTACATTATACTATTCTTGCCCGGGTATTATAAGGGCTTGCCACCCTGACTCTTACATTAGACTCTTACACTACGTTCTTTCTTGACTCTTACAATCGTGCTAGGTTAACAAACTAGGTGCATATAAATTCTAACAGCCCTCTTTCATTCTTGCATTAATCATTCACATTAATCGTATAAGTATGTATGTTACTAGTCTTACAAGCATGCACACAGCCCCGAAAACATTTCAAAGAGAAATGGGGCTAGAACTCACCTGTTTTCGGTTTCTCTCAGAGTTTATGGTCACACCTCTTTTCAGCTGGGCACGGCTAACTGTTTAACAAGTTACAAGCATCAGTTATCTGTCTCTACCACTTCTTACATCTGGGTTAATGAGACCCACAACTAACGGGGGTCCGGGGGCAGCGCCCCTGGTAGCGGGGCTCTAGGGGCGGCAGCACCTAGCAGGGTCTAAGGGGCAGAGCCCCTGGCTGGGGTTAAGCTGCCAGATCAGCTCGGGAAAATTTTATTTTCATTAATAAGTCCTTTATCAAAAACGCATCAGTAAATGAATGGCATGAAATTTCGCATGGGAGTTTCGCTTCGCATGGGCCATTTCGCTTCGCATGGCGTGCGATGCGAAATTCTTGGATTTCGCATGACATGCGATGCGAAGCCCTTTTTCATGCAATTAAGACCCGATTACCTTATTTTGTCATTTTAAGGCAATTTTACTCCTAGACTCTTCCCTGGAACCCGATTTTTACCCTTTTTATGGGTTTTGGGTCGTACCAACTTTGTATACCCGTGTTTTCAAGGTCCGGATATCACCTTTTTATCCTATAACACCCCCGTGAGGTTATAACTCACCAAGTTTATGTTTTTATTACGTTATACAACTCAATCTATCGTTCTAACAATTTGCATGTCGAAATCAACCACAAACCTCAACCTTGTTGGCCAAAACTCACCTTTTTGGTCCCGGGTTTGGATCTGGACAGATCCGAGGATCTTGGTGGTGTTTCTTGTTGTTTTATGGTGTTTACACCCAAGACTCGTTCTTCCTTGGGCACGGATTTGGATCCGGAATGTAGAGAGAAAGTGTGTGTGTTCTTGAGTGTGTGTGTGTGTTATGAAAGGAAGGAAAATGATGAAAGGGTGGAGGGGTTGGGTTTATATAGGGGGCTATGGATCCCACATACCCACTCACAATTTTAAATCCAATTTTTTTACCCAAACATTTACACACACACTCAAATTAATGACACACACGTAATAATAAATTTTCTTTTATTTACTAATCTCAAAATACGGATGTTACATTTTAATTATTTCAAAAAAATGCCCTTAAAAATAAATTTGAAACCCGAATCATGTTTAAAATTCTAATTTTCATACTTTTGACATTTTAAAGTGAACACTTTGAACCCATAACAAATTTGATGATAAATCTAGTTTGAATTCTCAAACTTTTAAAAATACTCAAAATTTTCATTTTCGACATGTAACAAATTTTGACATAAATGTAGTTAACTTGTACCAAACAATCTATTTACCAACTTTAGACCCATAAAATCAAAGTTAACTTCCACAAAAAACCCGAAACAATTTTCATTTGAGAAACATGATTTGTTGTTGATTTTTGGAATTCACCAAGTATTTTGAAATATATACTAAAATAATATGTTAATATTTATATTTATAAAAATATAAAGATATTATATAAATATAGTGTAAAAGGAAAGTGAATAATTATTGATTTATTACATATATTAGGGTATATTAGTTTTGGAGGGAAAAAAATTGTAAGAATTAACCAAAACATGACAAGTGTCCACATTTATTTTATTTTATTGTAATAGGTAGATAGATGTCCCCTCTTAATACGTTTTGATAACATGTTTGGCCCTAAACACATCTTTATAACCTGTTTGGTGAATTACTTGTTTTCTTTTCTTTTTTTTTAGTATTATATTGTTATAATAATTTTCACATTTACCTTTTCTTTTATAACTTTTAATATATAAAGTTTTATATTATTTTAAATATAATGCCGAGACATGTTTATTTATATCTACATGTCGACATAAAATTAGTACTCAAAACCAAGCCATGTCAAATTTATATGGCAATGCTTAATAAAATTTGACATGACTCGATTTTAAATAAAAAAAATAAGCACGTTTTGTATATCAACGCATACAAAAAAATAAGCACGTTTTAACGGTATAGTCAATTTTTTTAAAACGTTAAACATTAACGTTACTAAAGAAAAACAAAATATGATTAAAATAAAATAATATGGTATTCAAAATTAAAACTTCAAATTTTGGGAATTAGGTCGGAATGCCAGGTTGAGTTCGAATCATGTGGAGCACGCCACTTTCATAACCAGCTAGCATATTGTCATCGGTTTACAAACGTGACTGGCGAGAATACCGAACACGATATGGGCGACATGTTTGTTAAGAGACATTAGTGGAATTTGAAAGTTTGAGACACAAAAAATGGATTCTCTCTTCTCTCCATAAAAAGGATATTCTATGAATTTTTATAAATAAAAGGCAAGATTTATAGAAAAATGTTGATATTAAAATTATCTAGTAGTTCGACCCGCGTGCGTTGCCACGCATCAAGATGCTTATGCGTGTTTGTAGTGTTGAGGCGCATCAACATGCTCATACACATATAGAAGTCTCAACGCACTAACAAACATCAATTTGAAATTGATCAAACAAAAATGCCAAAATTTTGACAATTACAAAGAAATAAAACAATTTCACTTAAAATTATGAGCCTAAACTATTGTTCTAATCACACAAAATATTCAAATTTGAAACAGAAACAAAGATCTTGCTTATCTTAGATTTAGCGTCTAGCCATTGCTTACTCTTCAATCCGACTTTTCTTCTCGGGTCTCTCTCTACCCTTCTACAACATAACATTTTCATCTCTATATCTATGTAATTGATCCAATTCTAGATCATCTTCTGTAACCTTTTGCATAATCTATCATATGAATGCATCACTTTGTATTAGCATACCTATAATATTTATGTACCTGAGATATACGCGAGATGAGTTGCAACTAAATACAAATTATAAAACTCTTACCTTGAGTGTTTTCAGCAGTGTTGATATTCTTCAAAAAAAAACTACTTAAAGAGTACGGTTCACTGCAAGTAAACCAAAATACATACTGTATAAAATGGAAAAAAAATCTACTACTTAGCTTCGTAACGGGTTGGAAAATAGCAAAATCAAACCACCAATTATACACTTCATAAAATATAAAATAACCTATTTCTTAGATTTCATAAAGGGTCAATTGGTTATAATGACAACGCACAACTTGGAACTTTGCTGTCTTTATCCAACACACATCAAATATGACGGCGTTGTCATGAGCAAGCCACTTGCATTTTGTCGCTTAAAAATAATAATTTCAAAACCTCATTCTAGCAAAAGAGGTCCCATAACATGTACACTTTCCTGCAATTTGTCATAAATATTTCACTACTAACCTAAAACATTTTATTTAATCTCTCAAATATTCAAGTCAATAATAATAACAATAATATTCAAGTCATTATTTAATCTCTCCAATAATAATAATAATAATCATCATCATCTATTCCTTTTGTATTTGTTTGCTACTGTCCTATTACTAATACTATGTCCTCATTTAGTGAATTATTAGCAAACTACAATGAATGCATATAGGTGTGCATTTAACTTACGTAAATTACACATTCCAAATTACATCTAGATCATTATATGAACTGCAGAGAAGTGGGTTGTTATAAGCTCAAAATGCAAAAGATGACTCAAGCTTCCTTCAAGCAAATTAAAGTTTAAGAGAATGTACCCTTGAGTTGTTTCAATAAATTTTTTTGTCTTAATGCAACATTTGCACACCATTCAAAAAAATTAGATATGAGCAATCTGTTATTCTCACAGAACAAAGGAATGCTAGGATTTTCAACTGGATATATCACAACCTAAGTATTGTTAGTATTTTGAAAGAACATACCTGATCATCCACTTCTCGCACTTTCTTTTCAATGGCTCCAAGTATGATAAAAGAGCTTGAAGCTACAACCCCAACCGCAAAATGTTTCGAGTAATGAAAACTGCAGATTCTAAAGGCAGTATCAGGCTCCAATCTACATGTAAAATTAAAGTTACTTAAGTTTGGGTACACATGTATGCAACAATGAGAAATTAAAGTAACAATATAATAAGAATATGCCAAAAATAATATTAAGCATGGTTTATTTCATAAGAGAAAAAGATGAATTAAATCATGAAATAAACAACATAATGAAGGCTAAAATGTTCAAGAATCTCAGGTTCCTTCATCTTCACAGCTTAAGACATCTAGATAACACATGACAAATGAAAGAAACATGCTCTATCAATTAATGACTAAATTCATTGAAACATTTTAGCAAACACCTGGTGGGTGTTCCAGAAACGGGTGATCGGAGCTGAGATCAATGAAGGAATGTAAGATTAACGATGTTAGTACGTTCTGGTCGAGATTGTGGTGATTACTTCGCAAATTCCAAAAACCCTAAATCGATAAGCAAGTCGACTACGATTCAATACTTCAATTTGATCCCTGAAACGCTAGTTTTAACAAAATCGTTGTCTCCGGCGTTACTTCGTGGATTTAGTTGCGTCGCCGATGCTTGTCTTTCTCTGTTTCTGAATTTGTTGGTGTAAAGGAAGATGCAGATGTTGTGAAAAGGATATTCACTAGTGGTGAAAAGAAGATGCAGATTGGATGATTTGTAGGTGGCAGTTAGGTCAGGTAGCATCATGTGCTTGTACATCCTGCAAAAACAGTTGTACCTTCTAACTTCCATCTACCTTTCAATTATATATATAATAAGTACTCATGTTGAGGTCATCTAAACTTGAACTGGGCTATTTAGGCTATGTGTTATAACATGTGCTTCGTTATTTTAGAGTGTTTACTACATCAGCGTCACCTCAACAATTTCTCCACCCTTCAACCTTACCATTATACCTAATTTTCTATTTTTGTTTAATACAATTATATATACTACAATTTGAAACTTTCTACTGCATCATAACTTGTACATTTTGCTTCTTTCTTTGTACACTGATTTTACCCCTTCTATGAGGTTGATGTTAAGCTTGGCCTTTTATTGTGTTTCCACGTGCATTTACCTTTGCATGTGTTGCTTTATTACTTTCCTTCTTTACTATTCTTTTCTCCCACCTTTTCTTCTTTGTCTTCTCTACAATATGGATGATTAGATGGTGTGGCGATTGACGGGGATACAACCGCCAAAAAGGCGGAAACGGTGAGGACAAACCACTATTGATAAAGGTGTCGACGGTGATTTCAACCAGTAACTGTTGGAAGTTTTGAGTATAAGTGTGAATAAAGTCTTATTAATGTAAATGTGGTAAAAGCTTGTCCCACATCGGTGTGAGAAAAAAATAAGTAGTTGTTTATAAGGTAAAGCATTTATTAATCCATTGAAGCTTATGATGTGTTTTTACCACAAATCCTACCCGCGTAGAGGGGGGGTAGAGATGGGCAAAAAAACCGGTTGGTGAACCGGTTCAACGGTTTAAACCGAAAACCGGTTTTTACAAAAACCGGTTATTTAAAAACCGGTTTAACCGGTTTAGTAACCGCCGGTTCGTATATCGGTTACAAGTTCTAGAGAAAAAACCGGTTACTGAACCGGTTATGGAAAAAACCGGCTAATTTTAAAACCGGTTATTATGAAAAAAACCGGTTATTAACCGGTTATTTTAAAAAAAAAACCGGTTAATTAAAAAAAACCGGTTATTAACCGGTTCTAACCGGTTTCTAAACCGGTCCTAACCGGTTAGACCGGTCCGAGTTTTGCACCAAAAAAACCGGTTAATAAACCGGTCCGGTTATTTAAAAACCGGTTTTTTTCCAGGCCAAGAAAAAGCGGTCCGGTTATTAACCGAACCGATTTTTTTAAAAAAAACCGATTTGTGCACCTCTAGAGGGGGGGGTGCAAAAATGGGTTTCTTGACTGGAATTTCTTTAGACTTGAGCATGCCCGGACATCCCGCGGACACGAATGCAGCTCCGAAAACCCGAGGCCGTTTATTGATTATTAATAATCATTATTTTTGGTTTAAACTGCACTAATGATTATTATTCGGAATTAATTATGCACTAATGGGTCATTATTCAGTTCTACACACACAAACAATATCACTCTAAACTTCTCTGCTAAAAACATCGCTCCTGTTTTGTTTCAGGCAAGTGATCAAGTCCGGCGGTACTTTGTTGCTGCTTCGAACCGCCTAAGAACAGATCGCGAATCTGTTTAAAGGAGTTGTGTCAAACACAAACCCAGTTCATTGTTATCGTTTCTTGTTTTATTTATTTATTATTGTTTCTGGTTTTCATACAGGATTTCTAACAGCAACCTCATCAGAGATTAAATGTGGAAGCTTTCAATGGGATTATGCACTACGTTTGGTTTAGGTGCAGGTAGACAATATCCTATAAATTGAATGGTTTAGACATAAATAGCTTAATTTCTAAAGAGGCTCAAGTTTGGAATCATTGTTTGCATCAGCTTCTTTAGCGCATAGTTGGTGGTGTGGGATTGAAGAAGGCGCGTTTGCAGGTTTCTTCACCTTATGTAGAAGATGATTTCGTTGGTTAGGGTTTGTAGATATAAAACGCTATACACGATACTTGCAGTATGTTCGTCTCGACTTTCGTTTCGCCTCCTTTTGGTGATTTTAATTTGCTTTTTACATTATTTTTTTTAAATCTTTTTTAAATGTTAAAATATTGTTTCTATGGTTGCTTTGCTTAACTTTCGGTACCAGACATAAGGGAAATTGAACCTTAAGTCCTTAACTCTTTGTCTAACTAGGAATAGTTATGAGTTATGACCCATACTTTGGAAGATAATTCAAAGGATAGTATCTGCTTAAGATACAAATTCCTCATCCTTTAATTACATGAGACCTCATCCTTTATTTATGCTAATGCCATGATGATCGCTATAGTTGATGTAGACGCCTAGGCAGTTTCCAGACACTTATGCAACCGTTAACCACTGGCCATGACACACCCCCGGCCTCGGTTACAAATCTGAGCCTAGAAGAATCATCAACATGGTTCGCAATTTGTGATGAATTCAACTTAGTAGATATAATTCTAATATGTTTAATTTCCATTTATTTTTCTTTCTTCTCAATTTTGGTTTGTGATGGATGTATTCTTCAAGAAGGAATAACACCTACTTCGGTCAATTTGCCTATGATCAAAATGTAAGCTTTTTATATGTAATTGGTTTTGAATACATTTGTTTATCATTTTTGCTTATTTTAACTTTACCTGTAGCTTTGTTTGCTTTGTTGAACTTCGTGCTCAAAACAATATTATACATCATAAAGTGGCTAAAAAAGATGATACCTTACAACATGGTGGCATCATAAAGTGGCTTCGAAAGGTCATTATGATATGCTATTTTTAATGCACTACTATTAACATTAATAATATGAAGACAGGTTTTAACTTACACTTTTTCTCACAGTATTGAAATGGACCAAGCTTCTTGATCGCGAGAAAAAAAGGTCAATGGTGGTTATCCGGAGAGATGATGTCATGTATTATAAATTAAAATATAAAATAATATTGGAACTTTTGTTGAAGTTCTTGGGGTTGGATTAAAGGAAAGCAGCTATCAGTTTTCTCTAACTATAAGAGGTAACCAAAAATGCGGGTTGGACAAGTTGGCCAAATGGGTTTGAAAATTTCTACATGGAGCGGTATGAAATTACCTTTTTTTCTTTAGATGACACAAAATGAACGGGTCAGGTTGGTTGGTGTAATCGTATAAACGATAACACGAGAGAAAGACAGGAAACAGAGAAGAGAGAAATTTTATTGCTCTAGAATCAAAAGTTACTTACAAATGAAATCAAACAACCTATATATACAACTACATATGCGCCGCACATGTTGAGTAGATGCATATGTTGACATATGCGCTCACAACCCCCCCCCCCCCTTCTCAAATTAGAGGTTGAGAAAACCCCAACTTGCGCAATAGCTCATGAAAATGAGGCCCTGGCAAGCTCTTTGTAAACAAGTCTGCAAGTTGATCAGCAGTCTTCGTATGAAAGACCGGATTCTTGGCAATGTAAATGGCAGCTTGACTGTCACACTTGAGGTTAACTAGAGTAATGTTAGGAACATTAAACTCAGTAAGAAGTCTAGTTAACCATGCAAGCTCAGCTGTAACACGACGAAGTGAGCGATACTCAACTTCAGCAGAACTCAAGGAAATAGTGGGTTGTTTCTTGGATTTCCAAGAAATAGGAGAACCACCAAGAGAAACATAAAACCCACTGACCGATCTTCGTGTATTAGGACAGACCGCCCAATCCGAATCACAGAAATCCTGTAATTCAGAAGAAGGATTATTGTTGAAAAATAAGCCTTGAGATAAAGTACCCTTCACATAAGAAAGAGTATGAAGAGCCGCATTCCAATGAGGAAGCCTTGGATCTTGCATGAACTGGCTTAAGAATTGGACAGCAAAAGCAATATCGGGTCTTGTATGAGTAAGATAATTGAGTTTCCCAACAAGTTTCCTGAATAGTAGAGGGTCATTGATAGGAAGACCCTCATGAACCTTGAGCTGTAAATGATGAGGTAATGGAGAACCTAACATAAAGATTGGAAGTATCAAATTCTGAAAGCATGTCCCTAGAAAATTTGTGTTGGGACATGATCACACCATTCGTAGTATAAAGAACCTCCATTCCCAAGAAATAGTTAAGACGCCCAAGATCTTTAATCTTGAAAGAAGAATCAAGAAAGGATTTGAGAATATTAATCTCCACTAGATTGTTTCCAGTAATCAATATGTCATCAACATAGACAACGACATAAACCACCGAGGATCCCATAGATTTTGAAAATAAAGAATGATCATTCTGGAAACACATGTACCCTTGTGTTTTTAGAGCAGTGGACAATTTTCCATACCATTGCCGAGATGCCTGTTTTAAGTCGTATAAAGACTTTTGAAGCTTAAGAACTAGATGATTAGGAAGAACCATACCGGGAGGTGAATGCATGTAAATTTCCTCATCTAAATCCCCATGAAGAAAAGCATTATTAACATCAAGTTGAAAAAGGGGCCAACTTCGTTTGGTAGCAACAACAACAAGACCACGAATGGTAGTCATTTTGACAATAGGAGAAAAAGTCTCATTATAATCAATTCCTTTCTTTTGAGTATCTCCTCTGACCACCAATCGGGCCGTACAATGTTCAACAGTGCCATCTGCTCGGTGTTTTAACTTTAAACACCCATTTGCTCTTAATAGCCTTCTTTCCAGGAGGAAGATCAACAACAGCCCAAGTATATTCTCAAGAGCTTGAAACTCTGCTTTCATGGCATCTTGCCATGCAGGAATATTTGCAGCCTCTTTGTACGAAGTAGGCTCATGTAAAGCAGATATAGCTGTTGTGAGAGTTTGATTGAAAGAAAGAAGTTGAGACGAAGAACAAGACACAGAAGAAGAGCACGAATTAGTGACAGTGTGAAAGCAATGGTGAGAAGATTCAGAATGATTACAGACATAATCATTCAAATAAGAAGGATGAACAGAAGCTCTGGAAGACCTTCTAGCAGGTGGATCAATAAAAGGAGGAACATGAATATTGATGCTAGACTGTCGCTATCTAGTCAAAAACTATTAAACCAGTGTCCTAATCACCTAAGCAAGCTAGGGTAACTAGGGTGTCGAACCACGAGGAGTATGTGGTCAGTGTGCAGTGAAAATGATTCCTAACATTATGAAGTGATTCAAATAACAAAGTGCTGATCACACTAGCAAACAGTTTGGTTTTAATATTGATCAAACAAGTAAACAACTTTCAAGCAATTAACAAAGACAAATCACACCCAGGATTCAAGCAAGTAAACTAACAGCTCTCTCATGCAACTTAACAGATTAACTATCAATGATCAACATAGATTGACTAACTAGATAAACCTTAGGCATCCACACTCGCTAACACACGGCACTGGTTATCAAACGGTACCTGCCAGTGTGACTCAACTAAGGGCAAACGTATGTTTCATCATATTCAACTAGTCGAAACAATCCTATAAGCAATTATCATAGCAACTGGCACACTAATCATTCTGATCAAAATAAACCTAAACTGACTGAGTGCACAATAATACTAGACATCAATGCTCATAGATTAATCAAAGATGGTTACAAATAATTCGTTCTTAATACATGAGAAAAACTGTTAAATACAATACTCTACATCCCGAGCATGACTCAAAGGATCTAACCGCGCCTCGGCATCTCTCGGGCTTCGGTTATGATGTGATAGGACATATATGATGCCTTGAGATGATTGGAAGTGATGGTTCTCCTCCTTGCTGCTCCTCAAAATTGCCTGGAAACTGAATTATGGCGTCTAGGGTCGTCCAAACGTGATATATGAAAAAAAACCCTAACTTTCACGATTCTGGGGACGCGATGGTCTCTTGTCCTGGTCCATCGCGCTGCGATGGACCAAAAGTCAACGCTGGTAAATAATTAAAGGGCATCGCGTAGCGCAATGCCCCACCTTCAATACCCATCGCGTTTCGCGATGGGTCACTTCTCTCAGCCGGTCCAAATAAATGTCTCGGTTCGCGTGCTGGACATCCCGGGTCTTTATTTCGTGCTCGTACAGGTCCAAATTAAGCGCGTTAAGTACCTGTGACCTGAAACATAATAAACACGTATGAAGTACCAAAGTTCCTAAACTTAACGAATAAAACGACTAAATTAACACACTAATATATGTACAAATAAACCGAACATCACATCCCCACACTTATCTTTTGCTTGCCCTCAAGCAAAACTCTAAAGTAAAATTAACCACCATCATAGGTCAACCAATTATCACCATTAATACTAGTAAGGTTTAAGGTCATACCCAGTTTCCCAGACTGACACTTTCTAGATTGACAACCCACAAATAAAGTTAATGTTACAATAAAACCCTAGAATCGCCCAGACAAGTGTACTTTGTTTCCGGCTACGGCATACATATTTAAACCCCTCACACTATCAACACTCCTCTCGGTTTAATATCTGGACTAGCAAAAGATGTGCTAGTTTATGTCTCCGCCCTCAAAATACCTAATATGAGTTACAACTTAATATGCTTGCAGGTCAGTCTTATCTCCACCCATTAACCACTGGTTGCATAAAGACTCGGACTGAGGGTTTTGCTGAGCCTTAGGTTAGGGTGTGGATTAGGCTTATTGTCACACCCCAACCTAAGGCGGAAATGTCGGGGCGTGATCCGATTGCTCACAGCTCGAAGATACTATCATAATATAAAAGTGATAATATCTAATTAATTATTTTAATTTCAATATACACACACGTTTACAAATACAGTAACCAATTTAAATAACAAATATGAATTCAAATAAAATTTAACTTGATTTCATCCTAAAGTCTTGTCTACGTGTCCAAGCTTCAAGCTTCCAGACAAGTAACCTGCATATGCGTATAAAATGGAGTTTTTGTCAACATAAAGTTGAGTGAGAATATCACCAGTTTGACACAACAATACAATAAGCATAACGTGATAAGTGCGAATAATGAAATCAAACCGTAAACAAGTATGTGGACCGCTGCCAAGCGAATCGGGCATTGGTCACCAGCATGAACACCTGCTATATGATTGATTGAATGATAACACAAGTAAGCAAGTAGCACGTATGTTTGATTAAATCACTTCACAATAACACGTATGCATTTGTTTGAATATATATATATATATATAGTATGAAAGTATGAATACGTACGCATATGTCCCCAAAACGTTTACGAAAATCGAGTAAAATAGGGGATTGATAAACTCACCTGAGCGAATAAGTCAAACGGGAATGTATACGACAAGAAAGCGGAAATCACGCTTTTCGGGAATTACCGACAAGAATCCTAATTAAATAATATTGCGAATGAATTATGAATGATGTAGTACACATAATGAATCTAAGGTGTCGATGTGGATTGAGTTACAATTACGATTGGTACGTTTACGGATTGAACGATTGCTCTCTAAAGATTATTGTTATCATTTAATTATAAAAATTCATTGTTTGTCGTATAATTGAACTTATAAATAATTATTTTGAATGAATACAAGTTGAGATCTATTACAATAATAACCATTTAAATATACAATTATAGTAAAATTTATATCTTAATTTCGTTAAAGAGTTTCGATGGCAAAAATATAATTGGCACTTTTAATGCGTTAAATACGTTTATTATAGTTTGTTTAAAACAAATAATAATAATATGGATATATATATATATATAATAAATATGAGTAAATTTATAAATAAAAAAAACTTAACAACGAGAAGCCTCATTATTAGTGTCGAGTTTTAATAAAATAATATTGATTTATTAATAATAATATATATATATATATATAGATAGATACATGAAAACTTATAACAAGATTATTAGGCACGAAAATCTTAACTTATGAAGTCGGTTTGATTAAAATATTGTTTATTTAATAATTAATATTAATTATAATATACTATATTTCATTAAAAATTGGTTATAAACCATTAAAACAAAATTCCAAAGAATAAATGGTCGGCCGGGACTTGAACCCGCGACCTCAGCCGGACCAAGGTTTAGCATACACACCCTACCCAACTGAGCTAGGGTGTCAGCTGGTTTAGGAACGTAAACGGATTTATATATACAGACATAGAAACAAACCAAACTTGTCAAGAACCCTAGAATATGCAATTGTTCAATCCGTTCATCGTTGATTTAATTAAGGTGAGGGTTATTATTAAGCTTAACAAGACGAACTGAACCATATATTTAATTACCTAGATCGATGTTTAAAACCATTCCAATTGCGAAGAAGCAGTGCCGGCAAGGAGGACGACGAACAAGACACCCAGAGACGACGATAATTCAATTAACCAGAGGGCATTAGTAGGCGCTGGTATGAAGGAGGTGGAGACGCGAGGAATCGAGTTATAATCAAGTCTAAGTTATATAATTGGGTTTTGGGTCTAGTCGGTTTAATTTAATATAACAATACGGATTATTAGTGATCTTGTTTCCTAATTCCTGGAGTTGTTTAGGCCGAAAATAGTAATAGAAATTACAAACACGATTTGATTCTAAGTTTAGATCAACAATTGTGACTCAAGATAACTACACGGGTCACGGATTTGGGTTAATGGGTCATGGGTACGGGTTTGGTAAATGGATCATAAAAATTATATAGAAATCGCATTCTTAGTCCTTGAGGATTTGAGATGGAAACAATAGTGGGCTAAAGTTTATATTCGGGTTAAAAACATTCATTTTCTAAAGTTATATATAAATATATAAAAATTATAATTTTATAATAATGTCTCTATAAATGTGGTTATTTTTCGTTGTTAAATTTTTCCCGAACGTAAGACGGGCCGGGTTATGGATATAAGTTTGTTCGTTGGAAAACCCGAGTTGTTACAGTCTCCCTTACTTTAAGGAATTTCGTCCCGAAGTTAAGGAAAACCACAACATCATCGTTTTGAAAATAGTTAAGCCCTTTAATGAAAATATCATAACATGGAACTTCCAATAGCTAAAGCAACGCTTCGAATGACAATCCGATAAGGGCACTTATATATAGGATGTACCAGCGGCGTATCCACCATGTCCTTATCATTTCATCGTTCGTACCATTACCCTAGCTACCTTAGGTTCTAAATCATGACACACAATTTTACGTATTATGATTTCCATGCGAGGACTTGAATAATTATGTTCCGAACCATAATTACTCTTATTGTCGGATGGTCCACATAGCTCGTTTCATCATGTAAGTTATAAAACATTTAAAATAATCATTTTGAAAGGAACAAACATTTTGAAAATTTTGAAATTCAAAAAGGTGATAAAGATTCGAGTTTGATTAATAAAATCATGTAATTCTGGTTATATCTTTTGTTTATTAAGAGTAATATTTGGAATTCGAAAGAAAATGGGTTTCTTGAAACAGATGCTATAATGAATTGTGATGGATATGAATAAGATGATAAGGTAAAATTACAAAAGCTTAACGAATTATAAAAGGAAACGTCATTCATAAAAGGAAAACGTGCAACATAGTCCAACTCAAAATCGCCAAACGTCACAAAATAACCAAAGAGTCATTACGATGCATAAACAGAAAATATAGAATAGTCTTAAAACGGAAATAAATAAAGCACCAAAAACTTCATGGTCTTCCAAGATCCTCAGTTACGGTTGACTTGATTCCCTTGACTTGGAGCACTTGAGGTACTTGGATCCATGATGACTTGAGCAGCAGCAGTAGATGAATTTGGAATAGCTTGGATAGGTTGGACTTGAACAGCTTGCATAAGTGGGGCTGGGTTGAAATAAGTTGTAAATAGTCACGGGGATAGCGATCAAATACCCCTAGGCTCTCTGCGATACGGGTGATATAAGGACCCATAGATAACTAGGCTGACAAGCCCTGCCAACTACGGCTCTGGGAGTACGACGCGAGAAGCAGCGTCACTATATTGGCCTCCCGGCCGGTAATCATCGATAGCAATGAGAAAAGATCAATGTTGCTGCACTTCTCATGGCCTAAATGACGGCCAACGATAGAGCAGGCAACAAGGCGGTAAAGGTATCGGTGGACGGGGTCCGAATGGACCATTCAACAATGGAGCTCGAGTGGGCCCCGTTCGCTATCGTGACCCAAAACTGGCTCAACTGGGCCTTTGTCAGCCAAAACTCTCGATCGGTCTGCGATCGAAAAGTATAACCCCAGACGCTCGTAAGGAACACCGGGGTCAGCACCTCCTCGGCTGTGTAATAGCCGGTGGCTACGGCGAACTGAGGTACGGACATCTCAAATGTTAGCCGGCCGAGGGCAAACGGTACCGCATGGGGCTTTGAAAAGTCGGTGGGTACATGTCGAAATGTAGAAAAGAACTCACGTGTGAGCTCAACGTACTGTGCCGAGTCACACGAGAGGACCTGGACCCACCGAGCACTCAGCATAGCCCAGACGGCCACATCCTGGCCCACAGCACGGAGCAGGGTCCAGTCGATCATTCGATGTCGGAGCAGCTGCATCGCTATGAAACGGCGATACGAGGTCTGCTCGTCCGACAAAGGAGCGAATCGAAAGATAATATGAGGGATAAGGCGGGCGTCCCCCATGATCAACTCCCGAACCGTATCGGGAGTGATCGGGATCTCGTCCCCATCATACCTGATGACCCGTGGTGGGCGCACCACGGGCTGTGGGGGATTTGGAACTCCCCTCGGACGTGCAACGGGACCACGTCGTCCAGCGCCTGCTGGTTTTTGCCTCTTGCGCCCGGCGGCGCTTGATGAAGAACCAGGAATATCTGACATGCTACATGATAAGAATGGGTTGTCAATATAAGACACGAAAAACGAGAAAAATTCGGGATATCCTATTTGCATCTAAAATAAATCTAGGTATCTCCGCCCGAATGGAGATTGAGTACAGACAAATAACCCAAATACGAGTAACTTACAAAATCCCGAAAATTCGACACGACACGAACTGACTCGAACGAAAAGACACAACTAACAATTGTCTCGAAAAATGCGCAACACAACGAACACACTCGGGATTCATAAAATCAGGTGGGTCGGACCTCGAAATTCATTTATATTATTATCATATTATTAAATTAGATTATTATGTTATATTAAAATATTATTAAAATTATAGATTAATTCATATTAGATATTTTATTATTAAGATAATAAGTTAATTTAATAGATATTATTATTAGTAGGTAAAATTTTAAAATGTTATTATATTAGATTATGAATTATTATAATATTAAATTATATTAATATATTAGAAATATTATTAATATTATTATTAGTATTAATTAAAATATTAAAATATTATATGATATTATAAATTATTAAAATATTAAAATTCAGTTTTTTATAATTTTTATATTAAAATAATATTATAATATTAAAATAATAATAAAATATTAAAAAAAATTTGGTTTTTTTTTTATTTTACCTCTATTATTATTATTATCAATATTTTAAATTAAGAAACCCGACCCGTAACCGAACGTTTAAAACATAACCGTTACGAATTTCGTCCCACCAAAACACAAACTACCAAAAACCGAATTGTAACCCCTGCTACGAATTTCGACCAATTTACCACTCGCAATCTAACTACTCAAACTTGAATCACAATTAATTCCGTAACCTAAAACAGTTCAAAGTTGATTAACCCCCTAGCCTAAACACCCTAGCCCAAACTGAATCCCGACAATTGAAAAAATTTAAACCCGACTCAAAATCGAAATCAAAATAACAATCGAGCACGCTTACCTCGGGAATCAGAGTATCGCTATAAGAAGATCAAGAAATGATGAATGACGACGACGGTGGCTGTGACTGGCAATGACGGGAGTGGTGAACAGAGGGACATCGGTGATCTGATGATGGTGGTGATGGTGATAAATGGAGGACGACGACAGTGGTAGTGGTGGCGGTGGTCGGCGATGGTAGGTGTGTAAGGAGAAGAGAGAGAGAGAGATAGAGGGAGATGGCGGTGATGATGGTGAATGACGGTGGCTAATGGTGGTGATGCAGTGGTCATGATGGTGGTGGAAAACGATGGTGGATGGTGATGACTATGGACGGTGAACGGTGGTGAGTGGCGGTGGACGGTGATGATGATGATGGCGGCGGTGATGATTGAGAGAGAGGGGGAGGGAGATGAAGAGTGAAGATGGGGATAGGGAGGTGGTGGTTTGTATTTTATATATATATATATATATATATATATATATATATATATATATATATATATATATGTTATATAAGATATTATTATTATTTTTTCGAATTATCCATGGCCCATCGCGTGGCGCGATGGGTCATGGGGATAAGGGTCGCGCTACGCGACCCAAATCTGGTCAAATTAGGGTTTCGCCACCATCGCGTAGCGCGATGGTGGCTGGTCTAGCGTCATCGCGCTACGCGATGACGTCAGACGTCTGGGAAGTTTAGGTAACCATCGCGTAGCGCGATGGTTAACCCTCCAGGACCATCGCGATGGTCCCCAGTGAACAGAAAGTTTTTGCCGATTTGGGGTCGGGCATTTTCCCACCCGGTCACTTTTCGACATCCCAACATCACCTTGAACACATTTCCGAAGTCGGAATTTGCAATACGTACCTGGAACGCAGTGAAATTGACCAAATGCTTACCGAACCTCCATGACTTGCACTTTACCAGGACCTCCCCACACTTGGGATTTGCTGCATAAAACTCGAGACAAAAGTCAAACAACGAATCAACAAAAAGAAAATAAACTGGAATATACTTACAAATCCCGGGTTGCCTCCCTGTCAGCGCTGAATTGCGTGTCTACAGCTCGACAATGCCTCGAATGCATCAATTATCTTCATAAACCGGTGAGGTCACAATGAAACTCACCGATTCATTGTCCATCTTGTGTATATCTCCCATCTCCAAATATGGCTTCAACCTACAGCCATTTACCACTTTTCGAATGTGGTCATCAAAATCCTCAATCTCGAATTACCCGTGATTACCAACTCCAACAATCAGAAACAGGCCTGTCCACTTACTCTTCAACTTACCTAGGAAAAGCTTCATTCTAGTGTTGTATAACCATACCTTTTGACCAATCTCAAAGCTTTTCAACCGGATCTTCGCGTCATGAACCTTCTTCATTTTCGCCTTGTAATCCGACACACACTCATACGCTTCATCCCGCAACTCCTTGATCTCGCACAATGCTAATTTCCTAGCTCTACCTGCATCATCATAGCTAGTATTAACTTCCTTAGTAGCCCAATAAGCACGTTGTGCAATCTCAACCGGTAAATGGCAATCCTTTCCATACACAAGTCTATATGGTGTGGTTGCAATCGGTGTTTTAAAAGCAGTTCGGTAGGCCTATAAGGCGTCGGTCAACTTCGTTGACCAGTCCTTCGGTCCGTCCGAACAGTTTTCTGTAAAATCTGTTTAATCTGTCGATTTGAAACCTCAACTTGTCCATTCATTTGTGGATGGTAAGGCGTTGCAATTCTATGATCCACCCCGTATCTTTTAAGCAACTTTTCAAATTTAAAAATTTTAAAATGAGAACCCCCGTCACAAATAATAGTTCGGGGAATTCCAAACCTTGAAAATATGTTGCTTTGAACGAAATTACAAACTACAAGGTGATCATTTGTCCTAGTGGCTATTGCCTCGACCCATTTAGACACGTAGTCAATGGCCACTAGGATGTATACATTACCGTACGAGTTCGGGAATGGGCCCATGAAATCGATCCCCCAAACATCAAAGATATCAATTACTAGGATCGATTTCAAGGGCATCTCATCACTCTTGGAGATATTCCCAAGTTGTTGACACTTCGAACAACGTGTCGCGAACTCGTGAGCATCCCAAAACAGCATTGGCCAATAAAAGCCACTAGTTAACACTTTTCTCGCGGTTTTCTGTCCACTAAAGTGACCACCACACGCAGACGAATGCGCGTGCTCCAACACTGATCTAACATCCTCCTCAGGTATGCATCGCCTAATCATCCGATCAGCTCCAATCTTGAACAGATCGAGGTTGTCCCAAATATACTGCTTCGCATGTGACACCAAGTGTTTCTTCTTCCTCCTTGGCCAATGCTCGGGCAAATCACCTACAACCTTAAAATTGACAATATAAGAAACCAAGGGTTTTGGGACACCGCTAAAATCTGTTTGTCGGGGAAGGATTCATTAATGGGCCCGTCCCGGTCTCCATCCTCTAAAACAATCCGGGACAATTGATCTTTTACGAGTAAGGTTGTAAAAGTCGTTGGCGGTCCTAGGCAGTCGACTGGGGAGTCACGAGTACTCGGGAGTAGTCGGGGATTACTCGGAAAATACCTAAGGAGTACTCGTCCGAGGCGGGGAGTACTGGATCTAGGCGGGGAGTAATCGGGGAGTACTTGGCCGCCTAGTCGGGAGTTTTACAACATTCCTACGACATTCTCTGTTCCCTTTTTGTCCCGGATTTCCAGATCAAATTCTTGCAACAACAAAACCCATCTGATTAACCGAGGTTCTGCGTCTTTCTTGTCCATGAGGTACCTGACTGCAGAATGATCAGAATAGACAATTACTTTGCTACCCCGTATGTAAGAACGGAATTTGTCCAAAGCATACACTATCGTGAGCAACTCCTTCTCGGTTGTGGTATAATTCAACTGAGCGTCCGAGAGGGTCTTGCTCGCAAAGTATATGGCAACGGGTTTCTTCTCAACTCGTTGACCCAAAACAGCCCAGACTGCTTAATCACTCGCGTCACACATAATTGCAAAATCGGGGCTTCCACTAATTTCGGTTTCAGAATATCGAAGGCCTTAGCACATTCCTCATTAAAATCAAATGGGGCATCCTTTAACAATAGGTTACATAAGGGTTTTGTGATGTCACTAAAACCCTTAATAAACCTCCTATAAAACCTGGCGTGCCCCAGGAATGATCTAATGCATTTGACATTCGTGGGATGAGGTAGAGTGGATATAACTTGAACCTTAGCTCAGTCCACCTCGATCCCACGACTCGACACAACATGGCCCAACATAATCCCTTCCTGGACCATAAAATGGCTCTTCTCCCAGCTAAGAACCGAATTTGTTTCAACACATCTTTCTAAAACTCTTTCGAGCTGCTGTAAACAAGATTCAAAAGACGTGCCGAATATTGAGAAATCATCCATGAAGATTTCCAAGGACTCCCCCACCATATCTGAAAACATACTCGTCATGCACCTTTTCAAGGTGGCGGGGGCGTTACACAGTCCGAATGGCATTCGCCTAAATGCGAAAGTACCATACGGGCATGTAAACGTAGTCTTTTCCTGATCTTCAGGATGAATAGCTATCTGGTTATAACCCGAATAACCGTCTAATAAACAATAGAATTTTTAACCTAATAGCTTTTCCACAATCTGATCGATAAACGGAAGCGGAAAGTGATCTTTCGATGTTGCAGCGTTCAGTTTTCGATAATCAATACAAATACGCCACCCGGTTACCGGCCGGGTGGCAACCTCGTTACCTGAGTTGTCCTTGACGACTTGGATGCCCGCCTTCTTTGGGACTGTCTGAGTCAGGCTCACCCATGTGCTGTCTGAAATGGAGAAATCCCAGCATCGAGCCACTTCAGCACCTCCTTCTTCACAACTTCCCGCATGTTTAGGTTCAACCGTCTCTGTGCATCATGCGATGGTTTCACATTTGGATATGTCAAAATTTTATGCATAACAACCGAGGGACTAACCCTTTCAGATCTGCGATGGTCCACCCGATCGCCTCCTTATTTGCGACCAACATCTTCAGCAAAGCTGATTCCTGTTCCAAAGACAAGTTAGACGCTATAATGACAGGCAATGTGCCATTCTTACCTAAAAACGCGTATTTCAGATGCCTCGGTAGCTCCTTCAGCTCGGCTTTCAATGCTTCCTGTGATGACGGTATGAGCCCGGTATCAATCTTCTCGAGAAGTGGTTCCACCTGAATCGACCACTGGGGTCAATCTCCCCGTAAAGCTGCAACCTCCAGCTTCTTCTCCTCCTCTTCCAGTGGCTTGTCAGTCTCCACCTGTAACCTATCAAACATAAAGCACGTCTCCGTTGTGCCATCCGTGTCCATGACCGAGTCGTATAACGGAACGCACTCGTCAATAATGTCTGCCATAAAGCATTCATCATCAACCGGAGAATTATTTACATGTGTGAAAACATTAAGTCTAAGCTTATAGTTACTAAATGCCAAGTCTACAGTACCAGTTCGACAATCGATTTTGGCATTTGCGGTGCCCAAAAATGGCCTACCGAGGATAACCATGGGCTGTTTGGTCCTCTCACCCGAAATGTAATCGAGAACCAAAAAGTCAAGTGGAAAGTAAAAATCTTCCACCTTGACGATCACATCATGTAACATTCCCCGGGGAAGTTTCGGTGTCTGGTCCACGAGAACAACCGCGGTCGCGGCTGCCCAAAGCGGACAGAAGTCATACTGATCGTACAAACTTCCCAGGAGGATGCTAATGCTAGCTCCAAGATCTAGAAGTGCCCGGGTCATTTAAAAATCACTTACCTGAATGGATATAATGGGCGTTCCCGGATCTTGTAACTTAGGTGGAAGAGCACCTGAAAGAATTGCATTCACATTATCTGTTAAATCAATCTGTTTAGGGATCTTTCGGTTCTATTTCTGTGTGCATAAATCTTTCAAGTACTTCGCATATGCTGGAACTTGTTTTATGCCATCTAAAAGAGGTATGTTAATTTTAACCTGTCTAAACGTTTCCCACATTTCTTCCTGCCGTGGGCCCCGTTTAGATGCCATCTTCGCCTTTGATGGTGACAACAAGGCATCAGGATAGGGGACGGTTTTAACCTTCCCCTTGTCCTTAGAATTGTTGTTACCGTCCTTCAGAACCGGTTCGTTTATTTTAATTTCACTTTTGTTATTTTCAATTAAAACCGGTTCTGGTTCGTCATCGTTGACGACTGTCTCATCAATATCTTCCACCACCCCCATCAACCCGAGATGGTGGACCCCCAACCTTATTATCATACTTTTTCCCATTTCTAAAAATACTTACCTAATTGACGTGTTTCTTAGAACTCGAACTCGAACTGAAGTGCTGTGGGTTCACTATGGTATCACTTGGTAACTGACCCGCGGTTTTCTACATCTTTGCCATATCTGCTGCGAGCTGACCAATATGCTTTGACATTGCTTCTGATGACTTGTCTCTCAATTCGAACTGTCTCTGCGTTTTCTTCTGATTATCAGTCACGACCTTCAACAACGCATCTAACTTTGAATGTATTGACTCGTCTGAATTTCCCGAACTACCCTTCTGCTGGTCCTGATTCTGATTACCCGACGAACTGTTACCCCGGTAAGCATTTCTGTTATAACCCCGACTATTACTCTGACTGTTCGAACCACCCTAACGGTAGCTGTTCTGCTGTCGGTTCTAACTGGACCCCTGAAAGTTTGGATTCAACTGACTCGACGTGTTCCCAAATCTGAAATTCGAGTGATTCCTTAGTCCTGGGTGATGTACATTTGAATTAAACCCTTGGCCCTTAGAATCCCCGTACGCGTAACTGACTTCCTCCTTGTCTGGGTACTCGTCATCATCATCAAACTTGGGGAAATTTTCTGTCTTATGCCCCAACTTGCCACAATCTGCACAAACCGGGAATTTCACCCCTACCTTACCAACCTGTTTCTTTTTCTCTTTTCGATAACCTGCAAGTTCTCATTCCAACTCTGCAATTCTGTCTGACTCGCTCGAGGCTAATTTAACCGATCGGTTGACCCCAAACTTTCGTCTTCGTTCAGCATCTGCTTCTGACTTGGAATCCTCACACATAAACTCAAGAAAATCCCAATCATCCTCTTCGGGTTGGTTCAATAACATACCATTACATGACGATTTCAAATATTTTCTATCCTCATAAGTCAACTCGTCAACGAAACACTTAATCAACTACCAAAACTCAATCTGATGGTGCGGGCACTTCCTGATCATCTCCTTATAACGAATAAATGCCTCATGAAACAACTCACCCGGTAACTGTGAAAAATGTCGAATATCTATCCGGGCTTCGTTAGTCTTCGACTGCGAATAGTACTCGTTAAGGAAGACCTGCTGCATTTCAGCCTAACTCTCAATACTATGCATCGGTAGCGAATTGAACCAGTGTTTTTCTTTGTCTTTTAGTGAGAACTAGAACAATCGCAACCGAACCTCATCCTGATCATGTGTACCATCCCCGATAGACCCGCAAATAACTTTAAAATCTGACAAATATGAATACGGGTCTTCAGATCCAAGTCCGTGAAAATAAGGCACAATATTGATGTGAGACAGACGGGATTAAAATGTTGGCTGTCCCGGCTCGTGAACATGTGGGACAATAGGTGAGGCACCATCTGAAATAGCCGGTCTGAACCGACTGTTAACACCCTGAACCGGAAGCCTATAATTACATCGTCTAGCCCTCGGTTCCTCAAAACCTCCCCGGAAATGGCTTTATTTTGATGCTAGACTGTCGCTATCTAGGCAAAAACTATTAAACCAGTGTCCTAATCACCTAAGCAAGCTAGGGTAACTAGGGTGTCGAACCACGAGGAGTATGTGGTTAGTGTGCAGTGAAAATAATTCCTAACATTATGAAGTGATTCAAATAACAAAGTGCTGATCACACTAGCAAACAGTTTGGTTTTAATATTGATCAAACAAGTAAACAACTTTCAAGCATTTAACAAAGACAAATCACACCCAGGATTCAAGCAAGTAAACTAACAGCTCTCTCATGCAACTTAACAGATTAACTATCAATGATCAACATAGATTGACTAACTAGATAAACCTTAGGCATCCACAGTCGCTAACACACGGCACTGGTTATCAAACGGTACCTGCCAGTGTGACTCAACTAAGGGCAAACGTATGCTTCATCATATTCAACTAGTCGAAACAATCCTATAAGCAATTATCATAGCAACTGGCACACTAATCGTTCTGATCGAAATAAACCTAAACTGACTGAGTGCACAATAATACTAGACATCAATGCTCATAGATTAATCAAAGATGGTTACAAATAATTCGTTCTTAATACATGAGAAAAACTGTTAAATACAATACTCTACATCCCGAGCATGACTCAAAGGATCTAGCCGCGCCTCGGCATCTCTCGGGCTTCGGTTATGATGTGATAGGACATATATGATGCCTTGAGATGATTGGAAGTGATGGTTCTCCTCCTTGCTGCTCCTCAAAATTGCCTGGAAAGTGAATTATGGCGTCTAGGGTCGTCCAAACGTGATATATGAAAAAAAACCCTAACTTTCACGATTCTGGGGACCATCGCGTAGCGCGATGGTCTCCTGTCCTGGTCCATCGCGCTGCGATGGACCAAAAGTCAACACTGGTCAATAATTAAAGGGCATCGCGCATCGCATAGCGCGATGCCCTACCTTCAATACCCATCGCATTGCGCGATGGGTCACTTCTCTCAGCCGGTCCAAATAAATGTCTCGGTTCGCGTGCTGGACATCCCGGGTCTTTATTACGTGCTCGTACAGGTCCAAATTAATCGCGTTAAGTACCTGTGACCTAAAACATAATAAACACGTATGAAGTACCAAAGTTCCTAAACTTAACGAATAAAACGACTAAGTTAACACACTAATATATGTACAAATAAACCGAACATCAAATATCAGAAGCAGCGGAAGAAGTAGGAATGGAATCGGGAATTGAATTAGAAGCGGAAACAAAGGAAGGATCATCAAAAAATTGATTGATGATATCAGTTGATGGAAAAAGAAAGCTTTCTTTCGATTTTGTGATTGGAGGGAATAAAGCTTCAAAGAAAACGACATCTCTTGAAATGATGATCTTATTTGTGTCAAGATCATATAAACGATAAGCCTTTTTACCAAGTGGATATTCCAGAAAAACACAAGGAGCAGCCCTTGGTTTGAATTTGTCCCTTCCATGACTTAAAGTGGAAATGTAAGCAAGGCAACCAAAAGACTTCATGTGAGCATAAGAAGGAAATTTTCCTGTCAAAACCTAATATGGGGTTTTATTGTTAAGGATCTCAGTGGGGAAACGATTGATTAAATGTGTTGCTGTCAAAACACAGTTACCCCAAAACTGAACAGGAAGTTTAGATTGAAACATTAAGGCTCTCGATGTTTCAACCAAATGTTTATGCTTTCGTTCAACAACACCATTTTGTTGAGGAACAGCAACACAAGTTGTCTGATGAATAATGCCTTTACTTAATAAGTAAGCACGTTGAACTAGACCAGTCCCTAGTTCAAAAGCATTATCAGAACGGATGCATTTGACAGTGGTGCCAAATTAACTGCTAACCATTTTAATGAAGGATTGAAGAATAGGAAAAGCATTGCTTTTAGTGGAAAGCAAATGTGTCCAAATGGTTCTGCTATTATAATCCAAAATGGTTAAAAATATCTGAAGCCATTATAAGTAGCTGTATGATAAGGTACCGAAACATCAATATGAATTAACTCAAAAATTTTGCTAGTAGATGTAGAGCTAATAGGAAAAGGCATTTTAGGTTGTTCTTGCCTTAGGACAAATATCACAATGCTCGATAGACTTGAAAGATGAATTAGAAATGAAAGATAATTATTTCAATTTTTAAACTGGCAAATGTCCTAGACGATTATGCCAAGTTTCAATGGTTACAGGAGAGTTACAAGTTTTATTGAAAAGAAAAGAATTAGTAGCAAAAGTCTTGGTGGCTTCAAGAAGATAAAGACCATTGAGCATTTCACCAAGAACCAGATGGCTCTTCAGAAAAGGGGCCTGTAAAACACAATTGTTTTTTAGAGAAAAGAACAGTACCATCAGTATCAGAACATAATCTTGAAATAAAAAGAAGATTATTTTTTAAAATGTGGTACCAAAAGAACTTTGGACAAAGAAAGGTTATCAGTTAAAGGAACAATCCCATACTGATGAACTGTAACACTAGTGCCATTAGGAAAGTAATGAAAATAGGATTTTGTAAAAAGGAAACGCTTGAAAACAAGTTTTGATCATGACACATATGATCATTTGCACCAGTGTCAATGATCCATTTTGAAGAAGATTTAGAAGAATTACAAGACATGATACCTCTGAAAGAGTCATGATTGATGGTTGTAGCGTTGTTAGTAGCAAAAGCATTAGAAATCCCAGGTTGGAGTTTGTTTTTCTGCAACAAAACCATTAAGTCATGATACTGTTGTTGAGTTATTCCTTGCTGATCAGCATGTTTATCATTTTGTTCTTGTTCTTTAGCAAGATTAGCAAACCTCTTTCCTTTAGCAAATTTATAGTCCTTTAGAAAACCAATCAACTTATAACATTTTCTCACCGAATGTCCATTCCTTTTACAGTGAGTACACACCAGGGTTCTTCTATTTTCTCTAGTTCCACCACTGACCGGTCCAGCAGTATTAGCATGCATAGAAGCAGAGGATGTGGTAAAATTAGTGATGGTGGTGTGAATTTCTCTCTGTTTTTCATCTTGTATCAAGATCCCATAAGCACGATCGATAGAGGGAAGAGGCTGCATCATTAAAATATTGCTTCTGATCATGTCATAGTTTGGATTCAATCCAACAAGAAACTGAATTAGTCTTTGATCTTCCTCTCTTTTGGCAAAAACATGAGCAGCCCCACATGTGCAAGAAGGAATAGAATTGACAGCATTCAACTCGTCCCAATAAGATTTCATCTTAGCAAAATAAGGAGCAATATCACTACTTCCTTGGGAGATTTGACAAAAATTCTTTTGAAGTTGGTAGACTCTAGCACCATTAGCTTGTCCATATCTAGAATTAAGCTCGTTCCAAAGAGTTTGAGTTGTTTCGGCATATAGAACACTATCACGAATATCGTGATTAAGAGTGTTGAGAATCCAAGATATCACCATATCATTACACCTTTGCTAGAGGGCAAGATGTGCTTGATTAGCCGGCATAGGAACAGTGTTATTAATGAACCCAAGTTTGTTCTAAGCGGAAAGAGCAATAGATATTGCTTGTTTCCAGGCTCTATAACCATTGCCGTCAAAGAATTTTGAGACGAGAATCATGCCTGGGTGATCGGATGAATGAAGGTAAAGAGGATTAGACGAATCAATTGTATTAGGGACTTCCATTTAAAAAAAACAGAAAAAGGAACAAAGAACGAGAAGAAAAGGACTTATGCGCTGATCAAGACAAAGAGACTTATGCGCCGCATAACATATACGGCGCATATGTTGGATATGTATACATATGCGCTAAAAAGGAGATATGTGCTAGACTTATGCGGCGCATATGACTTTAGACATATGCGCTGGATTGAATAGAAACAAATATTGACATTTTGGATTGAATTTTGAGGATGAAACTTTGTAGGGTTTAACACGAAAGTATAAGGAACAATCGGTGAAAAATTGAAGAAAATTTGACGGTTGAAAACCCGAGAAAGTGACAAAAGAGATGAAAAAGAAGGAATATATGAAAGAAATGGAAAGAAAACCAGCTGAAAAAGGATAAAGAACCTGAATATATTGATCAAAAGATCAAGAATCTAGAGAAAATAGCTGATGAAGAAAGAAAAACAGGAGAAAAAGACGAAAATCCGGTTTAAAACGAAGAGCATGCCTTAATAACCATGCTCTGATACCATGTAATCGTATAAACGATAACACGAGATAAAAGGAAGGAAACAGAGAAGAGAGAAATTGTATTGCTCTAGAATCAAAAGTTACTTACAAATGAAATCAAACAACCTATATATACAACTATATATGCACTGCATATGTTGAGTAAACATATGCGCTGCATATGTTGACATATGTGCTGACAGTTGGTACAAATGATAACACGCCTGGTGTGGAACCGGGGTGGGGGGGGTGGTTAAGCAAACCATGGTCAATATAGTTAGTGCTTTGTGTGAAACTTTGGGTGATTTTGGACCTATTTCATATCTTAGCAGGTTTTGTTTAGCATTGTTGTCATTAGGATGGGTTTTTTCTTATATGTAAAGTTTCCAATGTTATAAACGAATGTTAATCAACGACCGATTTCGTGGTGATGTTAGTGTCTTCGGTTACGGTCTCACACCCTCCGTCACAACATGGCGAATCAAAAGACTAGTTTATAATATTTATAAACATGTTGGGATTAGTTACTAGTTCAAATTTGATACAAATTTATATAATTTTTTTTTGAAGTTGGTTGGAATGTGTTTGTATCTAATAATAGGATTTTGGTTCACACGCCATGTTGCAGCAAGGGCTTGTCAAAAAAACATTTGTAACTAATCGCGTTGATGATTTTGGTTTATTATTAGGCATTTTAGGGTTTTATTCTTCCACAACCCTGTTTTCACGGTTTAGGTTTCTTCCATTTCGCTCGTCGCTAGCTACTAGGAGAATCACTTTTGCTTTCTTTACCTTTGGCTATTAAGATGTTTCAGTTCGGCGCTACTAGGAGAATCACTTTTGCTTTCTTTACCTTTGGCTACTAAGATGTTTCAATTCGCCAGGATGTTTCTTCCATGCCTATGGAATTAGCAGTAGTTCGAAAAGTTAACCTATTTGAGAATCTCTGGATCTATGCTCTTATTTTCAACTCCCCAAAGTATTTCGTCACTTACTATGCCCTTTCTCATATCTGGGTGTCTAGGTATCCACCATAAATCTTTCCTCGTTTCAACCTTTTAAAATGTAAAATATTTATAAAACAAATTAAAACTTATAATATTTATATAATAAAAGAAAACATAAATTAGAAAAAAAAAATTGGAAACGAAAACATTAATTAAAAAAAAATATGCATACCATAACTAAAAACTAGAAAAAAAAGGGAAAAACCGCACATAAATTAATTAAACGACTACAGTAAACTTAAAAAAATACTAGATAGTTAGGCTAAATTTTCTTGGCGATTTTAACAACGCCACTTCGAGATTGGTTCCGGAAAGATGGTAGATATTTCGTGTTATGAAATTGAAATCTTTCTGTTCAACCTCATTTTCGTTAAGCTTTTCCTTTTTAAGAATCTTTTCTCTTTCGATCTCGGCCGCCTTGTTGCTAAGTTTCTCTTTCAACCCCATCTTCACAACTTGCAAATCTTTAAATGTTGCAAATCCACCCTTTGTATGATTTATAAACTATACTAGTAAAAGAGCCCACGCGTTGCGGCGGGGATGCAACGGAGGTTCGGTATATATGGATTTGTTTCATTATGGTACTGGTATTTGTTGTTGTAAAATTTGCTGTAGGTATAGCTTATGATGTAATAGATAACAAATTTATATAACAATGTTATAAATATAAATTAGATACAATTACGTATCTATTTTTTTATTAAACACAATTACGTATTTTAAACACAAATATATTTGCTTTTGTGTCTATAATGGATATTGCTTTTCTAATGTGTAGCATTAAGTCAACTTACAAATAAACAAAAAAGTGGCTAGGAGATCTAATGTACTCTACATCAACTTGTTTGGGATAGTGTGAGGTGCAACACTAATGATAAGTATTTTCCCAGGGTTAGATTGTTGTATACTTGTATTTCTACAATCTAAAATTTAAAGCAAAGGAAAAAAAAAGTTAACTTTTAGCGTTGATTGCAAAAATTTATTGACAACTATCTTGAAATAGGATACAGATGCTTTTTAAGTCACCGTTACCTAAGCTTGTAGAGTTTTGGAGCATAAATGATCGATGGTGGGCAGATTTCGTTCACCTAATACTTTTGCTTCATGCATGTGTTCACGATTGATCCTAATACCCGTTCTGTTTGTGCTTCTTGTTGGCCAACAGTTTGAATCTTAATCCGTAACAACCAAAACACAACTGAAATCAATAGAATAAATTTCAAAATTTAAGTTTAACAAAAGAATTAAACTATAAGAACGTTGGCTTTCCAGCATGAAAGCTTCTAGAATTTCAAAACATAAATGATGGTAAGTGTTGCCATCCTTATATCTTCACTTTCAGCCAATCCTAGGTTACAACCATGTGATGGTTTGATTGTCCAAATCATATCAGACTCCTCATGCAGTTTCTTATCAGTGGCATTACCAATAACACATGCAACTTTCATTTTCATCTTAGGTTTAGGGGAAGGTTTTGCAATGATTTCATGGTCACCATTACACCCGCAACCTGCTACGATTTTTATCACTGTTAACCCGTTTCAAAATTACCTATTTTTGTATGTACTATTCATAAGTACCTATTTTTTTGCTTGAACCGCACCTGCTCTGCAATGTGAATTACGATTGTTCCCTTGGTCTTAGTTGCAGTTGTGTCAACACCACCAGCAATCACAATCACCTACAAAACCAATAAACACTTTCAGTTTTTCTACTCAAGAAACTATATGATGGCCTTAGTTAAGAAAACATGCATCATTTAGTAATTAATGTCGTGAACAATTCGACAAACATATAAAAAAGCAACCTAGACTCCAATCTACATCTAGCATAATAATGTTGCATTATGTTGTGCCATGATACTTTCAAGTAATATTCTATTTCTGTATAAATTATGTCATCCGCTAAAGTTTAGAGGCATTAACAGGTTGATCAATATGAGAATGACAAGTTGGCAATCACTTTCATGCTAATCACCAAACAAATATCCTTAAAAAGGAAAAAAATAACTTTTTTAAAATATCATTATCAAAAGTGAAAGAGACATACAATGATAGTATGCATCAACCAGTTGAAATACAAAGCTAAAAAATTGCAAATATGAACGTGCTAACTAAGTAAAGCTGCATCCCTGAATTACCACATAAAAGAAAGCTGTATTAAGTTGATGCTATTACTACAAAATTAGCAACAGAAACCTGAGCATCAGTCAAAAGAAACCATAGGGTTAAATGACTATAAATGGTTGCACCATGCCAAAAGGCACATAACAAAATATGAAATTGGTAGAATTCAATAAAGTTTAGTGTCGGAGAAGAATTCAACTCACCTTTGCCTTCTCAATTCTCTTAACACTCCTCACGGTATCACCTTTTAAACCATGCCTCTTAATAGTAGTGCAACTGTGCATACCTCCACCTAAAAGTTTTGCAATGCACATTATCAAAATTGAATCTGAGTCTAGTTATTGAGCCCGAGATCACACCTTGTATGGGAAGCTCGTTTCGGCTCGTCGAGCCTTGTATATCTTTAACTTTGTTCTTTTTTAAACTTCTATGTGTTAATTTTACACTTCACAACCGAGCTCTAGCCGAGCTTCGGCTCGTTTAAGGTACTATAAGAGGTTGACCGAGCTAAGACCTTTTAAGGTTTTTTGTAAAAACACTTAAAAATAATTATTAAAATAACCTATATAAACTAATTAATAAATAACAAACAAACCGAGCTCGACCTGAGAAAAGGGTCGTTTAAGGTTTTTGTCAAAACACATAAAAATAATTAAAAAGCGTGTACAAATTAATTAATATATAACACACGAGCCGAGACCAAGCCGGCAAAACAGCTCAAGAGGCGATCACGAGCTTTGGACTTGACCATATGACGACGTTACCTATCAGATGTTAACTGATTCATACTTATCAAAGTACACAAATACGCAAAATTAATTACAACTGAATAAGAAATAGATCTTTTAAATTAGTTTTAGTAAGTGTATACAACAGAGTACTCATAAAATAGATACATATCCATGGTTTGTAGTTTGCTTTCTTGTTCCTCAACAGGTAGTCATGTTGCAGTCTGATGTTGATTTGCAAGAATTAAGTTTCTACATATTTTATCTTATTGTTGATAAAAAGTTATTTGTTGGTGTCATTAAGACCATGTGATGTTATTATGGTTTAATAGGAAGCCACTGTTATCTTTCACATATAAACTCAGGTATGCATCATTCTTTGTTACATAAATAAATTTGCCTACAAATGCATCATCTAAACATGATTCTTGAACTCTTTTCTTTTAAATTGATTCTAAACAAAAACACAAAAATTGCTGAAGAAAAGGAAATTTGCAGATCATGATCAAAATATACACATCATCTAGGTTATTCCACACCCGAATCTTGATTCAGAAAGAAATTCGATGGGCGAAAAAAAACATGTTTGATTTCATCTTAACATGAACAACCTAACAAGTTATCACAACCGGTTAAAGTTAGAAAGGAATAAAGCACTTAAATTCACAAATGAAATTGTAAAATTCATAAACCAGAACAAACGACATACCCGTTTGAGATGAGCTTTAACTGTAGAAGAGATCTGCTGTTAGAGAAAACCATACAATTAAGCAATTACTAAATCATACAAAACTGAATCTAATACCTGAGAGTGAGTTTGAATGAACCAAATACCCCTTCCTGGATAGATACGGTAACCATCAAATTGACAGACAGGCCGGCCTATTGCTACCAACAAAAACGATCTAGGGAAATTCCTCAAAGTGCATAATCGGTTTAGTAGTTAGTAAGAATCGTACCTTTAAGGATGAAGCCTTTCGGTTTGAGCAGACAGCATGTGGTTTCGATTTGTTTTCTGGCGATTTCCGATTGAAGAAGCAGTCCCTTTAAAAGTAGTGCAATTTTGGTCCATAAATCGAATGTCATGATAATGCCATCCGTTGCACAAGGCAGAGGAAGAGTCTCTGAAACGATTAATCTTATATAAAAGAGAGAAGATATCCTAAATCTATAAATATAAAAAATGTGTTTGTTAATTAAGATTGGCTGATCTAGAACCAAATGTCTGGGTAACGCTCAAAACTTTTTTTTAACCAGATTTCATACAATGTAAACTAAACAAAAATAGAAACACGATGATAAATAAATTAAAACATGCGGGCTGCATATTTCTTCCCTTCGGTTTTTTAAAGCTTAAAAATTGAGTCATCACATCCTCTTATTTACTTTATCAATTGTTTCTTTTTCGACCGTACAAATTAAAGCATTGTTCAAATACTCATCACCCATTCGATTGCGCAAATCCGTCTTGATAAGTTTTATTTTAGAAAAAACATCTTTTAACGGTTGCGGTTGCAACCGGTAAACCAACGCTAGCTTCAATATACGATAAACCAAAGGAAAAGTGGTGTGTTTTCCGGTTTCCTCCATGACACGAGCAAGGTCACACATTCCACCTAATTTTGCAAATTTATCATCTTCCTTTAAAATTTGGTAAAAGGTCGTAAGATCACCCAAAATACACCCTCTCTCTTCAATACTAAAGTCATTCTGATACATATCATAAAGGGATTTTTACATATATCCCCCTAGTAAAACCATATAATTACATATTTTCCCAACCAAAAAAATTAATTACATATCTCCCCTTTTTATATTAAACTAGTTGGTTCACCCGCCGCGTTGCGGCGGGGTTGGGTGAGTTTTTTGTTTTCCTTTGTTTATAAAAGGCTAGCGACAAATTATTTGTTTGTTGCATATGAAGCGGTTTGTCTTTCGAAAACTAATGTGAACACTAATATTTATTAAAATAAAGCATGAAATTATTAAAATAAAACATGAAATCGGCCAATTTAAGTGTTGAAACGACCTATGGCTTCACACCAAACAACTATTACACAACGTACACCAATTAAATTATTCTTTGTTTAAAAAATTTACTTGCGAGTGTATATATGCAAACACAAAGTTATTTGAACATTTATATTGTTCTTTGTTTAAAAAATTACTTGAAAGTGTATATATGTGTAAAAACAAAGTTATTTAAAGATTTATATTTAAAAAATACAAAAACCAACTACTTAAAGAATTGAACTAGAAGCCAATGTTTTCACAACCAATAATTTATCCACCATACTAATTGAACTCTTTGTTTAAAGTCTTACTTGGTCTTGTATATATATAAAAACAAAATAGAGAATGGATAGTGTTGTATAAATGATGAAGCAAGATTTACAACCTATCATGCACCATGTCTCCCAAAATTGTTAATATCTAAATTACCTTATTAACCTTACTCAAAAAAATAAAAACATCCCTTATAACTAATTGTTTAAATTAACTAAAAAAAACAAAAATTTTATATTAAAAATTAAAGAGTTCAAACCACATCAAATTCTCCAACCTATACTTCCGGTCAAGCTGGATTTTCTTTATGTTCTTTGGCAAGTTCCGGCCACTCCATCGTTGCCGGAAACCACCACCACCTTCATTCTTTATGTTGCGAATCTCACCCAACCAAACATATATAGAGTGATGCAAATCATAATTCCACCTCCTCACCGTCACCCTACACCTAACCCCACCGGCGACGCCATTCCCATACCCCGACGAACGTCATTCTCTAATGCCTCAGATCTGAAAAATGTGACTGTGGTGGTGGTCACCGGAAATGGAATCGAGCAACCGGTAAATCCAGATAGTGGCGGACTGTTTCTGGTGGTGGGCTGCGTGTGGTGGTTCAGCGTGAGAGAGAGAGAGAGAATATGTATAGCCGAAGATTGTTGTCTCGTCGGAGAAGATTACGAAGATGCGGCTGCCATTGCTCATGTGAAGAAGATAAAACATAAAAGAAAGACGTTCAAAACAGTGAGGAAGAAACAGATATCATTTGTGGTCTCATCAAACCAACCACATTCATGTAATTTCTATATTCTTTATTGTTTCTATAAATAAAGGGTAAAATGGTCCATAAAAAGCTGATTCTAATAAAATGTTTTAAGAAGGGAAAATATGTAATTAAACTTTTAATTTTTGGGAAGTATATAATTAAATAGGTTAGAAAGGGGAAATATATAAATGTCCATCAGAAAATGTCACTATCTTCGATATGCCAAACTTAGAAAACGAATCAAAAGGATTTAAACCGGATATAATTTCTATCAAACTAGTTGAGACCTCACTACATCTGTTTCCAAGTTCTTGAACTTGCACATCCAAACGGTATTAAAAACTTCAACCTCAAAATGATATCGGTTAGTAATGATATTCTTTCGGTTTCGTTGATTACCATAACTTTCCGTCATATATAACATCTAAATCTTGTTTTTTTTCACAAAAAATGTCACTCTAGTGTAACATCCAACTTTTTATTAAATAATAAATAACGGAAAGTTTTGTTATTTAACTGTGTGTCGTTAAGTTAGTCGTTTGTTAAGTGTTTGGATAATATTTGGATTTGGAATTGTGAGTGGGTTGTGGGGCCCATGGCCCCCTATATAAGCCTAACCTCTCCATTTTTT
Organism: Bidens hawaiensis; assembly: GCF_021521415.1. Classification (NCBI taxonomy): domain Eukaryota; kingdom Viridiplantae; phylum Streptophyta; class Magnoliopsida; order Asterales; family Asteraceae; genus Bidens; species Bidens hawaiensis. Next base: position 1,521,247 of record NW_027491195.1, read on the forward strand.
TCACCATTTTGTTACACACACACACTCAAGAAACACACATCCACTCTCTCTCAAGACCCGAATCCATTCTGGGATTAAATTAAGGAAGAGTTTGGTGATTCAAGTGTCTTCAACTGACAAGAATCACGTCCAGATCTACGTATTGTCCGGATCTGAACTCGAACCCGAAGCAAAAAGTAGGTTTCAGTTTAAATGGTTAAGTTTTATGGTTAGAATCGACATGCAAACCGATAGAAGGATAGATCAGGGTATATGATGGAAGAAAAACATGAACTTGATAAGTTATAACCCCACGAGTATGTTATATGGTAAAAATGTGATATTCGGGCCTTATAAAACGCAAGTATGCAAAGTTGGTACAACCCAAAACCCCTAAAAAGGGCAAAATCGGGTCCTAAGGTAGAGTCGCGAAGTAAAATGGCCATTAAATGGTAAAAACGAAAAAAAAAAAAGAATTTCGCATCGCATAAGCCCTGCGAAGCGAAAAAGGTTATTTCGCATCGCATGACCATGCGAAGCGAAAAAGGTAATTACGCATCGCACAGTCATGCGAAGCGAAACAGTTTTGTGCGAAGCGAAACAGCATGCGAAGCGAAATTCCATGTATGCGAAGTGAAATTCTTCCATGCGAAATTTTATAAAATTCATTTTCTGATGCATTTTTGTTAAAGGATTATTATTGAAAATAAAATTTTTCCGAGCTCAACCCCAGCCAGGGGCGCTGCCCCTTGGACCCTGCTAGGGGCTGCCGCCCCTAGACCCCGTTACCAGGGGCGCTGCCCCCGGACCCCCGTTAGTTGAGGGTGTCATTGACTTAGATATAAGAAGTAGTAGTAATGGATATTTGACACTCGTAATGCGTTATACAGTTAGCCGTGCACAGCTAAAGAAGGGCATAACTATTAACGGCGAGAGAAACCGACTTCAGGTGAGTTTCTAGCCCCTTTATCTGTTATGTTTTTTGGGCTGTGTGCATACTCCTTTGTAATAGTTGTTAATACACTTAACTTAAGTGGTAAGTGTATGATATGTGTATGTCATATGTATGACTAAGTATTAAATGTTATTATGGAATGTTTATACGAATGAATTGTCATATGTATGACTAAGTATTGAATGTTACTATGGAATGTTTATACGAATGAATATGTACATATACGTATATCCATGACCAGAAGATATGTAAAGTATGCATGAATGAAAATGAATGTATGATCAAGTGACGTGACAGGTATGATTATTGGAGACAAGGGGACCAGAATCTAAAAATATCTGAGACAGAAGGGACCAGACCCTGATAATATCTGTGACAGAAGGGACCAGACCCTAATAATATCTGAGACATAAGGGACCAGACCCTAATAATATCTGTGATGGTAGAGATAGAATAGCCTATGGTAAATTACAAGGCCTTATGAAAGAAAGTAGGTAAGCGTGTGTGCATGTATATAAAGTTTGCATGAAAGAAGTAAGAGTAAATAAGGTATGAATACGTATCTTCGGATGCGTATGAGTAAGGATATGAATGTATTGTATGTTAAATGATTAACTAGAACTCACTCAGCGTAGCTGACTTTTAGTATGCAAGCAGGCAAATAGATTGAGGCAGCTGGCTTGAGGAGGGACACATGGCATGGACGGAAGAGATTGGCATGTACGAAGAAGTGTCTAGATTGTTTTAATTAATCACAATTTGTATGATAAGACAAGAATGAATGTGTTGTAATGTGATGTATGAAGTTTTAAATTATTCCGCGAAAGTTTTAATTAACTCTGAATTTAGGACTGTGTTTATGAGTAAATCCAACACCAAAGTAGGGTTACCGGGATCGGGGCCTTACATCTAGCCAACATCTTGTCAAACCCGTTTTGTCTTAAATTATTCAATGCTCGGTTTGTCCCACTTACCAACTTAGACGCTTCTAACAAGTCTTTATTTTTTTTTGAAGACGTTTTGATAGAGCATTTGCGAGGCCTAAAATATCATCTAACAAGTTTATATAAAACACAAAATCAAGACCCTTAAAATACTTAAGAATACTTTTCGCATTAGTTCGTGTTGCACATCTCCCCTTCTTCTTTAATAAAAGCAAGTACCTCAACAACTTTCAGGATAATTTTAAAAAACTTACGATTGTTCTATATTGACAATTTATATAAACAATTATAATTTTAGCTAAAAGTTGAAGAAGACCTAAATTGAGAAACATTAGTTGGGTTGAATTTTTAAATTTGTTGGGCTTAAAATGCATAGGGGTAACATTATTTTTTCAGGGGTAATGAAACACGAAAACGACCTAAATTTTTTTTACACTACCGACGAGAAGTTGAGGGTAGCGGAGGCTGCCCCTCCTAATACTATACATCCGCCACTGTTAATACATCTATGCTTCTGCTATCGTCAAATCGACTTACCGTCTTCATGCTTGGGACCGATAGTGCTTGAGTTTTACCACCGTTCGGGTTTTACGGAGGTAAAACACTAGTTAGATTAAAATTAACCATGAAATCCACCATTAAAATAGGGTTAAATATCTAAGTTAACTAATAATAATAACGAATAAATAAATGGACATAATGTAGTCATGTGTAAAGTACAGGGCCCAAAGTTGTTTGTACGAAACCCAAATTGTCTCCAATGGACATGTAGTCATGTTACTCATGTAGATCATGTCACACGCCCCTCAACTTGGGCTGCATATTTTTGGCGATCGATTGGGCGGACCCACATATAATTTTTATTAACAACATCAATTTGTATTCACACTTGTTTTTGTAGCTTTATTTTGGCGGAAAATAACCGGTTAGATCGGTTAATCGTGTCGGATACTAACCAGTTTTGATAAAATAATAATTAAAAATTTCGGTTAACCATTTTGGGTATTAACCGGTTTTTAATAAAATAATAAAAAAAAAATCGATTAACCGGTTTGGTTAACCAGTTTCGAAATAATAATATAAAATGGTTACTACCGGCGGTTAGTAACAGTTAGTAACCGGTTAGAGATGGACCGGCTAGTAATTGGTTACTAACCGGGTAGACTATGCACGTCTAACTTTATTCAGGTAGGTTGATAACTATTAAACCTACCAATCTCATCAAATAATTAAAATAAATTTAACACATTAAAACACGACGACACATTAGTTGAAAATCAGGGTCCGTATGCATAGCCAAAAAAAAAAGTACCTACACGTTTATTCATCCAATATGATATGGTTGTAACTATATTTAAATATTTTTGGTCAGAGATAGGTTGATAAATGTTTTCTTAACTTTAAACATTTTTCTTATTTCGACTTTAAAGTCATTTAAGAACATGATTATTGTTGCTCTGGTATAGTTTGCGCACTTGTGCTTCCTAAGTCAAAATCTCGTACCTCGGAGACTAGATACCATGGAGATCACATGTTTCAAATTTCAATATTATAATGTTTTGTTTAATGATTATATAACTGAAATGATTCTTTTCAAGGGAAAATATATGTTTTGAAAAAAAATCAAAATCAGTTTGAAAAGTAAATGTTAGTGTTTGGGCCGGTGAAGCTTTGAACCTTTGATCTTCATAGTATGAGAAGAAAACTAACTATTTGTCTTGCCCGATAATATCATTGAGATCCGGGATTCTTTAGGTTGTTTATTACCTTTGATTATGGCAATTTGTCTTAGTGCGTTGAGTGCCAAAGTCCAAGAACCGATAATTCGATAAAATAAAACTCAAGCAAAAGTCTCCAATACTATAACTGAGAAATAAAACTCTTCAATATTATAACTGAGAAATAAAACTCAATTACAATCTCTCAAGCAACACTCGGTTTCTGTCTTTATAGGCTTACCTAAAGTGAAACCCTAATTATCTTGTAAAAAACAAAACACGTTACTTGGACCTTTCTCTCGGAGTAACAACCCCCCCCCCCCCCAAAAAAAATGTTATTCTTGACTCACCCCCAATTTCGTACGTCATTGGCTGTTAACGCATCATTCGTGTGTCATTGGCTGTGTGTCCGAAGCTAATAACGCATTTGATAGTCGGTGTTAGTAACATGTCAAGTATCGGTAAGGCGTTTGACATCGGTTGCACGTCTGGCACTGATTACATGCCTGAAGCCGGTAACGCATCCGGTGCTAGCAACACGACTGTAACGTTGGTCACGTGTCTAATGCATGTTAAGCTGGTTAATGCGCCTGACTCTGGTAACGCGTCTGATGTTGGTTAAGGCGTCCAACGCTTGTCATTGATTATGTGTTCAACGCCATTAATGCGTCCAACCTCTAAAACATCCATTAGTAAAAATAATAATAAAATAGTCATTCAATAAGTTAATTTTATACGCACACACACTAGCTTTTGAACCCGTACATTACACAGAATTTGTCAATGTGTAAATTAATACAATGAATTATTTGAAACAAATAATTTCTTTAAAAATTACTTCTTTGTACAAAACACTTGGCATACTATTTGATAACTTCAATTAGAGCCTACTCACCACTCTGCCTAATCAAATTTTAACTCGAACCGTTTTGACGAAACCCAAAAAGTTTCCCGTTTCAACCTAAACCCATTTTGACCATAACCAAATTCATTTTTTTAAGTTGGCCCAATTTGACCTAGCTCATTTTCACACAAATTCGTACTGAAGAAAGTTAGTATGAGCCGAACTTGTTTTTGAACTAAACAAAATTGTTTTTTTTTAATTGGCTCGTTTGACTTGAACCCATTTTCACTCAACCAGTTGTGACCTCTTTAATTCATGTCTCATTGACTCATTCAGTAGAAAATATACCGGAAGCTCATTCCTTTTATGCTATATGAACATCCAAAATCCTTTTACCTAACATAATATGCAAACCTTATGCCATAATATCCTATATAAGTCGCATAACCTGATTAAACATGAAAAGTCACAACGTTAACATGTTATGGAAAGATTCTAATATCTATAATTGTTTTGTGGTAACAAACCCATCTCACCATCTCTAATGGTTTATACACAAAAAGTGATACACTTGATTCAAGCATAACACAAATTACCCCTTAAAGACATGCATCAATTACTTAATGTCTTAATGTTGTATTTAAAAGCTCAAAACAACATTTACAAATCAATCATTGACAATCATAATAAACTCAAATCTCAATGTTTTACTCAATATTTCATAATTATCCAAAAATATCATATCATCACTTGACAACGTTGATATGTGTAACAAAATTGGTTTAATATTAATGTAATAAAGTTATGATAATGGATATCCAGGTATCATCCCTTGACAACATTGATACATGTAACAAAATTGTTAGGTTTATGAATAATCGTGTAACGCCAAACAATGTTGTTTGCAAAATATGGAATATAAACTATAGGGAGACTCTCTTCCAACCAAATAATCGTGTAACCTCAAATAGTGTTCTACAAATTGTGAGATTAAAATATTATATTTATTCAACGAAATTTGAAGGTCATACATAATTAACTATCCATTTAAACATAAGTCACTAATTATTCATTAAATATCTATTTAAACATTAGTATAGTTATTATTAATATTCAACGAAATCATCATTAACTAATTTAATTATTTAACATTTGATTTTAAACTTATTAAAGATATTCAATAGTTTATATGTTTTTAAAAAATCATGATGAAACTTTCTATATCTAATAGTAAAATTAGATAGAATGTATTAGTAAAAGTTAGTGTTATTTGTAGGTTCCCAGCCGGATCTACACGAGATATCGCGTTCTACGTAGGTGCGGAATCCCTACGTAAGACGTTACGAGCGTAGAAGACAAAATGATTAAACACGTTACAATAAACACAAACACGTTATATTGCAACCGTAAACACGTGATACAAAGATCACCAAATACAGACTCTCTCTAACTCGTTCTCTGAATAATGAACTCGTTGAATAATCAAAACTTAAGCCGTAACCTAAGTTTATATAATCACGACAACTTCGCCTGGCATGTTCAGGCGAAGTTGTCACTAACTTCGCTTAGTTCACAAGTTCGCCTGTATCAGCGAACTTGTGAGCTAACTTCGCTTACATACAAAAACACAAATCTAACAAACTCGATTACAGACACTTGACACTGAACTACTGACATCATGTACCAACAGACTCCCCCTTGGCAGTAGCTTCAACTCTTTATCTTCAAACACGTGTCTTGTAATCTTCAACGACCTTGCATCTTCATCTTCAAGCATGAACTCCTTCGCGTACACAAACTGATACAATTCTTTGATATTTCTTCGCTTCGTCTTTCCAAGCAGGAATATAAAAGATTTTCTTCTCATTCAGCACCTGCAGATCAGCTTGCGACAAGTTCACTAGATGCATCGGATCATAAACTCTTAGCAGCTCTTGTTCATCTTCGTCTTCCATCACTGCTTCAGCTGTTTCACAATCAACATACCACCACTTTAGATCTTTGAGCACATCCTTGGGCATCTGTTTCATCGGCACTTCTTTAAGGCACCGGATCGGCTTATACTTCATAATCATCCAAGGTTTACCATCTGCTCTCAATCCACGATCTTTGTCTTCGATAAGTTTTCCCTTTTGTGGTTTTAACAGCTCAAACTTCTTCTCCTTTATACTTTCCTTCCAAACAATCTTCCCAATAACTCTAGCCATATTATCATCACTTCGGTTTATCAATCCCAATCTGGCTAAGTCTTTCACCTCACATTCTGGCAATGTATTCAATGATCTCAACAATCTTTTGAAGTACTGAACGCCATCATATCTCTTAATCACGAAGAGCCTCAACTGCTCATCGTATCTCCAGCAAATAATCCCCTTTCTCGCTTCAGCATAGCCTCTAATGTTGTAACTCTTCTTAAACATTGTAGGGACCGCTGGTTTCTTCGTTTTGACGAACCACTGAGCATAGCCTTCTTTCCATCTAGGCTGCTCTTCCCATTCAGTCTCATCATTCCCAATCTCTTGACTCCTATCTGCGTTCTCGACTTGCGGTATCTCATGCTCCACATTCTCCTCTACTATCTCTCCCTCTTCAATATCATTATCAATCACTATCTCTGCACCAATCTTCTCTATCTCATCCACCGGTAATACATCATCATCACCTATAAAGTCATCATCCATCTCCTCAACCTCCACTACCACCACATCATTACCACCAGCTGCAGTTGTCGACTCCCCCTGAGTTGTGGAAGTTCCAAGAGTTTGATCAGTTCTTGGCAACTCACCACCTGCATCTTTCGACGCATTGGGATCATCGTCTCTATCATTTCGTCTCTTGGTCCTCAACTCATCGCCTTTACAGCTCGTCTCCCCCTGAGATGCCAAGAACTCCTTCAAAGCATCTATGATTTTTCCATGTTCTACCAGCAGGGACGACTGCATCTGATTCTCTGCAACTAGGCGTTGAATAGCCTGGGTCTGGATAAGATTTATCCTTGATTGTTCTGCCACGACCCGTTCAAGTGCTGCTATTCGTTCTGAGTCTGATAAGGTTGCATCGAAATCAAACCTCAGATGTGATATATCTTGAGTGTACTGAGGAGGGATTTCCGATGTAACCGGGACCTCAGAAGTAGGCAAAGACGTAACCGCAGGTGGTATCGTCACCGATAACCCTGCAGTGGCCACAACAGTCGACTCAATAAAGTGTGCCACGACCTCCGTTGGAGTAACAGTCGGAGGCGGCAACGAAACGATCTCCGGAGTCGGTAGTTGGAATGAAGTTGGTGGGAGGCCAAAGGCAGATGAGGTAGCCACCACGGGAACATCCGTGGCGCTTGGCCTTGTAACCTGTAATGATGAGGGAACCATTGTCATACTGGATAGTGCGGGTGGGGTGAAACGTACCACCCTCGAGCTCTCACCAGCTCCAGAACCTGCACCTATCCGTTCCCTTCTTGATCTGCGTATTAACTGTTGTACCTCTTCCTCATAGTCTGACTCGCTGTCATCATCAGTTCTCTTTCTCTTCCCATGTAGTCTTTCTCGAGTTACCATAATCCTTCTTGCCTCATCAGAACCAACCACCGTAGCAGCTGTCCTAGTAACATTCACAGTCGACACCCTCTCAACCGAGACTTGCACATACTCTCCAGGGTCCACCCGTTCCATATCAAAGTAGCCTTGACCTCCAAACTCAGCATCAAGGTCCACGTTTTCCTCCGGTGACACAACAGGTGCAGCAGGTATAACTTGAGGTGCTCCTGCCTGTTGTGGTGCCGGGTCCCGAAACTCGTCCCCACGAGCAGGCACATACCCTGGGTTGATTAAGTACCCAAACAATGGAGTATGGCGAGGACGGAGCTCAGGTTTGCTCCTCGCACTCGAAGATCTACATTGGGCGAAGATCCGTTTATTCACACTTTCAACGTATCTGATCGGACGGCGCTGAGGTAGCGTTGGAGCAACATGATTCAAGATCATTTGTAGGAATCTTGGATACATGATGAATCTCTCATGCGCCATCGCCCTTCTCTGACGATCAATCTCATAGAAGACCATCTGACTAAAGCTGTATCGCTTGTTGTAAGTCAGAGCAGTTATCGCCGACTGCATGGTCGCGCCCATGCCATCAGTTCCAGCCTTTCTCCCTGACATGCATACTATCATGACATGCATGAGAAAGCGCCACTGGTCAAGAAAAAACCCTTTCCTTCTCTGCGTATCCCCCAAGGGACCAGAGTATCCCATCCTCAGAAACGCTCCATCATGGAAAGGAGCCACAAAATCTGTCGGGTCATCCCTCGTCTCATCTCCAAACCGTAAAGCCGCCCGGATTTGTTCAGAAGAGAACTGAACAATCTGATTGTTAACTGTTGCGCGCATCACCGGGGGCTCGACTCTACAGTCATATTCCACGGTCTGCCAAAAATCCTCAATGTTGGGCAAGGATATCGGCAGTGTTGTAGTGATCGCGTAGAATATACGCGAGCGTAACAGAAACGTGATGATTTCGCGGAAATCATCAACTCCGCTCGCCTCCGGGTCTAATGTTATATACATGTTGTGACCCGGGAAGAACTGTCTTTGGTTATCACCTCCGTCATCACCACCTGCACCACCTGCTCCAGCTACAGCAGCCATATCTGCAACAAACAGGCTAAGTTATATAAACGTCAAAGCAAATCACAAGTTCGCCTGTTACCATGAGCGAAGTTGTGATCTATTCTGTACAGGCGAAGTTAAAGGTGGGGCGAAGGTGGGAAACAACTTCGCTTCAACTTGAACTTCGTCTGTTAACTGTCAAGTTAAAAGGTCCAGGCGAAGTTAATGAGAACTTCGCCTAACCACAACATCGCCTCATAAACTGTTTCAAAAACTATTATCAGGTGAAGTTAAACCTCAGGCGAAGTTATGGATAACTTCGCCTAAACTGTAAGTTCGCCTGAATATGAATCGGCAACAGATAGACGAATCAATCGACGTGTAGTTGGTGAAATTGGAGATTAAGGCCTCCGTAAAACATGTTTTTATGAAGTTCTAGACGACCAAATTGATTATGACCACGTAATAACAAGTTTGAAATCGGGTGTTTAATGTTTCGAAAGACGAGGTCGAGAATCGGGTCAATACGACCTATGATTAACACCCTATGACAAAGATTATACGATATATAGAACCCTACACACCTTTTATCGGATTAGAATCGAAAAAGAATGAACACAGATGATTGAGATCGATAATACGATAAGTTCGCTTAGGTTTCGGAGATAAGTTCGCTGGTTTTGAAATAATGAACATGTCTGACCTTAAAACTTCTTTATATAGGGTCAAAATTTGACAGGCGAAGTTATGGATAAGTTCGCCTATATATGAAAATTTTCAAAACAAACCCCTACAATTTGCAATTAAGTTTTAAAACAACCTTTAAAGAATTAAATGATACGATTAAGACCAAGTAACCAGGTATAAAATCAAACAACTACATAAGCAGAAAAATTTTAAAAATAAAATACACGGGATCAAATTTCAGTCTCGATAGGGACTACCATGTTTTAGAAAAGATCCGAACAGGAATCATACTAACTACGTGACTGTCACACAGATCCGTGTTTAGCTGTATTATGACATAAATAAACAGGTTGTAAGCAGGTAAATAACTTAGAATGGTTTTCATCGTTTTTGTGATACGGGTTAGGTTCAATTAAGCTCAAAATTTTAAATGGGCAACAACTCAGAGATTATGATACCTCCTATCTATTCTCAAAGCGTATTTGGCTTTCCCCAAGTCACCCCGAGTTGACCTCGACCCGTAGTGTCTGATTAAATAGTAAGTACTCTTCGATCTTTAGATTTTGCTTCCCGTTCTCTTTCTTACACCTTGATTGAGAAGTATAAATATTATGAACTCTAGAATGTCTCAAATTTTTTTTTTTTTTTTTTTTAAGTATTTACACAACTTCAGATAAACTACTGCAAGTCCCGAATCTGGATCACTGCAGTTTCTTGACACGCTATCTTCACGGGAATCAGAACACTCACGGGCTCGTGTATGACTGGGTAATCGCTTTTCTGCCTATCATTCGGAAAGATATATATGGAGACATGCACAACTCATAAGAAGTTTCCACATAAAATCGAGTAGATTTAGTTAGTATCACTTCTACTTTTACGCACCATAAAAAGCTACCATGATATACAATGACTGTTCTAAAGTCTTTTAGGCCTTATAACTTTACTAGTTAAGCACACAGAATCAGTATATCTATCACTTTCCAAGGTTGGATCAATTTTCTGTTAAACATAGTAAAGGTACTTCTTACGAAGTAGTAGACTTGAAAAATAATTTCATCTCCCGGAAAGAAAATTTTTTTTAACTTCAATCACCCCGATCAAATTGAAGTTTTCAGGTAAACGGCTGTCCCGAAGATCCAATGGATCAGCTGGACCGACCACATACAAGTATGTGTCCTTCTAACTAAGTATGATCGACTAATTTTCAGTGAAAGAATGAAAACACATCATAAACCGCCCCGGTCACTTTCAGTCATCTGGTTAATGGCTATCCTCATATTCTACAAGTAGAAATGAGGACCAAACATATCCGAAGACATGTCCTTCAAACTGAGGCAACCGACATACTTCTAAGCGATAGTTACGTTTTTTATTTTTTTTTTAAAACAAAAATATAAAGCATGGTTACTCGGGATTGATCTTCCCATTCAGCTCAACAAGGTTTTGAAATCTAGTTTTGTCAAACGCTTTCGTAAACAAGTCAGCGAAATTATCTAGCGTATCAACCTTTTCGAGCTCAATCAGTTTCTTCTCAGCACAATCCCGTATAAAATGATGACGTATGTCAATGTGTTTAGTTTTACTGTACTTAACGGGATTGTTAGTTACTGAGATAGCAGCAGTGTTATCAATGCAAATAGGAGTAAGAGTAAAATTCAGACCATAATCGCGCAACTGTTGTTGAATCCAAAGAACCTGGGAGCAGCAGTTAGATGCTGCCATGTATTCTGCTTCACAGGTTGAAATGGTGACTGAGGTCTGCTTTTTGCATTGCCATGACACTAATCTGCCACCAAGAAACTGACATCCACCTGTTGTTGACTTCCGACTCTGATTGCACCCTCTATAATCAGAATTTGTGTAGGCGACCAACTCCAAGTCTCCTCCTCTCGTGTACCACAACCCCAGCTTAGGCTTGCCTTTGAGATACCGTAGAATCCTCTTCGCACCCTTCAAGTGAGATTCCTTTGGGTTTGCCTGAAAGCGAGCACAAAGACAAACTGCAAACATTATATCAGGCCTAGAAGCAGTTAAGTACATTAAAGAACCTATTATAGCCCGATATTGGGTTGGGTCCACGTCTGCATCGTTGTCTGACTCAGCACCCAATTTGTGGTTGACGCAGACTGGAGTATCGTATGGAGTGCTGTCCTCTATCTTGAAACGTTTGAGAACATCATAGACATACTTCGTCTGATGAATGAACATACCATCTTTCTTCTGATCAACCTGCAGTCCTAAAAAGAAAGTTAGTTCACCCATAGCACTCATTTCAAATCTCTTCTTCATGACGGCCTCAAACTCCTGACACATGGCGACCTTTGATGCAGCAAAGATAATGTCGTCCACGTAGACTTGCACCAGTAGAAAGTCGCTCCCTTTTCTCTTGAAGAACAATGTGCTATCAATCTTACCTCTTTCAAACTCATTCTCAAGCAAGTAGTCGGATAACGTTGAGTACCAGGCACGAGGTGCCTGATGTAGTCCATACAGTGCTTTACTTAGCTTGTACACGTGATCGGGAAAGTCAGGGTTAGAAAAACCCGGAGGTTGCTCAACGTACACAACCTCATCGACTTTACCATTTAGGAACGCACTCTTCACATCTAACTGAAAAACCTTCATCTCCTTATGAGCAGCAAATGCCAAAAACAGCCGAATGGCTTCCAATCTTGCCACAGGAGCAAACACCTCATTGTAATCAATCCCCTCTTGCTGATTAAAGCCTTTAACAACCAGCCTCGCCTTGTTCCTGATAACAATCCCTTTCTCATCTCTCTTGCATTTGAAGACCCATTTTGTGCCAATCGCATGCACGTTCCTTGGTTTTGCAACCAAGTTCCATACCTCCATCTTCTTAAACTGGGCTAATTCTTCTTGCATGGCTTCGACCCACGAGCTGTCCTTGAGAGCCATTTGATAGTTCTTTGGTTCAATCTGGCTGATAAAGCAGGTGTACAAGCATTCGTTGATTATGCCTGATTCTTTAATGCTTGTGTAAACACAGGTGTGCTCATTCAAGCTTTGTCTTGTTTGTATACCATCGGACAGATCACCTATCACATTTTCCAGAGGATGATTTTTGTGAATTCTCGTAGTCGGAACCGAACTGACATTCAGATTATCTTCCAAGTTCGAAGATAGCTCATCAATGGGTGATTGATGTTGAGAGTGAAACGGATTGATGAATTCCTCTTCAGTAGAGGCAGCAGGGGTATTGACAGCATTTGACGAGGAATGCTGACATTCATCATACTGTGGTCGTTGCACCAAAGTGTCTTCCTCATCGCATATCATCTTCGTAGCAATTCTTTCCTCAACTTCTGCAAAATCCAAATAAGGCATGTTAAAAGATTTAAAAAGTCTATCATAGTCGAAAACCGTGGCGGGTCCCGTGCTTGGTTTTGGTGATTTATAACTTGTGATATCAGTGTTACACACCACCTCAACCTTGCTGGTCGATGTATTAAAGACCCGTCTGTTGGGAGTCCCAACAACGTATCCGACTAAGATTCCTTCGTCGGCTACTTCACCAAATTTAGAATTGGTCTTTAATATCGAACACGGTGACCCGAATGGTTCAAGACCACTCAAGTTGGGCTTTCTCCCATGCATAAGTTCATAACAGGTTTTATTTAATCTTTTAACAGTTAACACTCTATTAAGGATATAACAGGCTGTTGCAACAGCTTCAGCCCAGAACACCACAGGAAGTTTCGAATCAGCCAGCATGGTTCTGGCTCCTTCAATTAAAGTTCTGTTCTTCCTCTCAGCCACTCCATTTTGTTGCGGTGTATACGGAGCGCTGTATTGGTGTTCAATCCCCTTCTGTAAGCAGAAGATCTCCATCTCATAGTTCTTGAACTCAGTCTCATTGTCACTTCTGATGTACTTAACCCTTTTTCCCATGATATTCTCAACCTTGGTAATCAAATTCTTTACCATCTGAATAGTTTCATCCTTTGACTTCAGGAAATATACCCAGGAATATCGAGAGAAATCATCAGTGATCACCAAGCAGTAAGATGTTCCTCCTAGACTTTTTACATTCACTGGACCGAAGAGATCCATGTGAAGTAGTTCAAGGGAACTGACTATAGAATTAATCTTCTTGGTGTGATGAGATTTCTTGTGTTGCTTTCCCTTTTTGCACGATAAGCATTGATCTTCAAAGTTGAAATTCTTCAAGGGAACACCCAGCACAAGCCCATTCTTGACAAGGTAGTTCATTTTTCGAAGATGAATATGCCCCATTCTCCTATGCCACAATTCGGACTCCGATTCAGTTGCTTTCGACAAAAGACACGATTCTTCTGTGGCCATTTCAGTCGACCTCATGTCCATGATATACGTATTCTTCTCTCTTGGAGCCCTCATAACAATCCAATCCTCGGGTATCTTAAAACCAGGATGCAACACAATCGCCTCATTCTTGGTAAAATGCATGGTGTAATCCTTGTCACAGATCTGCGAAACACTCAGAAGATTGTGCTTCAATTCTTCAACAAAGTTCACTTTCTCTAAAGTCATCTTTCCATTCGTCACAGTCCCAATTCCTGTGATCCTTCCACCGCTCTCTCCAGCGAAACTCACTCTTCCTCCTTGAACAGGTTTCCATTCGTGTAACAAATTCTTGTTACCCGTCATGTGCCAGGAACAGCCGCTATCCACAACCCATAGATTGTTTGCAGCCCTGTTCAACTGTTCCTGCACGATTAAAGCAGAGGGTTAAAATCTGGGGACCCAAGACCTCTTGGTCTTGGGTCGATACATCCCGTACCTTGGCTGTCCAAAGTTAGCATCAGAATAATTTCTGTAAGTCCTGAGCGGATACCTTCTTGGAGATTGACTATGAGGCCATCCAAACCGTCGTGAATTAAATGAATTATTACTTATGGTTTGGTTGTTAGCAGTGAAAAACTGAGATCTATTTCTTTGAAAACCTGAATTAGAGCAATTTCTGAATTTTAATGTGTTTTCATTTTTTTCATTATATTGATTACTGTTTCTTTTCTCATATTTTGAAGGCCTCACACCTCTGAATTTCTGCTTCAGAGGGCAATCAGCAATTAGGTGTCCTAATTGATTACATCTGAAACAACTCCTGTGTTCAATTTTCTTTTCCATAATTGTTTTAGATGTTGAGGCTGTATTACTGCCCGTTTGTCTCACATAAGGTGGGACATACGGGTTTAGTGGAGATTTCTTTTCAGTTGTTTTATGTTTCTCCCCACTTTTTGGTAACACTGCCTCTTGTTTTGTCTCACTCGACTCGGAAGACTTGTCCGAGTTAGATGAGACAGGACTAGGCACAGAAATTTTCACACTAGACACAGGCTTACTCGTTTCGCCTTTACTAACTTCTGGTTCTTTACTAGTTACCTTAACCGGAACTGTCTGACTATAATCAACATCAACAGATTTCTGATTACTAGGATCACAAGTGTAATTATGATTGTACGGTGGCGGAACTTCATGATATCCAATTCCTCCCCTTTTAACTGGGGAACCTTGATCACTCACGAGGTGATCAAGTATAGCGGTGGAATTTCTAAATTTCTCAAGTTTCCTGTTAAGTTCCACCACTTTCACCTGGTGATCAGCTATCTGTTTATCCCTTTCAGCTATTAGTTTGGTTTTTTCTTCTAACACTTCATAGCTCAGATCAATTACTTTAATTTTTTCAGCTAGATTTGCTTTAAGACTTCTAATATCTTTTTCACTAGCTTTTATTTTTACTTTATAACTATTTTCTCTAGCTTTAGTGAAATGATGTTCTTCTTTTAAGGTTTTAAATTTAGCATCCAAACTAACATACTGATCAGTTATAGTTGTCAATTGTTCAGACAGATTTTCACACTTAGTGCAAGGGAGTTTAGTACTTACCTCGGTGAGCTGATCTTTCACATCTGCCATACAAGCTTCATTTTGAGCCTCAGCCATGTAAGCTTCACTTTCGCCAGTCACTTCCTCAGTATCAGCAGTTTCGATGTTCGCCATATTGGCATGTTCGAACACTTCTTCAACATGCAGATTCCAGTTATATTCCCCATTATGTCTGGAAATCATGGCTCTATTATCATTACCACCCCCATTCTGGTGTGTCGACCTGTTCTGACTACGTTCAACTCTCTCATTCGTGCACTCCTTCGCAAAGTGGCCATTCTGTTGACAGTTGTAACAGCGCACCTTTGACTTGTCAAAACCCGGTCTCTCACCAACAAACTTCCTTCCTGTCTTCTTCATAAACCTCTTAACCCTTCTCACAATCATCGCCATCTGCCACTGCAGATCCATCTCTTCCAGATCATCAGCATCGATCTAATCATAGTCTTCCTCCAATATTGCAGGATCAACAATCTTACCCTGAATGTAATTTTCATACGAAGCAATAAAGGATGCATAGAGAGCAAACTGCTGTTCAGCAGATTTAACACTCATGGGCATCCTTGAGTAGTTGTTGTTCGAAACACTTGGGGTAAAACTACTCTTGGTTGCTTGAGGGTTAGAAGCATTTGATCCTCCAGCTACAAAGCATACATCACCATTCATGTTGAGAGATACATGACCTTCATGTGTTGAGTTAGTGCCCGACTCTCCCTTTGAGTAGTAAGCAGACGAATCAGACTTCGAACTTGAACCTGTATTAACCTTTGCACCATACATTCCTGGATCTTGAACCTGATCAGTAGGTGTCTTTTTTCGAACCATGTTTAGTTCAAAAGTTCGTAGCTTGTTTACTGCCGTTTCCAAATCATAGTCGGCAAAGTCTTTGTCTTCTCTCATCAACACGGTGTACATCTCCCATTTCGGTGGGAGAGCATCAAGAAGCTTTTCAACAATCTCATCTTCTTTGTAAGTAATAGAATAATTGTTGAGTTCTGTCATCAGATGATAATATCTAGTGATGATATCATCAAGTGATTCATTCTTCAAATACTTGAAGACCGAGAACTGGGTTTAAGTAGTTTAATCTTTGAAGCACGGATTCCCACATTACCCTCAAAACGGTTTTCAAGCGCTTCCCAAAGCTCTCTGGCAGTTTTGTACTTTCTGAAAGTGTGCAGAATCTCTTGTGGAAGAGCCATTGTAATTGCTGCATGAGCTTTGCTTTCGGCCTCATACATTTTCTTCTCTTCTTCTTCCATCTCTTTGTATTTCTTTATCTGATCACGACCCTCATACTCAGCAGTAGGTGGAATGTAACCATCTTGTATGCATACCCACATCTTAGCATCTTGGTACTTGACATATTGTTCAAAACGATCTTTCCACGCTACATAATCGGTTTTCTTAAGCATCTTCGGTGCCTTTGTAGCCGAACCCGCTTCCACTTCCATCTTAACTAGTTCCGTAATGTTGATTGAAGACATCTTTCACGAAACACACAGAAACCCGAAAAATAAAAATTTTATTTTTAACAGTACTGTAGGCGAAGTTGTGGATAACTTCGCTTAAGTCTGAACTTCGCTGATTCTGAACTTCGCTTTCTTTTTAAATTCGCCTGTTTGGCGAAGTTGTAGATAACTTCGCTTAAGGTAAGCGAACTTTTGAAGTAGGCGAAGTTGTGGGTAACTTCGCTGGTAAAGGCGAACTTGAGAAGGTAGGCGAAGTTGTGGATAACTTCGCTTAACCTTATATCTTCGCTGAAACCCTACGAACAGTGACGGCAACTTCGCCTGATGAACACGATGAATATGCAGGTTAGATTTCTGGATTTTACGAGGTTTGTGAAGGTGTTATGGGTTGTTTATGATTGTAGGAGGTGAGTATAACACAAAAACTTAGAAAACTCGTCCCGCGAATAGTCGAACGGAACGATTTCTACACCCGCGTGATAATCCCGAACCACACAATCGAGCAAAATCTCTGATACCAATTGTAGGTTCCCAGCCGGATCTACACGAGATATCGCGTTCTACGTAGGTGCGGAATCCATACGTAAGACGTTACGAGCGTAGAAGACAAAACGATTAAACACGTTACAATAAACACAAACACGTTATATTGCAACCGTAAACACGTGATACAAAGATCACCAAATACAGACTCTCTCTAACTCGTTCTCTGAATAATGAACTCGTTGAATAATCAAAACTTAAGCCGTAACCTAAGTTTATATAATCACGACAACTTCGCCTGGCATGTTCAAGCGAAGTTGTCACTAACTTCGCTTAGTTCACAAGTTCGCCTGTATCAGCGAACTTGTGAGCTAACTTCGCTTACATACAAAAACACAAATCTAACAAACTCGATTACAGACACTTGACACTGAACTACTGACATCATGTACCAACATTTAAATTACATTAAATAATTTTTTTTATATGTGTTACAGTTAATGGGTCATGCTAATTAAATTCATGATTTATGAATAACATGAATTAAAGAGAGTGAAGATTAGAAAATAGAAGGAAAATTAAGCATAAGATTGAATGTGGTTATTACACATCATCCTCATTATCTTTGTTTATTAGTATAGTTATTAGTATCGGTAGATGTCGTAGCCTCGTAAAAAGAGAATACATAATTGATTTTTTGCTTGAGAAATAATCATAGTAATTTTAGGAATGGGAAAGACATTTTTTTTTGAACAAAATAAATTGTTAATGCACATTTTAAAAAAAAACTAAATATGTAACCGATGATCTTAAAAAAACTAAATATGTAAATGCACATTTATTTTATTATTTGCTTATATTAAATTGTTAATAGTATGTTTATAATATATATAAACTAGTTGTTTGATCATCGCTGGATCTGATGTAATTTTTGTTTGCATATTAAGGTTCGCAACACCAATTAAATAGCCACAAACACTTTGGACATAGGAGATTATTGTTTTGATGACATTTTCAAATGAATTACAATACAAAGAAATGACCACCTAAAAAGGATGACAAGAAAATTGAAAATAACTTCCAGCCTTGTTTTCTTATTTTCTTATGCACCTCAGGTGGCTGCTCACATAGACCGGAAGACTTCTATGCACAAATGGCATATAAAATAATTATAATTACCTGAAAACGAACCAGATGAGTGCAAACCAATGTGGCAGCCATGAACTATGAACTTGAATATATTTTACAGAACATAAAATAAAGGTTTTAAAATGTAAGTAAAATGACTCGATACTGCTTAAAAAAGGGGGAGGGGGGGGGGGGTGAGAACATTTGAAAGAGCTAATAGCATTGAAAGATATGTCAGTTTTAGATTTTACCTCAATTCAGTCCTTTAGTTTTCAATGTTGCCTAAAATTTAATATACGTGTCCATGTAGTATTCTTAAAAAAGTCAAAGACAAAGCACATAATTAAAACACCATATTTCGAATGCCACAAAAAAATTTATTTAAACAATCACATGAGCTAGGCACAGTTAACAGAAGCTAAAAAGTAAAAACAAACCAGCTAATGCACACAAATAATACATACATTTCAATGATGAAATCACATAACACCATGTAAAGAACCAATGACGCTATAGCCCTATTGAAAAAAAGAAAATGTTTCCCCCCAAGTACATAATTACATACGCATTTCATCAAACGACCTATAAGCACCAAACATAACATGACATTCAGTATAAAGGACATACATTGCAACACTTGAACCATATGGAAGGAGAGTATTAAAAAGAAGATAAATCACAGGTGTGATCAAATCCCAACACAAAAGTCTATAACAATTTCTTTCAGTTTTGATTTATAAAATACCTACCCTCTATGCAATGAATGGACATACAAGGTAAGTTTCAAATCCAATTACGTGAAAAAAAATACCGAATAGATTTATCATATTTTTTAACACCAACATTCCTAATTCAAGTTATTATGCTATTCTTTATGAAATGACTCTTACAATTTGCAATGGATAGTCTACACTGTTCATTTTCCCTAAGCTCTTCTGATCTGCCACACCGTATTTGAAGAGGTATGTACCCGCCTCAACACCGAGCGAGGCGGGTCAACCCACAAGATATAGACAAGAGGCTTGAAATCAAGACATTATGAAGGCACAAAGCCAAAACCTATGCGCATGACGCATATCACATATGCTCACGCATCACATACGCTCACGCGTATCACATGCTCACGCATATCACATCTGCGCGTGGCGCATCCGCGTGTGGCGCATATCACATGCTTGTGCATATCACATCTGCGCATGAAACATCTGCGCGTGAGAATAAAGAGAAGACATCGCGCATCCTCAGGATAGGCGCATATCACACATGCACATAATCAACCTCGTCCTTATCCAAATTAGGGTAAGGACAACCTTGATTGTGCACGTCAGACAACCTTCCAGAAGGTATCTTTTTAAGGAATAAGAATATGCTGATGTTGGCAGCTGCCAATGAAAGGTGGACAACTCAGCAAAACCCATGTGCAACTAACCAATGAAAAAGCACCAGGTGTCCCGAGGACACGTGGCGCGTAGCTATAGGAGGAGGCCAAAAAGGCCCTAATTGGGTCTGAGCCCAATCATTGGAAACCCTAGCACTATAAATACCACATCAACTCCACAAGGAGAGGCATACCCTATTACACAGTATTCAGCTATATTAAGCAATACACTCCAATTTCCTTACTCTCATATTATTATCTTCTCCTACAAACTCTTATTCTCACACCGGAGGGTTACCCCAAAGAGGACCCCTCTGTCCCTTTCTGAGGGGTAAGTTTACGGTGCTGTTCATTTTGTAGGTGGAAGAACCCAGATCCCAGAGAACCATCGGTGAAAAAGCATAATCACACCCGTGGAAAGTAGATCGTCTACCAGTGAGACGATCCACGTTTCTTCATTGGCGCCATCCGTGGGACGTAGATCACCTGTTACAACGGCAACAAAATCTCATCAGTTCTCTAAAAAAAAAAAAAAATTTCACCATGGTTTCTGTTGTTCGTAACGTCGATCAAGTTCTGGAGGATATTGAGCGTGAGGATGTTAATAGGGGACAGCAGTTTCTGAGGGTGCCGCGTGACTCTACGCGCACCACCAGTAACCATCATTTCATCACAACTCATGGCCAGACTGAAACTCCTCCAGACGATCTCACGTTCCAAAATCAAACCGGCGGGAAACAAAAAGGACCAATGGGTCCAGAAGATGAAACCAATGACCCCAAAGAATGGCTCATAAACGAGCAACGACGTCTAATGGACAAGTACAATGAGCTGGTCAAACACAAAAAGTCAGCCGACTTAACACAAAGGCTAGCGTTTGACAAGCAAAACGTTCATGGAACAAAAAGGGCGCGCGCGCCGGAAGATGGTCATTCTGTTCACACTGCAAACGCTGAGTTTAGTGATGAAGAAGTGCACAGCATGAGGAAGACGCGAGATACTCATGCAGGAGGCTCACAGCTCCGCGCGCACGTGAACATGGCGCCTGGAGCCAAAGCCGATCTGGATCTGCACACGCCGTACAGCCCACCAGTGAGAGGGCAAGTGGACGTAACCACACCATACAGGCCAGCCATCTTGGTGAAACATTCAAAATTCACTGAGAGGATCGCGAAGGCTCCCATTCAGCACAAAACCAAGATGCCAAGTGGTTTGGGCAAATATGACGGCACAACGGATCCAGACGATTTCTTACAAGGTTTTTACAACACTGGAAACCTAGAAAGCTGGACGATGCCAACATGGTGTCACATGTTTGCTCGCTGCCTCACGGGCGCGGCGCGTGTCTGGTTCGAGAGCTTGCCGACTGGGCAAATCGATGGGTTCGAGGAACTATTGGAAAAGTTCCAAGCCCACTTCGTACAGCAGTGCTTCCTGGCTAGACGCTGCCGTCGCCAAGGCTTCATCTTTCTCGGCCCGCGCGGCAGCCAGCTCCTTCTTCAGGCGCGCAACCTCACTCTCCAATGATGATTTGTCAGTTATAGACTGAACAAGAGCTTGGTCACGCGCCTCCGCGTCCAGCTCCAAGTCGCGCACTCTACGCGCGTACTTGGCCGCGTCCACCTCGGCCGCCTGTAGCTTCTCCCGCGCAGCCTGTAGCTCATTCCCGCGCTTCACGAAGGCGGTGTTGGCACTTGCTCTGTTCTCGCTGAGCTCTGCTTGGAGTTTCTCAGCTCTCTCTCGAGCATCAGAAAGATTCCAAGCAGACACTTTAGCCTCTTGCTTGGCTTCCGCAAGAGCATCACGTACCTTTACGTAATCATAGCGAAGCTCTTGGGAGGCAGCAAAGAAAGCCGACCCAGAAAACAGATGATCGTTGAGCAAGTCATCGCGAGCGTGGTGCTCCTGAAACCTCCTTTCAGCTGGAGGCACAGAATGAGCCCAGAAGTCCTCACACACACCCATGGACTGAAATGAGCTGTCCTCAGTAATATTCCATCTCGGGCGGTAAATGTGATCGGCTTCCTGCAAACACAAAGTAATGATCTAAGTCATCAAAACACTAATATGGAAGTCCGTGCAGCGGAGCAAAAACGAACTTATACCTGCGGGGATGAAGCAGAAAAGTCAGCGCCAGGCCCACGAGAAGACGGCGCCGCAAAACCTCGTGGCGCTGCAGGGCTGGCACGGCCGCTGTCGGAGCCTTCAACTTGAACCTCCTTATACTCCTCTGAAACAGGCCTTTTCTCCTGCGACCTAGATCCAAAATCAGTATCGCGAGGAGGGCTGCGCGTAGGAGGAGGTGAGGGAGGTCTCGACGCCGCCAGGTCGGCGCGTAAAACGGCCTCCTGCTCCTTAGTAATCCCGATGAGGGGAGATTCAGCGCTTGCAGGAACAGGAGCAGAATCAACGGCGCTGGCACCGGCGCAAGCAGTGCCGCCAGCAGCTTGTACGCCAGCAATGACTCCTATGAAAAAATCAACAAAAAGAAATGGTTCATGACTTGATCTAAAAGAAAAAAGTCAGAAAATAAAAGCGCAATACATACCTTGGCGCAACTCCGTTCGCGAGTCAAACATCGCCATGAAGTCCATTCTCCCCTTTTTTGAGGGTAAAACAGGGGACTTTGAAGCGACCTCCGGCGCTGGCTCGGCACCTGGTTGCCCCTGAGGTTGGTCCACCAAGGTCGCCGGCTCTACAAACATTTGAGTGAGCAAAGATTCATTAGTAACTCTATCAGAATCGCGCTCATAGAACCATAAAGGATAAGCAAAGTATACCTGTCGAAGAGGAAACGGCAGGCGCAACGCCGCTCCCCTTTTCCGCCGCGCGAAGGGAGGAGGTAGTGGCACCATACCTCGTGTGGACAGGAGGTCTGCCCACTTTTTGAGGCAGGGAAGACAAGGAAAACATGGAGGTAAACTCCTGGGTTTTCTCAAGTCCCCTCGCCTGAGTAGGAGGATCCTGAGCAACAGGGGCAACATCTTTCTTCTGTTTCTTACTGGCCCCTGCGCCAGTTTTCCCCTTAGCTTTACGCTTTAGTTGGGGCGCCTCAGCCTCCTCCTCCTCCTCCTCCTCTTCCGCGAGCTCAAGCTCGTAGTTCTCAAGCGCGTCTACAATACGTGCAACAGAAATGTTAGCCAAATTTGGACTTATAAAGGCATAAGCATAAGTACAAAGGCTTACCAGGCGCATCGCTGTCAAACAGAAATCCCAGATCAACAGGGATGAACATGTCATCGAAGCGATCGGGGAAGCCAACCTCCCCAGCGCCCAGCGCGACGGAGCCACCCTCCATATGCTCATCATAGGCGGCGTGGACATACTCCTTGCTGACTGCACAAAACAAGTCAAATGATATCAGCAAAACGAATTATATTCGCGCAGAAGTAATGCAATGAGTTAACTTACATAAGCCGTCAACTTGGATAACGGGCTCAGTCGCGCTGTCAGCCCACCTCCTGCTCATA
Source organism: Bidens hawaiensis (assembly GCF_021521415.1). NCBI lineage: Eukaryota > Viridiplantae > Streptophyta > Magnoliopsida > Asterales > Asteraceae > Bidens > Bidens hawaiensis. The sequence goes on from NW_027491195.1 coordinate 1,544,798, forward strand.
CCAACCCCCACCAGCGCCTCCTCGCAAATTTTCTTGGCGGGGGATGGTTCGGCAGTCAACTTTTTAACCCAGGCGCCGGTTGGGTTCTTGAAGACACCCACATCCGCAGGCGCAGAAGAGATCGCGCGCATGGTCATGCGGATGGGGATCACACCAGCCCTGATATAGAAAAATCTCTCGGACCAGTCATGAAGGCTCTTGAATGAAACAGTGCAGCACTTGACCTTCTGACTGCGAGGAATAAATGAGAACCAAGAATCTTGGATCTTGGGCTTATAAAAAAACTGAAAGCGCCGAGGGGTGGGCTCCTCGCGCTGAGATTTGCACATGAACTCAAAGTGAGTCATGCGCACGAGTCCAAACGGATGGACTTGGGATATATGAATCCCATAAAACCTAAGCAGCGCACCCACAAACCTTGTCATCGGGAGACGAAGGTTGCAGTGGGTGAAAAAATGGCAATAAAGGGAAATATAGCCGGTGGGCGGGTCCGCCGCCGTTTGCCCGGCCGCCGGCAACATGCAGCCATACTCAGGGAGAAAACCCTGAGAGGCGATAAGGCTGTCAAAATCGGACTGCCTCAGCTTACAGGGGATCTCATCCCACTTCTTCACTGCCTTGGTTTTCCCTACCTCCTCCGATGAGGCCTCAGCAGCCCTCTTCCCCTTGCCGGTCTTCTTCAACGTAGACATTACTAACGATTTCACACGGCGATGGCTGGGGGAGATTGTGTTGTCTGAGCTATCAGACATACAACTGTAAAATCGGACAAAGGATGCTTCTGAAGAACAGAGATCTGGAAGCAGAAGACAGGCAATCGGAATAGAATGAAAGGAAAAAGCTCTGAATAAACAACAAAGAAGATGAAGGATAAAAACTCAAAAGGGCTTGCTTTTATAGGCCCAGGAGAGAGAAAAATTGGTACTGATCGGACTTCACGCGCCCCCACTCGCAGGTGTAAGCCAACGCGAGCGCGACACGTGTCCCTGACACTGTGTGAGGGGACACGAAAAGAAACTATACAGGTGCTGCCAGAGTTCACGCGCCACCACTCGCAGGTACGGACCAACGCGAGCGCGACACGTGTTCCTGACACTATGTGAGGGGACATGAAAGGCAACTGTAGCACCTCGAGCACACGAAAGGTCTGACACGTCTCCATCACTGACGCATGTCAGCAACAACCAACCACGTACAGGGACGATTCGTTTTCAACAAAAAGGATAGAATTTCGCGCAACGATGAGTAATAAGAAGAAAAAGACAAACCCCTACTAAAAGAGCAAACTATTAAGTCTAATATCTATCTTACCTCGCTCGCGCGAGACAAGACACACATTAGACTGGGGGAGCTTGAAGAGGTATGTACCCGCCTCAACACCGAGCGAGGCGGGTCAACCCACAAGATATAGACAAGAGGCTTGAAATCAAGACATTATGAAGGCACAAAGCCAAAACCTATGCGCATGACGCATATCACATATGCTCACGCATATCACATATGCTCAGGCATCACATATGCTCACGCATCACATACGCTCACGCGTATCACATGCTCACGCATATCACATCTGCGCGTGGCGCATCCGCGCGTGGCGCATATCACATGCTTGTGCATATCACATCTGCGCATGAAACATCTGCGCGTGAGAATAAAGAGAAGACATCGCGCATCCTCAGGATAGGCGCATATCATACATGCACATAATCAACCTCGTCCTTATCCAAATTAGGGTAAGGACAACCTTGATTGTGCACGTCAGACAACCTTCCAGAAGGTATCTTTTTAAGGAATAAGAATATGCTGATGTTGGCAGCTGCCAATGAAAGGTGGACAACTCAGCAAAACCCATGTGCAACTAACCAATGAAAAAGCACCAGGTGTCCCGAGGACACGTGGCGCGAAGCTATAGGAGGAGGCCAAAAAGGCCCTAATTGGGTCTGAGCCCAATCATTGGAAACCCTAGCACTATAAATACCACATCAACTCCACAAGGAGAGGCATACCCTATTACACAGTATTCAGCTATATTAAGCAATACACTCCAATTTCCTTACTCTCATATTATTATCTTCTCCTACAAACTCTTATTCTCTCACCGGAGGGTTACCCCAAAGAGGACCCCTCTGTCCCTTTCTGAGGGGTAAGTTTACGGTGCTGTTCATTTTGTAGGTGGAAGAACCCAGATCCCAGAGAACCATCGGTGAAAAAGCATAATCACACCCGTGGAAAGTAGATCGTCTACCAGTGAGACGATCCACGTTTCTTCAGTATTGAAGCAAAATTATTTGTATCAACAAATAAAATCAGATTTTATTACTATAAAGACATAAATCTGAACAATAGTGTTATGAAACTTAGAACATAGAAGCATCAGTTTAGCTCATATTGAAGAATGAAGATCACCTACACAGGTTGATGATTTGTATTTTAATATTTTATATTAATCTTTTAAACATTTATATACAAAAAAATAACATTTATTATTCTAAGTTACAATAATATTAAAAGATTTAAAGTTTCATACAGGGAAGGTAGTTATTATCATTTATAAGAGTTGAAAATATTGGATAAGGAATGTTTAAATTTTGAATACTAATTCATGTTATTAGTTAATATTACAGGAAGTTATTGGAATATTTAATTAATCGATATATATCTGACAACTTATAGAGAAAAAAAAAAGGAAGAAACAAAGATTTTAGATTTTATGGATGCATGGTAAATAACTTTTAACATAATTAACCATTTTTTTAAATTAATGGGAAAATGAAATATTCTTGATATTTAATAAGTAGCTTGATTAAGTTACAAGTAACAAAAAAAATAAAAATAATAAATATTTTTATTAAATTACATTATAATTAAGGTGTGAATCTTAATGAATTTTTTAACATATTTTAATAATAAATGTTGTAACTGTAATTTTTTTTTAAAAAGAAAATTGTGTATAGCTTTATTATTTTGAATATAAACCATAATAAACACTTTAATTATGTACTAACCAACAGGTAACGCTAACATAACCCAAATTCATTGTATTTGCATAAAAATAAAATTAATAAGTTAATATAATATTGAAATTATGTAAATAACTGATGAAAACGATATTTTAGGTTTTAGTATCCTAAATGATTTTTGGAAAGCGAAAATAGTGGAATGGGATTGAAACAGATTTTTAGTTTAAAATTTTGAATGTTTTTAATTAAGTAATTTGTCTTATAAGGCTTATTAAATTTAAATATATTTAAATATATAAAAAAGTATAAATCAAGTCATAAAATATATGTGTTGTGAGCATTTTGGTCTGAGTTATGAAAGAAAATATTGAAAACAAAATATTGATCTTCTTATTGCAAAAACCCTTTATACTGTACAAAAAAACCATATAAATAAATGACAGATAATTCATAGAGTAAATCGTTATACATATGGAATATAATTATAATATTCAACTTTAATGATTTAATGCTAAATACCAAGATATATATAATAGGTATTCTTCATGTTTGCAATATTTACACAAAATGTTTGGAGAAAATTAAGAAAATACACATTTTCCTGAATTCAAATGCATATGAGAAAATTTTAAATCAAATTTGAAACCAATCTTCTATAGTAAATTATGCACTGCTGCTCAAATCCCAATTTAAAAACAATTTGTAGTTTATTACCATACATATCCAAATTTTTCGACAATGATGAACCTCTGTTTTCTTTAATTTGCAATTATCTATGACTTTAAAATTTTATTCTAACAGGTCTGCAACTTCAATTTTGACATCTCCTTATTTTCTTATTTCATCATTATTGTTAATGAATGAATCAGTTAAGATTTACGTTTAATAAAAATAAACTTATATTCGTATATTGAAATGACTTAAAAAATAAGGACCATATATTGAAATGAGTTGGAAAACGATGAGAAGAACTATAAGATTAACAAATGACAAAAATAAGTAGTCTTTTATTAGAGTAAATAGATTATTTAATTTAATATGTGATTATTTTTCTTTACACATAATTATTTTTTCTCATGTGTAATTATTTTTCTCATACATAAAAATTGTTCATATTCACAACCATGTCGCCATGTGGGTTGATATATGATAAGACTTCACACAGATAAATGATTATTCACAACTATGTCGTCATGTGGGTTGATATATGATAAGACTTACACGATAGTGATTATTCTATAGCATTCTCACCCTTCAAAAATATTTAAAAGTAAGTTAGTTTGTTATTCAAAATAAAGTTTCAATACTTAAATTACTTTGTTATTTAAAAATAAATTAGAATAATTAAATTACCTTCTCCTACCAACATTTATGAAAAACATTTGGCCACGTGCTTTGTGCCTTTGTGTTGTTGTGTCACCGCCATCCTCGACCCCATCTTCCATTTGTCAGTAATGCAACTATACCATGATACGCAATTTTAATTACGGGAAAATTTCTTAAAGGGATATGTTATTCGTACACCCTTTGGTTATCCACATACCTTACATACGATCGTATAGGGGCTATACTATCGTATGAAACCCCATGTTAAAGGGGGTGTGGATCGGTCAAGGGTGTGTAAATAACCATAGCCTTTCTAAAATACATATTTTCAAAAGCCTTTTTCGAGTTTTACACACATTTTGCAAACTAGAAACATGATCAAATACATTTTATTCTTAACATGAAAACAGTGAGAACCAATTTGCTGTAATTATTAGGTTTATTCTTATAAGTGTTTTCTCTTATTTTTTGTTCGTATTTGCTAATTTTCGATTATGAGACGTTATAATTATTTGCTTATTTATATTTTGTTGTTATTATTAGATATTTTCTTTGGCTGATATCGGCATTTGTTGGTATTTGCTGTTATTATTTTTTTCTTGATTTTGGTTCTTTTATTGTAATTTTTAGGTTTTTTTTTTGTTATTACAAATAATTGATTATGTAGATTGGTATTGTAGTTGATATTGTGTCTTACGTTTTCATTTTTTTATAAATTACTATTATTTCCTACGTTCTCATGTTAAGACTAAAATGCACATGAACCTTCCCCTTGCAAACTATTTCCCAAATACACACCTTAAACTACTCGGGATGTGCAAGAGACATAACCAGACGAATAATTTACAGAACCACTTAGGAGAAGACGTGTGGCACCAAACGGTAAAGGACAAGTAGTTTAGGAAAAAAAAATGTCGGGAAAACTAGTTTAAAGAACAAAATATAAGGAGCTAGTGTTTTAGGTAAAGAAAACTGTCGTGAGGAATAGATTGTGGAACAAATTTTTGCTTTGATTTTTTTAATTTAATATTATATTATTATAATTAATTTTACTTGAATGAATCAATTAGTGATTAAAAAGAGTATTTTAGTGGAATTAGAGGTTGCATGCAGTTTTAGTTAATGATTTATGTACTATTTATAATATCAATTGAAGCGTATAAGCTTCAATGATCGTAATTGATATTTTACATAAAATTTGGTGAGTTACGGTTTCAATTCGTGGATTCTAAGCCGTTATAACGTAATATTACTAAAGATTTATGTTTGTCGTTGAAGTCTAAAGCCGTTACAAGAATTAATTTGATTATTTCGCGAGACTAGGGGTGTTTTGAGGGTCAACGCCGCCGGAAATTCATGCCGAAAAATGAGGGGCTATAGGGGGGCTGGGTGGGATTCTTTTATTTTATTAATATAATTAAATTAAACTACACAAATAGCCCCTGGAAAATATAATTTACAACTTGGACCTTAAACTTTGAAATGGTTTAACAATGAAATAAAAGTTTAATTACTTGGATATTTACATATTAAACTCGTATGCGAATTGTTTAAACATAAAACTTTAAATACCAGAGTTTCGTTAATTGAACAAAATTAATAGAAAAGGAACGAACGGTATACTTAAATCATCGGAAATATTTTATTAATGATAAATGATGAACAAAGAATACAACGAAATGTTAAACTGTTTAACAAATACAAATACAAATACATATCCAAATACAAATAAAAATTGAAGAATGTCACAACATTCCATACTTTTGAAAATTTCGTCCCGAAATTAAGTAGAAAAATCCGTATAAAAAAGATGAGAATACTTAGTTCGCATTTGGTCTTCTCGCTCCAAGTGAATTCAGCCCATAGAGCCCGGTGTGACATCATGGGGTTTTCATTTTGCAATGAAAATACCTTTTGTAAATAGTAGTTTAGATATATTTAATTTGGCTTTTATTTTAAAATAAGAAAAGTAGAAAACAATAATTTAAAGATTTACTCTAAATGAGTGAGTTATGCCCGTACATTATGCTGCTTTGGTTTTGAATAAAATTTATATCGACAGGAAAACAATTATATTCAGAATTTCATAAAAATGATGTCTAAAGATATAAAATTTGTTACCTTTATCGAAATCCACAAAAAACAAATGTGGCACTGGTTCCAATAATACCGATATCGACATTATTCGGTTGGTATTGTTTCTACTCGATTCATTGATAGCAATCAGTTTAGTTTACAATCCAAAAAGAATACATTATACCAAACACAACTCGATGGGTGACGCTACACGTACTCAATATTGTTTACGATAAGAAAATGTTTATTTTCAACAATTTCATCATCTAAACATTGTTTGATAGAAGTATGAACCATAAAAATGTGTTTTCTATGAAATGAACATTGGTACCGTAACCGAAAATAACAATAATGGTGCAGCGTTGTTCGGTCAATATCAAGTATGTTTGTCATAGTACCAATACGTTATTGACAATCGATACAACATAAAATACCAACAAGTATCATATTTAGAAGATAAATGAATAAAAAAACATTCTTACTTTCCAATAATACATTTGCAAATAGGTTGCACGACTTATCAGTCGTAAATATATAGTATCGCAATTTCAGGTTTTAATTAGTATGCAATTTGAGTGAGAAGCCGTAATGACAATAATGCCCTGAGTTTTTTTGCACGTGCTCTTCATTTCTGTTAACATTTTTATTAAATTTTTTGAATATTTTTTTGAGTGGTTTTTGAAACCCTTTACATTTTAACATTTAGGTTATGTTTGTTTTTGCTTAAAAGGTCTTTAAGAGGCTTACGTCTGCAGGCGCGCAGACATAAACTCCTGAAAATTGTTTTTATGGTTTTAAAAAATAAGTTATTGTTTAATTTTTTCACGCTTCTTAACATCTTACCAACACCCAATATCCAACACTACCACCACCCACCGTGAGCCACCACCACCACCCACCGTCCGCCGTCACCACCACCCACCACCACCACCCACTGTCCGTCGCCACCACCACCACCGTCCACCACCCACCACCACCACTTCTGCCACCACCACCACCACCACCCCAGCGTTGGCCACAACCACCGTCTACTACCACCCCCCCACCACCGCCCTGCCACCACCACCGTCCATCACCACCACCACCCACCTTCACCACAACCATCATCCACCACCACCACCACCCACCGTCAGCCACCACCACCGTCCACACCCACCACAACCATCCATCACCACCACCTCATCGTCCACTACCACCGTTCAGTTTATACAGATGATATCCAGTTTATAGGTAACTAATTTTCAGCTTATGCAGACGATATCCAGTTTATAAAACAAACAGTATTATATTTTCAGATTGCAGACCTTCAAACCACATCTTCAGTTGCATACATGAAATCAGATGAAATAAGATCGCAGACAGTTTTTTGTCTTCAAAAACAAACAGCAACTTACTTGGGTCAACATGGATTAACTTTATCCATCTTGACCCATACCCACCCTAACTCTCTGTTTTAAAAACCCATCCTGACCCAAAACCATCCTGACCCATCACCCAAATCCAACCCAACGCACTCATATTGCCTCCTCTAGTTTATATCATTAAAATCCAATCTCCTTTAAGAATATTGAATTTAATAGCTTTATTCTAGGTTATCCAATATTATTTAACTGTGAGACCATATACTATCCTAATGGGTGTGAACCGGACGGAATTTGTAAACCCTTGCCCCTAAGATGCGAAACCAATATTAAAATCGTGATTAGTCACTTCATCCAGATATCTGTCAAACTAACCCAAACAAAAATAAAACCTACATCTCCACTACGAAGGGCATCCTCTTCAACCAAATTCTCATAACTATAATATTTAAACTTTTGTGAAACTAACCTAATAGCCAAACATGTGAGAAAGAGATGTACGGAGAAATATGGAGATTTCATTAATCAATTGTAGAATACAATGAGATACAATAGAATATTATATAAGAACGGGAAAACCTGGAGAAGCAGCCAAATCTATTTTAGGTGTTGATAACCATAATAATTATTATTCATAACACTCCCCCCTTGGTTATCAATTTCATACGCTTCGGGATGCTGCCTCGTTAAAAACCTTGCTAAGAAAACCTAGTGGGACAAAACCGTAGCTAAGGGAAAAAGAGTGCAGCTCGTATTGTCTCCCCTAATTTATATATTCGTTAAAATGGCAAATATCGATCTTCTATGAAAACTTCAAAACTTTTGTACTCTATCATTTGTGTCTTCGTCCCTTGACATACGAATTTTTAAGTTGAACAATGTTGCATGATCTTCACATGAAAACTTCTATTGTGTCATCTTGTAACCATATACTATTGTATTAATACCCTGTTGTGTTTCTCTGCATGACAAGACTAACAAAACTTATTTTCATGGGTTAGTAAAATATAAACGCATATCTTTCATACCTGAAATATATGTTTTTAACCAATTCCGATGTCTCCTAGCTAGAAACATGCCGATAAATATAAATAAAGAAAATAATAATCTTATACAGCTAACAATATGATATAATGCACTTATGCATTTAATTGTTGGATTTCCGAACTAATAATAGTTCATATTCAGGTAGGAAATGATATTAGAGTGCATTGTTGGACATCCTTTAACATACTCAATGTCACGCCCCAACTTAGGGCCTAGGTGCGACACCCGTTATTTGGTATCCAGTTTTGAAAATATATCAGAGTTGCGGGTTATTAGCGGAAGTCTTTAAAATATATTATTTATAAAATGTCGGGTTAGAATACCCGTTTGTATATTGTATAATAAAATATCAGTGGAAGTCTTTCCAGATAAAATATTATTATATAGAATTCTCGGGAGTTGAACACCCGTTTTAATATATCAAATATATGTCTTTAAAAATATGATTCTTTGATAATATTTTGAATAAATATCTGAGCCATCAGATCACCTCTAATGACTATGTCTCCAATCTTCTATCAGTCTTGCCTGTCAGTTCTATTCTTTACAGTTCCCTGAAATGTGGGGGAAAAATACGTCAGCACACAGCCGGTGAATGACGCTGACTCAATAATACCAGTGTATAAACAATAACAATACCTTTGTGACAATACTCATTAGGCACCCAACTCAATTGGGTTAAAATTACCCTAAGTACATGTACAATTAATCATATATACAATATCATTTCTCTGATCAGTCCCGTAGACTACCAGAGGCATGTTTGATGATATGCATGGCCTCGGGGAAATCCGAGTCACCATGTATGTATGGATCCAGACACATGTATACTCTTAATCTGAGTATGCCCGTTTCTCATTATTGTAACACAAAGTTTTAAGGATTCGTAAATCCTATGTAAACAGTTCAGACTCTAAAAGAGTTGTAAAATTTTAGGGCGTATTCACCTTTTATGATTGTAATCAGTTTCTGACACTGATTCCTGTATATTGATCAGTTTCTGTTACTGACCCCTGTCTGTAATCAGTTTCTGTTACTGATTTCTGTTTCTGTTTTCAGCTTTTTGATTGATTGATTGACTGTTATCTCGGACCTATAGTACGAGTATAACATTTGTATAAATATCTAGATCAACGATCTATCTTTAGACCCCGTAGTCTGTTTTGTATAGCTTTAACCTTGAAAATTTATTTGTTTGTATAAAACATTGGACCTTCAGTCCTTTTGTTTGTTTATTAATTATATGTTAGGTTTCTTCTTTAGGAAGAAACATCTATACCAGGTTTCTTCTTCAAGAAGAAACATTACTTTAACTATAACCTGGTTAATGAATAGTATGTTTCTTAATCATTAAGAAATACTATTTAACTATACCCCTTGCATGTACATGATTACGTTTCTTAATCATAAAGAAACAATAATTTGATCATAACCTTTGCTTATGAAAAGTTATATTATACTTAACAGTGATCAAGGCTTGGGCTATACCCCCGACTATGGTCTAAGCTATTATAATAATAATAATAATAAAATAATAATTTAAGCAGAAACCCTACCTCACGCGGGTATTTGGAGTTAATTGCCTATGACTGATCGAGCGGCATCGCGTACTACACCATAAATCGTCAGAGCTTCGGAGCTTGGCACGTTCCAAGAGACTGGCACGCAAACCGAGGCTTAGTGTGTGTAAAAGTGTGTGAAAATGTGTGTTGGAGGTGTGATTTGAGAATGCCGTGAGCCTCCCCTTTTATAGTCAAAATTGGGTACCATCGCGTAGCGCAATGGCCCCTTAGCTTAGGGCATCACGTAGCGCGACGCCGCAATGTTGAGATACTGCCACGTATTGACACGTGGCACTGGTTGCTTAATGGGGTCATCGCGTAGCGCGATGCCCCTTATCTCTTGGTCATCGCGCAGCGCGGTGCCCCCTTTTTTTTCTGATTTCTAGGGAAGAGCATCGCGTAGCGCGATGATGCTGTTCCTGGGCTCATCGCATAGTGCGATGGGTCCTGGAATCAGATTTTTCACTTTTAGTCATTCGTATTTGATAACTTGCCACTTCTTGGTCATACTTCCATTTTCCAAAAATACTAAAGCGAGTACGCCAACAAAACGCCACATTACGCCTATCGTTCTCGAGATTCGCTTGTCTTAGGTTTTGAATGTTCTTACTTTGTTAATTTGTGATTAGATTCTATCTAATCTGATTCTCGTGTTTAACTCTTATTGCAAAATGGTTGAAAATTCTCAAATCTGTGCTATCTTTACATTTCGATTGATTTAATCAGTTAATAGTTCGGAATATCATAAGTAATTGTAAATTGCTAAACACAGTGGCCAGTTGTGTTTAATTATTTACCTTACCTTTTGTATTCTAAACATTTACCAATGTTAGCTTTATTGCTTCTTGGATTCGATCTGTCGAATCAATTCCATCTCTTGATCCTTATCATTTGTTTTCCTTATGTCATAACAGTACCTTTGTACTTTTGAGCAATCATATCTGACATGCTATATAATCATGTCTCTTAAACATTCTCGAGTTCCTTTGATTTTTTTGATAAATCTTTGTTGATCATTCCATTAACAGTATTTCTCAGAGATTTCTTTTCAATGATATGCTATCTTTGCATATTTTGATATCTCGTGACATCAGTGATATTCAGAATCCTTTCCCTCAGTACACAATTATCCTATATTTATAATAGTCTTGCATATGTATCTAAATAGTATTTGTTTGATTAATCAGCAGACTTTAAGTCTATTTCGGTTCAGCAGATTCGTGTCAGTAGACTCTTGGTCTGTTCAGCAGATTTTTATGTTTGTTTTAGTTCAGCAGACTCTTGGTCTGATCAGCAGACTATTAGTCTGATTCAGTGACTCTATCCTTAATAGAGTTTTATAATATACTTTGTATTTACATATGACGTTTAATATGGCACGTCTTGGCCTAATAGAGATAATTCATCCAACTGGATGAATCTGTCAGATGATAATTCAAATCCACATGTTATCACTTTTGAACGTCGGCTTTAAATTCAGACACCCGATTGTCTTTTCTTTTTAGAGATGTTGAATATGTGTATTCTTGCGTATTAACAACATCTGTATGCTAATATATTATTTAGAACAGAGGTAATTAAATACCCTTTTTCAGTTTACAAAGTTTCTCGTTCCAGCACGAGTTACAACAAATGTACAGAAGTTAACTAATCTATCTGACATTCCATAGTTTGATCTTTGACTTCATTGCTTTGTCAGATATTTTTGGTGTAAGTCTCGAATCTGGATCGCTACAATTATGATATCAACAATCTAGATGTTGGTGCGGAATTCCAACACTAGATGATTCAAGAACACAAGTAAACACAAATACGTAGAACACAAGAATGGCTTCAAAACACACGTATTATTATACGTCGGGTGCTTAAGCACTATCAATACAAACTCGTCTAGAAGAGCTCTTAGACGGCCAAAAACACAAGTGAATGAACCACCTTAACCCTATACAATGCATTCTATATATATAGGGAACTAACCACTCAAGCCCAATACTAACCAAAAGCCCACCGAGATCCAAATGGATCTCGGTTTACATAAGCAACCCAAGTTAAACAAACAGACTAAGTACAAACCACATAAATGGGCCCAACAATCTCCCCCTTGGTTTGTAGCTTGGTTCTCAATCATGCTCCATATAATCAATGTCAGCATCTTTCAAAGCACCTGCCCAAAATTTGCACCTGATAATAGAGGCCACCATGCTTGTATATTCTTTTGCGGCCGATTCAAAAATCGGGTCGGCAATTATCTGAAATGTACTGAGTGTCTTGATGTCTTTCTCTCCAAGCTTCAGCAGATCTCGTGGGTCAACAAATCTATACTGCCCTTTGCACTTCTGCAGACGTACAACCACGGTAGCAGTTTCACTGTCATACATCCAGAATCTCATATTTTCCAGATTACCATCTGGAATAACTTTAGGCACTGGAATACAAGTGACTTTCTTTGTAGCAGGGCACATGACATTGACCATTGTCTTTCCTGTCTTTGGATCCACGACCCCCTTTGCTTTCTTCAAGAACGATTCTGCAGTTGGCATCTTTGGAAAGCCTTGATCAACTTGATTTCTCAGAAAGTTCCAGAAATCCCTACCGCGTTTATCATTTGTTGGATTGTGGAATGGGGAGTTTATCAAATCACTGAGATCCACCTTAGTCCAAGAACCAAAGTCTTTCATCTTATTATAGTACTCAGTGGTACCGGACTTCCGTTTTACACACCACATGTTCTTTTCAGCATCAAAACCCCATGACACAACTCCAGAACGATCTCCATATTTATCCAAAAAACCCTTTTGCAGAGTAACAACGAATTTGTCTGGGTGATCAGATGATTCAACATTCTGATTGGAGTTTTTCATCACCAGCAGCTTCTTCTGAATTCTATCCGACTTTTCTTTGGTGAGTGGAGGTTCATATAGATACTGTTTCAGCATCTCAGATTCATCTATAATTTCAGCCTGACGAACAGTAGAGCTACCACTTTGATCAACGTTGGGCATCTTTGAGGTTTTATCATCACTGCTCTTGAATTCATCTCCAAACTTTTGAACAAGCTTTTGTTGGAGGTCTAGATAAATGGCAGTTAACTCTCCTATGTTGGACTGAAGCTCTTTGATCTTGGAGTCTTTATCAGAATTGCTGGCTTCCAGCTCTTGAATACGCACATCTTTCACGACAGAATCTTGTTCAAGTTCAAAGACTCTACGTTGAAGAGCTTGCACATCAACGGGAGCATCTTCAAGCACCACTCCCTTGCCTTTATCTTGCAAATATATTTCTTGCATAGCCAGAATCTGAGCAACCTTTTCGGAAACATTTGAGCTTGACTAACCCAGATTGGACGGGCCAGAAGATCCAGAAGCAACATTAGTGTATGGCATAGTAGCCTCATCAGTGGATGGAATATCTGACTCAAAATCAAAATCACGAGCAATGTCATCAAGCATCTGATCTTGAGTCAGTGGCTCTGCATAGGATGAACATGGTTCAACTTGAGTCTCTGGAGCTTATGACTCAGGTTGTGATTGTTGCTGTAGGCTAGTGGTTGTGATTGTTGCTGGTGTTGTGGTTGTTGTTTCAGTTTCACGAACCAGCACGCCCGATCTCGGATCTTTCTTTCTGCGCTTTCGTGGAATGAGATCAACGGCTGGTTCCTCAGGGATATCAACTTCTTCATTTACAACAAGTGCTTGAGGAGGCTTCAGAGCGGTTGACTGTAATAATTCTTTGAAGGCTTCAAAATCTCTTAATTTCTCATCAGTCAGAGCAGTATCCTTTTCACGGTGTTTTGTTTCTTCTTCTTCTTCATCTGGATGGATTTGATCAAGCTCAGCAGCAACAACAGGTTGTACCAAATCTCCAGCCAGGAATGCATTGTAGCAGTTCATGAATACCGCCATTAAAGCTATGTACTCTTGAGTTTCCTTTGAGATGGAGGGAGTCTGACTGGAAATCTGATTTGAAGCAGCACCGGACGATTGAGGTTGACCACTTTGAGCAGGTTTAGTGAAGAAAACTAGAGTTGGTTGAGATGGGATGGAAGACGGTTGGCTCTGAGTGGACTTAAACATCTGAAAGTTTCCTTGAGGCGGAAGCTGCTGAGTAGCCTTAAACATTGAAAAGGTGTCTTGTGAGATGAGGGCATTGTTGGGAGCGACGTTTTAACCAGCAACACTGTAGGAGTTTGCATGGTTTATTGCACGTTGCTTGTCATCCATGTCACAAGCCTTAATGGTGGCCATCATCTCCGGGATAGACATTCTGTTGAGATCTTTTGTCTTCTTGATAACCGCAACATTCATATCCCAGCTTTTGGGCAATGAGTTTACCAACTTGTTGTTTATTCAGATGTTGCCAAATAGATGCTTGCGGATCTCTTCTCAGTCACAAGAGCTATGAATCTTTGAAGTTATGTTTCCAACGATTCTCCCAACACATGATTGAACATATTAAATTTCTGTCGCAACAGATCTTGGCGACTTCTCTTCATGTCTTTATTTCCTTCATACACCTCAATTAACGCCTCCCACAATTCCTTAGCAGATTGAAGTTCTCTAAAACTTAAAGCAATCTCAGGTGAGAGAGCCGTAGTTAAGGTTGATAGGGCCCTTTCATCTTCTTCAACTTTAGCAAAATCATCATCATCATACTGTGCAACATGCTTCACAACAACTTCAGTTGAATTCTCACGTTGATACGTGATGATTTGGGGTCCTCTAACGATGCTTCTCCGGATCTTAGCATCTTTCATCTTAACATACTTCTCAAAATAAAATTTCCATTCACTAAACCCCTCATGAGACAAGAGACGGGGTTTACGAGTGGTGGTCCCCATTATAGAGTCGAGTTCTTGATGGAGTGAAGTGTTGGTTGAGACATTGCTGTTCTTTAACTGATCCATTTTAAATTAGTTTAAGATTAATTTCAGTCCATGAAAGTTTTATAGTCCAAGTATCAGGCCCAAATCAAACTAATCAGGCCCAAATAGATCCTACAGTTTATTGAGCCGAGAACCAAAAGTTGACCGAGAACTAATGGCAGCTCAGAAAAGATGCCGAGAACTACAAGAGTTGACGGAAAACCCAAAGTCAACCGAGAACTGATTTAGCCGAAAACTAGATGTAGCCGAGAACTGACAGACTTGGTCGAGAACTGGCAG
Organism: Bidens hawaiensis; assembly: GCF_021521415.1. Lineage (NCBI taxonomy): Eukaryota > Viridiplantae > Streptophyta > Magnoliopsida > Asterales > Asteraceae > Bidens > Bidens hawaiensis. The sequence goes on from NW_027491195.1 coordinate 1,560,291, forward strand.
ATTTGGCCGAGAACCAACAGATTTCACCGAGAACGACCAAATGATGGCCGAAAACATTGAAGAATGTCCGAGAACTTTCAGGAAACCCAAAGATGCTTTGACCAGATAATTTTGGTAACAAATTAAATCCCGAAATCTCTGGGATTTGAATTTTAACCAAGTTTAGTTCAATCTTCAACAAAAAAAAAAACTCTTTCCTTTTCCGATGATAGTATCACCGGAAAATCAAACACAACCACCAAAGATTAAAATATTGAATCCTTGATATCACAATAACGAGCCTGAATAGGTCTAATACTCTGATACCAATTATAAGTCCCGAATCTGGATCACTAAAATTATGATATCAACAATATAGATGTTGGTGCAGAATTCCAACACTAGATAATTCAAGAACACAAGTAAACACAAACACGTAGAACACAAGAATGGCTTCAAAACACACGTATTATTATACATCGGGTGGTTAAGCACTATCAATACAAACTCGTCTAGAAGAGCTCTTAGACGGCCAAAAACACAAGTGAATGAACCACCTTCACCCTATACAATGCATTCTACATATATAGGGAACTAACCACTCAAGCCCAATACTAACCAAAAGCCCACCGAGATCCAAATGGATCTCGGTTTACATAAGCAACCCAAGTTAAACAAACAGACTGAGTACAAACCACATAAATGGGCCCAACATCTGGTTTCTTCTGACATTAGTTTTTCTTTTCGGGAAATTTGTTTTGAAATGACCTGTTTCTCCACATATGTAACACACTCCTGATTTCTTTAGGCATTCTTGTATTGTGTGTCCTTCTCTGTTGCAGTATGCACACTTATCTGTGCCTTCTCGTCGACACTTCCTAGAATATTTCTTCCACAAGTTTTACAAGTGGATTTTGAAATATTTCCTTCTTTCTCTATCTTCTCGTAATCTTTCAGTTTCTTGGTTTCTTTTTCTTCTTTCTTTTCTTCCTCTTGATTTCTTATCATGCTATTAATCAAGTATCTAGCTACTTCCATGGCCGACTCAATTGTTTGCGGCATATTACTCTTACCAAATCTCTTATTTCTCTTGGTAATCCGTATATATAACGAGTTATCTTATTATATTCTGGAGTAACTAGATGTGGAACCAGTCAGCAATATTCAAGGAATTTAGTATTATATTCCCTGAGATTTGTTCCAACAACTTTATGATTCCATAACTGAGTTTGAATTTGATCCATCTCATGGAGTGGACAATATTTCTTTATAACGAGATCTTTGAATTCTTCACAGCTTAGGTTGTACATTGTTTCTCTTCCCTTATTCCAGATCAGGATATTCCACCATTCAAGAGCTTCTCCCTTGAACATTTGAGAAGAATATTGGATAGCTTTTTCACTTGTACACTTACTAATGTAAACGATTGCTTCTTGTTCTTCTAGCCATCTTAAAGCGGATATAGCATCCTTGTCTCCATAAAATTCCTGAAAATACTTGTCTCCATCCTTGTCTCCATCCTTGTCTCTATAAAATTCTTGTTCTTCTAGCCATCTTAAAGCGGATATAGCATCCTCAGGAATACTTGTCTCCATAAACGATTGCTCCTCCCCTTTTATAGTCAAAATTGGGTACCATCGCGTAGCGTGATGTCCCATTAGCTTAGGGCATCGCGTAGCGCCACGCCACAATGTTGAGATACTGCCACGTTGTCTCATTAAGAGACCTTATTGTTGTACCTCGACTTAACCATCTTCATTACTTGCTCCGATTTTCGAGGTATCATTATTCTTTGAATTGACTTGTCTACCACGCTTCAGGCGTGCCCTAGACTCGCTAGTCATTACCAATGTATGGTTGTCCTCCCAGGACCCTTATATTAATTGGAGCATAAGCAGTTGATTTATGTGACTTAGTCACTCTACATAGGCCAGTGAATACGTCTGGTAATTGATTCACTAATTTGACAATGAATTATCTTTTGAACTATTAGTTCACATCATTTGAGGATCAATATACTTCATTCTAGTTCATTTTTTTTCCAACTGCTTTTTTTTAATATCCCCCTAATGTTGGGAATGCTAATTCACTTGTAGTGAAAACCAATTAGCTGTATATATGTCTCTCATTAATAGCTCTAAGTATTTAATAATGCATTCATACCGAATTCCCAACCTCCTTTGAGGTCCCATCTTTGTATGATGTGGTGGATCAATTTCGTTACATATCATACAACAAAAATGTTTAATGGGAAGTAAATGGTTCTGACCAAAACCAACTTTAATGAGGAGTAAGTATTATAACTTATTGGCTTGATGAATTAATGCTGCTGTATGTAAAGTACATGTACCCAAATGCAAACATGAATTATTGCTCTTATGATCACTTGCTCTGAAATCAATTGCAGACGTTCAATGATTGTCTAAACAAAAGCAATTTATCTATTAATAGTGATTTACCAAAATAAATATGAAAATCTAGAATATTGTGCTTTCTATCTCATTAGCTAAGCACAAATCACACAAACTTCATGTTGTGGAATTGATAACCATTTAGACGATGCATCGATTTTAAAACACTAAATGGTATCATGTTAGGATATGTGTATCCTGTTCTTATTCCATAACATTTAGGGATTCACACCCTCCTTTAGCTGGTAAATAAATAATCCCCTTGAGAGCAATATTACATGTATATATTATTAGAAAGAATCATTTGGTTCTTCAATTAATTTCACATCATTGACTCGGTGTGGTCTAACCGGTCATGCCATTAGGTAATCCTAATCCATAAACTTCAGGTTTATGATCATACATGTATTATGTTTCTTTAATACATGACTATATTTATGAGAGAACATTGTGTCATCTTCTCAGGTTATCATGCGATTTCACTTTTATATTGCCATAATTTTTTCTCATATATGATCAACATCTTTGCCACTTCTAGTGGTCGATCTCATTATTCGCATGATCAATATCTTTGCCACTTATGGTGGTCGATCTCATTATTCACATGACTATCATTACAGTTTCCTCAATTATGCTCGTGATCATGATATATACAGTGATTGGTTTTATAGTCTTGTTCACCTCAACGAATGGATTAGAACCAAACAAATTTCAAGGTTCATTATTTCCTCGAATACATGCATGAAGCCGCTTTAAACCTTCATGCCCATATAATAATATCGCTACTTAAAGAGCATATTCGAGGTGCGTAAAATAATCTTTCTACTCACATAATATAAATTGAGACATAATTACATGATCGACTTATGTGAGATTTATTGGTCTTAAATCATAAGGCCATCTATAAATGAATAATGAGATATGCAAAGTACAACACTTCTGGTGTTATATCTAGGTATATTTATACTCTTTCACTAGAGAGATAATAAACATAACTTTGATCTGGTATTTCCATTCAATATTATGTATAAAAATATAATGTACACATAAAGTCAAATTAAATACTTATGTTATTATAACATGTCCCAAATAAAACGATTTATAAAAAACTTTGTCAAATAAGTTCTTTTTCATCTGGTGCAAGAAAATATATATGGTTTGTGTTTTGGTCAAAAATTGACAATGGTAATTTCGTAACCAAATTAGTAATCGGGACTTGGTTCTTATATGAAATGAACGTAAAAGTGCTTGAAAACAAGGATTTATTGTGAGAAAAAAACCCGTTATCCTTAGGATAACAAGCAAAAAACCCCGGGTGGTGAAAACTATCACCACCAGTTTATTAATAACAAAGGTGATTACAATTATGGAGCTCAAGCTTGATCGTGATTACAGAGAATGCGAGTACTAGTAAGTTCTCGAGTGCTAGAGTGTGTGTTATGATCCGGTTTTGAGCTCTATTTATACAAAAATAAAAAGCTAACAATATGGCCTATAATTAAGGAAACTGCGGAATTATTCCATTTAGCCGTTGGCCATTCAATCAGCACGTTTCCTTTCTTGTCACGCTTTATTAACTGAAAGTGCGAGTCTTTGGGAGATCACAATGTGACATTTGAGCCAAAACAAGGTATACCTCAATACGTATTTACCGATTAAGCAAATAAACGCTTTTTGCGTAATAAACGAACGATTAACTGAACGGGTCGGGTTATGACCCAGATATCCCGGGGGGGGGGGGGCATCTATAAGTGATATACGTTTAATACAAGCTAAAATATTAGTAATATGGCCTTAGTTCGGTTTATGGCCTGTAAACCGATTGAATTTAAAGGCATCGAAGGGCCAAATGGGCTGATTAAATGGATAAGAAGACGGAATCTGTTCTCAATATTAGCAATTGTCCACCCGAAAACATTGTCAAGTATGTTGCCTCTACTTTTACTGATCATGCTTTGATGTGGTGGAACACTACAGTTCAGATAAAAGGACAAGATACGGTTAACCGCATGACTTGGGCTGAACTCAAAACATTAATGCTAGATCATTTTTGTCCAAAGAACGAAATACAAAGTTTAGAACACGAACTCTGGAGTTTGGAAATGAAAGGAGCGGATCATTTGGGGTATACCAACCACTTCAATGAACTGGCTCGTTTAGTACCCTGGTTAGTAACTCCTGAAGACAAACGAATTGAACGTTATATTTGGGGTTTAGCCCCAGAAGTGAGGAGTTTGGTGAACTCTGTGGGTCAGACGTCGTTTGAGAATGCCGTGACTCAGGCCGGTATCGTAACTTTTGACTTGGTAAGAAGTGGAGTGTTGAGAATGGTCGGGGAATCATCGGGTATGAAGCGAACCAATTATGGATCAGGATCACAAGGAAGGCCAGCAAATAAACGTGCACGCCCGACAATACCAAATTATGTCATGAGCAGCTCTGAGGTGAAACGAGACAGGTACAAGGGACCATGGCCAAAATGTGATAAATGTAGTTTTCATCACGTGGGTGAGTGCAGACCGTTAATTTGTCCGAAGTGTGGGAGAACGGGGCATAATGGCCCTAGTTGTAGAGTCAGTATGGGAATTGTCAACCGACCAACCCAAGCAACTCAAACTCGCCGTCCGCAACCACCTAGACCGCAACAGATTCGTCAACAACCTATCCAACAAATCACAGCACCAGTAACCCGTCGTGCTTGCTATGAATGTGGTAGCACGGAGCATTTTAGAAAGGACTGCCCCAAGCTGAATCAAGGAGCAGTCACCGGTCGGAACCAAGCATCGACTTCTGGGGCGCCTAGAGGACGCGCGTTCGTTATCGGGTCTGGAGAAGCACGACAAGACCCGAACGTAGTAACAGGTACATTTGTTGTTTCTGATCAATATGCTTCTGTATTATTTGACACGGGTGCCGATAGAAGCTTTGTTTCCACTAGTTTTGTATCCCTGGGTAATATGCCAGCTAGTAAACTAACAAATCCCTATACTATAGAACTCGCTAATGGTAACTTTATAACTGTCAACCAAATAGTCCAAAACTGTTCCATTATTCTTAATGACCACCCATTCCTTATTGACCTACTCCTGGTAGAGTTAGGAAGTTTTGATGTTATTGTCGGCATGAACTGGTTAACCAAGAATAAGGCAGAGATTGTGTGTAACGACAAGACAGTTAAAATTCCCTTTTCGAATGGTGAGATGATTGTTGTGCAAGGAGAGAAGTCCGGTTCGATAATACCTCTCGTGTCTCATCTCAAAGTGTTGAAATGTTTACGCCAAGGTTGTATGGCATTTTTGGCAAACGTGACTATAAAGAACCCTGATGAGAAACGCATAGAAGAGATTTCCGTTGTACGTGAATACCCCGATGTCTTTCCCGATGATCTACCTGTATTACCACAAAACCGACAGGTTGAATTCCGTATTGACTTAATCCCAGGATCAGCCCCTATTGCTAAGGCACCTTATCGACCGGCACCCTCTGAAATGCAAGAATTATCCAACCAGTTACAAGAGTTGTTAGATAAAGGTTTCATACGTCCTAGTTATTCTCCTTGGGGAGCACCGGTATTGTTTGTGAAGAAAAAAGATGGAATTTTTAGAATGTGCATCGATTACTGGGAATTAAACAAAGTTACCATCAAAAACCGATACCCTCTTCCACGAATAGACGACTTATTTGATCAACTTCAAGGGGCAAACTATTTCTCAAAAATTGACCTTCCATCCGGTTACCATCAAGTTAAGATTCAAGAGGAAGATGTGTCTAAAACGACGTTCCGAACTCGTTATGGTCACTACGAATTCTTAGTTATGCCGTTTACTGACTAATGCTCCCGCAGTTTTCATGGATCTTATGAATCGAGTTTGTAAACCGTACCTCGACAAATTCGTTATCGTGTTTATTGATAACATTTTGATATATTCGAAAACCAAAGAGGACCACGACCAGCACTTACGAACCATTTTGGAGTTGTTGAAGCAGGAAAAGTTGTATACCATATTATCAAAATGTGAATTTTGGCTACAAGAGGTTCAATTTTTAGGGCACATTGTTAATCGACACGGAATCCATGTAGACCCGAGTAAGATTGAAGCCATCAAAAATTGGCAAGCCCCAAAGTCACCAAAAGAAATCCGCCAATTTTTGGGATTAGCTGGGTATTACCGGTGCTTTATTACTAATTTTTTCAGCATAGCCCAACCTTTAACTCTTTTGACTCAAAAAGATCATGCTTATGTTTGGGGAGAAGAACAAGAAGTGGCTTTTCAATTGCTGAAACAGAAACTATGTCAAGCCCCGATACTAAGTCTTCTAGAGGGAACTGTTGATTTGGTAGTTTATTGTGACACGTCCCGGAAAGGCTTAGGATGCGTACTTATGCAAAGAAATAAAGTCATAGCATATGCTTCTCGGCAGTTAAAGGTGCACGAGAAGAATTACATCACCCATGACTTGGAACTGGGCGCGGTTATTTTCACACTTAAGATCTGGAGGCACTATTTGTATGGCACCAAATGTACAATATACACCGACCACAAGAGCCTACAGCACATTTTCGACCAGAAAGAACTAAACATGAGGCAGAGGAGATGGGTAGAGCTGTTGAACGATTATGACTGTGAGATTCGATACCATCCGGGCAAGGCTAATATAGTAGCAGATGCTTTGAGCAGAAAAGACAGGATCAAACCACTACGGGTCCGAGCACTTGGAATGATTGTCCAAACTAGTCTCACCGAACAAATACGTATTGCTCAAAATGAAGCTTTGAATGGAGATCACTTGGAAAATGAAAACTTACATGGGAGCAAACAAAACTTTGAAGAAAGAACCGACGATATTTTATACTACAAAAACCGAGTTTGGATTCCCACTTTCAGCAATCTGCGTGACTTGATCATGGACGAAGCCCATAAGTTCAAATACTCCATTCACCCTGGAACATATAAGATGTACAAGGACTTGAAGGAGTATTATTGGTGGCCCGGTATGAAGAAGGATATAGCCTCGTATGTCAGTGAATGTGTAACTTGTGCGAGGGTTAAGGCCAAATATCAAAAACCTTCGGGAATGTTGCACCAACCGGAAATACCGCAATGGAAATGGGAACAAATTACCATGGATTTTGTAACACACCTTCCTAAAACTTCCCGAGGAAACGATGCAATATGGGTGATAGTTGACCGACTAACCAAATCCGCATACTTCCTTCCAATTCATACAACCTACACAACCGAAAAACTTGCTCACATTTACATAAATGAAATCGTATCCCGTCACGGCGTACCCGTTTCAATTATTTCTGATCGTGAGAGCCATTTTACCTCTCGTTTCTAGCAAGCTGTACAAGAAGCTTTGGGAACCCGAATTGACCTAAGTACCGCCTACTATCCCCAAACCGACGGTCAATCCGAGTGAACCATTCAAACCTTAGAAGATTTGTTTCGCGTATGTGTACTAGACTTCGGTGGGAACTGGGATCAACATCTTCCATTGGTCGAATTTTCGTACAACAATAGCTATCACAGTAGCATTCAAGCGGCACCATATGAAGCACTGTACGGGCGGAAATGTAGATCACCCTTGTGCTGGACTAAGGTTGGAGATACCCAAATTACACGATCTGACTTGATTCAAGAAACCACCGATAAAATCCGTAAAATTTCTAATAAATTGAAAATGCCCGAGACCGACAGAAAAGCTACGCTGGTGTTCGTAGAAAGCCATTATCCTTTGAATTAGGCGGTTTTTCTAAAAGTTTCCTCGTGGAAAGGCGTTATTCGATTCGGTAAGACTGGTAAACTAGCTCCGCGATACATTGGACCGTATGAAGTAATTTCTAAGATCGGTCCTGTAGCTTACCGACTGAAACTTCGTTTAGTGTTAAGTTCTATTCACGATGTCTTTCACGTATCAAACTTGAAAAAGTGCCTTACAGACGAAACCGAAATCGTGCCATTAAAAGACTTAATCATAAACGAAAAACTGAATTTCTTTGAAGAACCGGTGGAAATATTAGAGGGAAAAAAAAACAATTAAGACACAACAAAATCTCTCTGGTCAAAGTTCGGTGGAATTCAGAACGGGGACCCGAATTCACGTGGGAGCGGAAATCCGAATTTAAAAAGAAATACTCGCACTTGTTTCCAAATAAAGACAAAGCTAAATAATCAAATTTCGGGGACGAAATTTTCTAACGGGGGGAGAATGTGACATTTGAGCCAAAACAAGGTACACCTCAGTACGTATTTACCGATTAAGCAAATAAACGCTTTTTGCGTAATAAACGAACGATTAACCGAACGAGTCGGGTTATGACCCAGATATCCCGGGGGGCCATCTATAAGTGATATACGTTTAATACAAGCTAAAATATTAGTAATATGGCCTTAGTTTGATAGCAAACAAGTTAAACAAAAACATGCTCGTTTAACTACCCGCTATAGATTTAAACGCGAAAGATAGTTACAAACCAAGCATTGTATCATCCGTTAAGCCGAAAAAGACTTACCAAACACTTATTTGAAATGTTTTAAAAGATCCGATAAAATATTTTTGATTTTTACATACATATAGTATGTTTTTATAATTTTACTCAAAACTAGCCGAAAAACACTCGTTTTCGCACTGTTTAACGCACCCGATAAGTTTTTCGTGCCAAAAACAGAACCCGAACTAAATTCGGACTGGGATTTTCGTTTTTGGGCCTTTAGAATTAGTTATTTGGGCAAAAATGGGCCCAAGGGGGCCCAAGCAACCTTCCGGCCGCAATGTTGGAAACCCCCCCCCCTTTTGATTTCTTTCACGTATAAACTAGTTCTAGGATATTTTTACACATTCATCCACAAGAAACTTCTGGAAAAACCTTTATTCATCAGGAAACCCTTCAAACCCTAAGGTAAACAACTTAAATAAGTTACTTTTACACTTGTTTAACCTTGATTAATACCCTATAAACATGTTTTAATTACCAAAAATCATTCCTAACCATGTAAAAACCCTAAAAATGGTTCATAAACATGTTTTGATCATACACATGTTAAGTAACCTGGTTTGATAGTTTTTTTTGGCCATAAAGACGGATTAAAGGGTTGAAACGTCAATTTTACGGTTCAAAAGTTCGTTTTTGTGCACTAGCCGAAACCCTAAGTTAAGGGCTGTTATCTTGATGAACAATTGCTTATTTTGTGATATAGGACTTGTATCTAGCCTACATAGGAGCACAAGAGCTTGAAAAGTTGATTAGAAAGGTGGAAACGAACCAAAACCACTAAGGTAATGCCGAAAAACTCGTTTACGGGCTGTTTAGGTTAAGGTTGTGATGTGCATATTATTAGGCCATGAAATGTTTTAGGGACAACAGGGACCATGTCATTGAGTCCCTGTTAAAATTTGGTAATTTTTCAACCATTCGAGAATATTTGGCGAATTTATTACCGAATTGGGTCGTTTAATGGGGAAAAATAGTTAAAATGCTTCAAAAATTATGAAACTTTTCTGGGAACTCGGATTTAATGTATTTTTATCACATATGAATTTTGGGATCATTTGGAGAATTCTAAGGGTGTTTTACGCATATGCGTTCGTGTGAATTTTTATAGGCGAATTTGGGCCGAAAAGAATATTGCATGAGCTTTTTACATTCTGGAATTGATACAGGAAGTCTGGGATATAATTTGAGTATTCAGGAATTTTTGTGGAATTTTTGGAAATTGTTTGGGATAAATGGACGATTTTTAGGCGAAATATAGCTGATAAAATGAATTTTTATAAATTAATAAATCAGTAAATAATTCCAGAAATATTTTTATAAAAATCTACATATTTTAATTAATAGGTGGCTAAATTTTCATAATTTAATGATTAACGGTTAAATAATTATGTTAATTTAAATATGAACAAATTCAGTTTATATAAAAACCGGCAAGTTCGCGATTAACGAACCTGCGGGAATATCAAAACACCAAGAGTGATCAAAAATCATATTTTTTGGATTAATTAAGTAAAAATGAACTTTTTTATGAGAAACCTGGATAATCCGGATAGATTGTGCGCGATTCTTCTAAAATCAAATTGAATAAACGGAAACGAGCCCCGTGGCTAATCTGGGACCCCAGTGTGTGATCCTTCTTTATAACTTAATTATTTTATTAACCAATACATTTACCCAAGCTTATTTCCCCATAACTGTTTTTTGAACGCGTAAACGAATTACTTGGCCCGGCTGGAAAAACGGGAATCTGAGCCAATTTCGGTGTTAAGTATTAGACGTTGAACAACATCACAACCTAAGCCTTTTGCCACTTTTTGGGCGTTCCAACTATACCCAGATTAGTTATACAGCCCAGTTTAGTATTGAGATTATAATAATATTAAAATATTAATATTATTATAATATTGATTATAGGAAACTGTGATTACAAGTTACACAAACCTCAAACCGACGTGCTATAGATTATCTACTAAACAGTGAGTTTCATGACTCCACTTCTAAACTGTTTTATGAACTTTTGGGGTGAAAAACATGTTTGATTATATATACATACCTAAAACATGTATTGCTGTGAATTATCTAATTGCTAACAGACGAAAGTCCCCACGAACACAGTGATTAACTTCGAGCCGGTGGCTTGTGAATAGTACTATTGGTTTGACAAACCCAAACGGAGCCGACATGTGTTGCTGAGACTTTACCCCGTTTGCACATGACCATAATTATACAACACGCTATGTAGTGTTAGACATAGCTACTTGGGGCATATTGTGGGCGGAAAGGGGGCCACAGTGGTTGATTGGGCGTGGGAAATGTATGCACGTAGCACAAACAGTCAAGGCATCACTGTATCTTAGCATAATTACATCATTTACATACATACATACTTATATCATGATTACAAGTGTTGACTTGTGAATCCTCATAACTGTTTTCTTGAAACTCGTGAAACTCACCAACTCTAGTAGTTGATCCGTTTTAAACTGCTTTTCAGGTGTACCTAAACTGGAATGATTTGGTGATCTGTTACTTGCCCAAGGTGTGTGGTTGATGCTATGTGAAGAAGCAAGGGTGTTCGTAATAAGTTCGTATAGTTAACAAACTAGTTTTGTTGTATCACCTAGACTGTAAAACAATGATAGAACGATGAAATGTACTATATTGTAAATTAGTTTGTGATGTTTCTTTATAAACAATGTGTTGATACCAGAGGTGTCTGTTACATTCCCGTTTTACGCTTCCGCATTGTGCTAGTCGGGGTGTGACAACAATAACAATCTTTGACCTGGTAAACATAGAAAGAAGCAAAAATCGTGTTATATATATAATGTAATTAGGATGCCGGTTACCTCTGAGGATACCGCATCGGCTCTGAATAATGTTTGCTGAGGATACTGAAAATCCGTGCCCAAACAATTGTCCCCAAATTTTAACAGCTGTAGATATGCATTACAGCTGTAAAATTTTTAAATTTTGAATTTCAAATTTCTGCTTGTGCGGCGGATTGCTGTTAGACATGTCACTCATCCGTTCTTTGGGTAAACCATGGGTCGGCTTTATAATTACCCGGATAAATAATATCTCCATCCATCTTCTTCCATTGTCCAGGTAACTTTCCTCTATTCCCTCTTCTCAAATCATGAGTCCGAAGCTTCGCCCTTCCGGTATTGAGGATTTTGTATCACAGAATCTCCTTTGCTAGTCCAGCAAGTGAAATATGCATTTTTGGTGATGAAGACATCGCCAACTTAAGGTCTCGAGGATGTTTTTCTCCGCGAACAGTTTTTAGGCCTTTTGACGCCGTCCTATCTTCTGACTATGTTTCAAAAACCTAGATCTGTTTTCCTTTTTTGCCATTCAAAATTGGTTTTTCCTATCCATTTCCTACCTTTACCACCGAGTTCTTTTCAAGAACTGGTCTCAGCTATGCCCATACCATGCCCATGGTTTGGAGGACTTTGCTTGTTTTGGAGAGACTAATCGCCGACCATGCTCTCGACTTTACTCTCTCGGAGCTTGCTTTTGTATACGCGTAGCCATGGGTCTTCAAGATATCTCCTTAAGATCAAATCTGGTCAATCTCCATTGGTCTTGAAAAACACCCAGAACAATGACTAGTGGAAGAGACAATTTTTCTTTGTTCGGAGAGATTCTCTTCCACAGCCCAATACTCTTCCTTATCTTTGGGTTTCCAAAAGTAGGATACTGTGTCTTGACTATATACTGATATCTTTTGTGACTGATGTGTTTTTCTTTATTTTTGCAGCTTTGAAGTTCTTTGAGATCGCTCCTCCCACCGGAGAAACTGACGACAGGCTTGCATCCTTCTTTCTTATTGACGAGGAGGAAAGGACGTTTCATCTTCAGTCAAGCTTTCAAGAGCCATCTCCATCCTCGAGTTCCGTTATGTCTGGTAAGAAACATTTGAGATGTTTGTATCAACATTTTAAGGATTAGGGATACTAACCTGTGTATTTGTAGGCAAGTCTGCTTCTGCTTTTGCCCTTGAAGATATAGAAAGCATGGTATCCACTCGAAGCGCTATCAAGAAAGAACCCATATCCAGCTCTATCCCACGTCCAGAAGGCAGCCGAGCGAAAGGCTCTAAGAAACGGAAGAGCCAGGAGACCGGCGAATCCGTTCCCGTGCACGATGTTGATTTCCACGATGCCATGAATAAGACTCAGCAGGTATCTTCTTCATTTGTCACGATTTCATATATCCTGAGAATAACTTATATTGGGGATTCTTTATCCTTGTAGGGCCTTGAATATCTTTCCTCCCGGTTTGCCGCCATGAGCCTTGAACTCCATGCTACCATGAGCCTTGTTCAGGATGTCTGTTAATTTTAGATAATTTATCTGAATAAGTTTTAGTCGAAGTATTACTTATCTTTCATTTTTTGAAACAAGTTATTTTGGCGATAACGTATCCTGAAGACGTGGTTCTCAAATACTTTGAGGATCATATCATTTTGAGAATAATACATCCTGATTGTAAAATATTTTAATGATTATAAGTTTTTAGAAAACATAATCAAAAAAGAAAATATTTTTAGGATAATGAATCCTTATGCCTTGTGCGAGTTATCACAATCGACCAAAAGATTACACCTTGAAGTATAAACTAAGTGTAAAGAGTATCTTTGTGGAGATTATTTATAATTCTAATGGGCTTACATGCGATGCCCCCAATCATTGATCTTTTAAGTATCGATCTTTTGGGATTTTGCCAAGGTTAAAAACAACTCAGTAGCCTTCTTAGATTTAGCGATCTGTCAAAACAAAGTTAGATAATTCTGGTGATAAAGCCCATTAGCTGGCGATAAAGCCTTTTCACTGGCGACTAGGCCTTTGCTTTAGAGACATGAAAATGTCTAGACTTGAGATAAAATTGGGGAAGGTCCCAAGCGCACGGGCATGATTATGCCAAGACTGATAACACTAAAGTGTTATAAACCTTAGATAACATGAAAATGTTATAAACCGTTTGTGTGACACGTCTGCCACTTATCTTAAGGATTTGGTATATAGCCAACAACAGACGGATTGTCAGCTGGTCTGGTCAGCCTGCCTTGAACTATACCCGAATCATCGTGCGCTCCAGGCGTCTTTAGAAAGGTGAAGACCTTTAAACCATTTGAGATATCCGGGATATCTTATTCGTGCGCCCCTGGCGTTCGTTGGAAAGGTGAAGACCTTTAAACCTTGGGGGATATCAGGGGTATCATATTCGTTTGGGAGGTGATCAGCCTCTGACTTTTGTCGAGATAACGTGTCCTTAGGATAACTGCAAAACACTAAGCTCTTGATGAGGGGTGGGTGTTAGCCTGGCTAACACCCCTCCGATGGTTAAGTGAGTAAACTTGGTTTAGGGATAATAAAGTTAAAAAATGTAAGAATAGATAAGAGAACATACCTTCATCTTGAGGATACCAACATACCGGTTAAGTATTTTAACAAAAATATGCCTTGAGGTGGATAGCATTCCAAGCTCTAGGTATAGGAACACCTTCCAAAGTGATTAGCCTGTAGGCCCCTTTTCCTGCCTCCGAGTCTATCAGGTAGGGACCTTCTCATTTTGGAGCTAGCTTTCCATCTGCTGGGTTAGTGGTATTCTGAAATGCTTTTCTTAACACCATGTCTCCTACTTGAAATCTTCGAATTCTGATATTCTTGTTGTAGGACTTGGCTATTTTTTGTTGGTATGTAGCCATTCTGATTCTGGCGAGATCTCTGAGTTCATCAATGGTATCCAGATCTTCGGTAAGATTTTTGTTGTTGGACTCAGTATCTTGGATGCTGGTTCTTGCTGTGGGGATCACCATCTCTGTTGGGATAACAGCTTCGGCACCAAACACCAAGGAGAAAGGTGTTTGTCCCGTTGCATTTTTTGAAGTGGTTCTATCAGCCCAAAGAACAAATGGTAGTTCTTCAGCCCATCTTCCCTTCTTAGACCCCAATTTCTTCTTCAGGTTGTTGATGATGATCTTGTTACTGGATTCTGCTTGACCATTAGCCCGAGGATGTATTAGGGTTGAGGTCACCATCTTGATTCCCCAACTTTCACAAAAGTTGGTTGTTCTTCTTCCGATGTATTGTGATCCATTGTCGCAAACGATCTCAGCTGGAATAACAAACCTTGTCAGGATGTTGCGTTTGATGAATGAGATCACATCCTTTTCTTTAACATGGACAAATGCCTATGCTTCGATCCACTTGGAGAAGTAATCAGTCATGGCCAGCATAAAGACCTTTCCACCAGGAGCTTTGGGCAATTTTCCCACAATATCCATTCCCCATTTCATAAATGGCCACGGGGATATGACAGGATATAATGGTTCGACTGGTTGATACAATATGTTGGTATGCCTTTGGCAAGCATCACACTTCTTAGAGAAATCCATTGCATCTCTCTTCATTGTTGGCCAGAAGTATCCTGTCCTTAGTATCTTGGATGCTAAGGCTTTGCCCCCAGTGTGATTTCCACAATCACCTTCATGTATATCCTTGAAAACTTATTGTGCTTCTTGATATTCCAAGCATCTCAAGTATGGACCTGCAAGTGATTTTCTGTATTGTTAGGGCACGGATTTCCGGTATCCTCAGGAAATATTATTCAGAGCAAATTCAGGATGCGGTATCGTCAAAGGTAGCAGGTATCCTAATTACATTATATAACTAACACGATATTTGCTACTTTCCATGTTTACCAGGTCAAAGACAGTTGCTTGATCACCCGAGAACTCGCACTTGCTGTTATTAGGACGTGACCAATAAGGAAACGTGCTGATAAGAAGAATTAACGGCTAATTGATTTAGTCTATTAGATTCCTTAAATATAGGATTTCTTGTTAGACTTAATTTGTTATACATAGAGCTCAAAACAAAGGATCAAACACACACTCTAGACACACGAGACTTACTAGTACTCGCATTCTCTGTAATCACGATCAAGTTTGAGCTCCACTATTGTAATCACCTTTCTTATTAATAAACCGGTGGTGATAGTTTTCACCGCCCGGGGTTTTTTGCTTGTTATCCTCAGGATAACGGGTTTTTTCCTCGCAACAAATCTTTGTGTTCAAACACTTTTACTTTCATTTTATACAAGCACCTAGTCCCGATTACTAATTTGGTTATGAAATTACCATTGTTAATTTTTTACCAAAAAAATTTGGCGCCAACTGTGGGGCTATCGGTGCTTTAATCCATTAATTCCGTTTATTTCATTCACCTTCATTCTCTTTACAATGACCTCACAACCAAAAACCAGTTCAGTCTTTGCTCCGGTGGTTACTACAGCTACAAGTGTCAACCCACGACCTCCACCACTGCAGAAGAAAAATACTCAGCCCAGAGGAGGAATTCCACCATTCGCGGGGTCCTCCACCCAGATAGACCCAGTTATTTCTAACAATGATATTTTTGCTTTGATGAAACAGGTCAAAACGCACATGGAGCATCAAGAGAAGACCAACTCAAGGCTATTCAAGGAGATTGAAGGAATCAAGAAGAAACCAGGGCATGAGACCACCCCAATCATGCCCAGGGTCCTTGATTTTGATTCTCTAGGATCTTCTATCCTTCAGAATCCCGGATCCTTGGGGACACAATCAGCAAGGATTCCACCACAGCTGCAATAAGGATACTGGGGAGTTTTTCCTTCGGTATCCTCGGAGTTACCCGGACCAATGAGGCCAGGGTCCGTCAGCATGCAGCCTCGCTAAACCATGCCAGCCGGCATATTTTCATCAGAATCCCCTATGATTTCCTCAAAAGTGCACGTTGGAGATGACATCCCTATGCAGGCACCACCTTATCCTGAGGATACTATCAATGGAGGAATTAACCATTCTGGCTCAGGATACCAAAGACCTTACTAGAATCTTGGTAACAGTTTACTTAATCTTAATTTATACACTAACTGTGGATCTGTGCAGGATAAGGGGATATCTCCTGATATAGCCAGGGAGTTACAAAAAATGAAGGACATGATCTCCAGTACCCTGGAATAATCCGTGCCATAGCTGAAGTCCCGACGGGCAATCACAAACTTTCCAGGTTCACTTGGCCCATATGCGACATGGAGATCCCCAGGAAATTCCAGACGCCCAACATGAAACTTTATGACGGCACTACGGATCCTGAGGAGCATGTGGCTCAATACAGGGAAAGGATGGGGGTCAATCCTATCCACGCAGAAATCAAAGAAGCCTGTCTATGTAAAGGGTTTGGTCCAACACCAACAGGGCCGGCCCTCAAATGGTTATTAAGTATTCCTTCCAATACTATCACTTCCTTTGCTCATTTAATTAACTTGTTTAATAATCAATTTTCTTGTAATAGATCTTTTGAGAAAATGATAGGTGATTTATATAGAATTATTCGGCATAACAATGAATCCCTAAGGGATTACATAATCAGATTTAGCAGGGAAGCTTTGGAAATCCCCAACCTCGACATGGCAGCTGTTGTTGAAGCCTTCAAGATGGGACTTAGGAAGGATTCTCCTTTCTATGACGAACTCGTCATGACTCCATGCAGGAATCTTGACGAAGTCAGAAACAGGGCACTAAGATACATTCGGCTGGAGGATGACAAGAAGGCTCATGGAAACTTGGTTATCCCGAAATACGAGTCTACCAACAAGAAGTCCGACTCTCCACAAAAGTTCTTCAGACCGAAGCCTTATTCCAGGCAGGATAATCCCAAGATCAATGCTGTGGAAAAAGATGAAGACGACGAAGAATATCCTAAAATATCCGAATATTTCTTTAACCTTGATATTGGTAGTGTAATTTGTACCATGCAGGATTTAGGTGACAAGGCCAGATGGCCTAAAAAGAATGAGAAGCCCGGATCAAACAAAGACAAGTCAAAATGGTGTGCCTTCCATGAAGACTTCGGCCATCGCACTGATGATTGTATAGCACTCCGGAAGGAGATAGGATACCTTCTCAGCAAAGGATACCTGAAGGAACTATTTGGAAAAAACAAGAACAAAAGCCAAGATCCTGTCAAGATACCTGAAAGGGCATCTTCTCCACCACCCGAAGCTAAGGTGGTATCCTTCATCTCGGGAGGATCTGACATCTGCGGAACCTCGTATTCAGCGGCTAAGAAACGTTCCAGAGAAACAAAAATGGACAACGGAGAAAGACCTCTCCGTACTTCCACGTTGACGATTCAAAGAATCATATCCTTCGATGAGGAAGATAGATGTGACCTTATGGATCCCAACCATGATGGTTTGGTAATTACTTTATGTATAGCTAACTGTTTTGTGTGTAGGATACTCGTCGATGGAGGAAGCTCTGTGAACATTATCCAGATGGAAGCCTTGAAGAAAATGGATATCCCAGAAACAGAGATTATCCCGAAATCCTCAGTTCCTGTCGGATTCAGTGGCAAAACCAAGAACACCTTAGGAGAAATCAAACTTCCAATATATATTGAGGGAACTAACTCCCTACAAAAGTTTTGTGTTATTGACTCTTTATCTTGTTGTAATGTGATTTTAGGCAGGCCCTGGATCCACAGCATGAAGGCAGTACCCTCGACCTACCATCAGTGTGTGAAACTCCCAAGTCCCTGGGAGTCATCAAAATTGAAAGTGATCAGAAAGATGCCAAGGAATGTTATGCTTCATCAATTAAATGGACTACGAAGCCTACTCAAGCATAGAAATTACAGAAACAGCCAGGGAAGGTCCTGCAAGCAAGAGAGCAGGATGTAAAGGAAGTATCTTTGGATCCTCAGGATACTAAAGTCAAAGTATTGTTAGGAACAAGTATTCCTGAGGATATTGAGATGGAATTGATATCCTTTCTAAAGAAAAGAGCTTCTACCTTCTTCTGGAAACATGAAGATAGGACAGGTATATCTAAATCTATAATCACTCATAAACTTGGTATAGACAAATCTTTCAGGCCAGTACATCAAAAGCGACGGAAGTTTGCTCCTGAGAGAAACGCTATCATACAAGAAGAGGTGGAGAAGCTGCTCAAAACCAAGATGATAAGAGAAGTCCAATATCCTAGATGGTTGGCCAATCTAGTTGTTGTCCAGAAGGAAAACGGAAAATGGAGAGTGTGTGTGGACTTCACGGACCTAAATAAAGCCTGCCCAAAAGATCCATTTCCACTCCCACACATTGACTCAATGGTGGATGCAACTGCTGGCCAGGAACTGCTAACTTTCATGGACGCATCCTTAGGATTTCAGCAAATTCAAATGGAACCATCAGATCAAGAAGACACATCCTTCATGACTCCCACAGGTATATACTGTTATTCTGCAATGTCTTTTGGACTTAAAAATGAAGGTGCAACATACCAAAGGCTCGTCAACATGATTTACAAAGACTAACTGGGGGACACGATGGAAGTCTACATAGATGACATGATGGTAAAGTCAAAGAAGGCCGAGGAACATCTGAGAGACTTGGCAACAGCATTTAATATCCTGGATGAATACAACATGAAGTTGAATCCAGCCAAGAGTCACTTTGGGGTCAAAGCAGGAAAATTCCTAGGATACATGGTCACCAAAAGAGGGATAGAAGCAAGCCCAGAGCAGATCAAGGCTATCCTGGATATAAAATCACCAAGAAATGTCAAAGATGTCCAAAGATTAACCGGAAGGATAGATACTCTCAACAGATTCATCTCAAGATCTTCAGAGAAGTGTAAAGACTTCTATGATATCCTGAGGAAGAATCAAAAGTTCGAATGGGGAGAGAAGCAAGAAAGGGCATTGGTATCCGTGAAGGAATACTTATCCTCAGCACCACTCCTGATGAAGCCAATTGATGCTGAGCCATTATCCCTGTATCTAGCCGTTTCCTGGAATGCAATCAGTGCTGTCTTGGTCAAAAATCATGAAGGTCAACAACATCCGATATATTATGTAAGTAAAAGTCTACTAGATGCTGAATCCAGGTATTCTTATCTTGAAAAATTAATTTTAGCACTTATAATGGCTTCTACTAAACTTAGACATTACTTTGAAACTCATGCTATACACGTAAAGACTAACTATCCTATCAAGGCTGTTTTGAGAAAACCAGAGATGTCAGGTAGGATGGCAAAGTGGGCTGTAAAACTTAGCGCATATGATATCTTGTATGAGCCAAGGACAACCATCAAGTCTCAAGCACTTGCCGACTTTGTGGCTGATTTTAGCCAAGATATAATTGAAGAAGTTGAAAAATAAGTTCAGCAATTGGAGGTCAAGGAAAGTTGGACCCTACATACTGACGGTGCCTCCAACATAAGAGGAACAGGTCTAGGTATCTTGCTAAAATCGCCACAGGGGGACATTATACCTCTATCTATATCTTGTGAATTTCAGGCTACTAATAATGAGGCTGAATATGAGGTCTAAATAGCTGGTTTACAATTAGCTAAGGATATGAAGGTCAGGTATCTTCAAGTTTATGTTGATTCTTTGTTATTAGCTAACCATTTCAATGACTCTTATGCAACGAATGTAGAAAACTTAGGGAAATATTTTGAAATAGTTAAGAAACTAGCTATGTGTTTCAAAACATTTGATATAATACGGGTACCAAGGGAAGAGAACACTGAAGCAGATGCCTTAGCAAATTTAGCATCGGCTCTCAAGATACCGAATGATATCAAGATACCCATCATTCATGTCTTGACTCCAGCAACAAAGGAAAACTATGAAATCATGGGGACTTCAGAAACTGAAAATGATCCAGTATCCTGGACCCGTCCCATAATACGGTATCTTCAGGATAACGAGATCCCAAAAGAAGAAAATCCTAGAGCGTTCCGAATGAAGGTAACCCAGTATATTATCCTAAATAATGTGTTGTACAGAAAATCACTTGCAGGTCCATACTTGAGATGCTTGGAATATCAAGAAGCACAAGAAGTTCTCAAGGATATACATGAAGGTGATTGTGGAAACCACACTGGGGGCAGGGCCTTAGCATCCAAGATACTAAGGACATGATACTTCTGGCCAATAATGAAAAGAGATGCAATGGATTTCTCCAAGAAGTGTGATACTTGCCAAAGACATAGCAACATATTACATCAACCAGCTGAACCATTATATCCTATCATCTCCCTATGGCCATTTATGAAATGGGAAATGGATATTGTGGGAAAGCTGCCCAAGGCTCCTAGTGGAAAAGTCTTTATGCTAGCCATGACGGATTACTTCTCCAAGTGGATCAAAGCAGAGGCATTCGTTCAAATCAAAGAAAAGGACGTGATCTCATTCAGCAAACGCAACAACTTAACAAGATTCGGTATCCCAGCAGAGATTGTTTGTGACAATGGATCACAATTCATCGGAAAAAGAACAACCAACTTCTGTGAAAGTTGGGGAATCAAGATGGTGACCTCAACTCCAGTACATCCTCAAGCTAATGGTCAAGAAGAATCCAGTAACAAGATCATCATCAACAATCTGAAGAAGAAATTGGGATCTAAGAAAGGGAAATGGCTGAAGAACTACCATTTGTTCTTTGGGCTGATAGGACCACCTCAAAAAATGCAACGGGACAAACACCTTTCTCCTTGGTGTTTGGGGCCGAAGCCGTTATTCCTACAGAAATGGTTATTCCCACAACAAGAACTAGCATCCAAGATACTGAGACCAATAACCAAAGCTTCACTGAAGACTTGGATACCATTGATGAACTCAGAGATCTCGCCAAGGTCAGGATGGCGGCATACCAGCAAAGAATAGCCAAGTCCTACAACAAAAATATCAGAATTCGAAGATTCCAAGTAGGAGATATGGTACTAAGAAAAGTGTTTCAGAATACCACTAACCCAGCAGAGGGAAAGCTAGCTCCTAAATGGGAAGGCCCTTACTTGATCGAAGCCGAAGCCGGAAAAGGGGCCTACAGGCTAATCACTATGGAAGGTATTCCTATACCAAGAGCTTGGAATGCTATCCACCTCAAGGCGTATTTATGTTAGTATACTTAACTGGTATGTTGGTATCCTCAGGATAAAGGTATGTTCCCTCATCTATTTTTACATTCCTTGAACTTTATTATCTCCAAATCAAGTTTACTGACATAAGCATGGAGGGGTGTTAGCCAGGCTAACACCCATCCCTCATCAAGAGCTTAGTGTTTTGCAGTTATCCTACGGATATGTTATCTTGACAACAGTCAGAGACTGATCACCTCCCAAACGAATATAATATCCCTGATATCCCTCAAGGTTTAAAGGTCTTCACCTTTCCAATGAACGCCAGGGGCGCACGAATATAATATCCCGGATATCTCAAATGATTTAAAGGTCTTCACCTTTCTAACGACGCCTGAAGCGCACGATGATTCGGTATAGTTCGAGGCAGGCTGACCAGACCAACTGACAATCTGTCTGTTGTTGGCTATATACCGAATCCTTAAGATAAGTGGCAGACGTGTCACACAAACGGTTTATAACATTTTCATGTTATCTAAGGTTTATAACACTTTCGTGTTTTCTAAAGTTTTGGCATATTCATGCCCATACGTTTGGGACCTTCCCCAATTTTATCTCAAGCTTTGACATTTTCATGTCTCTTAAGTAAAGGCCTAGTCGCCAGTAAAAAGGCTTTATCGCCAGTTAATGGGCCTTGTCGCCAGAATTGTCTAACTTTGTTTCGACAGATTGCTAAGAAGGTTACTAAATTGTTTTTAACTTAACAAAATCCCAGAAGCTTGATACTTAAAAAGATCAACGATTGGGAATATCACATGTAAGCCCATTAGATTTATGAATGATCTCCACAAAGGTACTCTTTACATTTAGTTTTATCACTCGATTTATACTTCAAAATATAATCTTTTGGTTTGGTTGTGATAACTCACACGAGGCGTAAGGATACATTATCCTAAGATATTTTTTATCAGTTCCTGATAATCCTTTTGATTATGTTTTCTAAAAACTTATAATCATTAAAACATTTCTTGATCAGGATTCGTTATTCTCAAAATGTTTTATTAAAAGTCTTAAAGATAGATAATCCTTAAAGGGTTTAAGAACCATATTTTCAGGATACATTATCATCAAAATAATTTATTTCAGAAAATTAAAAGACATCTAATGTTCCAACTAAAAATTACAAGTTATTGAACACAATACTTAAAGCCAAAAGATTATATCATTACTAATCATAAAGTGCAGGAAACTAGAAAGGCAATACCCGGGTTTCGTCTTGACAAACCAAGATCCCTCCACCCAAGTACTGCCAGATGTTCAAAAGTTAAGAATACATGGGCTTCGTCTTGGAAAGTCAAGATCCCTCCACCTATGTATCCTAATATCCTAAGCATACTATTGTTCAAGACAGAAAAAAGAAAATTGTTCAACAACCATTACAACCCAACATTAGACCAACAAACAGAAACACATAAAAAATTGGGCTCAAGCCTTTTCTTTACCGCTATCATCGCCCAATTGCACCTTGTCACCAACCGCCTTCACTGCACCCTTGATAGCCACCTCCACAGCGTCTTCTGCAACCTTCTCCGTTCCACTAGGACCAGCATCCTCCACCTTCTCCCCACCAAGCTCAGCCAGTATCTTTTCCCAACCAGCTACATCCCAGAAAGGAGTGTCCAGACCAGCATCCTTCGCCTCTTTAGCCATCTTAAGCCGGGACTGGAATACGGAAACAGCAGCAGACTTCTTCGCGCCCTCCATAGCATCATAAACTTTTATCATACATTCCGCCTCTTGATGAACCAACTCCTTCTTGACCAGTGACAACTCCAGCTTTAGGTCATCTACCTCTTTGGTCTTCTTATCAAGAAGACAGGTCTTTGTCACCCCCATCTTCATCAGTTCAGAGATACGAGTATGGGCTTCATGGAGTTCAAGGCTCATGGCGGCAAACCGGGAGGAAAGATATTCAAGGCCCTACAAGGATAAAGAATCCCCAATATAAGTTATTCTCAGGATATATGAAATCGTGACAAATGAAGAAGATACCTGCTAAGTCTTATTCATGGCATCGTGGAAATCAACATCGTGCACGGGAACGGATTCGCCGGTCTCCTGGCTCTTCCGTTTCTTAGAGCCTTTCGCTCGGCTGCCTTCTGGACGTGGGATAGAGCTGGATATGGGTTCTTTCTTGATAGCGCTTCGAGTGGATACCATGCTTTCTATATCTTCAAGGGCAAAAGCAGAAGCAGACTTGCCTACAAATACACAGGTTAGTATCCCTAATCCTTAAAATGTTGATACTAACATATCAAATGTTTCTTACCAGACATAACGGAACTCGAGGATGGAGATGGCTCTTGAAAGCTTGACTGAAGATGAAACGTCCTTTCCTCCTCGTCAATAAGAAAGAAGGATGCAAGCCTGTCCTCAGTTTCTCCGGTGGGAGGAGCGATCTCAAAGAACTTCAAAGCTGCAAAAATAAAGAAAAACACATCAGTCACAAAAGATATCAGTATATAGTCAAGATACAGTATTCTACTTTTGGAAACCCAGAGATAAGGAAGAGTATTGGGCTGTGGAAGAGAATCTCTCCAAACAAAGAAAAATTGTCTCTTCCACTGGTCATTGTTCTGGGTGTTTTTCAAGACCAATGGAGATTAACCAAATTTGATCTTAAGGAGATATCTTGAAGACCCATGGCTACGAAGGTCGTATACAGAAGCAAGCTCCGAGAGAGTAAAGTCAAGAGCGTGGTCAACGATCAGTCTCTCCAAAACAAGCAAAGTACTCCAAACCATGGGCATGGTTTGGGCATAGCTGAGACCAGTTCTTGAAAAGAACTCGGTGGTAAAGGCAGGAAATGGATAGGAAAAACCAATTTTGAATGGCTAAAAAGGAAAACAGATCCAGGTTTTTGAAACATGGTCAGAAGATAGGATGGCGTCAAAAGGCCTAAAAACTGTTCGCGGAGGAAAACATCCACGAGACCTCAAGTTGGCGATGTCTGCATCACCAAAAATGCATATTTCACTTGCAGGACTAGCAAGGAGATTCTGTGATACAAAATCCTCAATGCCAGAGGGGTGAAGCTTCGGACTCATGATTTAAGAAGAAGGAATAGAGAGAATTTACCTGAGCAATAGAAGAATATGGATGGAGATGTTATTTATCCAGATAGTTATAAAGCAAACCTAGGGTTTACCCAAAGGACGGATAAGTGACACGTGTATCAACAATCCACCGCACATGCAGAAATTTCAAATTCAAAATTCAAAAATTTTACAGCTAAGGCATATCTACAGATGTTAAAATTTGGGGACAATTGTTAGGGCACGGATTTCCGGTATCCTCAGGAAACATTATTCAGAGCAAATTCAGGATGCGGTATCATCAAAGGTAGCATGTATCCTAATTACATTATATAACTAACACGATCTTTGCTACTTTCCATGTTTACCAGGTCAAAGACGGTTGCTTGATCACCTGAGAACTCGCACTTGCTGTTATTAGGACGTGACCAATAAGGAAACGTGCTGATAAGAAGAATTAACGGCTAATTGATTTAGTCTTGGAGTTTCCTTAAATATAGGATTTCTTGTTAGACTTAATTTATTATAAATAGAGCTCAAAACAAAGGATCAAACACACACTCTAGACAGACGAGACTTACTAGTACTCGCATTCTCTGTAATCACGATCAAGTTTGAGCTCCACCATTGTAATCACCTTTGTTATTAATAAACCGGTGGTGATAGTTTTCACCGCCCGGGGTTTTTTGCTTGTTATGCTCAGGATAACGGGTTTTTTCCTCGCAACAAATCTTTGTGTTCAAGCGCTTTTACTTTCATTTTATACAAGCACCTAGTCCCGATTACTAATTTGGTTAAGAAATTACCATTGTCAATTTTTGACCAAAACATGTATAACACATTATTTAAGATAATGTATTGGGTTACCTTCATGCAAAAAGCTCTGGGATCTCGTTATCCTAAAGATACCGTATTATGGGATTGGTCCAAGATGCTGTATTATCCTTAGAATTTGTAGTCTCTAGGACTTTGAGGTTCTCCTTTGTCGCTGGAGTCAAGATATGAACGATGGGTATCTTGATATCATCTGGTATCTTGAGAGCCGATGCCAAATTTGCTAAGGCATCTGCTTAAGTGTTCTCTTCCTTTGGTACCCGTATTATATCAAATGTTTCGAAACACATAGCTAATTTCTTAACTATTTCTAAATACTTTACTAGGTTTTATGCATTCACTGCATAAGAGCCATTAAAATGGTTAGCTAATAATAAAGAATCAACACAAACTTGAAGATACCTGACCTCCATATCCTTAGCTAATTGTAAACCAACTATTAAATTATCATATTAGCCTCATTATTAGTAGCCTGCAATTCACAAGATATTGATAGAGGTATAATGTCCCCCTGTGGCGATTTTAGCAAGATACCTAGACCTGTTCCTCTTATGTTGGAGGCACCGTCAGTATGTAGGGTCCAGCTTTCCTTGACCTCCAATTGCTGAACTTCTTTTTCAACTTCTTCAATTATATCCTGGCTAAAATCAGCCACAAAGTCGGCAAGTGCTTGAGACTTGATGGCAGTCTTTGGCTCATACAAGATATCATATGCACTAAGTTTTACAGCCCACTTTGCCATCCTACCTGACATCTCTGGTTTTCTCAAAACAGCCTTGATAGGATAGTTAGTCTTTACGTGTATAGCATGAGTTTCAAAGTAATGTCTAAGTTTAGTATAAGCCATTATAAGTGCTAAAATTAATTTTTTCAATATAAGAATACCTGTATTTGGCATCTAGTAAACTTTTACTTACATAATATATCGGATGTTGTTGACCTTCATGATCCTTGACCAAGATGGCACTGATTGCACTCCCGGAAACGGCTAGGTACAGGGATAATGGCTCACCATCAACCGGCTTCATCAAGAGTGGTGCTGAGGATAAGTATTCCTTCAGGGATACCAATGCCCTTTCTTGCTTCTCTCCCCATTCGAACTTTTGATTCTTCCTCAGGATATCATAGAAGTCTTTACATTTCTCTAAAGATCTTGAGATGAATCTGTTGAGAGCAACTATATTTCTTCCGGTCAACCTTTGGACATCTTTGACATTTCTTGGTGATTTGATATCCAGGATAGCTTTGATCTGCTCGGGGTTTGCTTCTATTCCTATTTTGGTGACCATGTATCCCAGAAATTTTCCTGCTTTAACCCCAAAGTGACACTTAGCTAGATTCAACTTCATGTTGGATTCATCCAGAATATCAAATGCTGTTGCCAAGTCTCTTAGATGATCCTCGGCCTTCTTTGACTTCACCACCATGTCATCTATGTAGACTTCCATTGTGTCCCCCAGTTGGTCTTTGAACATCATGTTGACTAGCCTCCGGTATGTTGCACCTGCATTTTTAAGTCCAAAAGGCATCGCAGTATAACAGTATATACCTATGGGAGTCATGAAGGCTGTGTTTTCTTGATCTGATGGTTTCATTTGAATTTGCTGAAATCCTGAGGATGCGTCCATGAAAGTTAGCAGTTCGTGGCCAGCAGTTGCATCCACCATTGAGTCAATGTGTGGGAGTGGAAATGGATCTTTTGGGCAGGCTTTATTTAGATCCGTGAAGTCCACACACACTCTCCATTTTCCGTTTTTCTTCTGGACAACAACTAGATTGGCCAACCATCTAGGATATTGGACTTCTCTTATCATCTTGGTTTTGAGCAGCTTCTCCACCTCTTCTTGTATGATAGCGTTTCTCTCAGGAGCAAACTTCCGTCGCTTTTGATGTACTGGCCTGAAAGATTTGTCTATACCAAGTTTATGAGTGATTATAGATTTAGATATACCTGTCATATCTTCATGTTTCCAGGAGAAGGTAGAAGCTCTTTTCTTTAGAAAGGATATCAATTCCATCTCAATATCCTCAGGAATACTTGTTCCTAACAATACTTTGACTTTAGTATCCTGAGGATCCAAAGATACTTCCTTTACATCCTGCTCTCTTGCTTGCAGGACCTTCCCTGGTTGTTGCTGTAATTGCTATACTTGAGTAGGCTTTGTATTCCACTTCATTGATGAAGCATAACATTCCTTGGCATCTTGCTGATCACTTTCAATTTTGATGACTCCCAGGGACTTGGGAGTTTCACACACTGATGGTAGGTCGAGGGTACTGCCTTCATGCTGTGGATCCAGGGCCTGCCTAAAATCACATTACAACAAGATAAAGAGTCAATAACGCAAAACTTTTGTAGGGAGTTAGTTCCCTCAATATATATTGGAAGTTTGATTTCTCCTAAGGTGTTCTTGGTTTTGCCACTGAATCCGACAGGAACTGAGGATTTCGGGATAATCTCTGTTTCTGGGATATCCATTTTCTTCAAGGCTTCCATCTGGATAATGTTCACAGAGCTTCCTCCATCGACGAGTATCCTACGCACAAAACAGTTAGCTATACATAAAGTAATTACCAAACCATCATGGTTGGGATCCATAAGGTCACATCTATCTTCCTCATCGAAGGATATGATTCTTTGAATCGTCAACGTGAAAGTACGGAGAGGTCTTTCTCCGTTGTCCATTTTTGTTTCTCTGGAACGTTTCTTAGCCGCTGAATACGAGGTTCCGCAGATGTTAGATCCTCCTGAGATAAAGGATACCACCTTAGCTCCGGGTGGTGGAGAAGATGCCCTTTCAGGTACCTTGACAGGATCTTGGCTTTTGTTCTTGTTTTTTCCAAATAGTTCCTTCAGGTGTCCTTTTCTGAGAAGGTATCCTATCTCCTTCCAGAGTGCTATACAATCATCAGTGCGATGGCCGAAGTCTTCAGGGAAGGCACACCATTTTGACTTGTCTTTGTTTGATCCGGGCTTCTCATTCTTCTTAGGCCATCTGGCCTTGTCACCTAAATCCTGCATGGCACAAATTACACCACCAATATCAAGGTTAAAGCAATATTCGGATATTTTAGGATATTCTTCATTGTCTTCGTCTTCTTCCACAGCATTGATCTTGGGATTATCCTGCTTGGAGAGTCGGACTTCCTGTTGGTGGACTCATATTTCGGTATAACCAAGCTTTCATGAGCCTTCTTGTCATCCTCTAGTCGAATGTATCTTAAGGCCATGTTCCTGACTTCATCAAGATTCCTGCATGGAGTCATGACGAGGTCGTCATAGAAAGGAGAATCCTTCCTAAGTCCCATCTTGAAGGCTTCAACAGCAGCTGCCATGTCAAGGTTGGGGATTTCCAAAGCTTCCCTGCTAAATTTGATTATGTAATCCCTTAGGGATTCATTGTTATGCTGAACAATTCTATATAAATCACCTGTCATTTTCTCAAAAGATCTACTACAAGAAAATTGATTATTAAACAAGTTAATTAAATGAGCAAAGAAAGTGAGTATTGGAAGGAATACTTAATAACCATTTGAGGGCCGGACCCGTTAGTGTCGAACCAAACCCTTTACATAGACAGGCTTCTTTGATTTCTGCGGGGATAGGGTTGACCTCCATCCTTTCTCTGTATTGAGCTACATGCTCCTCGGGATCCGTAGTGCCGTCATAAAGTTTCATGTTGGGTGTTTGGAATTTCCTGGGGATCTCCACGTCGCATATGGTCCAGGTGAACCTGGATAATTTATGACTGCCTACTGGTACCTCAGCTATGGAACGGATTATCTCTGGGATACTGGAAATCATATCCTTCATTTTTTGCAATTCCCTGGCTATATCAGGGGATATCCCCTTATCTTGAACAGATCCACGGTTAGTGTATAAATTAGGATTAAGTAAACTGTTACCGAGATCTTGGTTAGGCCTCTGATATCCTGAGCCTTGACGGCCAGTTCCTCCATTGATGGTATTCTCAGGATAAGTTGATGCCTGCATAGGGATATCATCTCCAATATGTACTTCCATGGACATCATGGGAGACCTTGACGAGAATATGCTGGCTGGCCTGGTTGAATGAGGTTGTATATTGATGGATCCTGGCCTTGTTGGTCCGGGTAACTCCGAGGATACCGAAGGAAAAGATCCCCAGTATCCTGATTGCTGCTGCGGAATCCTTGCTGATTGTGTCCCCAAGGATCCGGGATTCTGAAGGATAAAAGATCCTGGAGAATCAAAATCAAGGACCCTGGGCATGATTGGAGTGGCCTCCTGCCCTGGTTTCTTTTTGATTCCTTCAATCTCCTTGAATAGTCTTGAGTTGGTCTTCTCTTGCTGCTCCATATGCGTTTTGACCTGTTTCATCAAAGCAAAAATATCATTGTTAGATATAACCGGGTCTACCCGTGTAGAGGATCCTGCAAATGGTGGAAGTTCTCCTCTGGGCTGAGTATTTTTCTTTGGCGGTGGTGGAGGTCCTGGGTTGACACTTGAAGCAGTGGTGACCGGAACAAGAATGGAGCTAGTTTTTGGTTGTGAGGCCATAATGAAGGGATGAAATAATTGAGAGTGGAACAAACGGTTTTGATGGATTAAAGCACTGATTGCCCCACGTGTTGGGTTTTAACAAGATTATCAAAGTGATAAAACCTTACTTTTACCAAAAACGCAGCGGATAAATGTTTTAAATCTTGTTAGTTTATAGTGTATAAAACCAATTTTATACATGCAAAACCCAAACCCGGATCCATATACGAAATACATACTATCAAACACATGCATGTCAATATAAGTTCATGCATGTTAAACTACCTTTCAAGTAAACCAAAAACCGGGTGAAGAAAGAGTGATTGAAAGGCAAGAACTTGAATATGGAAGCTCCTCAAGCTAGCATACCCCAAGCCTCCGACAATACACCTTTGTTTAGCTAGGATTCACTTGAAAAACTAACTTCTCCTTGATGTTCTTCCTTGTGGCCGAAAATGGGAGAGAAAATGAAGAGAGGAATGTTTTGTTACTTGCAAAAAATTGTAAGAATGAATGAAAGAGAGTTAGGGAGTTAATGGAAGCACCACCCATGGCACCCACTCACTTCCAATGCATGTCTCCACTAAAGAAAACATAATAATATAAAATAAAAGGTGTAAGAGAGTAAGGGGGGGCACCCTCTCACCCATTTCAAATTTTATATATATTTTTGTCTTTAAATAAGTTTTATATCATAAAACTCACATTGTGTTATTTCCCAAAATAAATATAACACAATATAGGTAACATGCTTGGTAACCATTATTCACATTAAATAACACTATGGAATGCTCTCTCTCAAAGTATAAATCATCCATATGATTTATTTATTTCACAAGTACAATGTATTTAGAAACCTCTTTCCAAATAACTCAAGTGTTAATATTTGTTTGTTATGATCATATCATATATAAACAAATATTATTGGTGTTTGTCTAGCTTGTTATTGGGTATGACCCGACTTGGATCATAACGTACTAGCCACATCAATAATGATATGTGTCTTGGGCAGACCGAGTCCAACACCACGGTGGGTGCCAAATTGTTTTGGTGAAAAATTGACAATGGTAATTTCGTAACCAAATTAGTAATCGGGACTTGGTGCTTATATGAAATGAACATAAAAGTGCTTGAACACAAGGATTTGTTGCGAGGAAAAAACCCGCTATCCTTAGGATAACAAGCAAAAAACCCCGGGTGGTGAAAACTATCACCACAAGTTTATTAATAACAAAGGTGATTACAATTGTGGAGCTCAAGCTTGATCGTGATTACAGAGAATGCGAGTACTAGTAAGTTCTCGAGTGCTAGAGTGTGTGTTATGATCCGGTTTTGAGCTCTATTTATACAAAAATAAAAAGCTAACAATATGGCCTATAATTAAGGAAACTGCAGAATTATTCCAATTAGCCGTTAGCCATTCAATCAGCACGTTTCCTTTCTTGTCAAGCTTTATTAACTGAAAGTGCGAGTCTTTGGGAGATCATAATAACAATCTTTGACCTGGTAAACATAGAAAGAAGCAAAAATCGTGTTATATATATATAATGTAATTAGGATACCGGTTACCTCTGAGGATACCGCATCGGCTCTGAATAATGTTTGCTGAGGATACTGAAAATCCGTGCCCTAACAATTTGTATGCAATAATATCAAATATGACCAATCATAAGTATATCACACATATAAATAATTGTAGCTTATTTTAAAACATAAACAAATATCTCCATGTCTCAAGTTTACATTAGATCTTAATAAATAAAGTAATATTATTTATTACTTATGAATAAATTATATATTTTTCTCAATGATCTTATTATATGGAAAAAAAATCTCTTAAAGAGAATATGGATATAAATAATAATATTTAGGCATGAATACTATATTAAATTAATTAAGAAATCAACCTCATTCCATTTGATCCTGTCTTTACAATTACAGTGTCTTTATCCTAAGGAACCAACGAGATTCAAGAAATATTACCCATATTACCAAACTTTATTATAACACCTTATTGACTTATCATATAAAACTTCTATAATTTTACAAAATACTTATATTATAATCGATTAAACTTTTCAAGTATTAGTTGCAAGTTTCTTCATGAAAAACTAATAGTTAATATTATTATAAACCCAATATGATCATACCATTTTTGCATTGGAAAATATAAACAAATTACAATCTTTTATCCAAAAACTAGACAATTATAAGAAATAAATTAATCAATTGTGTCGGTATCTCATTAGTTTACCATTGAATATAAAGATTCTTATAGAATTAATATATTACTCTAATAATGATTCTTTGATAACAACATCTACAACATTTAGAAACTGTATTTAAATGCATATTTGAAATACTCAAGTTATCAAATTTATAAATTTCATCATAAAATTTATTCAGATTATCTATGAGTAGACTAAGACTCTAGAAGATAACCATCATAAAGATTACACATTAGAACTATGTTGACTTACTTAAACATTCTTTAAGTTTAAGAATCCCAATATTTTATACATTAATTTCAAACGAAACTTTATGAATTTAACTTCCATATATATTGATAAATATTAGAATATCTATATCATAGGAACATAACTTAACAATCGAAAGTGAAAAAATATTTAATGAATCTTTATTTATTAATTTATAAAAGATATGGAAAATAAAAGATAGAATGATTCAAAACGATAAAAATTTGTAATATCCGATTATCAGTTACGATATACCCTTTAAGCTAACTATGGAGCTGAACCCAATATAATCAGCATAGGGTTATTTCTAGCAATCTTTTGAATTCTTTCTTATGGTTGAAAACTCAAAGAAAACATACAAACTCATTCAATTAATTATGGAAAACCAATTCCTTCTAAAATTCTAGAAAACCAACCTATTTAGTGATTTTGTTTTTAGGAGTTGAATGGCCAAAAGAATTTACGAGAGCCCAAACAAATACAAGTCACACAATTAAAATTTAGAATAATCAAACAATCATCCGACAATTAATACCAATCAAAATATTTAATTCATTGGCAAATAAAAAGAAAATATAAGTTGCAATCAACGCACCTTAAAAATCCATCGAACACCGTACTCCGAAGGTAACCTTATGATGCCGCAGCCCCACTCCAAAAGCAATTCGTGCTGATAACGTGTTATGAAACTAGCCTAATAGCATAACATGTGAGAAAGAGATGTAGGGAAAAATATGAAAATTTCAATAATCAATTATAAAATACAATGAGATACAATAGAATATTATATAAGAACGGAAAAACTTGGAGAAGTGTTGATAACCATAATAATTATTATTCATAACACAAACTAGATATTTTAAAAAAAGTAATTTATGTTATAATATTAGCTCTAATTATAACAATATTATTAGTGTAATATGAGAAGTTGAAGATAACAAAACAAGAGGATAAGCAAATATATGATTCAGTAACTTTTTGATGGTATCTTCTTAGATTACAAAAATAGATATATATACAAAAAGGTAATACTATTTGGGGGACATGTTCATATAGTTGGGATTGAAAATTTGGCATCCATCACATGGATGTGTCTTACCGACACTTTCATAACACTTATGTGGAGTGTTCATGTGGCCAAGACTTTTGACAAATGTGAAAAGGTGTTATACAACTTGTAAAATCGTCGGTGGTTTCACAACACTCCCCCTTGGATGACACCTTTTCAAAACTTCGGGGTCTTGAAGTACTGCCTCATTAAAAACCTTGCTAAAGAAAAACCCAATGGGAAAAAGCTTTAGCTAAGGGAAAAAGAGTGCAGTAGATAGCTCCCCCTCAAGTTGCAGGTCGTTACATTGTTCGTACATGGCGCATGCCAATATCATGGACATGTTTTCTGAATGTTGCTGTGGGAAGTGCTTTTGTGAAAAGATCAGCTGAGTTATTGCTGGATTTGACATATCTCATCTCAACCTGATTTTCTTTAATAAGGTCCCGAGTATACTCAAAGTATCTTGGTGGTATATGCTTTGTTCTGTCACTTTTGATATACCCTTCCTTCATTTGCCAGACACAAGCTGCATTATCTTCATAGATAGGAGTTGGGATTCGATCTTTCTCTAGACCACAAGAAATCAATATGTGTCGTGACATAGATCTTAACCATACACATTCTCTTGAAGCTTCATGCAATGCAATGACTTCAGCATGATTTGAAGATGTTGCAATGAGTGTTTGTTTCTGAGAACGCCATGAAATCGCAGTTCCTCCATTCTTAAATACGTATCCAGTTTGAGATTTTGCTTTATGGGGATCAGATAAATAACCTGCATCTGCATAACCAACTAACCCTTCTTTTGAATCGTTAGAATAAAATAAACCTAAATCAACAGTTCCTTTTAAATACCGAAAAATATGTTTAATGCCATTCCAATGTCTTTTAGTAGGGGATGAACTGAATCTTGCCAATAAATTAACTGCAAAAGAAAGGTCAGGTCTTGTACAGTTAGTAAGATACATAAGTGCTCCAATTGCACTGAGGTATGGTACTTCGGGACCAAGAATCTCTTCATTATCTTCGCAAGGACGAAATGGATCATTGTCAACATTGAGTGATCTAACAACCATCGGTGTGCTTAAAGAATTTGCTTTGTCCATATTGAAACGTTTTAAGAGTTTCTCAGTATAAGTTGACTGATGCACAAGTATCCCATTATGCATATGCTCAATTTGTAAACCAAGACAATATTTGGTTTTTCCAAGATCTTTCATTTCGAATTCTTTCTTTAAAAGAGCAATTGCTTCATTAATTTCTTTTTGTGTCCCAATTAAATTTAGATCGTCAACATACACAGCTATGATCACATATCCTGATGTTGTCTTCTTGATGAAGACACATGAACAAATAAGATTATTTGTGTATCCTTTACTTATCAAATAATCACTCAAACGATTGTACCACATCCTTCCAGATTGTTTCAGTCCATACAAGGATCTTTGTAATTTGATGGAATACATTTCCTTAGGCTTTGAGCTTATTGCATCGGGGAGTTTAAATCCTTCGGGAATTTTCATATAGATGTCACTATCTAGTGATCCATACAAGTAAGCTGTGACAACATCCATAAGGCGCATCTCTAAATTTTTAGAGACTGCTAAGCTGATTAAATATCTAAACGTAATAGCATCCATGACAGGAGAATACGTTTCTTCATAGTCAATTCCTGGCCTCTGAGAAAAACCTTGAGCTACAAGTCTTGCTTTATATCTTGTAACTTCATTTTTCTCATTTCGTTTTCTCACAAAAACCCATTTATATCCTACAGGTTTCATTGACTTTGGTGTAATGACAATAGGTCCAAAAACCTTTCGATTGTTTAGTGAGTTTAATTCAGCTTGCATAGCATCTTTCCATTTGTTCCAATCTTGTCGATTTTTACAATCATCTATAGATTTTGGTTCAGGGTCATCATTTTCTTCCATGATATCGCTTGCCACAGAATAAGAAAATATATCATCAATATTTTCCATTTCATCTCGATCCCACATTATATGTGATTTACCATAATTTATTGACAATTCTTTATTGGAATCATTTATTTCTTCCTGAGGAAATGTTATATCATTTATTCTTTCCTGATGGAAGGTTTTGTCAATCATTCCTTCCTTAGGGTCAGTATCCTTCTCAGAACCCTTTCTTTTTCGAGGATTTTTATCCTTTGAACCGATTGGCCTTCCACGTTTTAAACGTTTTTGAGATTCATGAGGTGCATTATTATGGTTTTGCTTGCTTGGAATCTCAACTCGAGCTGGAGCATTAGCAGCTGGTATATGAGATTTAGTGACCCTGTTTATATCAGTAAACGCATCAGGTAACTGATTTGCAATTTCTTGTAGATGTATTATTTTTTGAACCTCTGTCTCACTTTGTTTTGATCTTGGGTCTAGGTGTAACAATGATGGCACACACCATGATATATCTCTTTCTTGCTTTTTCATTTCTCCCCCTAATGTCGGGAACATTGTCTCGTTAAAATGACAATCAGCAAAACGTGCTGTAAATACATCACCTGTTAAAGGTTCAAGGTATCTTATGATGGAAAATGTTTCATATCCAACATATATTCCCAACCTTCTTTGGGGACCCATTTTTGTGCGTTGTGGTGGTGCAATAGGAACATACACAGCACAACCAAAAATTCTAAGATGAGAGATATTTGGCTCATTTCCAGAAACAAGTTGTGTGGGAGAGTATTTATGATTTGCACTTGGCCTCACGCGGATTAATGATCCAGCATGCATAGTTGCATGACCCCAAATAGAAACAGGGAGTTTTGTCCTCATTATTAATGGTCTAGCTATTAGCTGTAGGCGTTTGATCAACGACTCGGCTAAGCCATTTTGTGTGTGTACATGAGCAACAGGGTGTTCTACAACAATCCCCACAGACATGCAATAATCATCAAAAGCATGTGATGTAAATTCTTCCGCATTATCAAGCCTTACTCTTTTAATGGTATAATCCGGAAAATGTGCACGTAATTTGATAATTTGAGCAAGAAATTTTGCAAAAGCAACATTACGAGTCGATAATAAAGAGATATTAGACCATCTGCTGGATGCGTCTATTAAGACCATGAAGTATCTAAATGGTTCAAATGGTGGATGAATTGGTCCACATATGTCACCTTGAATTCTTTCAAGAAACATTGGTGTTTCTTTATCGACTTTTAATGGCGAATGCCTTGTAATTAATTTTCCAAGAGAACAAGATGTACATTGAGGCATTTTATCTATTTTGTGGATCTTTTGACCTTTCAGTGGATGCCCATGTGTATTTTCAATGATCCTTTTCATCATTGTGGATCCTGGATGGCCTAATCTGTCATGCCATAAGTTTATGATACCAGAATCGCAACAATTTTCTTTGACTGCCATATGTGCTTGAGGCACATTTATATATGTATAATGCAAACCAGAATAGAGCATTGGCAATTTTTCCAATATTTGATCTTTGCTTATGATATGCAAATATTTTTCATTACTAACAGTCCTTGACTGAGTATCATATCCATTATGATATATGTTTCTGAAACTCAACAAATTTCTTGT
Organism: Bidens hawaiensis; assembly: GCF_021521415.1. Classification (NCBI taxonomy): domain Eukaryota; kingdom Viridiplantae; phylum Streptophyta; class Magnoliopsida; order Asterales; family Asteraceae; genus Bidens; species Bidens hawaiensis. The sequence continues at coordinate 1,597,638 of NW_027491195.1, forward strand.
TGATTTTGGGGAAAATAAAGCATTTTCTATTTTGAGCTTTGTACCATTTGGTAATGCTAAATTAGCTTTTCCCACTCCTTCTATCAAGTTTGTAGGACCTGATATTGTATTGATGATCCCTTTTGTTGGTTTCAGTTTATAAAAATATTTTTTAGATCTAAGTATAGTATGTGTGGCTCCACTATCCGCTATACATATATCTTCTTCATTTGTTTGATCTTGTGCTCCGGTGATTTTCATTTTAAATCTTGAAAAATATTAAGAAAAAAAATAAGTGTATAACGAAGACATATGATATTTTAATAAGAACTTTATTTAATTGAAACACAAGTAGTACATGAAAGAGGAACTACATAATTAAAGATAATGAGAACACACTTAATAACTGCATCTAATTATTGTAGTCAAGCAACTTTTTTTCAAAGTTCTACCCCAAAGTCTTCAACGCTCAGCTCAGCATTGATATTATTAAGGTTATCAACATGGTTCACTTCTTTCTCTTTTCCTTTTAGAGAGGCTTGGTACAGTTCACACAGATGTGGAGCTGTGCGACAAGCCTTTGCCCAGTGGTTTGTACTTCCACATCTAAAACATGAAGTGCCATTGTTTTCGGACCTACCAGCTTCATTCCATTTATTTTGGTGGTTGGAATTGGTATTGTGTGGGACATAATAATTATTGGCTCTCTGGTTACGACCACGACCACGGCCACGATCACGACCGTAAGAGTTATTGTTCCATTTGAATGGATGCTTACGATCATTAAAATGCCTTTTGTCAAAATGACCACGTCCACGTCCACGGCCTCGTCCTCGACTTTGTTCCCATTTATGATCAGAATTTTTATGAGAACTTTTGTGAGCAACATGTGCTTCTGGTATTGCTAATGAACCCGTGGGACAAGATTGATGATTTTTCATCAATAATTCATTATTTTTCTCTGCTACAAGGAGTAATGCATTTAGATCAGAGTATCTACTAAAATTCTGCAAACGATAATGTGTTTGCAAGTTTATATTTGATGCATGAAACGTGGAGAAAGTTTTCTCTAACTTTTCTTCCTTTGTTACGGGATACCCACAAAATTCTAGCTTTGAACAAATTCGGTATAAAGCAGAGGTGTAATCATTTACCCTCTTAAAATCTTGGAACCTAAGACTGTTCCATTCATCTCTAGAAGTAGGAAGTAAAACTTCCCTTAGATGACCGAATATGCTTTTCAAATCTTCCCATATCATATATGGGTTATCATAATTAAAATACTCATGCTGTAATAATTCATCAATATGTTTATGGATGAAAACATCAGCTCTTGCTTTATCCTGGTCAGAGCAATCATTGTATTCTTGGATTGTGTCTAACACATCCATAGATTTTAAATGTCTTTTGACATTTGCTGTCCAAGACATATAATTTTCTCCAGAAATGTTGAGTGCAGGGAATTCGAGTTTTGCTATATTTGACATTTTGTTGCTAAACATAATAGAGCAAATAATAAGATAAATATTAGAATCCATATATATCAATCAACAATGAGATACAATACATTGGTAGAGCTATAAACATATAAAAGAAAAAGAAAATGCCGAAATCTTCAGATGGGAGATTAAAAATTAGAATGAGAAGTAGTATAAGCATTATAGTGACCAACAGTAAAACCGGGTGAATCATTTTGAGAACTTTATCTTGGATAAATTTAATAAGAAGAATGTTTATTGTAAATGAAATGGGGTTAATGATTGGTTATTTATAGTGAAAATTTATAACCTTTTTACAACGGTTATATTACCGTTTTATAACGGTAACATTACCGTTTGTATGTGTGTGTGTATATATAATATTAATTATTTTAAAGTAAGATAATAAATAAGATATTAAATACAGTTTATTTTATAAAATATATAATTAGTATGCACAATAATAAGAATAGAATTGTTAGTGTAAATAAATCTAACTTCTAAATGAGATATTAGTGTGCATATATAAATAAAAGTTAGAATAGTTATCAAATTTTAATAACAATGTTTATACACATTATTGCTATTACTCAGTATATTAGTTAGTATATGTATATGCATAGATATATATCTAATGTACATAATTAAAGAAGTGATTATGATGCTTATGTAGATACCTTTGTGTCTATTACCTTTCTTGGTTAGGATATAAGCGGCTCGTGCTGATAACGAGTTATAATATTAGCTCTAATTATAACAATATTATTAGTGTAATATGAGAAGTTGAAGATAACAAAACAAGAGGATAAGCAAATATATGATTCAGTAACTTTTTGATGGTATCTTCTTAGATTACAAAGATAGATATATATACAAAAAGGTAAATACTATTTGGGGGACATGTTCATATAGTTGGGATTGAAAATTTGGCATCCATCACATGGATGTGTCTTACCGACACTTTCATAACACTTATGTGGAGTGTTCATGTGGCCAAGACTTTTGACAAATATGAAAAGGTGTTATACAACTTGTAAAATCGTCGGTGGTTTCACAACAATTTAAACTTAATCAAGTGTTATACAACTTGTAAAATCGTCGGTGGTTTCACAACAATTTAAACTTAATCAATTATACAAAAAGTAATAATAATTATCCATACGAAATACCCTTTTCGTCTCTCTCAATCTCTTTTTCCTGCCTCGATAACTGCCTTGTCGTTCCTCTTTTCATGAGAAAACAAACACTTTTCCTTTACCACATATTCTATATCTATATGTTGTAACTATATCTATATGCCTTTACTCTTCCTCCCTTTTGCTCTGTCTCTTTCAACTAATTACTACTTGTTGGAATATCCATCCGGACTACATTTTTGACCATTTCTTGATCTGGGTTCATTCATGCCCACCCGGTTTCACCTTTTCGACCCGTTTCTTGATCTGGGTCTGGATATTTTTACGTTTTCAACATTTTCCAACACACCCTTTTGAGGATTGTTGGTAAAGTTTGAATCTTGATGGAGTTTAGATGCTCTTGTAGTTGAAATTAGGGTTTTGGGAGAGAAATGGGGGTGGGTTCTGAGTCTGTTGAAGCTAGGGTTTTGAATATGGATAAAGTGAAGGAAAGCAAGAAGAAAGACAGTGATGGTGATGGTGAAGAAACAGGGTGTTGGATTAAGTTCAGATTATTTGGAAAGTGTATATCGTCAAGGTCTAAAGTTGAAAGCTCCATTAGTGGAAACAGCACTCAATATGGTACTTTTATATTCTCAAATTTAATAATATAATCTTAATTGATTCTATTTTGGTTATGTGAGTCTTTGTTAGCTACAATTGAAGTGTTTAATGGTAAAATAACAATTGATCCAAATTTGCAATTTGTTTGGTGTTAATAGTTTTGTAATCAGTACTACTAGAGTAAGAAAATCTATCAAGATTCAAGGGGTGTTGAAATTACCCAAATGCCCTTGCTAACCACAATTTTTGGGGCTAAAAATAGAAATGTACCTCATTTGGGAACACAAATAAAGGGAAAGGTTACTTCTTGCTGTAGAATACTGTGTGACTGGTTTCTTTGTCTAATTCTAGGCTTGTAAACGAACTGAATGAGCACGAACGGGGCATGTTTGTGTTTGTTCATTTAGCTTTAACCTAACAAACGATCGAACACGAGCAATTAAATGAATGGAGTTTCTTGTTCATTTTTGCTCGTTAAGAAAAAGAGCGTGTTTGTGTTCGTTTGTTATAGTTCAAGAACACAAATGGACACAGACGAACGAACGTAGCCATGGGAATGCCAATTAAAAGTAAATGCAAACATCAATTAGTTGGGCTAAAAAAATAATAAAACTAGACTAAATTATAGCGTGTGATATTTAATTCCATAAAACTAAACTAAACCGTAACGGACTCAAAAAATTTTAATGGGTCTATTAACGAACGTAAACAAGCAAACTTAAACGCCTGTTTGCGGTGCGTGCATATAATGTATATATGTGGGGCCCTTGGGTGGGCAAAAGTGAAGTTGCACTAATTTTGACATTATTTTACTAATTTTGTGAAAATAGCGTTAAAAGCGGCGGAAGGTTAATCAGGCATCATGTGATGGCGTTGATAGCCGAAAGACAAGGTACATGCACCAATCGGCTGGGGTCCTGGGGTCCTGATGGTTGAGTGTTATGTGCCTTTAGTCCAAGGCTTGATGCAAAACCACTATTGAGCCGGGGGTCTCACTGGAAGCAGCCTCTCTATTTCTATGGAGTAGAGGTAAGGTTGTCTACATCTTACCCTCCTCAGACCCTACCATAGCTTTGCTATTGGTGGGATATACTGAGTACGATGATGATGATGATGAAACAAGCAAACTTAAAAAAACATAAGCTAGTGAACATAAGTGAATTAACGAGACATGTGTTCATGTCTTTGAGTTTAACTAAATGCATGCAAGGTTTTGTCCATGCTCATTCGTTTATTAAATAAATGAACTTCCTGCTGAACGTTCTGTTTGGTTTGTTTACAGACCTAGTAAATGCAATATATAGACGGTTTGAACTTCAAACTAAGGCGTTATAAATATTAAAGAAAGCATACTTAATTTAATCGCGCATTCAAACAATATACTGATTGAATTATACTTTTTCAATTTTGTTATGTGAACCAGCTGAAAGTAAGTCGACAAACGATACTAGTACCGGTCAAGCCGTTGCTCCAATTGCTTCATCATCAACTACTAGCAACCGAGAAAGCACAACATCTACTCCAAATATAACACAAGAACTCAAAATTGCATCTCAGCTTAGAAAGTTTAACTTTGTTGAACTTAAATCAGCAACAAGAAATTTTAGGCCCGAGAGTCTGCTCGGTGAGGGTGGCTTTGGGTGTGTGTTTAAAGGATGGATTAACGAGAATGGGACCGCGCCTGTGAAGGCGGGAACTGGTCTAACCGTTGCTGTCAAGACTCTGAACCATGATGGACTCCAGGGTCACAAAGAATGGCTTGTAAGCACCCTTTGACCCTTCATTTGAATACAACATGTGATGATTGTTGACCATTCTGACTCGTTTCAGTTTTACGAAATTTTTTAAGTTTAATGATTTGACTTTTTGGAGATGATATAGAACCCAAATTGACTTTTTTTTTCCTATCTTGTTTTTTTGGCAGGCGGAAGTTAACTTTCTTGGTGACCTCTTACATCCAAATTTGGTTAAATTGGTTGGTTATTGCATTGAGGATGATCAAAGGCTGCTCGTTTATGAGTTTATGCCTCGTGGAAGCCTTGAAAATCATCTTTTTAGAAGTATGTCCATGTTTGTTTTGCGTTCACGCTACCTGACAAAACAGGCGGTTTGGGTGATGAGCGGGTTAGGCTGAGCGACGGTCTAAACAGTCGGGCTAGGTTAAGTGACAAGTCAAAGTGGGCGGGTTGGGTTGGGTGAAGGGCCAAAACGGGTTCGGTTAGGCGGGTTGGGTGACGGTTCAATATGGGGGGTCGATTGTTTGATGTGTCAAAAAGTCAGGTCGGGTTGAGTGACAAGTCAACATGGACGGGTTGGGTTGGGTTAGGTGACAGGTCAAAACAGGTTGGGTCAGATCGTGTCGGGTTGGTTGAATGACGCTCTTTTCACAAACATTAATCAGTCAAAGTTTTATTTGGTCAACAGGGTCATTGCCCCTACCTTGGGCTATGAGGATGAAAATTGCACTAGGTGCTGCGAAGGGCCTTGCTTTCCTACATGAGGAAGCTGAAAGACCCGTCATATATCGTGATTTCAAAACGTCAAATATATTACTCGATGCGGTTTGTGGCTCCACACTAAACTTGTATCTCATCATCCAAGGATGTCATAATATAAACTGTTGTAATGAGAACCGTAACATGCTTTCAGGACTACAATGCAAAACTTTCTGATTTTGGACTTGCAAAAGACGGGCCCGAAGGTGATAAGACCCACGTGTCTACTCGGGTCATGGGTACATATGGCTATGCTGCTCCTGAGTATGTGATGACGGGTATGTTTTTTTGCTTCTGTTCCTACCGGGTTTGGGTTTAGTCTAAACGGGTCAAATCCGCAAACATGTGTAGCTAAACGGGTCGGTTAGTGTCAAACTGTTTAACCCATTTATTTAGTTATATCCTTCAAGGTGTTTTTATGTAACAACTTAAACTATTCGGGTACTTGTATGGTTGTATGGGCAAAATTCAGAAGTGTAAAAATAAATTGGCAATTTGGCATATTTTTAAACATAATTGTATAAAAAAAACTTATAAAGCTATTTAAATGTTGAATTTTAAACTATTAATATGCAAAAAAAATTAAATAAATATTAATTTTTGTTAAACGGGTCGTGTTCGGGTCAATTTGCGAATATTTGTATTTTGTTCGGGATTATGTGACACAATTTTTGGGATCAACCCACGAACACGACATGTTTAGCAGCCTTAGTCAAAATGTGTATTTTATTTTTTTTATGACAGATCAAAATGGGTCGGGTCGATCCACCAACACTTTTTACCTATCTAATATGATGTTATGAAAACCAGGACATTTGACATCAAAAAGTGACGTATACAGCTTCGGGGTGGTGTTACTCGAGATGATAACTGGCCGGAGATCAATGGACAAGAACCGGCCCACAGGCGAGCACAACCTTGTGGAATGGGCTAGACCATATCTTGGAGAGAGGAGACGGTTCTACAGGCTAATAGACCCGCGTCTTGAAGGTCGGTTCTCAATAAAAGGGGCACAAAAAGCGGCTCAATTGGCTACCCTTTGTCTTAGTCGTGACCCGAAGGCCAGACCGCTCATGAGTGAGGTTCATGAAGCCTTGAAGCCCCTCCCGGGGCTTAAGGACATGGCGTGCTCGTCTCCTTATTTTCAGACCATTCAGTCAGAGCGAACCGGAAGCAACTTGAGTAGTAGAAACGGGTCCAAAGGACAGCCTGTGAGGAGTTTATCGATTTCCAATTCCCCGTTTCACCAGAATCAAGCTTTCCGATCTCCAAAACCGGTGGGTAGGTTTGGTGATGGTGTGATTTTGTAAACTTGTGAAATTGTTGATTGATGATGTTTTGTTTGTGGTATTGCTGAAACCCTTGTTTTGTTTGCATTTTCAATGTATGTTCAAAGTGTTTATGGCTGCAGTTTTTTTTTATTATTATTTTCTTTGTTTGCATCTTCATTGTTTGATTGTGTTAATTATACTTGGAATTCATGAAATTTTAATGGATGATTTATTTTGATGAAATTTCAAAGGTTTAGGATCAATTAAGACCTGTTATATAAATGTGTGCGGGTTTAGGATTGTTATCTTTGACAAGAAAAATTATGTTCAAACGATTCAACCCGTCAAATTGAAACCCATAAATCCACTGACAAACGGAAGAGGCTTCCAATATTTAATCTGCTGTAATTTTTTTATTATGTAAGGTTTAGTTATACTAAATAGTTTTTTTTTCCTTTGATTCTCTTAATTTTACGCTGAGTTTAATTTTCTAATAAGAGAGTTTTGGTTTGAAAACTGTAATTAAATAAAGGCATTCATAGTGAAGAAAAAAAAAACAGCCCTTTATCTCACGTCAACATCACGCAAACACGTCAGGTTTTTTCAGTTTTATACATAGTGATTGAAGTTCCATTAAATATTGTTTAAATTAATTAAAAAGGGAGGAAATATGATTGGTCCACTGACCAACCCCTTTGTCCCAAACGCCGTCATGAGAATAACGTGCAGGCCAAAAATTGAAGAAAATGCCTATATACATAGTGGTGCTTGGGCATTTTTGAAACAAAAAAAAATGGATTTAAGGGTTGTTATATACAAACACCATCTCTATGGTATGTGAATAAGGCTATACGACTCGTATAAGGCTTATACAACTTATTAATATGCATACAGAGGTGACAGTGTGGCAGCTTTTTACAGTCTATACAAGCTGTATAGACCCTATACGAGTCGTATAGATATTCTTGTCCGTATAGACCCTATATGAGATGTATAGACCCTATACGAGCCGTATAGGGTCTATACGACTCATATAGGCTACATGTCAGTGGTACTTTGACCTAATATTTATAATTATTTTATGGTCTATACGAGCCGTATAGATGGTATACGACCCGCATAGGCCATGTATCAGTTTTTCTTGCTCCAACCATGTAAGATTTGTGTGTTGCTTTGTAAGATAATACTAAAAGTTATTTGGTTTATTGTAACATGGGATATAAGCCTAAAATATGATAAATTTGTGTGATGATCTATGATTTCCTGTATAAAGTTGTTTGACTAATTTTAATATTGGAATTTAAGAATATAGTGAAAACAATATAAGTAGGTGTTTGAAGTTTTTCAATTTTTATCATTCTTTTTCTTTCTTAGTCTCTTTTCTCATACTAGATCATGCTTTAGTTTTGTAAGTTTTAAACGAATGGAGTTTTTCACAACGATCTTTGACAATAATTATCAAGAAAGTAATTTTAATGAAAATTATGGAGTTGCCGGTGGTGAAAATTGTGAAGTTACTGGTGGTGAATTTTGAAGCTACCGGTGGTGAAAATTATGGAGGTACCGGTCTTGAAAATTATGAAGTTATCGGTGGTGAAAATTCAAGCAACATATCCATTTTTTTAACCGATAAGGTAAAATCATAAAGTATTCTAATCTAACTATTTTTTTCAATCGTATACATTACCTTTGCTAACAAATAATTTTCATTATAGATATTTATATCTCTTGATGAATTGAAGAATTGGGCTCAAAAAATTAGTCGGGAGAATGGTGTCGTCGTAGTCACCGACGAACGTAGAACAATGCCCACGGGGGATGTGATAAAATATTTCTTAAGTGTGATCGCGGTGGAGTATACAAGTCAACCGCGAAAGTTAGACGTTCGGGTACGAGAAAAACTATTTGTCCGTTTCAATTAGTTGGCAAATATCACAATGAATACAACGGTTGGGCATTACGGGTGAGCCATGGTGACCATAACCATGAACTCGCTCAGCATATGGAGGGTCATCCATACGCTATGAGGTTGACTGAAGATTAGAAAACTACGGTGAGAAACATGTATCGAAATAAATCGGCGCCGCATGACATTTTAAATTTTATACAGGGGAGGACGAGACAAATGCGTCCTTGCTCCGAACCGTGCATAACGAAACATATAAGTACGTAAGGAGATCTTCCAAGGCGAAAGTCACATGGAGGTTCTTTTCCGTCTTTTGGGTAATAAAGGTTACACCCACGTTTTTCGCAAAAATTCATCCACCAATGCCATGGAGGATTTATTCTTTATGCATCATTTGTCCTATATGATGTTTCGTGCTTTCTCCCGCGTGTTGATTATTGACATGACGTACACCACAAACGAATACAAGTTGCCGCTTGTACAAATAGTTGGTGTAACTTCGACCGGCAAGACGATTACAATTGTGCTGTCTTTTATATCGAAAGAGAAGGAGGATAACTTTACATGGGTGTTAACGAGGCTTAAGGCGATGTTACACAAGTGTATGATGCCACTTGTGATATTGACAGATAGGGATCTTGCGTTGATGAATGCTTGTAATGTTGTATTCCCGGATGCAGCAAAGTTGCTATGTAGATGGCACATGTCTCAGAACATTAAAAAGCATTGCAAGCAAAGTTTTGCTCGGGGTAATAAAAAATGGGAAGAACTATGGAGCTCATTAATTCATTCTCCCATGCTAGATGCATACGAGTACAATTACAAGCGACTTCATGACGGATTAACCGGCAAGCATAAAAGTAACATTTTTTCTCTCAACTTCATTGTTATATGTATGTTTGATGGTACATTGGTTTGTGTACTCATGTTCGTATTTTTTAAGAGTATTTGATTACGTGAACACAAACTGGCTTGTTAAGTACAAATAGATGTTTGTGTCTGCATGGACTGATCAAGCTCTCCACTTTGGGAATAGTACAACCAACAGGGTTGAGAACGCGCATGCTCTTCTCAAGAAACACCTACTTACTACGATGTCTACGCTTGAAAAATTTGTGGGTGTTATTGATTAGATCATGAAGTTGCAACAAAAAACCATAAAAGTAACATTGAAGATAGTCGTAACAAAAAGATGAATGATCATGACATCCCACTATTCAAGGAGTTACGAAAGGTAACGTCTCAATTTTGACCCTAGAGCTATTAGTTTAAGAGCTTAACCGCATAAACAAAATCATTGAGCATGGGTATGGGTGCGGATGTCATATTCACACAAGCTGTTCATTGCCATGCGCCAGTATGCTTTCAAACTATTTAACTGCATACGAAACCATTCCATTAGATACACCTGATATCTTCTGTAAGAAGTTGTATTTTAATCCGTTATACGTTGAACAAGAGGAAGATATTAATTGTGAAAGCACTGTAGAAGCATCCAAACAAGAGTTTGAGAAACAATCAGATGGTGGTAAAAGAAGCATGTTATCAAGGTTCTGGTCATTTATCAAGCCAGCCTCATCAAATCTTCAAGTACCGGTGGTTCAAAAAAAATACCCGTGGGCGTCCAAATCAAAGGATGTGAAAAAGAAGAGCAAACATGAGCCCCCCCTAAACATAGTAATTCAACGGCCTTAACGTTAAGATATGAAGATGATGATTTTCTACCCTCACAGTTAGAGCCTTCAAGACAAAGTTCGTTTGTGGGTAGCCAACAAGGTATCAGACAAAGTTCGTATGTGGGTAGCCAACAAGGTAGACAAAATTATCATGTTTCGGGTTATTACTATCACCGTTATTTGGATCAAATTCACCCTATTTTTCGTCCATTTGTTACACATATACAAGATGTGGCTCCTGACGGAAACTATGGATATCGGTCAACGGCTGTTGCTCTCGGTCATCATGAAGATAAGTGGAAGTGGATATGGAGTGAACTACTTGCAGAGTTGAAACACAATGAAGCACAATATAGCAATTTCTTTGGAGAAGATGCTTTTTGTAAGGTTCTTCATGGGCTATATTGGTTCGAATCGGGTTTTGCACCGAAACAACACTAGATAGATTTGCCATCCATGGGCTTTTTTATTGCAGGTAGGTTTGGGATTATCGTTCACTCATTGTCAATTGAAAATAGTTCAACAATTTTACCCTTGTTTTATGGCCTACACCATATACCACAGCACGGTACCATTGCCCTTCAACATGTAAATGATGATCATTTTGTGGTTGTTCAGTTGTCTGGGATATACCCGATGCCACCGGTTAATAGTGAGTGGCAACATTTGAAACATGATCAAGCAAAAGGATGGGAAGATTTGTATAAGTTACACCTAAAAATGTATAATGATGAGCTAATACATTATAAATGCCCTATTGATTTTGTAACACTAGAATAGTTATTTGTATCATGGAAGAGTCGAAAAACCTTAAGAACTTGAAGTTTAATCGATGTACTCTTTATGTTTAATTAATTTATGTCTAATTTATATCATTGAGTTTATTTTGTAATTAATTTTTGTCTAATTTATTAATTTGTAATTATTGTAATTAATTAATTTATGTAATTTATGTCTAATCGATGTACTCATTTCAACCCCTTCCTATCAGCTAATACATTATCGATGTACTCTATAGAACCCTAGTTTCCTTCCTATCAGCTATTCAAGACATTACGCCCCAAATTCTCGTCAATTCCGGTTAGTATCTCATCTCTTTACTAATTTCTTGTTTAAATCTGGTTTTCATCTCGGTTTTTTTGTTGATTTCGGCTTCAAAAACAATTTTAGGCCTAGGGTTACAATTTTTTTAGATTAGCAAATAAATTGCAAAATTAGAAGTTTGTTTAGGGGTGTTAATTAGTGGTCTCCATGCTTTGTGTGGTAAAAAGAGCATGCTTTTGTTTAGGGGTGTTAATCAGGTGCACAAATCGGGTTGTTCTATTGTGATGTTTAGGGGTGTTAATTAGTGGTCTCCGTGCTTTGTACCGGTACCGAACCGTCGGTACCGAAGTTTTAAGTTTCGGGATCGGTACGAAATCGGGTATCAAGAAATCACACTAGAGTTCTTATCCACTTTCAATTTTAATCCAGTGCCGATCGAGTCGATTCATACCGATGTTGCTGTATCCTTTTGGTTGTGTGGTAGGGTGTTTGACCTTACTCTACCGAAGTTTGCGGTTGCACTTGGGTTTTACACCGAAGAGGAGACGACGACTGATTTATTCTTGGATGCTCGTACAGAGGCTACCCTAGCAAAGTTGTCATGTTGGTGGCCTTAGATTGGCGATGGGGAATATGTTTCAAAGGCTTTCGGGAATAAGGCTAGGGTTAGTGCTTTGAGAGACCCGGTGCACCGATATCTCCATAAGGTTATTGCGTATACGATTGCTGGATGAGGGGGTGGCCAAGAGTGGGTCACACAGACTGATTTGTTCTTCTTGCATTCTTTGCTTGTGCCTGCTAGGTGCAACCTAACGCATTGCATTGCCTCATACTTTTCTACCAGATACCAGTTTAGGGAGGAGTCCTCGATTGCGAGTCATAGTAGCCATAGCCCGTGTTTGTGAGGCATGGTCTACTAACACACTATTTGTTTACGATTTGATTGATTTTTACTCACATTATTTTGTTTGCGTAGTTATTATCTATCATTTATTATATATTATTTTTATTGTCAAAACTAGTGATTATCTTACTCAACATGTGTTGTTGACAAATCTCTGTCATTTTGTACGCATATGCAGGTTGTTAGTTGATTTGAAGCTAAGATGAAGGACACATAGAGAGATCATTAGATATTAAAATAATTGATATTTGCATTTTATTTTCCTTTGGATTATTATTGTCATATCTTGAAACTTAAGCACTTTATTTGAATTTTGAAATAAGTAAATTAATTAGATATTGTCATATTTTAGATAGTATCTTGTGAGCTGTGAACCACGGTTCGCACCCCGGCATTTTCGTCTTAGGTTGGGCTGTGACAACTATGTAGTGGTTCTTATGCTTATTTACCGGATCACCTGTAGGGAAGACAAGGGGATTTGGTACAATAGTTTGTAAATTTGGGTCTCTTACCACCGATGCAGCTACGCTTCTGAAAAGAGTTCAGCGGGTCATACACAGTGACTCAACGACGCTGAAGAACGATAACTTTGCTCTCAGTAGGATAGATTTTACCATTCAAACGGGGGTGGCAGCGCAGCTTGTTGCCCGCTTACGTGCCTCTCTATTGTAATTGGAGCCTTTTATTATAAAATATTTACTTAAAAAATATTTAATCAACATAAAAATGAAGATTTTGCCAATGAAAAAAAACAAAAAATAGAAAAGAAAATTGTAAATTTATTGCAGATCTTGGTCATGGATGAGAATTTTTGTTCATGAGAGCAAAGCATATAATCTATCTATCTATTCTAATAAAAAGGCTACTTAAGTTTGCCACTTATCAATCTTATAGCCCTTTTCATCTTTTTTTCAATTTATTTTAATATATGGTCCCTTGTCTTTAAGCAATTTTAATATATGAATTCAAGTTTATTTTTATTAAATGTAAATCCTAACCAATCTACCTATCTAGTCTAGTCTAGTCTAACTATACTAATAAACAAAAATAATGAGAATGATGTGTCATTACCACATTCAATCATATTCTCTCATATTTTATAATCTTTACTCTCCTTAATCCATGCTATCAATGAGTCATGAGTTTAATGTAGCATAACCAAGTGTCGTAACCCATATGAAACAAATATATATTTAATGTAATATAAATCACACTAACTTCTACTAACCCACTACATCTAATTTTACTATTAGATCTAAAAAGTTTAACCATGATTAAAAAAACATATAAACTATTGAATATCTATAATAAATTTAAAATCAAAATTAAAGTATTAAATTAGTTAAATAATGAGAATGATGTGTCATGACTACATTCAATCCTATTCTCTCATATTTTTCTAATCTTTACTCTCCTTAATCCATGTTATCCATGGGTCATACGTTTAATGTGGTATAACCAATTTGTTGTAACCCATATGAAAATATTATGTGTTTAATATAATTTTATTCACACTAACTTCTACTAACCCACTATATCTAATTTTACCATTAGATCTAAAAAGTTTAACTATGATTTAAACAAAACATATAAACTATTGAATATATATAATAAGTTTAAAATCAAACATCTACAAATATATTAAAGCAACACAATTTTTCCACTTGTCATTCAATTAGACCATCCAAATAGGCTCCAAATGTATAAGTTTCCATTTTTACTTCATGAATGATAAAATGAAAAATAGGTTGTCGATGGGAATTGACTCCAATACCTTACTTTTAAAATGTTTATGGCTTACCAACTCAATTAGGATTAATTGATGTTAGTCTTCTTTTTTTCTTAATTGGTATAACTTCTCAATCTTTTATTTTATTACTTTTAAAATGCAAATACAAATTATTCTTGCTAATCTATGTATTTTAGTAAATTATTTATATCTTATGAATCCATAAGATATGTTAATATGTGTGTCATTAAATTTAACTTTTTTTTATTTTAATTTTTAATAACTCGTGTATCACACGGGCTCTATTCTAGTTATTAAATAAATAGATATTGAAATTTCTTATAGGCCGAGAGAATAATGGAAGTTGCCATGCCCTCATGGCCTCATGTTGTATAGTTTAAGTAGGTAAGAATGATTTTTTAGTACTCAAATATAGAGCGTTGGTTCTTATTTTGACTTGGATATTTATTTCTTTACTTACTATTAGAATATACGGAGTACATGTCTATTATCTGTAGTTACATTAAAAGTCTTGATGTGCATAAGTGGCGTTGTAAAGGTATGTTTTGATATGCGTTCAAGCTCAACTTAAACGATAAAAGCATAAAAGAGGAAATAAGGATGGACAAAATTACCCCTGGTTTTTAACAGAGAAGATAGATGGGGTTTATTAATTGGACTAAAATTGTTAAAAGCTAATACTTTAATGACTAAAATTGTTAAGGGTTCAACAATTGGACCAACAAAGTTAAAACAAACAAACCATAAGGACCAAGATGACGGTTCCCTCTTTAATTTATGGACTTTATCTTTTGAAATTTATTTAGAAAAATGAACTAAGCAAAAAACAACTAATTATTGCAGATGAGATGGAGCAACCCAAATTCACATTTTTTAAATCTTCCCCTATATTATATTCAGGGCCATTTCATTTTAATATATATATATTTAAAATTAATTTATTTAGTGGCATACAAACTGATTCTGATCGGACTCTATTATGGATTTCTGACGTAATAAACCGCATCGATACCGACCGATTCTCGCCCGTAATAAACGCACCGGTTGATCGCAACTAGTTCAAAATTATTTTGAATATAAAAATAAGTCTTTAGCCAATTCTCTATTTTAGCATAAATGAAAACTTTTATGTGAAGATATTTAAAGAAACGAATTGGTTTTAGAAGTGTTCATCAAGTTCTCTAAAGTCTAAACCAAGTCTTTGCAAATTTGTTGCAGTATTTAAATAAAGGAACTAAATATATTACAAAGGCAATAATTCAAATAATGTGACTTGAAAAGGTTTTAAAGGCATACAGATAATGTGACTTTGAGTATTCTGGTAGCTAAACAAAACCGATTGGGTTGAATTAGCTGGCATCAGATTAACGTCTTTAATCTTCTTTTGTAGTGAATGCCAATAGAAGGAGGTTACGTTGATCCCTTATTTTTAGCTATATGTATTATAATGGTTGTTGATTTATAAAACATGCTACGGCTTTTTTTTTTTAGCATTTGGTTATTCGTGTGAAATTTTAGAGTGTTTAAACGTGTTGGTCAGTTAATATTTCTTAGACGCGTATACAAACCCCTATAATAGCATTAAAGATACTTATACACGGTTAAATAAAGTATACAATATGAAATCATGTTTTATTTTTCTTAAAATGTATGCTTTAAAACGTGCTTATTATCTAATAAAATTTAAAAATGAAAAAACTAGGATTAATGCTTTCAACGCTGTCAAAGATTTTTATTATTTTTTTATTTTATAGAGTTATATTCTACTTAATCATATCCTCATCAACTCTGATATGAATAAACTTTTCACATAGTATATCAGCATAACAAACATTAATAATTAGTTAATCAAATTTGGTTGATATAAAAGGCAAAAAACTTAATTCATAAACCAGTATATTTCTTTATACACCTTTAAGCAAGCAAGCAACCTAGGATATTAGATGTCCTTAGTTATACAATTACCAAAAAAGTAATCAAAAATATATCCTTGCCAGCTAAAATAAATTATAAACATATTATCATATTAACTGAAATTCATATCTTTCCACATATATATGGAAAACATTACTTCAAAACTTTATTAGAGCAAAGACCAAATTAAACATGAAACATGATATAGAATAACTAAAATCAAATATTTTTTCATAAAACTTAATATCGAAACAATAAGATACTAAAACACATGTATCCAAACATCAAATCAAGATAATCAATAACACAAGGCCAAACAATAAGGGATTAAGTTAAGCATTAATTAATTAAATTCTTGACTGATTTTGAACAAACCAGCCCATACAACGATCACCATTAACGATATGATGGGATTGAATCCTGTAATAATATTTGAACCACTTTTTGGCGGAGAAGGATCTGGAGCAGGAACGAACTCAACCACATCGACTTTAAGTTTCATTCCACCGAAACAGTAGCCTCCGCTTGCAAGGAAATAGTACGGTTTAGCTTGTTTCAGCTCGAACACATCACGCCCAGCACCTCTCGTGATGTTAAAGATGAAGTCTTTCTCATTGCAGTTTTCGTAGCTGGTTTCGTTCACCTCCAACACGTTGTACATGTGCTTATCGTACACGAAATCTGAATAATTAGCAGGTTTAATATAAACACAAGATTAAAACAATTAATTTCAAAAGGTTGCAATAATTAAAATTTCAAAAAATTGCTTCAAATTTACGAGTCTGACAAAAAAAAAAGTCAAACTTTTAAAACTATTGGTCAGAATGATCATTTGAACAATATTCAAATGGCCGTTCTAGCCACTGGTGGATAGACAGACACACAATATATATGGAGAGAGGTGTTTACAAAGCCAGTCGCCGACGTAGAATTTCTCTTGAAGCGACCAATCGGTATAGTTAAAATTAGGTATCCACATACTCTTGCCACCGACCTGGTGGCGCACCGCATTTCTAGACATGGCACATGTTAGCATTGCCATCGCGGCCACCACCGCCACCATCATATTCGTATTCATGACAATTCCTGATTTTCTCATTGTTCGCTAAATCTTCAATTCTAGATACACGCAGACGAGAGAGTATAAATAGCACACGAAATTAATAGTGGCAGTGTTGAGGGTAAATTTGGGAAAGATAAGAATAATGGACGAGTGGCGTAAGTTAGTGAAGACGCACATAACTTGTGTTTCAGCCTCATGCAATGCTGCCACCATTTTTGTGCATGGCCAGCTATGCTTTTCGTGTTCTTACCTTTTTGTGTGAAATATCAAGTGTGGAACATGTTATTTACCGCTTAAAGGTCATACATTTGTGATAAGATGAAAAATTAAAGGTTCAGATTATCTTCAACAATATTTAATACTTTTACTAAAACGAAGAAAATTGATAAACATCATGTGTATAAAGTGATGGGCAATGAAGGCCGGCCATCTTTAACTTTTGTTCATTTATAAAGTGATTTTATGGGATGAATTTCATTTAAATTTGGGTAGCGCTTACGAAATCTTTTTTTAATCAACTTTTTTTTATAAAAATCTTAAATATAAACGAAATCTCTAAAAGCTCTATGGTTGTTTCTGATCACCTCTTCTCAGGCCATCAAATTTTTTCTTTTGTAAATGGAGGTCTCTTATGCATTTGATAAGAATTTATGGGAATGAATCTCATCAAACCCAGATAGTCCTTAAACAGTTTATAACTCTTATTAAATTAAAAATTAATCTCATCAAAGATTTGATATGCAAATCCTATAAAGTAGGGTTTGGACAATTAAAAACTAATATCAATTTTTTTTAAAAAGGGATATTATTTGTAACTAAAAAACAATTTTATAGTAAAAAAAATAAGCGGGTTATGGGTCCCACCAAACCTGGATAAATTTTAAACGGGTTATAATGCCTCATTTGTTTATGAAACTCATTTATAATCAAGGGAAAAGTTAAAATACAAAGGAAGACAAAAATGAGAAGTGTGAGAAGGATTTGCTGTCATACAAAAACCTCTCAACAAAAAATTCAAAGAAAATAACAAAAAAAATCATAACTCAATATAAATAAAAAACATTTTTTTTTTAAACTCAAATGTTTCCTCTCATTCTCGTTCCAAAAAAAACGATGAAAAGACAAAATGTCGAAATCAAAGACACAATGATGAAAATGAACAAAAGACACAATTATAACTAAAAAAGACACAATAAATCGCAAAATATAGCACAATGTCGAACAAAATATAACACAATGTTAAAGAATATAACACAATATCAAGAAAAAAGACACAATATAAAGAGAAAAAAATACAACCAATAATGAAAATAAACACAAAACACAATGATAAACAAAAAGACAATGATCTTTTTCCCTCAATATTGTGTGTGTGTGTGTGTGTGTTTAACGAAGAAGACGGTTGAAACATTTTTGTCACTTTTTTTTAATTTTTTTATAAAATTTTGAGTTATGATTTTTTTTATTATTTTTTTACGTTTTTTTTAGTGGCTATAAATTCTTCTCATAATTTTCATTTTTGTTTATCTTTGTAGAATAACTTAACCCTTATCATCAAACCCTAATTGAATTTCTCAATATAGATTTAGTTGCATTAACGATTTTTTTTCTTTTAATTTTAACTTAAATGAAAAGTTTTATAAAATGGTATCCAAAGTATAACAAATGAACATAAACGAACAAATATAAAAATTAAGTAGATAACTCATCCAATGTTTTATTCAAAAAAGAACATAACCCAACATAAATGAATCAAAATAAGTTCAAATATATTATTAACTTCTTACAATAAATAAACTAAAATTTAAAGAAATACATTCACAATATTATAACGAAAATATCATAAATGAAAAATGTAAAACAACCTCGTAATACGGTAGATAAAAACTAGTATTGTATATTTTAGAAGATTAGTCATATGTATTGGTTTTTTCAAATTTATAAAAATAAAGTAAAAGGTTGCTTATCATAATTTTTTTTAACAGCGGTTAAAGCTACCTCTAATAAACCTTCTTTAAAATAAAAAATTGTCTAAATACTAGATTTAGAAAAGGCTATGAGAGGCGATCATGCATTTTGACTCAAAACTCGTCACTTAATATAGTCCAACCTGGCTACTTTGACATCTTGGATATGTGTTGATGCTAGAGTATAATAATAATAATAATAATAATAATAATAATAAAAGCTATGGATAGCAATTATTTTAACCTGAACCCGTCAAAGAAAGCTTCTTTGTCTACGATTTAGCAGTTATCATATAACTACAACTATTGTCTATTTAAAGGGATATTGAGGAAAAAGTTCTATTATTTAAAAGCCGGTTTTCTTGTGTTTTTTTGAAAGATACTAAGTAATTTACGCTATGTTCCCGAATTCATTTAGTGAGAGAGAAGAAAGGAAAGAAAATTAAAAGACAAAAGAAAGAAAAAGATGTGATTTTATTTTGTGTTCCCGAGTTTAATGAAAAGGAAAGAAGAGAAAAGAAAATTAAACATTTTATGTATTCCTGAGTTTGGAAGGAAAGAAAAGAAAGTTAAAGTTTTACTATTATACCCTTTAAGTTAAATTATAATAAAAAAATACATGTTATAACATTATGTGCATACCGTTTCCAACCATGATCCATGAACTCAAAAGTGACCAGATTACTTTTGTATCCGAACCAATATTTCAATTCAAGTTTGACTATCAAAAAGTCAACACATCTCTTATGGCCACAATTGATCGATCATCTTCCAGTTAATAATTACCAATCTGTACATAACTGTATTGAAGGAAACTTTGTAACCATCGAAGCCTGTCTAACAACTACCAATTAATAAATATAAATATATAAAAATCAATTAATAAATAGTAAACAAGCGGAGCTCGAGCTTAAAAATCTACTCACAAGCCGGGCTTGAGCTTTTAAAATAGAGCTCGAAACGAGCCGAGCTTGAGCTCGAGCTCCGTGTAAGTTAAACGAGCCGAGCTCAAGGGCTCGGCTTGGCTCGTTTGCACCCCTACCCTTAACCCGTTATCAAAACTCAAAGTGCCTAAACTACTATAAATAATTTATAGAAGTACAACATCCAACACGAAAACCTAAATCAAATGCTAGTCCAGTGGCTGCATAAAGTTATACAAACTTACTTGCAGAACAACTAATGAAGGACACATCAGCTTTCCTAGCTACAGCCGCTGCCAGCAGATGTTATTTATCCCAAAACCGTGAATTGCCCTTGACATCACAGTTGACTAAATCCTAGTCAAACTACCGAATCACTACTTAAATTAGTAAAAATATCAATTTTATGCAGCAATATTGGTAAAAATCGCTATAAAATATGATATTCAAACGCAACAAATATGGTAAAAATCCGATCTATTGACTATGTTTTAGTCAAGCTGCATAAACTTTGTGCACAAAACTAAACCCAATTACAAACAGCTGATGCATATATTCCATTTATGCTCCTAGTTGCAAATCAAATTGAGGTCACAGAATGAATAAACAACATCATGCTCAATAACACGCCTCAGGCAAACATAACGTCATTTCAGTTAACATAATAATAATTTAAACGAGACTTAACATTAGAATTATACACCAACGCTGAAAACTTGAGGCTTGACTTACACCGGCCCGATTAAACCCGATGCAATAAACCAAAGAAACATTTAAATCGAATGTAGAATCGTTCGGTTATCGGGTTATATTTCCAGCGTTCAAACCCCCAAAAACCCGACCTGTTAATCGAAACTCGATTAAGTAATCTAATTACTAACAAAAATTAACATTGTCATTCTCATATTACAGTACTGAATTAATAAACATCTATTAGTAACAAAACATAACAGAATTAAAGCTAAAACACACTAGGCACCTGAGAATCATACATGTGGAAACTGTGAATCGCAGGCTCAACAATGGTGGAAGCAAGAGAAAGGCTCTTTTCTATAGGTGGTGCGTAGAATCATACCATGTGGCGCCAAAGATACTCTTTTACCAAAGTAGGTAACTTTAGTCTTGAAATCTTGTATTGCTTAGTTAAAATCTATATTACATGTTCTAAATTTCAATTGAACCAATTGCATTGTTTTGATTAAATTTCTGTTATTGATTAAATATTACAACAGGAATATAAATACAAAAAGAGAATCTTATAAAAGGAGTAATCGTGGCTAATAATCAGTGAGGTCAAAAGGAGTAAATCGTGGGGTCAAAGGAGTGAATTTTGGGAGAAAATTAATGAAGAATATTATGAATAATATTATCATCTCAATATTTTCCCTCAAGTTGGAACATGTAAGTTTCGAGTGCCCAACTTGTCAAGAAGAAACCTAAGTTGTTGAGATCCCAAGTCTTTGGTAAAAATATCCGCAATTTGCATTTTGGTGTCGATGTAGTGAGGTTTGATTTCTTGACTGTCTACCCTTTCCCGTACAAAATAGCAATCCATCTCTACATGTTTGGTACGTTCGTGGAAGACTGGATTATTGGCAATGTGGCGGGCCGCTTGGTTATCACAAAAAAGAGGAGTTGGTTTGGTCAAAAACACTCCAAAGTCCTTCAAAAGCCAACGAACCCATAGGATCTCGCTTACGGTTGAGGCCATCGATCGGCATTCTGCCTCGGCCGAAGAGCGAGAAACAACATACTGTTTCTTTGTTTTCCAAGAGATTGGTGCTCCACCTAGAAGAAGCAAATAACCGGTTCGAGATTTACGCGTGTACGGGCATCCAAGCCAATCTGAATCACAATAAGCTGTGAGAGTGCACCCTCCTTCTCGAGGGAGAAGAACTCCTTGCCCAGGTGTGGCTTTTAGGTAACGTAGCACTCGATGAGCCGCTTCTAAATGGGGTTTTCTTGGATCAGCCATAATCTGGCTTAGGATGTTAACCGAGTAAGCAATGTCGGGTCGGGTGGCTTGTAAATAAAGTAATCTTCCTACCAATCGACGATATTGCCCGGCATCAACATTTGGTTCACTTTCACTTTTGTCAAGTTTAAAGTTTTGTTCAAACGGGAAAGAACTTGGCCTAGACCCTTGTAAACCACTATCTTCAAGAATGTCTAGAACATACTTTCGTTGACTCAAAACAAGCCCTTCGGTGGTACAGGCAACTTATATACCAAGAAAATACTTGAGATTTCCAAGATCTTTTATGCTAAAAAGATTGTCAAGCTTGTTTTGGGTGTCTTGTATCTTGTCTACATTGTTGCCCATGATAACCACATCATCTACATAGATAAGTGCCGCAACAAAGGTTTACCCGTGTCGATAGATGAAGAGGGAGTGGCCTGCCTTTGATTGAATATAGCCAAAACTAAGAAGAGCATTGGTGAATTTTTTGTACCAATTCCGTGAGGCTTGTTTAAGCCCATAAAGCGATTTTCGTAATCGACAAACTCGTGTTTCTCCCTCTTTAGAAAAACCTTTAGGAATCTTCATGTACACCTCTTCATTTAAATCACCATGTAAAAATGCATTGTTCACTTCGAGTAGGTGGGTGAACCAATCCTTTTTTACTGCTATGACTAAAATGGTTCTAACCGTGACTAGCTTCGCGACCGGAGCAAACGTGTCATGATAGTCAACTCCTGCCATTTGGGTGAAGCCCTTGGCGACGAGTCGCGCTTTGTATCGTTCGACCTCACCGCTCAGTTTGTATTTTACTTTGTACACCCATTTGGAATCAATAGCTCGTTTTCCCTCTGGTAGTTTTTCGAGGGTCCACGGGCAATTTTCTTCGAGAGCTTTAATTTCCCTTTTAATTGCCCCCTTCCATTTCTCATTTTTGATAGCCTGATGAAAAATTTTGGCTCATCGATCGAGTCGATGGCTGCTAAGAAAGCCTTGTGAGTATTAGAAAATTTATTGTATGAGACAAAATTGGCTAAGGGATATACCGTTGAGGACTCTTGAGTTGGTGTGGTTTGAGCATGGTCTACCGAAGGGGGGAGACGAACAACAAAATCTTCGAACCTGTTTGGTTGCGATTTTACTCGTTTTGCACGAGTGAATTGCTCTCGGCTTGTAACAGATTCTTTAATTGCTGAAGTAGTGTTGCTCTCATAGTCTCATTAACTGGATTTGAAGGCTCTGTTATTGGGTCTGGCCCAAATATTTCAACTTGGTCATTGTTTGTGCTAGATTCTACACTTGGATCTAGATCAGGCCCACAAACCTCATTTGAATCAGGTGGGCTAGATTGATTGTTTTCAAGGTTTTCTTCAAGTGATGGTTCAAGTTGTTGGTTTTTTGGGCCTTGATCAAGCCCAACCGAATTGTTTTGATTAGGTGGTCTTTCTTCTTCGTAATGGGTTTTATCAAGAATGGGATCAAACAAATTATCCTCCATTTGGCCACTGTTGATTTTGTCAAAAGGAAAGTTTCTTTCATGGAACTTCACATGTCTTGAAATAATGATTTTCTTGTTTTGAATGTCATATATTTTATAACCTTTGGTTCTTGGCGGGTAACCCAAAAAAACACCAGGCCTTCCTCTTTCTTCAAATTTATCACCTTTGGTCTCATTGCTACTATAATAAATTAAACAACCAAAGGTTCTCATGAAGTTGTAATCGGGCTTTTGATTAAAAAGAATTTCATAAGGGGTTTTGTTGTCAATTGCCGTGGAAGGCAACCGGTTAATGATGTATGTGGCAATTAAGACACACTCCCCCCAAAAAAGTTTAGGCAAGTTGGCTTCAAATCTTAATGCCCGAGCTGTTTCGATTATGTGTCTATGTTTTCGTTCCGCAACCTTGTTTTGTTGTGGGGTGTGTGGACAAGTGGTTTCAAGAAGAATTCCTTGTTCACTATAAAATTTTAGCATTTCGTTGGATGCAAACTCCCCACCATTGTCACACCTAATTCTTTTTACCAATTTTCCAAATTGAGTGTGTACCATTTTGTGAAAGTTTATCAACAGTTGGCTTGCTTGATGTTTGAATTTTAGTAAAAACACCCAAACGGACCGACTAAAATCATCAATGATGGTTAAAAAATACCTTGCCCCCGAGTAGGATGGGAACCGATATTTCCCCAAATGTCATAGTGTAATAGTTCAAAGAAATTACTAGTCTTAATGCCACCAATGGGAAATGGTTGTTTTGTGTGTATTGCTCTTGAACAAGAGTCACAAGTTTTATTGAAAGAGGTACTACTAAGGAAATCAATTTGAGATAACCTTTCACCGAAAGTGTGTCCTAATCTTTTGTGTCAAGTGTCAATAGTCGTCGTCATGGCTCTTCTTTCTTTACCAATCATCCCCATCCGGTATAGACCACTTTTGCATTTACCCGCACCAATCAAGCTCCTTGTGTGAAGTTTCTGCATAACACAAAAATCTGGAAAAAAGGTTATTGTTGATTGAAGATCATTACTCAAACGACTAACTGACAATAGATTGCAAGTGAATTGAGGAACGTGTAGAACGCTTTTTATTTCCGTTCCTCCTGGTAAAACAGATTCTCCTATTCCTTCAACAGGTATGGCGCTCCCGTTAGGAATCACCACCGAGGGCTCAAATCGGTTTTTGGTTATGTTTTGGAGGATATCGGCTTTATATGTGATATGCTCAGTTGATCCTGAATCTATCACCCATTCATCACGTTCACCATATCTTTCTGCCATGGCAATATTTAATGATGGTTGTGGCAAGCCTAATGGCTGCTAGGGTTTTGTTGATAGAGCAGAATCTGATCTTGCTTTGATACCATCTAAATTTCAATTGAACCAATTGTATTGTTTTGATTAAATTTCTGTTATTGATCAAGTATTACAATAGGAATATAAATATAAAAAAGAGAATCTTATAAAAGGAAATAACAATATAAATGGCTAATAATCAGTGAGGTCAAAAGGAGTAAATCGTGGTGTCAAAGGAATGAATTTTAGGAGAAAATTAATGAAGAATATTATGAAGAATATTATCATCTCAATACATGTAGAATACGATTATAAAGGTTATGTTAGTTTTGATAACTTGAAATTGTATCTTAAGGATCCAAACTAAGGGGTTCCGTTATTAATCGATCAACTCGATTTATTTAAGACATTGTCTAAATTCTGATTTGATGATCGTTGCGAATCAAATCTAGCTAGCGATGAGGTTTTAGCTGAAAGCTAAAGACAAGTAAACCAATCTAAGAAAAAAAACATACTATGAAAATGAAGATAGAGACAACTAGGGGTGGTATTTTAAAGACTTTGAATTGTAAACAGAAGGTTATAGAAATAACTTATTCTAACTTAAAATTTTGTAACTATTTTATATAAATTGTTATATCTATAATATATATAAACGAAAGCCTTTAAAAGTTCTCTGGTTGCTACCTAATTCTCTCAAGCCACCAGATTGCTTTATTTGTAAATAGAGGCTTCTCATGCATTTGATCCGAATTCATAGGTATGGGTCTCACCAAACCCCGATATCTCTTAAATGAGTTATAACATCTAATTAAATTAAAAAATTAATCTTACAAAATATTTTATGTGAAAATCCGGGATATACTAAAATTAATATCCGATTTTTTTAAAAAAAAGATATTATTTATAATTAAGAAATAATTTTATAGTTAAAAAAAATAAGCGGGTTATGGGTCATCAAATTCAGATAGTTTTTAAACAAGTTATAACATATCATTTATTTGCTAAACCCTTTCATCATCAAACTCTAATGGGGTGTTTGGGATTCCTAATTTTTTCCTTTTTGTAACTTATTAACTTTTATAAGTTAAAAATGTGTTGGGTAATGTGACATTTTTATGTTTTTAAAGAAGGAAAAAGAAGGTTTTGATAAGTTTGGAGGGAGTAACTTATCAAAAACAACTTATATAAGTCAAAAGGAGGTGCAAATAAGGAATCTCAAACATAGCCTAAGTATATTATTAACTTTCTTAAAATAAAGAAATTTAAAATCCAAAAAATAAATATTAAAGAACGAAAAATGTAAAATAACCCCCATAATATCTGGGATAAAACCTAGTGAGATATATAGGAAGATATTAAGAAAAGAAAAGATGTGATGGTTGTATGATCCTGATTTTGTTTTTAACTCGCATCCTATAAATGTATCACTTTCCTGTTTATTTTTTATATGAACTATTTCATAAACTTGTCTTATATGAACTACACTATCCTATTACTGCAATACCTAAAAGTGTGACAACTAAGGTAGCGTTTGGTATGTAAGAATAATAGAGGGAATGAAATGATTTATTGCGTGAGAATGAAAAAAGTGGTGTTTGGTTGCCCAATGTAATGGAATCATCCATTACACATGGAATCACATTCCATCAAAACCATTTCTTCCCACCCCCCCCCCTTCTTTTT
Source organism: Bidens hawaiensis (assembly GCF_021521415.1). Lineage (NCBI taxonomy): Eukaryota > Viridiplantae > Streptophyta > Magnoliopsida > Asterales > Asteraceae > Bidens > Bidens hawaiensis. The sequence goes on from NW_027491195.1 coordinate 1,624,183, forward strand.
TTTCATTCCATTCCTCATTCACCTTGCTTTCTCAACACCACCACCAACTAACAACAACAGCCACCACCACTAGCTTACCACCAGCGCAACCGCTGCCACCGTCGCCACCATCATCGTCGCTGTAACCACCGCAAATATTGTTACCGCCGCCGCCTGACCATCATCGCCACCACCACTGTCGCTGCCTGACCACCACCATCGTCGTCGCCACCCTACCATCGCCATCAATATCAATGCTACCACTGCCACCCCCGCCACTACCACCATGTAACACCCCGGCTAAAACGGAAACGCCTTAGTATGACATACAGATTGCCCAAACACACGTGGCATTATTAGGTGACCATAATAACGTTATTTCATTTAAATCTTTATGTAACATATGTATAAAATAAAGGTCAGCTATAAATATAGCTGGTGAGTTTCCACAGTTTAAATACGTACATAAAAACCATACAATTCATAGACATTTGATAAACGAGCAAGTAATCCCTTTCCAGTTGGTAACAACCAACGTACTTGGGTAATCGCGCAAGTAAGGTCCTTTTTAATTGGTAACAACCAACGTACTTGGATAATGAGGCCCTTTTCCACTCGATGCAAATGGACCGGAGTGCAAAGGGGGGGGGGGGCGTATGATCATACTTAATGAGGCTTCCCAATCGTGCAAGTAATACAAGTAGCACACAAGTCCATATACGAATTGTAGTTTTGTAATAGAAGAAACAATGCTTGAATTTTCATAAGGATACATATGCTACCCCAAAACATTAAAATATTAAAAAGGAGTGGTTAGAAACTCACCTGGAAATCGAAGGTAAATATTGTAATATAAACCGAAGGGACGATAACGAAAACGGAGCAACCAAAAATGCATTAAAGGATCCAACACGATTGAACTTCTCGAACTATAAGTAAAATAAATAAGAATATTTTAAGACCAAACTAACGGGATTATTAAAGTTAATTATTGATTTGGTTTTAGGAGTATTGCATTATTTTAATATTTTAATTTAAGGCATTTTTGGATTAATAAATATTTTTAAGCTTAACGGGATTAAACTAACGCTAATATGGTATATTACAATGCACTTATTTTAAATGGTTATCTTATCTTAAAAATAATTATGACAACGAAAAAAAACCTAACGACTTATAAACTCATTTTAATGGTTTATAATTTTAATATTATTAACTTAACAAATTAATATTAATATGAGAGAATACGAAGCACGGGTTAAAATTAACAAAATAAAGTTGACGAGTTAAGTCTAACGAATCGTATTAAAATCTAATTTTAATGAATTAAAGTCTAACGAATTAATATTACCGAAGTAAAGTTTAACGGATGAATTAATATTAACGTGTTAAGGATTTATTAATATTTCTTAATTATAAGATTAACACTAAGTTTGAATGTTATAACGTTTACGAGAATTTGGTGGTAACGATGTATTTTATTTTGAAAATGAAGGTTTTAACGACTTATAAAGTTTAACAAACAATAAATAAATATAAAAATGTTTTAAGAGTTTTAGCGAAACTTGACGAGTTTGGAAGATTGGTTTTTGGGTGAAATTAATAAATTTTATTTAACTTAAAATAAATTTATTTGATTTTTAATAATTTTTCCTAATTTAATTTGGTTTATTACAATATATATAAAAAAATGATTTACAAAGAAAAGAACAAGAATGGCCTGACCCGGTTTCAAACCCGGATCGTTCAAGTTGCAAACAAGGGAACAAGCCATTTGAACTAGCATGATATTTGGTAGTTTAACAGAAACAAAATTATTTATATCCTAACTCTTGATCATCTTCTTCCTAAATAAACCCTAGGTTTGCAATTCTTTTAATCTGTTCCCTGTTTGATTAATTTACGTTGGGGGGTTTTGTTAGTTGACGAAAAGCGAATTAAAACAATGTAACAATTACCTGTAAAGGTTTTGTCTTGACGGTGAACCGAGGTTGCCGGAAAACGAACCTTTGCCGGATCTTTTCATGATATAGAGAGAGTTTTAGGGGAAGAAAGTGATTGGGACATGTGTAGTTGAAGGTTGTGAACCTATTTATAGGTTTAATTGGAGCGTATTGTGATTAATGCTCGTTAATTGGGTTTTGCGAGATGGCCGGCCGTTAAGCGATGATTACGGATTCAATTTACCAATTTAAGGTTGTTATAACGTAAGTAAAGTGTTAGTTAAGGATTATTATCGTGGTGTAAGGTCGTTACAACAATCAAATTGGTCAAAACGCGAGATTTGGGGAATGGATTGGACTTCGCCGGAACGAATTCCGATGGCCGGACTCTTTGGCTGGAAAAACGCGATGCCGGAGGGGGAGAAGTTTGGGGCTGAGCTTCTTTTGAATATTTTATTAAATTTGCGTTTTTGGTCCCCCTAGTTTCATATTATGTTTAATTAAAAAATAAATTAAAGTTACCCATTAAACCTTAGACTTTAGAAATTGTATTAACAAAATTGTAGTAAGATTATAACCTTAAACTTTAGAAATTGTATTAACAAAACTGTAGTAAGATAACAAATTAACTCTCGGACTTTTGAAATTATTAATATACTTGAATAATGTTCGTATTATACTCAAATAGTTGACAATCTTGTTTAAATCTCTAAAGCTTTAAACTTTAAATCCCGGTGTTTCGTTTATTGAATAAAATGAAAAGAAAACTTGCGAACGATAAACATAAATTATCGTGAATATAATATTATTGATGAATAAGGAACAAGAATACGCAAAATGACGAATCGGGTCGATTTAATGAATCAATAGAAATTGACGAACATATGATTTATTAAATTAAACATGATATATATGTGTGTTTATATATATATATATATATATATATATATATATCTTTATAACATAACCGAAAATTTTAAAATGGGTCGGGTTTTCGGGTTTGAAAAGTAACGAATGTTACACACCACCATTTCGTCGTCGGAGCTAACACCACCATCGTCGCGGTTGCAGTTTTTTTTTTGTTAGTAAAACAATTTATTTTGAGATAGGAGTGTTTTATTATTTATATTTCATTCATACAATTTTTTTTGGATACCAAAACAACAAAAAATAATAATTCATTTCATTTCTACAAGTTAACCAAATAAGACAAAGGAATGGTAATGATCCATTTCATTCCATTGTCCATTCCATTCCCTCTTCATTCAATTACCTCCAACCAAACATACCTTAAGAGTATGGGTTATAAACAAGCCATCTAAACCATAGTTATTAAAAGCAGGGCTTTTTTGCACCTAGGCATTTTTTTTTTGGTTGAAGCGACCTTCCAGCGATTTACTAAAAACCAGACGCTAATTTTGGGAGTTAGTCGTTACTTGCTTTTTTTATTTGATTTTTTTTAAACTTGATTGTATTTGATTTGTTTTTGATTTGTCACTCAACCTAGTTAAACAATTTACCTAAAATTAATGGATTTAACAAAATTAACTCCAACATCAACTTTCTAGAATACTAGGTGATTGAAGTTGATAACAATTTTGAAAATTGATGAAGAAATTTTGGCTTTTGTTTTAATATTTATATTTATTAATTTCATGAAAAACTAATATCGAGGCTTGATATAAAACTACTCTCAAGCCGGGGGTCACACCGGAAGCAGTCTCTCTATTCCTACGGGGTAGAGGTAAGGCTGTCTACATCTTACCTTTCTCAGACCCTACCATAGTTTTGCTATTGGTGGGATATACTGAGTACGATGATGATGATGACTTTCATGAAAATTTTGTTTTCATGTATGAACAATTTGTTTATTTTGGGTTTTCAAATTATTTTGTTAGTTTATGTTGAGGATTATGGTTTTGAAATATTTTGTTATTTGAAAAAAGTGACATTTTACATTGCAAATTTTTTTTATTGAAAGTGCGCCTTTTTATTTGTTGAGGCAAACACATTTTTTACGCCCCGCTGATGTTCTGTTTATTTGTACATATATGTGTATGTTAACTTAATCGTTTTACTCGTTTAGTTTAGGAACTTTGGTACTTCATACGTGTTTGTTGTGTTTCAGGTCACAGGTACTTAACACGCTTAATTTGGACCTTTACGAGCACGGAATGAAGACCCGGGATGTCCATCACGCAAGCCGAGGCATTTATTGGGAGTTGCTGAGTGAAGCCACCCATCGCGTAGCGCGATGGGTGTGGGAGGCAGGGCATCGCGCTACGCGATGCCCTTCATTTTGGACTGCGTTGACTTTTGGTCCATCGCGTAGCGCGATGGACCAGGAGAGGAGACCATCGCGCTACGCGATGGTCCCCAGAATCGTGAAAGTTAGGGTTTGAGTTTATATTTCGTTTTGACGACCCTAGACGGAACAAAATTCAGTTTCTAGAGCACTTTTAGAGAAGGAGAGTAGCCTACCATCACTTCCAATCATCTCAAGGCCATAGATATGATCCATAACATCGTAATCGGAGACCAAGAGATGCCGAGACGCGGTAGATCCTTCGAGTCATACACGGGATGTATAGTTTGTAATCTTTCAGTTATTTTCTCATGTACTAGAACGATTGATTGTAATTATTTTGATGTTAATCTATGAGTATTGATGTCTAGTATTATTGTGCACAACGTCAGTTTAGGTTTATTTCGATCAGAACGATTAGTGTGCCAGTTGCTATGTTAATTGCTTATAGGATTGTTTTGACCTGTTAATTATGAGAAAGCATACGTTTGCCCTTAGTTGAGTCACACTGGCAAGGACCGTTTGATAACCAGTGCCGTATGTTAGCGAGCGTAGATGCCTAAGGTTTAACCGGTTAGTCAGTCTGTAGTTGACACAAGATAGTTTATCTGTTATGGGCATGAGTTTGCTGTTAGTTTGCTTACTTGAATTCCCGGGTGTGATTTGCTTTGTTTGATTGATTGAATCTATGATTACTTGCTTATTTATTATAAAACCAAAATCAATTGTTAGTGTGATTAGCACTGTTAACTAAGTTACTTCATAAGTTTAGAAATTGATTTCACTTCACACTTACCACATACTCCTCGTGGTTCGACACCCTACTTACCCTGACTAGCTTAAGGTGATTAGGACACTGATTTACTTGTTTTTGACTAGATAGCGACAGTCAAGCATCAAAATGGCGTCGTTGCCAGGGAGTTAGTGCGCTTAGTGTTTTTGTGTTAATTGATTTCTTTGTTTAATTTAGTTGGTATTTTTTTTAGCTTAGTTTACTTTATTTTCCCATTTTACACGGGGTGTGTTCGTTGTGTATGTAATAGGTTTATGCACACCCGCTATTCAGGAAGAAATTCTCCATTGATTTACGAGCCAGAGATTGAACGTTTAGCTCCGCAGAATCGAGCTCAGATAAGACAGTCAGATATGGAAGGTCAGAACCAGAATCAAAACCTAAACCCACCACCCGAAGTTTTCCAACACGAACCTAACCCACCAAATAATCAAAATCCACCAATTAATGACCTACCACCACCAATAAACACCAATCAACAACCCCAAAATTCAGCCCGACAATCCAGAAACCGAAACCGAAGCCATGACAGACCCGGGCAATCAGTCCCGAACAACACCCCTCATCATCGACAGCCGATTATACGAGATTTTGACCATGTCAGTATTCACACTGAAGACGAAGAAGAGGGGGACGAGGAAGAACGAGGACTAATGAATGACGGGTTTGAGCCGAGAAATGCAAATGAGGGTATACAGGTTGAAGAGGTTGATGAGGTCGAGGAGCCGGTTAGGGTGAGAGATAACAGGTGGAGGAACAGAAATCCGGATCGGGGTGGTATAGGAAGATATCGGGAGAAACGAAGACAGCCGATTCAGGTTAACCGGGGAGGTTTAGAGGAACCGAGGGCCAGATGAAGGAATTATGGGCCTCCGGTTCAGGGTGTTAATAATCAGTTCAGACCGGCTATTTCAGATGGTGCCTCACCTATTGTCCCACAGGTTCACGAGCTGGGACAGCCGACATTTAAACCCCGTCAGTCCTACATCAACAAAGTTCCACATTTTCACGGTCTGGGATCGGAAGACCCGTATTCACACTTGTCAAATTTTTCAGCTATTTGCAGGTCTATCGGTGATGGTACATATGATCAGGATGAGGTTCGGTTGCGGTTGTTCCAGTTTTCACTAAAAGACAAAGCAAAACACTGGTTCAACTCGCTACCAATGCACAGTATTGAGAGCTGGGCCGAGATACAGCTGGTTTTCCTTAACGAGTACTATTCGCAGTCGAAGACTAACGAGGCCCGGATGGAGATTCGACATTTTTCACAGTTACCGGGTGAGTTATTTCATGAGGCCTTTACTCGTTATAAGGAGACGATTAAGAAGTGCCCGCACCATCAAATTGAGTTGTGGGAGTTGGTTAAGTGTTTTGTTGATGGGTTGACTTATGAAGACAGAAAATATTTGAAATCATCGTGTAATGGTATGTTATTGAATCAACCCGAAGAGGACGATTGGGATTTTCTTGAGTTTAAGTGTGAGGATTCCAAGTCAGAAGCAGCTGCTGAACGAAGATGAAAAGTTGGGGTCAGCCGATCGGTTAAATCAGCCTCGAGCGAGTCAGTCAGAATTGCAGAGTTGGAACGAGAACTCGCGGGTTATCGAAAAGAGAAGAAGAAAGAGGTTGGTAAAGTCGGGGTGAAATTCCCGGTTTGTGCTGACTGTGGTGAATTGGAGCATAAGGTTGAAGATTGCCTCAGGTTTGATGATGATGACGAGTACCCTGACGAGGAGGAAGTCAGTTACGCGTATGGGGATTCTAAGGGCCAAGGGTGGTTCAATTCAAATTAGGGGTGTTCTTCGGGTTCGTTTTCGGGTTTCGGGATTTTCGGGTCGGGTTCTTCGGGTTTCAAAGTTTTAAATCTTGACCCGAAACCCAACCCAAATCTCTTATGGGTTTTTCGGGTTCGGGTAATTTGGGTTCGGGTTTTTTCGGGTTGGGTTAATCGGGTTTCAAGTATCCTAGAAAATAAAAAAAAATAAAAAAAAATTAAAAAACTATAAAGCTGTCACACCCCGCCCTAGAGCCTAGGCGTATGACCAATAGTTGGTACCTGTTTTGTAAATATATCAGAGTTATGTTCTTTTAGCGGAAGTCTTTTGAATAAAATATCATTATATTGAAATATCGGGAATTTAATACCCGTTTTAAAATACCTGTCATTTTAAAATATGATTCTTCACAGTATTTTAAATATCTGAGCCATCAGATCACCTCTAATGACTATGTCCTCAATCTTCTTATCTGTCTTGCTTGTCTGTTCTAACATTTACTATTTCCCTGAAATGTGGGGGAAATACGTCAGCTATGTGCAGGTGAATAACGCTGACTCAACAAAAAGGTTTTCATAATCATCATACATAATCATATACAAATCATCTTCGTTATGACACAACACCAATAGCATTCAACGACTCAGTCGGCCTCATCCCATCTCATTGGAACTAAAAATACCAATAGACCACATAATCGGACTTCACTCGCCCTAGAGACAGTCACTTGCCTCATGGTCAGTATGTTTGTAGTGTGCCCACTACAAATCATATATGTATGGATCCAGATGTCACACCCCAACCTAAGGCGGAAATGCCGGGGCATGATCCGATTGCTCACAGCTCGAAGATACTATCATATTTAAAATGTGACAACATCTGATTAATTATTTAATTCAAATAATACACAATATTCAAATACAACAATACAATTCAAATAAATAAATACAATCAATTAAATTTAAGTTTGTCTTCAATATAACCCTAAGGTCTTTCTAAGTGTCCAAACTTCAATCTTCAATCAACCAGTATATGCGTAGAAAATGGAGTTTGATCAACAACACATGTTGAGTGAGATGATCACCAATTTGAAACAACAAATAATATATATATATATATATATATGATTGAGAAATGATTAATGATAAATGCGCAAACCAATCTATGTGGTAATAATCAATCAAACCTTAACAAACCAAGATCAAGTATATTCGTGTGCCAATGACTCGTTGCCAAGCGAATCGGGCATTGATTACAATGACTAAATTGTCGGCTTACCTTTGCCAAGCGAATCGGGCTCCGGTTACTAAGACGGTCGTATGATCATACTAATGAGAACCCTATACAAAAGAGGATATGTTGGACCTCTCCGAAACGTTATCAAGTAAAAAATTAAACATGTAGCAATTAGCAAATAGCATTCAACTGATATTCACACAATAATTATGTTTGCGATTTTGAGTATATACATAGCATAGAAAATATGAGTAAGTACGCATATGTCCCCAAAACATTTGAAAACAATGTATAAAAAGGGGAAAGATCAAACTCACTGATCGATTAAGTCAAACGGAAAAGAATACGACAAGAACGATAATCACACTCCTCGAGAATTACCGACGAGAATCCTAATTAAATGATATGATAAGTGAATTATAGATGATATAATACATATAATGAGTTTAGGATTTCGATATGATTTGAGTTACAATTATGTTTGGTATGTTATGGATTGAACGATTGATCTCTAATGATTGTTTAAAAACACTATTATTAGTTATTACTTAATTATAAAGATCATTATTTATCATGTAATCGAATCTACGAATAACTAGTTAAATAAATATGAGTTAAGACCTGTTATAATAATAAACGTTTAGATATATAATTATCATAAAAATTTATATTTTAGATTCCTTAACGAAATTCGACGGTAAAAATATAATTAATACCTTTAATATGTTTAATACATTTATTACGGTTTTGTTTTAATGATACATATGTGTGTGTGTGTGTGTATAGACACATACATATATGTGTCTAATAAATACGAACAATTTCTTAAAGATATTTTAACGACAAAACATTAATATTGATTTCAAATTTTAATAAAATAACATTGGTTTATTATTATTATTATCATATATATATATATACACACGAAAAAAAATTGTAACGAAACTAATTGACACGAAACGCTTATTTTATGATATCGGTGTAACAAAAATATTGTTTATGTGATAATAAATATTAATTATAACATATTATAATTCATTAAAATAGGTTAAAATAATCAAAATAAAAAGGAATACTAAAACTGGTGCTGCTGGGACTCGAACCCGCGCCTATGGCCGGCTCACAGGGGAACACACACACCAGTTGGTTAACAATTGCAAACGGTTAGTTATATACCAAAATAATTAAACACCCAAATTGATTAAGAACCCTAATTATACAATCGTTAAATCTGTTAATTGTTGATTAAATTAATGTTAGGGCTTATGTTAAACGATGTTAGGGGATTACGATGCATGCTTTAATTACCTGTAACAGTGATGAATCAAGGGATAACGAAGAACCAGACACGACGTCAAGAACAAACTCCGAACAGTGGACTATGGCCAAACACGAAGCAATTAAACTTAGGGTTTTAGATCGCCGAACCATAAAGGAGATGCAGACGTGACGAATTGAGTTATGATTAGCCTTAGGATATATAACTAGTTTCTAGGTTTAAGGCGGTTTGGTTAGTATCTCAATTCTTGTCATACAAGATCTAGTTTCCTAATTACATGAGTTGTTTAGGCCTAAAACAACACGGGAAATCATATACACGATTCAATTCCTAGTCTAGATTGAAAATTGTTGTTCAAGCAACGAAACGGGTCACGGATTTGGTATACGGGTTTGGGTTATGGATCTGATTAAACGGGTTATAAACATAATATACAGAATTTGCAAATCAGTCCCTGGAGATTTGATGTGGGAGCGATAGAGGATTAAAGTTCATGTTTAGGTTAAAAGTGTATGCTTTTCAAAGTTATATATTAAATCAATCCAATAAATAAACATAATAAATTGTATAGATTTCCTCGATAAACGTGCCATTTTTAGTGACAAAATTTCCCGAATATAAAACGAGTCGGGTAAAAGATACCAATTCGTTCTTTGGAAAGCCCGAGTTGTTACACCAGACACATGTATTTTAGCATGAGTGTTTAGTACTACCTTGTATCAAAACGTTTTAGGGGATGTGAACCAATCCTCATGCAAATACTTTCATAACTCTTTACATATAGATAACAGTCCATAATTTATAAGAGTAAACATTTCATAAATATAGAGGATTCGTACCAACCCTCATATAAAATCTTTTCTGACTCTTTATTTATGGATAACCCTCCATAAATATCTTTAAAACAGTACATAGACGTATTCAAGTCATAAAACATTCATAAAAAGGTTGGACGTATTCACCTTATAATCAATGTGTCTCACTGATAATTGCCTGATCTTTATCTCGGACCTTGTACGAGTATAACATTTTATAAATAACTAGATCTACAATCTAGCTATAGACCTTAAGTCTATTTGCATAACCTTTACCTTGATATTCATTTCATTTATAAAACATTTATATACTACGTTTCTTCATTCATAAGATATATCTTTATAATAAAGAATAATATTTTATTCATAACCTTATCTTATAAAAGCTATATTTCACTTATTAACTGATCAAGGTATAGACTATACCCCTGACTAGGGTCTAAGCCATATATAATAAAATAATCGGGCAGAACCCCTACCTGGTATGGCTTGTCTATACGGAATACTTAAACATCCTGTGGGTAACACTCCTTCTTGCACGTACTTCTAGACAATTAACGGGTCGGAATTGCCGGGACTATGGCACGAAAATCGAGGTAAAGTGTGTGTGATGTGATGGAGACTTCATCCCCATGGCTGCCTATTTATAGGCAAAATTTGTGCATCTTCGCGTATCGCGAAGGATAAATGTAGCCGCAATTAATATTATATTCCTTCGCGTATCACGAAGGATTCTTCGCGTATCGCAAAGTTGCTCAATAACTTGGCTGAGTCAACCCGTAGACCTGCCACGTGTCAGCACCAGGTGAGATTACTTCATGCATCTTCACGTATCGCGAAGTTGCTTCGCGTATCGCGAAGGTGCTAAATTTTCATTTTCAGGTGCAAAGTGCACCATCAAAACGCCACATTACGCCCATCGCCCGTGTCCGTGTACGCGTCCAAGTCCGTGTCCGTGCGTGTGGGCGTCGGGTGCTTCGCACCCTCCGCTAGGACTAGTGAGAGTGGTTAGCCATACAAGAACATTACCATGGAAAACTCCTTCCTTATAAAGTGCTCTCATTTCTTTCTCACTTTCCATGTGGGATGGAGTTTCCATACTTATTCATTTAACATGTAATGCTTTATTTTCTTTCACTCATTTCTTCTCATTACTTATCTTAAATTATTTTTAGTCATTTATCTTTATAAACTTGTCAAATTTGGATCAAAATTTTGTGGGTGTTACAAAAGCTAAAATTAAAACAACATATTCTTCTTTGCTTATAAAGCAAATAATCAAATAACAAACCAACATAACTTGATTAAACACTTCAAAAGAAGTGTAAAACTAACTCGAACTATAATCGTATTCAATCAGGCGTAATTTGGTTGTTCGATTTGGTTGCTATTAGTGATAAATGGAAATCATAAATTAATAATAAACAATCAATCTATAATAGTTAGAATGATAACAGTCGATTAGAGCCAGATTTTGATGACTTTGGTGGCTAAGATTTTGCTTATTATAGCTAAAAATATATTTAATTTCAAAACTAAAAGTTTATTCGGGTTTTTCGGGTTGACCCGAAATTTATAAATCAAACCCGAGAACCAACCCGAATTACTTCGATTCGGGTTCGGGTTAGTATTTTCTCGGGTTCGAGTTCTTTGGTTCGAGTTAGTTCGGGTTCGGATATGGGTTTTTTCGGGTTGGGTTTCGGGTAAAAGTGACAGCCCTAATTCAAATACTTGTCATCCGGGCCTAAGGAATCACCCGAATTTCAGATACGGGAACGCGTCGAGTCAGTCGAATCCGAACTTTCAAGGGTCCAGTCAGAATCGACAGCAGAACAGCTACCGTCAGGGTGGTTCGAACAGTCAGAGTTACAGTCGGGAATATAACAGAGATGGTTACCGGGGTAACAGTTCGTCGAGTGATCAGAATCAGGACAGGCAGAAAGGTAGTTCGGGTAATACAGATGAGTCAATTCATACAAAACTTGATGCGTTATTGAAGCTTGTGTAAGATAATCAGAAGGAAACGCAGAGACAGTTCGAGTTAAGGGATAAGTCTTCAGAGGCAATGTCAAAGCAGATTGGTCAGCTCGCAGCAGACGTAGCAAGATTTCAAAAAAATGCGGGTCAGTTACCGAGCGACACCACAGTAAATCCGCAACATGCCAGCTCAAGTTCGAATAAAAATAATAGTGTGCACATCAACGCGGTAAGTCTTGTACCTCATTTTGAAATTACCTGTGTTGAAGTCGAGTCACCACTGCAGTTTGTTGAGGCGGTGGTGAAAGGTGTTAGTGATGAGAATAAATGTGTTGGTCAAGATGAAATGGTTTTCCAAAATGAAGTGAAATTAAAAACAGATGAATTAACTTTTTGTGAAAATTTCACTTGTGAAAAATGTCTAAATGCCAAATTGACCAACACGGATGTTAAGGAGGTGGAGGATAATACCACCTCAAGTAAACTCCAAGACCCAGGAGTGCCATTTTTATCAATTCAAATTGGGGAGTTTAAAACTGATCGGACACTTCTAGATCTTGGAGCATGTGTTAGTATCATGCCCGGCAGTTTATATGATCAGTATGAGTTTGGCCGTTAGAAAGTGTAAACACCACCGTGGTATTGGCGGATCAAACTCGTACAATTACTCGGGGCAAGATGACTAATGTAATGGTTCAGGTGGATGAGTTTAGCTACCCAGTTGACTTCCTTGTACTTGATTATGCTAAAGGAAAGATTACACAATCTGAAGTCATACTGGGTAGGCCATTCCTTGCTACAGCACATGCGGTAATTGATTATGCTAAGGGAGTTTTGGGAATTAAGTGTGGGAACCGTGATAAGCGGTTATTATTGTTTGAAAATGCTACTAACTCTCTTATTGACAAGTGCATATCCTTAAGCACGGGTCATACAAGAGAGGATTGTGTTATGAATGACAGGAAAGAGTTGGAAGGTAGCATGAAGAAGAAAGGTTGGAAGGAGAGATTGAGTAAGATGAAAGATGATGAGAAATCAGTAACAAGGAAAGGAAAAGGTGACAAGGAATCGGTGAGTTTCATTGTGACCTCACCGGTTTATGAGGATAATTGAATCATTTAAGGCATTGTCGAGCTATAGACACGCAATTCAGCGCTGACCGGGAGGCAACCCGGGGTTTGTAAGTATGTTCCAGTTTATTTTCTTTTTGTTGAGTCGTTGTTTGACTTTTTTTTCGAGTTTTGTGCAGCAACTCCCAAGTGTGGGGAGGTTTTGGTGAGGTGCAAGTCATGATAATTCGGTAAGCATTTGGTTAATTTCATGTCAATCCAGGTACGCATTGCAAATTCCGACTTCGGAAACGTGTTCAGGGTGATGTCGGGATGTCGAAACGTGTTCAAATTTATATATATATATATATATATATATATATATATATATATATATATCACCACATCCCACCACCGCCTTCCCACATCTTGTGATGTTTGTCTGTTGTGTATGATTTGTATCTTTGTATATTTTTGTATATTTGTTTGTGTTGCTTTTGGAACTTTGTGGGTGTGTTCGCTATAAACCCTCACGAGACCTCACTCGTCCAACTGGGCTACCGGGGGGTTTAAAGGGCTTGTTGCATACGCTAAATGCAACCGTGATTCCTACGAAAGTGAGTTAGGTATTTTATTATTTTTAATTGGTTAACAAAATATTTTTATGAAACTGACTAACTCGGCTGGGTAATGATTTTTAAAGTATAATAATATTAACTCTCGAAAGACCTAAATCTTATACTTGTGAGTGGTTGCTTATACATGTCTCGAGATTTGTGCAGATTTGGTTATTCGGTATTGGTCGAAGTTGGAGACGTGTGTCACGAGTGTATTGAGAGTTATGGGCCGAGTTTAGCATTGCATTGTCGTGATTATCAGGTGATTTCGGTTTCATAAACTATTTTGTTGTTTTTATTTTAGTTGTTAAAACTGTAATTGTATAATTTGCTTAAACACATCACATTTGTTCCCTGAGTTTTTGAATTGTTAAACTGTCACTTTCAACCCCGTCCCTCAAATGTTCTCAAGTGTTTATTATTTTAACATTGAGGACAATGTCAACCTCAAGTGTGGGGAAGGGGGAAAATTGAAAATTTTTAACCCGATAGTACCTCGAACAGTATTCAGAAACCTAAGTTATTAACTGTCACTTATTGCTATTAATGCCAAGTTAGAGGTTTTTGGTCATGGTTGGTTTTTCAGCTTCTCGATAGTTTTCCCGACAAATGTTTTTAAAATGAGAAGTTGAAATTGGAATTGTTTAGGCAGGGATAACGAGTCAAGGGGACGGGTATATATGTTTCATATCGGCAGCCTTTATTTCCAGAGATATTGTGAGATTAGCCCCTATACTTAATACACATATTATATAGTAAATATAAAACATGTCTTGTCATTTATTGAGGAAAACCGGTATGTTTTACAGAATTAGAACTTGCTTGTCACATGCTTTTCGAGATCTTAATACCACCACCTGTATGGAGATTAGGACTTTAGAAAACCCGTTCCGTACATATTTCCTCACTAAATAAATTCCTTACCTGACATTATCCCTTAGGAGCCCGTTTGGACCATATTCCTTTTTCATTTGATAAAACTGAACATTACATACCATTTCAGCCTTGGCCGTTATTTTATTTTAACCCGTGTGATGAAATCCAGTTCGTTATCGAGTCGTATATATTTCGAGTTGTACTTAGTCAGACGAGTTGTAAAGCTGTAAAGTTCAGAGTTGTAAATATCAGTTATTGGTCTAAAAAAATGAAAAATCAGCAAAAAGACAAAAAAAAGAAGTTATCAGTTTAGTATTTCAGTTATTACTAGCAGTCGAGTATGTAAATAGCAGTTGATTGTGTAATCAGTTCGTTTGTATTCATGAGTCTGTATATTGGTTTGTTTAACTAGGTTTCATCCACCTGAGTCACTAAATAAGCCCAATCCTCACCCGAACCTAAGCATCAGCAAAACCTTAGTCTGAGTCTTTATGTAACCGGTGGTTAATGGGTGGAGATAAGACTAACCTGCAAGCGTATTAATTTGTAATTCATATTAGGTATTTTGAGGGCAGACACATATACTAGCACATCTTTTGCTAGTCCAGATATTAAACCGAGAGGAGTGTTGATAGCGTGAGGGATGTGAACATGTATGCTCTAACCGGAAACAAAGTACACTTGTCTGGGCGATTCTAGGGTTTTATTGTAGCATTAACTTGATTTGTGGGTTGTCAATCTAGAAAGTGCCAGTCTGGGAAACTAGGTATGACCTTAAACCTTACTAGTATTAATGGTGATAATTGGTTGACCTATGATGGCGGTTAATGTTTACTTTAGAGTTTTGCTTGAGGGCAAGCAAAAGATAAGTGTAGGGATGTGATGTTCTGTTTATTTGTACATATATGTGTATGTTAACTTAATCGTTTTACTCGTTTAGTTTAGGAACTTTGGTACTTCATACGTGTTTGTTGTGTTTCAGGTCACAGGTACTTAACACGCTTAATTTGGACCTTTACGAGCACGGAATGAAGACCCGGGATGTCCAGCACGCAAGCCGATGCATTTATTGGGAGTTGCTGAGTGAAGCCACTCATCGCGTAGCGCGATGGGTGTGGGAGGCAGGGCATCGCGCTACGCGATGCCCTTCATTTTGGACTGCGTTGACTTTTGGTCCATCGCGTAGCGTGATGGACCAGGAGAGGAGACCATCGCGCTACGCGATGGTCCCCAGAATCGTGAAAGTTAGGGTTTGAGTTTATATTTCGTTTTGACGACCCTAGATGGAACAAAATTCAATTTCTATAGCACTTTTAGAGAAGGAGAGTAGCCTACCATCACTTCCAATCATCTCAAGGCCATAGATATGATCCATAACATCGTAATCGAAGACCGAGAGATGCCGAGACACGGCTAGATCCTTCGAGTCATACCCGGGATGTATAGTTTGTAATCTTTCAGTTATTTTCTCATGTACTAGAACGATTGATTATAATTATTTTGATGTTAATCTATGAGTATTGATGTCTAGTATTATTGTGCACAACGTCAGTTTAGGTTTATTTCGATCAGAACGATTAGTGTGCCAGTTGCTATGATAATTGCTTATAGGATTGTTTTGACCTGTAATTGTGAGAAAGCATACGTTTGCCCTTAGTTGAGTCACACTAGCAGGGACCGTTTGATAACCAGTGCCGTGTGTTAGCGAGCGTGGATGCCTAAGGTTTAACCGGTTAGTCAGTCTGTAGTTGACACATGATAGTTTATCTGTTATGTGCATGAGTTTGCTGTTAGTTTGCTTATTTGAATTCCCGGGTGTGATTTGCTTTGTTTGATTGATTGAATCTTTGATTACTTGCTTATTTATTATAAAACCAAAATCAATTGCTAATGTGATCAACACTGTTAACTAAGTTACTTCATAAGTTTAGGAATTGATTTCACTTCACACTGACTACATACTCCTCGTGGTTCGACACCCTACTTACCCTGATTAGCTTAAGGTGATTAGGACACTGATTTACTTGTTTTTTACTAGATAGCGACAGTCTAGCATCACCCGCGCTTAGGCCTTCGGAGAGACCCATGCGCCTTAAGTGCGCCTAGCGTATTTGATAGCTATGAACAAAACCACAGCTACCACCCAGTTCAACCAGCTTGGGATTAATACGTTTCGGTCCAATGTTAATAACTGCATTGTAAACATGATTCATGTATCCAACATAATCAAACCCACATATTAACTTTGAACTTTTTGCTCAAACTAAAACAAATTCAACACCCTGAATAATAATAATAATAATAATAAAATTAAAACAAAACAAGTACCAGTTTGGGCAATAAAATCTACCTATCAATTCCAAATAACAACAATTTCATTTACCATCTGCCATCAAATTCAAATATGCATCAAACATGGAATAGTAGCAAGTCCCACACTGCAGCAATGGTGACAGCAACAGGGAAAATGAGCGGGCTTAATGCTGATGAGGCGCTCTTAGACGGGGCAGCACGTGGTGACGGTGGCATCTTGGAGAGGTGTACTTGCATTTTCATGCCACCGTAGCAAGACCCTTTGCTGCTAATGAAGTAGCGGTCATGGGTGACGTTGAGTTCCACCACGTCTCTTCCGGCTCCAGTTGTGTAATTGTGAACAGGATGCTCGGCATTGCAGGTTTCATAGTTGGTTTTGTTTACTTCCAGTATGTCGTTTTGGTTTCGGTCATACATGAAATCTGCACAAAAAGTTTAATGTTTAAGATGTAATCTAATACAGGTGATGATATATATATTTGTTCACATTTAAGTATTTAACATGTTGAGTGTTTATGGTAACTTTGCAAAATGGTAACAAAATTTTCAATTTGTTTCAGTAAAGTCACTCAATCCTTTTTTTTCTTTTTCAAATCATTATTATTATTATTATTATTATTATTTTTCTATTTGGTGTGGGTGTTTGCCCCTCATTAAGTGAGGTGAGGTGAGGTGACGTGATGGGTTCAAATTCTTGCAAATACAAATACTACATTATCCTGATTTTACATAGCAAGGAAGCAACTGAGATGGATCTACAACGTACAATCCTCTCCAGGATTGAATAATAAATAAATGTACACAATCAAAATATCACAATTAACGGATCTGTCTATTTCCAATTCCAGATCTCAAATGTCATACCACTACACTAATAACTTCACTTCCATAATTAAATTAACTTAACACAAATTAACAGCAATTACATATTCTAACAGTAGATCTGAGAGAAATAGAATACTTACACAGCCAGTCACCCAAGTAGAATGTTTGGTTGGCGGCCCAAAGAGTGTAGTTCACATTGCTAGTCCAGCCCATGTTTCCTCCCACGATGAAGCGTTTGCCGGAGACATGTTCCGGCAACATCACGAGGATTAAAGTGGCGGCGCACGATGCCAAAGCCACCGATGTCCGACCCATTGCCATTGGAGAGTGAGTGAGTGAGATTGGCTTTCTAGACAAAATAATAATAATAATAATATCAGTAATGTCGTTAGTAGTATTATCTGCTTTCATTTTATAACAGAAAACGGAGTTCACCCAATTAAATATTATTATTATATATTGGGTGTGTATGTATGTATTTGTATATTTTTTGGGGGGAAAGAAAGGAAACACTCGCTAGAATAATAAATAATAGGAACCACATACCAAAGGTGATGTGTCATTGGATATATAAAGGTATTTTGGATTCAAATGTATACTTGAGAATGGAGATCGTTAGTTATTATTGTTAGTTTATTTAAGAATCAAAGTTGTTCGTAATTCAAGTTTGTGAGGGATTTAATCAAACTGTTAGCGTCGGGTTTTTTAGAGCTCTTCCCTTTCGAAGTTCTTCTTCTTGGGCGCCTCAATTTGGGAGCTTGATCCGGGTATGTAAGTGGATTGGGAATTTGGTTGGCTATGACAGTATTGTTGGTTCCAACCTTGAAACAAAAAAAATTGGGTTATAAAAATATATGGTTTGGGTCGAATTGTGGGATATACAGTGGTGGTGGTGATGACAGACGACGAAAAGAACTGTTTTGTGGATCAATGTAATTTATAAAGCTAAAATGAATTGAGAGCGTATAAACAAATATATAAACATAATTATTTGTGTCTAGACTATGGTTGTAAAACTCCCGGCTAGGCGACGAGTACTCGTCGTGTAATTGCTACAAGGTATGATGTCGAGGCAACTTTCTTTAACCCCGCCTGGTTACTCTGAATTGATAAAAAAATGCTCAACCTCCGCCACAATTGGAGGTCAACTCAAACATATTTTGACTTCAAAAAATTAAACATAATTCATATTTCTATAAAATTAAAAACTGACTGTCATTTTTTTAATTAATGATTTTCAAATTTAAGATGCTTTGTATTAAAAAATGTATCTTTTTTATTTATATTGATATTCGTCATAAATATTAGTAGATTTATGATACTTAGACATATATAAGTTCTTAAAAATAAGTTTCTTTATAACTTACCATGTCCGAGTACTCTCCGCATAAACCCAGTACTCGACCGCCCGCCCTCCCTGGGAGCGCCTTGTGACTTTTGCAACCATGGTCTAGAGTTGGTGAAAATCACTTTTCTACAATTTTCTCTAGCATTGCTGTCTAACAGTGCATTTGATAGCGACAATCAACAATGAAGCATGGAGTGTTCGACACGCTCAAGCATTGAGCAGAGCCAACTTGGACTCGACTAAAAGACTCTTCTTCTACTTAAAACACACATACTCAACCATATAACAAAATGTTTTCACTACAAAACCAATTATTTTCAATACTTCTTCCAAAATTAGTCACTTTACTCATTTCCTATAAAATCAGTTAAAAATCAATCAATCAAGTCTTCTCAACAAGTAGTCAACCTGCACTTCCTTAGTCAACGGCATGATCCACTCCTCATAAACATCAGCAACCAAGCTAGGATTTATTTTGTACACCGGTCCGGCCACATCTTCCCCAAACCCGACCATCACTACTTGCCCGAAAGTCTTGGTTTTAGTTTCCACTCTATTCTTAATTGCATCTTCCACAGCCGGGTACGTCAACAAACTCATCAGTTTTTCCCGGTCCTGCAAGTGTAATTATAATTACTATTATACCCCTTAAGAAACTGAAATGGTATCGTACATACATAAGAGAATGACTCTTACTAGTGCTTTAATGGCAGCTTCATAATCAGCAGGTGAGGCTCGGAATTTGGCTTCAGCTACAAACTTGCCATAGTGGATTCTTTTAGAGAGGGCCTACATAAATGTAATACAATTCGTTTGTTTAGTGAACATAATAAACAGAAACTAAAGCACATGATTAGGCCCTATATTTGTTCAAGTGGTTAGTGCATAATGCAGTTACTTTAGAAAATGGACTTTATAATACAAATGCGTGTAGGCAGGGGTGCAACGATGCAATATGGGTTGATTTTAGAGCTCTTTAACAAGCTTGCGGCTCGCTCAAGGTAAGCTCTGCTCATTGGCTCACTCCGTAGTCACTCGTTAGACTGATTTAGCTTGCTTGTTGGCTCATTAAAATTTAAGCTCAAACTTTAAATTATATGTAGAAATTATAGCTCAAGTTTTAACATACATAAATCATTAAGTTTGTAGATTATTAATTATAATTTTCTGTTGTTTATACATATCAGTAAGTGTAAAAATATAAAATTAAAACAACAACAACAACCATACCCAGTATAAATCCCACCAATAGCAAAGCTGTTAGCAGGGTCTGGGGAGGGCGGGATGTAGGCAAACCGTACCTCCATCCCAAAAGATAGAGAAGTTGCTTCCAGAGAGACTAAAATTAACCCTTTTAAGAAAAATAAATGAGCTGCTCAATGAGCCACTATCTAGCTCAAGATTTTTATGAGCCGAGCTTGAACTCAACATTTTAGCTCATTAAGATAACCGAACCGAGCTGACCCAGCTTGGTTGTAAACAAGCCAAACCTGAGCCCAACTTGGCTCGGCTCAGCTTGATTACAACCCTAGTAGATTTGGGTTAAAAAAATACTGCATGTGGGTTCATTTGGGTCTACTCAATCTACACAAGTCAAAACAGTTCATTCTTACAAAACTTGCTAATTTAAAACAGATCCAAGCGGGTTAGCACCACCCACGACCACTGTTTTTGCCACCACCTACTCTTATCATTTTAGAAAATGAACTTTTATAATGTAGGCATGGTGACAATAATATAAATCTGACCCGATTATAAATGCAAAAAATAATTGTGACTGCATACTTTAAAACGTGTACCTGCAAGCAGTTGGAGTCACACGTCGCTGCGGATCCACAATTTCCATCATTTCCTTCTTTAACTAGCCTAGGAAGAAGGTCTTTAAAGTATATATCCCAAATTTTATTGTTAATATTGATACCATTAGCACAAGAATGCAACACATATCAATAACAACATTTAGAAAAAAAAAATCAAATTTAACTACATATCTTACCTAAAGTAAACAATAAACCAATCATATAACCCTAATTACCTTCGGGTACTGCAAAGGCGGTAACATAGGTTCAGGCAACTCATTTGGGAAAAACGGATGCTCATCAGGACTCTTGTATCTTCCAGCCTGTTATAAAAGAATTTGTCAAGTAACTTTGAAATAATATTTATTTAGAGTAAAGTAATTAATAATGTTACCTGAGCGTAGACCTTTTCAGATTCTTTGAGCATAAAGTCGACTAAAGAACCTTGAAAGCCATCCATGAAGAAAGCATCGGGGTCAAGAGTGTAGATCTCACTCTAGTCTCGTTCTTTGATCTACAAAAAAGCAGGTGAAATGAATATGAATAATAAACAAGACCACAAATCGACCCGGTGACTCATGCTTTGTAAAGTAAACTACCCGGCGGATGCGTGAAGGGTGAAACGTGAATCAGGCATAGGCATCATCATCTGCCAACACAACACGGCAACTTTAATGAGAAATGAACCCAGAATCTTCACTGATTCTGCGTTATGGATGAAGAAGAAGAAGAAGAAGAAAAGAAACAAATCTGGAAGGAAATTAACGGATCGGGTTAGGTAGCCAGGTCAGTAATCAGTAGGCTGTAACCCAAATGCGGAAAGTTTTTTTTTTTATTTAATAAATAAACAAATATAAATATAAAAATTTGTGTTTTTTAGTCAAACGAACAAACATAAATATATATATATATATATAGCTATATGTTTCGTTCGTTCATTTATATTCGTGAATGTTCGTTTATGTCCATTTATTTATGTCTGTTAGCCTGTCAATAGAAAATAATTAAATATTATCTAGAAGACTCATCTACTTGATGGTTATATATATATATGGCTATTTAAGCGTGTTCATTTATGTTTGTTTATGTTTATTTACATTTGTTAACATATGTTTGTTTATATTTGTTCAATTATGTTCGTGAACTGTTTATTGTATTTTAAACAAACGAACATAAAGGAACATGAACACAAAATATGTGTTTGATTAAGTGTCCGTGTTCATTTAAAGTGATATGAACGAACACGAACATGTCCTTGTTTGTGTTTATTCGCTTTGTTTACAGGCCTACAAATGACTCTAAATTAAAGATTGGGTTTGATAAAAAAAAACCCGAGCTTTGTAAAGCTCCTTTAGTTAAAGTCTTGCATAAGGTAATCGTTTTAACTCGTTGATTTTTAACAAGCCTTGTAAAATTTTAAGTTTTACATCTTTTGGACTTCTATGTATCAACTTTACGTACTAGTGTACTACATGAGGTGGGCAAGCATAGGCTTGTTTAAAGTTTTTCTTAAAAATAAACAAGTTTCGGTTTTAAGCGAGTGTTAGCTTGTTTAAGGTAGTACACGAGCTTGCCAAGCTTAAGCTCGTTTAAAGTTGTTCTGAAAATAATTTAAAATGCTTATAAATTAATTAATAAGTAATAAACTAGCTGAGCCGAGCTTGCAAGATGGCATACGAGCCAAGCTCGAGATTTATAAAAAGAGCTCAAAATGAGTCAAGCTTGAACTCTTATAAATCAAAACAACTCGAGCTTGGCTCATTTACATCCATAGAAAAAGATGA
This sequence comes from Bidens hawaiensis, assembly GCF_021521415.1. Taxonomy (NCBI): domain Eukaryota; kingdom Viridiplantae; phylum Streptophyta; class Magnoliopsida; order Asterales; family Asteraceae; genus Bidens; species Bidens hawaiensis. Next base: position 1,646,899 of record NW_027491195.1, read on the forward strand.
AAACAAGATATTTTGTTTTATTTCGATATATCTCAATAGCAATGGAGAAGACAGTAATAAATACAAGGTGTCTAACATTTAAAAAAGGAAAAGACAAATAATGTGTAAAACATAATGGAAAGGTGTTACTGTAAAGGAATGCATCAAGTGAGCTGTCACACCCCTACAAAAGTCGGCGGAATATGTCGAGGTGTAACGATTGTCCATAAGCACATGACACTAATTAAAGTGACAGTATTTAATAAACTCATTTCATTTCACAACATCGAAAATGTCACATAACAATTATCCATAAAATAACCATAAACAAGATATCACAAAATATGGCAAATTTGATATTATTCATTTTTACTAATATCCTAAGGTCTTTGATGTCGTTTTCTTCACAATCATAAATCAACCAAGACGCAAACCTGCAACATTTCATAAAATAAAGTTTGTCAACACAAAGGTTGGTGAGCAATTCATAAGTTTAATCATATTAGTATATAATAAAGATAGCCACAAAACTTGCATACGAAATGATAAATAAAAGTGGTAATTTGGATAAATAGATATCGCTAAACACATTAGCGACACCTAGCTATAAGGGGATGCCAAATAGTCTAGGATTTTATAGTTATCGTTAATTGCATTACGTTAACGACACCTTGCTATAAGGGGATGCCAAATAGTCTAGGATTTTATAGTTCCACCAACCAAAAGCGATAAAACACATAGGCATATAAGCATAGAACACCAAATCGAGCAATTATTTAGGTAAAGTATACAACTATGTTTGTGGTTTAAGATTCAAATATAAAGCATTTTGTTGAATATGTATGAAATGTGCCCAAAATAAAAGATGAAAAATGGGGTATTAAGTACTCACCTTCAAGTAGTAAACTTGAAAGATGATAATTTGGAGATTTGTCGGAACGACGAGTTTAACGCACAATGCCTAAAAAGAAAAGAAGTCTTGAATTTGGAAAGGTTGTTTTGAAGGTCTTTAAACAAAATAAATGTTGAGAAATGTAAATAATTAAAGTTCAAGGTTTAAAATGTAACTATTTAAAAATTTATAATAATAACCATTTAAAAATGTAAGTTTGCTCGAAACCGGGTTAAAGTATCTAACCTTAATATTTACTCAACCTATGTTAAGTAATAAGATGGGTAAAATACAAGAATGCAAATCCCTTTGGAATAAAGATACTAAAACGGTTTTTTTTATCGAGTGTTCGGGTTGTTGGTTCGGGTCTTGATAATTGGTCAAACCCAAAGTCAACTTTCCAAAATATTGAATGTTATGAGATAACTCAATAAAATTTAATAAGACTTAACCAAGTATGTAGTTCCATTGTTTTAGAACAAACAACGCACGTTAAGCGAGTGTTCGGTTTTGTTGGTCCAAACTTTGTTATGAGATCAAGTTGGATCCAACATTTCCAAGTACTTAAGAAAATATTTAAATATCAATTTGTAACTATTTTTAAAGAAATATACAAGTCTTGATGGCTAAAAAAAACACACTTGTGTATCTTAAGCAAGTAAGAATCGGTTTGGTTCGGTTTTCATCTCACAACAAGTTCATAGATGGTTTCCACATGTCCAAACATTAAAGAACTTGTATAATAATGTACAAATAAAAATACTTTAAGTTTTACAACCAAAAGTTAACAATAAAGTCTTTAAACAAAAGTTCGGTTTTCGGTTCGGATTGTGTTTCGGGTTAAGACCGAGGTAAGATTCTACAAACCCATAACCATAGAATTTGTAAAAATGATTTTAGAAACTTAGATCTAACAATAAGTATGTTTAAACAATTATTTAACAAAACTAGTAACAAAGTTCGGTTTACGGTTTAGAGCTATTTACGGTTAAACCGAAGCATAGACTCTTAAAACCCATAACCATGGAACTTGTAAACATGACCAACAAACTAAAATAAGCAAGATTAATATGTACGAACAAGTTATATAGACGTATATATATCAAGGACACGAAGTCCTCCATGAAGCCTTGCCTTATGAGGTCCGAAACCTCACCGACCGGAATCGGAGAAGTAACTACCAAAGGTAAAAAGGGGTGTATATTATATATATGTTGCACAACCATAAACAAGTATTAATAAGGCTACATAATCTAATTAAGATGAAAGACTAAAAACCTTCAAGAACACATAAGAAGATAACCTTGAATCTTTGATGTTTGAAAGAGTTTTTTTTTTTTTTTGAGTTGTAGCAGGGGAAAATGAAGAGGAAAGGTGGTATATATATAGGGTAATGTTGGTGGTCAAATATGGGTGTAAGACACAAGAGTTTTCATGCAAAATTGATCAAGACAAAAACACAAAATAACAAAATAAATAAATAAATAAATAAAAATAAAAATAAAAATAGGATATTTTCAAGACCCAATAAGTGTGAAACAATATTGTAACATAAATCCATCATTTTGATTATAACATAAGCTTCGGTTTACAAATCGGGTCGGTTTACATAATAAACAAATACAAAAACGAATACAAACAAGACCCGAAATTGATGAATGTCACATGAGCAATCAAGGGAGAATAATTTAAGTATGGTGAAGGTTGGCCAATATCGTTTGCTCCCCCTCAAGATGGAGCATGCAGGTTACGGATGCCCATCTTGTCAAGAAGCGTCTGAAGGTGTTTTGCTCCTAATCCCTTGGTATATAAGTTGGCAATTTGCATCTTCGTGTCAATATGCAATGGAATGATGTCTTGAGACTCAACCCTCTCTCGAACAAAGTAGCAATCCATTTCAACGTGCTTGATACGTTCGTAAAAAACAGGGTTGTTGGCAATGTGGTGTGCCGCATGGTTGTCACAGAATAAAGGTGTAGGTCCCGTATGATCTATTCCCAAATCTTTAAGGATCCAACGCATCCATATAATTTCATTAACGGTAGTGGCCATTGCTCTATACTCTGCTTCAGCGGAGGAACGAGAGACCACAAATTATTATTATTATTATTATTATTATTGTTGTTGTTGTTGTTGTTGTTGTTGTTTTCCATGAAATTAGAGCACCCCTAAAGAGTAGAAGGTAACCTGTTCTAGATCGTCTGGTATAGGGACATCTAAGCCAATCAGAATCACAATAAGCAATCAAGTTCGTTCCTCCATGTTGTGGTGGAAGAATACCTTGCCCAGGAGTAGTTTTGAGGTACCGCAAGACTCGTATTGCGGCTTCCATATGACTTTGACGAGGGTCAGCAACGAACTGACTTAAAACATTCACTGAATATGCAATGTCGGGTCAGGTGGCTTGTAAGTACAAAAGTCATCCGACCAAGCGTCTATATTGGTTGACATCGATTGGTGACTCTTCTTCCCTTCTATCCAACTTCAAATTTTGTTCAAAAGGAAAAGAACTTAGCCGACATCCTTGCATTCAGCTATCTTCTAAGATATCCATGGTGTGTTTCCTTTGGCTAAGAACCAAGCCATCGGGTGTTTTTGTAACTTCTATCCCGAGGAAGTATTTCAATTGACCAAGATCCTTTATCTTGAACCACTCATTAAGAAAAAACTTGGTTTGTTGTATTTTTGTCGGGTTATTTCCCACAATGATGACATCATCCACATAGATGAGAGCCACAACAAAGGAATCTTGAGATTTGTATGTGAATAAGGAATGGTCCGCTTTAGATTGTTGATATCCAAGGGTAAGGAGGGCGTATGTGAACTTTTGGTACTAGTTTCTTGAGGCTTACTTCAAACCATAAAGGGATTTTCGTAGCCGACAAACTCGTGTTTCATTTTCTTTTGAGAATCCTTGTGGTATTTTCATGTATACCTCCTCCTTCAAGTCTCCGTGTAAGAAAGCATTATTCACATCGAGTTGGTGAACGATCCAATCTCTTTTAACTGCAACAGCGAGGAGTGTTTTAACTGTAAGTATCTTGGTCACCGGCGCAAATGTGTCATGATAGTCAATCCCTTCCTTTTATGTAAATCCATTGGCAACAAGTCGTGCCTTGTACCTTTCAATTTCACCATTTGGGTTTGTATTTTATCTTGTAAACCCACTTGGATTTAATGGCTCGTTTGCCCTTCGGTAAGGTTTCAAGAGTCCAAGTTCCGTTTTCTTCGAGGGCCTTTATCTCCTTTTTCATGGCTTCTTTCCAATTCTCTTCTTGCTAAAATATTTCAGCTCTTTTTTGGAGCTAATGGCCGTTAGAAAAGCTTTGTGGGTTTTACAAAATTTATCATAAGAAATGAAGTTAGCAATAGGGTGTACCGTGGAGGTTCCTTGGTTGGATGTGGGTTCAGCGTAGTTGACCGATGGGGTGAGGTTTACAATGAACTCGTGGAGGTGCTTTGGTTGAGTTCGATTCCTATTGCTTGGGTAATGGACTCGTGGTGGTGTGCCACCTCCATTTGGACAAGAAGTGTAAAAGTAAAGGTGTTTAATTTTTCTTTACCTTGAGCTGGCCCACTTACAAGTTAAAAGACATCGCTATCGGTGGTAGTTTTGTTCGAGACCAAAGGAGCAAATGGAAAAATTGTTTCACAAAATTTTACATCCTTGGTTACAATAATTTTGCCACCTTTTATGTCATAAATTTTATATCCTTCGAATCCTTGAGGATATCCCAAAAAAACACTCGGACTCCCCATTTCTTCAAATTTATCGCCTTTTATATTGGTGTTCCTATAATTGGTGAGGCAACCAAATACTTTCATGTGATCATAATCTGGATTCTTGCCAAATATTAATTCCTATGGTGTCTTATTTTCAATCGCCATGGAGGGTAGGCGATTAATGATATAAGTTGTCGTTAACACACTTTCTCCCCCAAAAACTTTTAGTCGAACCTTAATGCACGCGCCACCTCGAGTAAGTGCCTATGTTTTCTTTCCACTACCCCGTTTTGTTGGGGTGTGTGTGGACATGACGTTTCAATCAAAATGCCATTCTTAGTGTTAAAATCTTTCATAAAATTTGATGTAAATTCACCACCGTTATCACTCCTGATTCTTTTGATAGACTTTCCAAATTGAACTTCTACCATTTTGTGAAAATGAATTAGGCATTTGCTAGCATCATTTTTATATTTAATAAGAAAGACCCATACGGCTCTATTATAATCGTAAACGATAGTGAGAAAATAATTTGACCGAGAATATGAAGGGATACGATACCGTCCCCAAATGTTGCAATGAATTAATTCAAAACACTCGCTTGTTTTGGAGGTGCTAGTAGGAAAAGGAGACCTTTTGTGATTGGCTTTTGAGCAAGAATCGCAGTCTTTATTCCAAAGTTTAAATGAAACATTACTTAGAAAACCAACTTTATTAATTTTTTCTTCTGACGCATGATCCAATCTCTTGTGCCATGTATCTATGGTTGCCGTCATCGCTTTTCTTTCACCCCCTAACCATCCCCATGAGGTACAGATTACTTTCATATCTACCCACACCAGTCAAGGTTCTCTTACGTAACCCCTGCATGGCACAAAAATCAAGGAAAAAGGTAACCGCGCATTGGAGGTCGTTTGTTAGTCGGCTAACCGACAACAAATTACAATTAAACATAGTAACGTGAAGAACCCCCTTTTTTTTTAATACCCCGCCCCCGGAGAGTGTATTCCCCTCTTCCCTCAACGGGTATAGCCTCACCGTTTGGTATGATAGCAGGGGTCTCGTATGCAGCCTTTCTTTTGTTTTCAAGAAGATCGGTTCTATAGGTCATGTGTTCGGTGGCTCCCGAATCCACAACCCAATCCTCGTTTTCTTGTAACATACCTGCCATATTGCGGCTGGTGGTAGAATTTTAGAGTAATTTTTTAACCTGCTCTGATACCATATTAAAAAAGATGAAAACAAGATATTCTGTTTTATTTTGATATATCTCAATAGCAATGGAAAAGACAATAATAAACACAAGGGGTTAACATTTAAAAAAGGAAAAGACAAATAATGTGCAAAACATATGGAAAGGTGCTATCGCAAAGAAATGCATAGTGAGCAAATCAAGGGAGAATAATTTAAATATGGAGGAGGTTGGCCAATATCTTTTAGTGAGTTGGGTATTTAATTTAAATGAGCCGAGTTCAAGCTCTCGTAAGTCAAACAGACCTAGCCGAGCACGACTTAATGTGAGTCCATAGATTATGCTTCTTGAAAGTTGATTATTCTCGACTTTTGGTGTGACTAAAATTCACAAATTGAAGCACGCTAGATTGATATAAATGAGTTGAATAAGAGAGAAATATGGCTTCGCATAGAGATAATTATGCATTTAAAGGTGTGCCCGGTGTACTAAGCTCCGGTGTTTGCACAGGGTCCGGGGAGGAGCCAGATCAATTCGCTATCTGATGTGCGCAGCCTTACCGTGCACCTTTTTGTGCAAGAGGTTGTTTACATGGCTTGAACCCGTGACCTCTAGGTCACGAAACAACAACCTTACCAGTTGCTCTAATGTCCGCCCTCTAATTATGTATTTAAGGTGTTTGATAACATGCTTGATCGAAATCGTGAGTCGTGTTCTATATAAAGAATAGGTGTCAATAGGGTGTTAAAAAAACAAGACCAAACAAAACCGAATCTGAATTCAGAATTCGATTTTCTATTCGATTATAACGGAAAACCGAATCACAAAAACAATGGTATGCATTCCTTACATGTACAGTACAACACATCAATGCACAGATGGAACTTTTTCTCATTGATCTTTAGTAAAGTGTTTGACAGCTGCTTATCATTTCTATATATGGATAATATTCCACAAATCACAGCAAAACTAAATGGCTAGGAAAATGACACGTCCTCCAAAAAAGTGCTAAAGTTGTTTGCCAGTTTGCTTCTAACTAGTTACAAGACCACGTGTAACACTCCCATTGGCTGAGTCATCCGACGTGTACAAGATTATCCACTGGCCCATACACAGAATTTGGAAAAAAGGTAATCCTACTTGTACAGGATAGGGTTGAAATGAACCATGTGGTACACATTCATCCTGCAAACCATTCATATAGGAATCAAGATCAAACCTTTATTGCATTGATCCATTATTTCCTGTTTCAAGAATCAACAACAATGGAGGCTTGCTGTCTTTCTTCAAATTCATTCACTAAATCAATGGAAGCTGTCATCCCATCCATCAAATCAAGAATCTTTTTGCAACCCAAGAGATCATCTTCCAACTTCCAATTCAAGAAAACCTCCACATGTAACTTTTCTTTTCAAATTTTTGTGAGAATAATATGTTTTAAGCAAAAGATTATGATTTTGATAAAAACAAATAAATATACAAAGCCATAATACCAGTAGTTATAGCAAAGCTATAGGAGAAACATTTAGCAAAAAAGTTATTTTTTTGATAAAAACATAAAAATATACAAAACATAATATAAGTTACAGCAAAGCTATTGATAGGGTCCGGGAGGATAAGACGAGGAAAAACATTTCTTTTATTGGTGGTTAAATTTATAATTACTTTTTTTTTATCATAGGTTGTCGATCACAGTCAAATTCACCATCTCCATCATCCAAAGATGAAGAAAACATGTTTCTTGATGCCGACTGGCGGTCGTTCAGAGCAAGACTGGTGGCCGGAGAACAAGCATTAAGCTCACAAGAATATTCTCTAGCCACCAATCCAGACAGCTTGGTGAACCAATTACCATCTGTTTCAATTGGTTCCAAATGGGCCCATGCCATACATGAGCCCGAAAAAGGTTGCTTACTTATTGCAACCGAGAAGCTAGATGGGGTCCACATATTTGAAAGGACAGTGGTCCTTCTGTTGTCAACGGACCCAATAGGCCCAACTGGTATCATACTCAACCGCCCTTCATTAATGTCGATCAAGGAAACAAGGTCAACCGCACTAGACGTGTCGGGAACATTTGCGGATCGGCCGTTGTTCTTTGGCGGGCCCCTCGAGGAAGGGTTGTTTTTGGTGAGAGGGGGTGAAGGGGTTAGGAATAGTGGGGTTTTTGATGAAGTAATGAATGGGTTGTATTATGGGACCAAAGAGAGTGTAGGGTGTGGTGTTGAGATGGTTAAGAGGAATGTGGTTAGTGTGGATGAGTTTAGGTTCTTTGATGGGTATTGTGGATGGGAGAAAGAACAGCTGAGAGATGAGATTCGGGCCGGGTATTGGTCCGTTGCCGCTTGTAGTCCGGACGTAGTTGGGCTTGCAACTGTGGGAAGTGTTGGGCTTTGGGAAGAGGTTCTTGGGCTTATGGGTCAAAAGAAAGTTTGGTAATTTCTAGCCTACACTTTTGAGTCAAACATGTAAATTGTGATGTTGCAGAATGTATGTATTTTGATGCATTATATCGTGCTAACAATTTGACTGACATGTTTCTTTTATCTCCCAACCGATATACAGAATTGTCAAATTGACTAGCATATTTATCATGTAACCAGTCATTTTGATGCATATGAATTCGAAGGTGATAAATAAAAGTTCGTGGTGTACATGAAAGATATCCGCTTAAAATAGTTTGAAAGTATGCATATAGCTTTAACACCAATCAACCCACAAGAGCTGGCTACAGGCGTTTTCGCATAGTTGTTGTAATCCTATGCTCCCAAGGTGAATATGAGTATTGCTGATAGACCCAAATGCCAAACAGTCAAACACGGGTTGTTTAGTAGCCCGTTACTTTCAGTACTAGAACAAACCTTAATAAATAAAATGAAGTCTCAAGCTGAACATATAATACATTAAATGTTTAAAACTAACTACATAAGTTGCAAATTACCACCACAGGCCTTATTAAAACCAAGATTTGATGAGATGTTCAACTGATGCTACTCATAAGATCTAGTAGCTAACCCATTCGAAGCGATGACAAATATAGTGGACATGGTGGTGCTAACCCATTTGGATCTAAGTTTCAAATAGTTATCCGTTTTGATCCATCAACTAACTCAAGGCAGCCTAATCTAACTCATAACCCATATACAATTTAGTATTGCCTAAATTAATCCATTATTTGAATAGGGGGTCGCGAATGCCACCTATAATTAAAAGCTTATCTTCACTTACATCGAAACCAGTTCCGCTCACAGTCAAAGCATATTCATCTGAGTGGTAACAAATCTAGCCTTTTGCAAACCGCTAGAATCGAGTACCAGTCTCTGTGAAAGAAGCAAATCTTACTTGCAAAGGGCATAGTACGAGTTCAACCAACAATGCAAGTGAGTATGCAAAGCAACTGTATCCAAACTTTTAATAAATACATCTGTCAAATTGTACACCATTCTTAGCATGTTGAAACTTATGATTGCAACTCTTTCAACCCATGTTTTAGTACCAAAACCTTGATGCTAATAAATACAAGAAATTACTGTCTAAAAGTAAACTCTAACCAATCAAAGGCCCGGTACCATCTGGTGACTGGATCGAAGACTTAAAATTGCTTTGCATATCCATATCATCACCATGTTGCTTCCTTTGTTGTGACTTCACAAATTCTTCAATTCTCTGCTTCAATTCCGTGTCTGGAATAAGCATGTCCGGTGTAAGATGTGAACGATTGAATGGATCCGTCTGCAATTCAACAAAATCATTAAAAAATATATAAAATAATCAATTAGAATATGTTTAAAAACTAAAGATTTACCGCATCGCTTAAAAGATGCCTCTGAATCACCGGCCGGTCCACTATGATTCTTGAAGATGGTAAGATAACAGGATCTTTCATTAGAGTGTACTGCAATTTCAACATTCATAAAGCTTGTTACATCTAACACCATGTGTGCCTATGTATGTGTGCGTGTGTATATATGTATATATATATATACCTGGATTGGATCAAGGAATTCATCTGGAATGTCTCCAAGAATAGCTTCAGTATCCATGGCTTCAGAAGCTGCAGCTTTGGCCTTTCTACCAAGATCCTCAAAAGCCTGTATGATTCTTGGATCTTCACCTATTCTTCTAAGAACATTTGCAGCTTCTGTGAATAACTGCACATGAATCATAATTATTATAAAGAAACAGAATGGGCCGTTGTTCCACAAACATGAACACATAAATATTTTAAAAACGCACCTGATCATTATAAGACCGACCATCCTTTGTAATGGCAGATGGGAAAATATTCTCGTGATCACCCCTTGCCAGATGAACATATATGTTCACAATCTTCAACATAAAAAATAATTAGGCATCATATGCTTAAAAAGACAATAAGTAATAAGTATAAGAATAACAATACTAATAAAACAAACCTGCTTTAGCAACTGTTTCGGGCGAAACTCGTATTTTTCAGGATCCTTCAAGCTTAAAGATTTTCTTTGTGGGCCCACGAGTTGTAACAGGAAGTAATTTAACATGCTGGCAACTCTTTCAACCTGCAAAAAGATGCAACCGCATTTAAGATAAAAACAAACATATTTGATACCATTGCATGCTGGAAATAAAAAGATACCATTTCAGGTAGCAAAAAAGGAGCTGTAATTTGCTCAGTGGTGAAAGCCAGCATGCTCACGTCTTCCATGGCCAACTTCATGTCAACCCTAATCATCTGTATACAAAGCAACCCAATTTCCTTATATACATGATATATTTGTGTGTGTGTGTGTGTATAATATAGATGGAGGTTCAAATGCAAAGCCTAGATTTCCTAAGAAAGACTATTAATCACGGATTAAAAATAATCAACGAACGAGAACAAAGTGTTTGGAGGGCATATTTAGGAAAGCCATAATTGTTGACTTTATTCAAAATTTTCATACGCTGTTATTTTTAACAAAAATCACAACATAAAATCGACCATTTTTGGTCTTTAATGTGAGTACAATATTGCTATATTTAGAAAAAAATGTCATTGTGCTGTTTGACCATATAAATGTTCAAAAATTGTGTCGTTTTACCATATAACTGTGTTGTTTTACAATTATAGAGAACAATGGATTGTTTTACAATTATAAAGGTAGCAACACAATTATAAATGGTAAATCAGGACAATGCTTGCTATAATGGAAAACAACAGTTATATGAAAAACGACAAAATACTGGGAAAAAAATATACATACCCAACTTAAAGATTAAAAAATGCTCGGTTTTATGTAGTTTAAAAAAAACAAAACCCATATTAAAAAACTATTTACATTTAAAAAATTAGGCAATGAATAAGGTTAAAAGGTACTTAGATGCCCTTGACGTTGATTTATCTCAGCACCAGATGTCAGTAGTACACTATACACTATACACTATACACTACACTACACTACACTACACTACACTACACACTATACACTACACTACACTACACTACACTACACTACACTACACTACACTACACTACACTACACTATACTATACTATACTATACTATATTATATTATATTATATTATATTATATTTGAATGTGAGGATATAAAAACGAACATTTTCTTGAGAGTGGAAAAGTCTAGTTCTCTCCTGTCTCTCTTGTGCAGGCCTTTGTTCCCATTCAACCGTGTTAGACATCTCGGCCTCAAGTTCTTTATGTTCCAGAATCTTGTTAAGACTTTCATCAAGAAGAAAGATACTGTCGTTTATTAAGAAGTTCAAGAAGTTCAAGTAAACACCCTTTTCCTCTTCTTTCGCAATCTGAGACCAAAAAAAATTTAAAGGATTTATATAAACTGTTACAAAAGTTGTTAAAAAGTGATTGAAAATTAAAATTACCTGTTTCCAAGCATTCTGGTGTACAGGAACCTGCCAAAGATATTCTAGAAGCTCGGCAATGTTATGTCGGATGTTAAATTTGTCATAAAACTGCACAAAAGTCAAACGTCAGTCAAATACTCAAATATTGCAAGTTTGACGTTACAGGGCAGCATATATGCCTCTAAACAAACTAAACGTTCAGTGAAGCGTTCGGCTAGAAGTTTGTTTATGTTCATTTATTTGACAAACGAACATGTACCGTTTTTTGGTTCATTTAGTTAAACTAAGAGCATGACCACGTGTCTCTTTCTTTCGTTTGTGTTCTTGAATGTTCGTTCACGTTCGTTCACTTAATTCGTTTAAGTTCATTCGCTTTATTCGTCATTTATGTTTGTTTAAGCTCCCTCGTTTTATATATTCACCCAAATTTCTTAGGCCCATTAGAATTTAGTCTAGTTTTATGAAATTAAAACATCAGCAATTACAATTTAGTAAAATTTCATTAACTTTAGGCTCAACAGATTAATGTTCACATTTACTTTTAATTGATGTTCGCTCATTTAGGTTTTATGATTGTTCGTCTATCTTCAGCTATGTTTGTCTGTTTGTGTGCGCACACGTTCGTGAAGTGTTCCTTTATACTACTAGCAAACAAATGAACGAACAGGTTCATTTTCGATCGTTTGTCTGGTAAAAGTTCAGCGAACGAACACGAGCACTCGGTTTGTTTACAGGCCCAACAGTATATTATGAGCCCTAAGACTAAATTTCAGAAACAATCACCTGAGTGTGAGAGCCCGTGAACTCGATATCAACATAAAGCTTCAAAAGATTTCTCACAAGATACTGGATAGATAATTGGTGCCCCTCAAAAAGTGTGCTCGTGGCAGATGATGGGTCACTGCAGACACAAAAGTATAAAAAAACTGTAGTTTCAAATTTGATCTTCATATTATAAACAAAAGACAATATAATATAAATTATACCTCCTACGTGGCATCCAGCAGTTTAATACTTCAACCATTTTCGCTCTTAAATAGGGATTTCTAATATACTCGGGACTTGCCATAAACATGATAATGAAGTTCATAAAATCATCCTACAAAATGACAGATAATGCAATAAATCAATAACAGTAACAGTCAAAATCTTAAGCTTAAAATCATTTTTACCAGCTTAACACCATCTAATGCGCGTGGAATTCGAGAAGCGAAAATAAGCAATTCCATTGCATCTTCCACAAAATGTTCAGGCATGCATGCAAATTCCATAGGGCAAGATTGTAAAAAAGGCATTTTGAAACCACCAATACGATCTACCAACCAAACTACCATTAACTGATAGAAAGATAGTGCTTGTTGAATAAGTCCTCCATCCTAAGATACAGAAACAGAGTACAGATGCGTTATATTTATATTTGTTTAAAAGAAATTTGGTACACGTAAACATGTAAAAAGACGATTTTACCCTCAGTATCTGAGCTTCATAGCATAGTTTCTCCTGTGTGAATGATTCGATTTCTTTCTCCAGTCGAGCGACTTCCTGGGCCAGTCGAGGCGAAGGCGTTTGTTCTTGCATGGTTTTTAAGGTTGCCAGATTATCCTCATATCTTGAAATGTCCTGAAAATAATCATAATTAACACAATTAGGCTTGTAAATGAAACAAACGAGTTTGTTTAACTTTGATCGAAAACGAACAGTTAAATGAGCAGGTGTTCTTGTTTGTGTTCGTTAAGAAAATTGAACATCAATATAAACTAATGGTTCAAGATCTTAAATGAGCAAACATAACTGAAGAAAGATGCACAAACATAGCTGGGTTAAAACTCTTTAAAAGTAATATGAAGAGCAATGTGTTGGGCCTAAAAAGTTTTTATAAGTATGCTAAATTTTAATGAGTTAAAAACTTAGATGAATACATCTAAGCGATCGCAAACTAACGAACATAAATGAGCGTATGCGCACGGACATAAACAAATATAAATGAATTTTCATTAACAAACATAAATGAACAAAAGGGACATGCTTTTGTGTTTGTTTGTTTAACAAATGAACAAAATTTGTGTTCATGTTCGCTCATTTATTAAATAAACGAACTTCCAGCCAAACGGTTCACAGGCTGTCAACTGAACGTTCTGCTTGTTTAAAGGCCTACTTGTAGTGCATATTACCTGCGCAAGATGCTTGAAGTCTGAAAAGGCTTTCAGCAACCCTAAATTAAGAACTCGTGCAGTCATAAAGAAGCATTCACAAATAAATGAGTAACTTGCTGATTGACGTTGACTTGAACTTGTTGTTTCTTGGGAATCACTAGTGTTGCTTGGATTATTTTTATTCAACCATTCAGTAACTTCCTCAGAAGATGCATGAAGGGCAGTTAATTCTCTGTGCCAAGTTCAGATTCACAGTCAAAATAATATTATGGCATAATTTATATTCAATAAAGTATCTTACTTATAATCCAAACGAGATCCACTAAACACATATTTAGGATCAATTTTATCTTTCTTTGTTGAATTTGCATCCAAGAAAGGCTCACACAGTCGAAGCATTACAGCACTAAGATTCACAAACATGCCAGAACTTGCAGATGATATCGGATCAACCTATCACCAGTTGCAAACCATTCAGCAATAATTAAGACAATAATAATAAAACCATCACTTTCTAGGTATATAAACTGTCACTCACACAAAATGTTAACCTGTATATGAGCCCGTGATGCATTTTTGTTAATCACTTCCGCAATATACTGCAACACGTTCTCCCGTGTACTTGTGTTCTTAAGAAGAGACCTAAGAACTTCAGCCAAACCATCATATAAGTTATTCATAACAGTCTTAATTGTAGTGAACGAAGATAAAAGATCTGCAGGCCTTCGTGTCGACGATCCCGAAAAGCACTGTTCACTGCAATCCAAAATAGACAAACTTTCACAAAAAACGAATCCAAACAACCAAAAAACACACGAAAAAGTTCAAAACTCACCCAACATCAGGCTGCCCCTTGAAAATACTCTGATCCGGAAGCGCACTAACATGAAAAAACGGTCCCAAAATGCTCGTCATCTCAATCACCCTCCCATTCAAATACGCCCCTTTCGGAATCCACCACGGATGATTCACCAACGCCCGAGCACCAACCGGAAAGCTTATCAAATACATCAACGCCCGCAGCGGCTGCTGAAAGTTCCCAAGCGCCGAACACTTAAGCACAATCCCCCTCAAATCCTCATACAACTGCTTCAATATCGGCTCCACCGACTCATAATCCTCGTAATCCCTAAACAAGTCATCTAAAAAACCAGGACACGAAACAACACCACTAGTACTAGTACCACTGCCAAAGGCATCAACCGAGCTCGACACCTCGGCGAACACCAAAGGCAACAAAGGCGAAACGTTCGACTTACTCCTCTCGGCATCGGGAAACATATCCGGATTAGTTAAATGAATCTTACAATAGGAAACGGATAGTTTCTTCACCTGATTGACAACGGCCTCCATCTGAGCCCTAACTAACTTATCCTTCATGTTGGCAATCTTCTTCAACTCGTCATTGGCACGGCGGTATATTCCAATTAGGTATTGAAACGGCGGTTCAGCATTAATAATATTATTATTATTAGTACCTGAGAGACGATCGACGAGGACTCGTTCGATAACGTCTTTGGAGAGGGTGAGTTGACCGCCTTCGCTGAGGATCTCAGCTGCCGTCATCTCCAAGTAAACGAGCCTGGAGTCGTTGGTGATGGAATCGGTTAGGGTTACCAGGAGGATCTTGCGGAGGATTATGTCCTCGATTTGTTCAGGCGATCGGTGTGGCTTGATTGTGGTGGTTGTGGTAGCCATAGTTGTTATGAATTTGATTGTATTGTGTGTGAGAGATATAATAATAATAATAATAATAATAACAATAAAAAGTTATTAAGGTGAAGAAGAAGAAGAAGAAGAAGAAGAAGAAAAGATTGTCAACAACAAACCTCTCTAAAAACTTGGGTTGGGAGTGTCTAGACGAAGGATAGATCGTTGGAATTATTATTTATATTAATTGAGAATGAGTATTTTTGTTATAGATATCAGATATGTTAATACTTATCGTATTATTTTATTTATTTAAATCATTAATGATAGTAACTAAAAGTTATAAATCGATTAGATTTCTTGTGTTCTATATAAGGCGGTTGTGTTGTATTTGTATTATATACAAATGATTTAACTAATGAAATATATTAATTTTTTTGTATTTCTTTCTTAGTATTGTATACCTGTTAGGATTGTTTATTATTTTCACTAAAACTATAATATATTTTTTTGTTATGTTGTTATTATAATCGGAAGTGTCTGTTGCTATTGTTTCAAACAGTTCGACACTCTGCAACGTCTGATTTATTTTTGATTCATCAAAACACATCTGATTTTGTTAGTTTCTTATTGAATTGGTGTTGTTCTCTAAATTTGAGTGTATTTGTTTAGATCTTTAATAGATCCGTTTGAATTTTGTAATTGCAAGGAGTTTAACTATTTTGTGGGTTGATATGGTATAGCATGTCTCAAAAATGGGTACATGATTCTAAATTTTTAATTTTATTACAATAATAGCTTACCATAATTAGAGTTAATTATCTGGATGATTATTTGTGGTATACACTATTTTTTTTGTCTCTCCACTTTAAAAAGTTAAACATTTAATCCAATAGTTTGTCAAAACGTAACATTTTTGGTCCCAAAATTGAATGGACGTTAACCTTGACTGTTAAATTTTAATAAATGACTAAAATATCATTGAATAATATAAAGAAACTAGTACATATTCTAATATTTTGTCAAAAGTAGCATTATTAATAGCATATAAATTTATCTTCAGGCCATATTCCAAATAATAGAACTAATTTATAATCAACGAAAGATGTCGTGAAAAGTATGTATATGCTCTAGCGAATGATGGCTATAAGCAGCCTCAGGGGCTTGCCACACATGTCAAGTGAAGGTGAGACCAATTATCTCGGTCATGCCCTCTTTTGATAAAGAGGACTTAATCAATAGTATGGCCATTACATCGGATTCTTTCCGGGTAACAAAAAAGAGGGTTAAGGGTGGCTTTTCCAATGGTATTGATGGTCTTTGTTGGAGGGGATAGAGTCCCTTCAATATAAACCGTTAGATTTTGATAGGATTAAAGAAGAGATTTGATTTTTTCAAAGAAGATAATTGGAAGATGATGGTTTGATAGATAGGAGATGAAGGAGAGTATGGCATATGTATCACTCACGTAAGTATCTACTTTGAAGTTGGGTTTAGAACTATAAAACATACAGGGGGTATTAATTTAATAATGATAGACAAGTAAAAGCTGACACAAGACTATAGCGTCAACGGATATACCGTGTGAAATTGTTTTGACATGATAAAATTAGGTATGGTGATACATAGGGTTGGCAATTTATACCCGATACACGAATACATGACACGTACCTACACGACTTTAACATGTACCATGTAAGCCCTTAATAGGTTTCTTGTACTAAACAGGTAGACACGAATCTACCTGTTAATTTTCATGTCTAAATAAATAGGTAAAATAAATGTTTACCTGTTAAGTACATGTTAAGGACTTGATTAGATTTTTATAATTAAATATATATAATATATATAATTATAAGTTATTCTAAACCCTAAATTCCTAAAACATTTTCACTTTCTCTCAGCCGTCACATTCTCTCAGCATTTCCAATTAGGTTAATATGAATGATTTGACTGTCGTATGATCAATTTCAGCTCTTATCGTGTATACTAGGTATTAACAGGTTCGTGTTCGTGTTTGGGATACAGGTACACGATAAGTTTTCTTGTCATGTACAGGTATACACATTTCATGTTTGTGTCTTATTATGTACGGGCATACACGATATGCCAGCTCTAGTGATACGTACATATTTGTGATATAAAGAATTAGAGAGAAGAAGCTAATAAAAAATGTTCATTCAACTAAACAATGGTCTCATTTATCGGTTATCAAGTAGTTAAGTACACAAATATAGTTACTAACTCTAACTTCAACTATTACAACTGTTACAAAGGAGTCCTAGACTTAGAGTTATTACAAAAGAGCCGCTAGACTAATAAATCCGTAACAATACACCCCTTTCCTTAAGAATAAGAATTTTAACCTTAAAATTAGAATTGAACTTCAAGTAAATAAATTTGTATATTCTTATCCTAATTTTTCCATGTATCTTCAGTGAGTGGACAGGCTTGCCAATATCCAACTTTTGATCATAGAAAACATTTGACTTTTGGTCACCCTTGGTTTTATCCAGCTGGTGACTTGCTCAAGCATGAAAACTCACTAATTTTCTTTGTATAACCACCTTTCATGATGCGAATAAGAAACATCAATTTAGCCTTCCATCATGCGTCAGTTTTTTTAATAAAGGAATGTTTAGACAGCAATTAGCCTTCTGTTGTGGGTAAACTCTTTAAGACTAGACGTGGTGGACTAATATGGGAGCACCAAGCATATGATGTGGCAGTCATTCTCTCCGTTAAAACCATTACCATTAGATCTGGTGCCTTTGACTTTTCTCGTTCTTAACGGGCTCCATAATGAATAGAAATTGTGCTTTTAATTCATTAATTTCTTCATTGCCTAATTCACTCAATTATTTGGACACCTATAAATAATAATAATAATAATAATAATAATAATAATAATAAACTTCCATTTTACAAAATTTTCAACCATTTTCACCACACGAAATCATATTTTCTACGTCACTAAGCCTTAAAGAAATGAGTCAATTACCCAATGATTTATCTCCTTGAAAGGTGGTTGAGGCGATGTAATCAAAGTTGTTTGAGTGGGGGGTTAAACTTTTAGTTGAGCTCGTCCAAACATCACGGCCTGAACTGCTTAGATGATGACCACCACTAGAACGGTTGATGAAAGATTATTTTATTGAAAGACCTTTGTACGAGCAAACATACTTTATATAAAAAATAGGGCTATTCATGTAAATCTTCTAGCGAACTTTGTAGAACATTCATGAAACAATCATAAAATTGAATATGAGAACGACAATTATTACCAGTAAATAATTGTACTAAATATCATGTCAAAGATTAGTCTTTTTTTTTTAATAAGAAAATGTTTTAATATCTTCCTTTTGTTTCAATTTTTTTTTTTATTATTTCAAGTATCATTTTTTTCTATGTGTTTGTAATTTTTATTTTGTTAAAACGATATAATATTTTTTGTGTTCTTTTATTATTTGATTATTATGTTTATTGAATAATAAAATATTGAGATAAGAAAAAAAATAATTGAATAATAATTATAATTAGTTAAAATCACTACACTTGATTTAAAAAAGGCTTTAAGGAATTTATTTTTGCCTACATGAAGTCTAGCTGGCATTTTACTAAGCAACCACTACACATAGCCTAACATCTATTTTTCATTATATTTTTCATTATTCGACACTTTGCAACTCCGATCTATTTATAATTCATTAAAGCACGTCTGATTTTTGTTGGTTAGTGTTCAGTTGAGTTGGCGTGTTTCTCTAATATCAAGCAGATTTGTTTGGGTCATCAGTTTGAATTTTGTCATTACAAGCCTTGTAACATTCACAAATTTTAGTTGTTTACTTGTTTTGTATGAGGATATGGTATAAGTGTATAACACTCAAAAAAAAAAACGTACATACATCTAAATTTCTATACTTTTATTTCAATAGTAACTTGCCATAATTAGAGTTAATTACTTGGATGGCTCATGAGTTTACACTAATTTTAGTTCTGGTCTCCACTTTAGAGAAATTACACGTTTAGTCCGATAATTTGTCATAAAGTCACATTGTTGATCCTTAAATTGGATAGATGTTAACCTTGGCTGATAAATTTTAATAAATAACTTGTATAATATAAACAAACCAGTACATACACTAACGTTGCAACTCCCCTCCACGATTTCTTACTGCCTCCCCCTCCACAATTTCTTTGTCTCCACAGCTTATTATCTACTTTGAAAAACGTTAACTTTGCATAAAAATTAAATTAGTTTTGCACAAAAGTTAAGAAACCATCAATGCATTGCAAAATTCAGACTTGCTTTTCTAGAGTGTAGAACCATGTAAACCGAGAATATAGCATAGTACGATTAATCATCCGAAGAAGTAATGTGTGAGGTCCGCAAAGGTCACAATGAAGTAGAACTAAAACACGCAATGAACGTATGTGATTTAAATCAAACGATAACAGTGTGACTTTGACAATTGGCAAGATGAACAAAGTCCTGGTTAAGGTGGTTATAAAGTACCACACAAATGACCAGTTTTATGCAATTTAGAAATAACATCAAAAGAAACTTGACCAAGTCTACTATGCCACTTATCAAAGGATGCTTAAAGATGGTGTGATGAGATAAGAGGCCGCGAATGTTCTTTGTTCTTTCTGAAGAATATAGAAATCATTTTCACATGTTCCTCGTGCTAGCACTGACTTTGTTTATCGATCCAAAATATATTAGACAATAGCACATCAACGCACGAGTCTGCTCATAGAATTTAGGCTTTTGGTAAGGTGAGGGACCACAAGAACATGTTGTAATGGGTGGTGGTTGTTGATAGAAGTGTTTTCACCTATGAGACAAGTAAGGACTGCCATTTCCAAAAGTCATAGAAGCGTTACACGAATTAATGTAGGGAGCATGAATGTCATCTGGATTGGGTGTAATATGAGGGTTGCACGTTAATCAACATGCCAATTCGGATAATTCTCGGTAATGTGAAACCAAGCTTAGAAGGTTTTAGCAAGGATTGCATCAAGTGGAGGGGCATGTTGGGCAAACATGGATGGATAGACTTGGACAAGATGTGGCATAGTGTCCTTTCCCGCATAGCAAACAATGGTGTGGTCTATGACCACAACCACGACCGACGCACACCCACTGACCGTCTCCTTGAGTAGTTAGGCCCACGAAAGTTTACAGAGGAGCCTATGGATCGAGGCTCGACAAAGGCAACCTGTGGGGATGAAGACACATGAATAGCCTGCAAAAAAAGTTTATGATTTTCAAAAGCCGGGCCAAGACCACATAAGAACCGGTCATTGTAAGTCATGGGAATGGTTGCACGTTTACAATTGACGAAAGATGTCGTGAAGAGTATGCACACGCTCTAACAAACGATAAGCAGCCTCAAGGGCTTGCCACACTTGTCAAGTGAAAGCGAGGCCGATTGCCTCGGCCATGGCCTCTTTTGATAAGAGGACTAAATCAACAATATGGCCATTTGATCAGGTTCTTTCCAGGTAGCAAAAAGAGGGTTGAGGGTGTGGCCTTTCCATTGGTAATGATGCTCAGAAGATAGTTCGGTAATGATGCTCAGCAGGCTCCGTATCACTCACGTATGTATCTACTTTGAAGTTATGTTTAGTACACTAAGGTGAGCAGAAAATCGAATTAACTGAATCGAAACCGAATTAACCGAAAAAACCGAACCGAAGCATTAACCGACGGTTAATTTTTTGTTTTTTTGAAAAACCAAAATTTCGGTTTCGATACGGTTATCCATTTTTTAAAAACCGAACCGAATCGATTGATGATGATAAAGATTATCAAGATGATAAGGAATGGACTAAACTTTTAAGATAAATAAATAAGATGATGAATGAAGATTTAATAATGATACACGAGTAAAAGCTAACACAAGAATACAGCATCAATGGGTATATGTATGAAATTGTTTTGACATGATAAAATTAAGTATACCCTAAGAAAAGTCATGACTTTCTAAATTAAATTACCCTCCACTCATCATCATGTATATCTAGGTGATCTTCAGCTCTCCTCTCTACCCTCAACGAACAGTGCATGCCATTGTCGCAATGAGGCAAGCCATATATCATAAATCTTAAAGGCCCGTACCATTTGGCACATTTGATGGATTTTCGGTTTGATCACTTTTTGAAGCGACCGAGGGCATTACACTTGCATTAAAAGGGTTAAGAGAATCCTGAGGTAATAAAACTTGGAATACAGCATAATGATGATTCAAACTTTTCTCCCCTTGTAATCTATGAACACTTCCAAGTGCACCAGCCTTTTCATTCGGGAAAGCGTAGAATATACGCTTAATTCTTTGATGAACGAGTGCCATCGCACACCTGCCATAAAGAAACACAAAACCAACATAAGTTTCAAAAAATAAGTCAAAACTAAGTATCTGTGTGGTCAACACAAAATAAATGAGGAAATGTGGCACAAATGGCAGTTAAAAGACTTACATTGCACATGGCTCCCAAATGAGATAAATATCATAGCCAGTACATAAATATAGTCTCGATAATTCAAGGTTGCAGCCATTTGTGTGAGAGTTGAGTTCTTCATGATCGTTTACCTAAAAACATTACACAAATTTAGGTGTGAATATTCAGGTTTCACAAATACTGAGCTTTGACTTCCCACATTGGGATATTGGATAATTATCCCTTGAAACATAACAAAAGCTTAACAGCACTGACCAGCCCCAAAAGTTGACTTTTTTTGGCCTGTTGCCTAACCTACTAAGCAGAGCCCATTTTACTACTTATAAATAGGGCAGTAAACAAACCGAACATTCACCGAACTGTTTGGCAAAAGTTCGTTAACGTTCGTTTAATAAGTGAACGAACATGAGCAAGGAATTACATTAAACTAATTAAACGTTGTTCACGTGCGTTCGTGAACGTTTGGTAATTTGGTAGTTTATTTCGTCCATTTACGTTTGTTAATTGTTCGTTCATTTACGTCCATGCACGTTCGTTTTTCTTTTTACCTTCAGTCATTAAAGGTTTTTTATACTTTACAATTTATACATTTTAGTTTATTATCCTGACATTTCAATTTTTTATATTTTTAATGTTGTTTGTCACCTTAGTTTTTATACTAGGTTTATATTTTTTACGTCTCAAAAACTTTCCTGTAAACATGTCAAGTTTTGGGTGATTATGTCTAATACATGAGTATAAGAACATTACTATTACTTTTCAAATTAATATATGTTCGTTTGTGTTCGTTTATGAAGTTAATGAACGAACATAAAAAAGCACAAAAAAAATCATTAATGAACGAACACAAACAAGTATCCCGTCCGCTTATGTGTTCGTGAACCATTCGTTTATCCGTAAATGTTTAACAAACGAACATGAACAAGATCTCGTTCAGTTCGGTTCGTTTATACCCTACGTATAACCAAATCCAATAGAAACAAGAAGCTTACATGCACGGATTCAGTTTTCTGTTTCTTTGAAGGAGACGTTAAAGCTGGCCCCACACGATCAATTTCAAAACAACCATGTCGATCACTAGGAAAAAGATTCCTATCTCTGGCTGCAGAATCTTCAACTGCTACAATGGAAGCATGCCTTAACGGATGCCATCTGTCACATGACTGCTGACTGGACCATCCCCAAGGGTTTAAACAAGAAACCCCATCATAAAACAATTTGGGTTCTTTTGTAACTGAAGAATTTAAAAGCATATTGTCATGATTTTTAGTGACTTCATGATTTATGGGACGGCTGCAAGAATTGACCTAATCGCGTGCGCGTGCAATAACCTCGTTGGTTGATGGGTTCACAATAACTGCAGCGTTCACTGTCTGCACAGCTTTCACCGTTAATACAAAACTTTAAATATACTAATATCATTAAAACTTAGAACTTGTAAATTTACCTGGCATTCGGTTTTTGCTAAATTGAGTGCTAGCTTCATGAACGTGCAGACAGAGTGTGATTCCTCCTTTGAAAACCCGGTGATTCCGTTGATGTGGCTGCAGAATAAGAACACACCTTAAATATTATACACACACACATATATATAGAGAGATTCATTACAAAACACTAGGTTACTACAAGAACACCAAATTGCTGGTGGCTAGAAGTTGTTATCTACAGCTAGATTTATGGTCTAGTTTGGGTCAACTTCTGAAAATTGGAGGTCACATATCAGTAGGAAAAAGGTATAGAAGTTTCTATTCATCATATTTATGTTGAAAACAATGATTTTGATAACAGCATGAATAAATCTATCGAATTCAAAGGCCAAATGCATTGGGGTTGGTGTAGGGTAATCAAAATTTGGATATTGGTCAACATAAAAAGAAATTGTTAACATTGGTCAAAAAGTCAACATAAAGGAAAAAATCAATTCCAACCAAGATAATGGACAGTCGGATAATGGTTTTACAAGAGAATAAATGTGCATCAACGGTGTTTTTGATAATATATTTGTGTGTTGTATACTTAGTATGATTGTTGAGTTTTATTCTTTGTATTCAGAGTGTAATAAGTGTTTACGCGGAGGTATTGTATGATGCATAATGTATTGTATTGTGTTCTCATTTGGGCCAAGTATGAGCCCAATTTCATTTTAAGGTGTATGGTTTGGTATGATCAGTAGCAATGGTTTAATTGATCCTAGGAAATCCGTCTGAGCTTCATTCCTTATTGTGTATGACTCAAGTTAGAATTTTTTGGCGCGGGTCTTATGGCCCATTTATTAGTTATTATGCCCAAAGATAGAACTATTTTCGAGGGTTAGTATACCCTTCGGGTATGTCTCAACTCTCATAGTGGGCTCAGGGCTGATGCCTAAACTTTCGTATTCTAGTATTCGTTTTATTAAATTTTGTCTGATTGTCATCACATCTACCAAAAAATTAAAAAAAAAAAAAAAACACCACGCATTTATCCCCTTTCAAACCTCTCTATTCTTAGGGATAGAGGTAAGGTTTGTCTACATCCCACCCTCCTCAGACCCTACAGATAGCTTTAGTTATTTGTGGGATATGCTGGGTATGATTGTTGTTGTATTTATCCCTTTCACACTTGACAAAATGCATAATTTCTGAGAAACTTTTCTACCTATAAACATGTAAAATGTGTCCGCCTATGTAAGTGTGGTGACCTATCAGAATCCAAGAGAAACTCTAAATGTGATTATAGAAATAAATGTGCACAACTTTCAAGTGTGGAGAAGTTTAATAATTGCCCAAACCAAAAAGTGTGTATATCAGTTTGTGACACCTAATTACTCCACAATAGATTATGTGATGATATGCCAAGAAAGCTGTTGTAAAATTAGCTAATAGAGGTAAGGCTGTCTACATCTTACCCTCCTCAGACCCTACCATAGCTTTGCTATTGGTGGGATATACTGAGTACGATGATGTTGTGACGAAACTCACAGGTATAACTAAAAGCTAAGCCTTTTAACTCCACACAACTTTACCTCAATCAATCTACTACTAATTTTATTAGATCATATTAAGTAACTAGTGGTATAACTTGTAACTGACGAAAAGGGAGCATAAAACATGAAATAGATAAACATAGTTAAGAGTTAAAGCGAAGTACTAGGTTGGTGGATGAAAAGACGTTGGCCACAGTTTACATTGTTCTACCCATTCTTCTTTCGATAGCGGAGCATATCTGCATACCTAACATTAACAGAAACAAAATGTCAAAAAATTAAGCATCCAACCATAACAAAAGTGCATCTCTTAACGAGCCCATAGTAAAAAAACTTACGTTCGTAGTGAAAGTTTCCAACTGATAAGATTCTATAAGGTTAACCACCTCTTGAGTTATGACGTCCAATTGGCTATCATTTTCACCAGCCAAACATAAGATCATAGATAAACGAGTGGATCCTGGTAGCATACAAAAAAAAACACAAAAGTATGAGACAGGGTACATTTAAATAGTAAAATAAACAAACTAGGCAGGCCTATTATTATTATATAGTAAAAAAGAACCTCCATCCAGTTGTTGCTTTCGCACGCGTTTGACATGGCGTAGATTTTCTAATGGCAATGTCTGATTTAGCTTCCTGAACATTAAACAGTTTAAATCAATCCCAAAATAGAGGTTAACATAATAAACTAGTATGCATATACCTGATAAGAGTGTTGGCATGCTTAGGATCAATTACAGCAGCATAAACTTTAACTGCGCAATATATCAAATTCGAAATGAAGTAACTGTGAATGAATATGCATGCATATGCTAAAGAAAGAGGTCGAAAGAGTTGCCTGTGGGTTGTTGTTGAGGATTAAAGGGTGGTTTGTCTGGGATGTGAACAATTTCCCATGGCTCATGGTTGTCAAAATTGTTCATTTGTCTGCTTTACAAATTGTGTATGATTAAATATAAAATAAAAGGCAATATTTTCTTTCAAGGTTATCAAAAACAGCAAGTAGCAAAACGAATCGGATTTGCGTCTCGTTGAGTTGATTAATAGCCAAGCAAGCAAGTCCTAAATCTACTACCATTAAACTAGTCATTTTGCCCAATTTTGTAAACAAAAAACACATGTAATCATTTATTTTCCAGTTCCTTACTGACTGTTATAATATAATTTGTAATGCTTGGTGTTCAAAGTTGGTTTGGTATCTAGTTGAAGTTTCAACAAAGTAACAACTTAATCAAGGCAAGGTATTATGAACTAGCAAAGAATACAAAAATAAAATTAAGTCTTATTCTGTAGATAGGATAGTGCATATGCTTCTGTTGTGCAATACACATTCATTCATTACGGAATTTAAGCTTACCAGGAGTTGTTAATGGAGTTATTATAATAAAATAGCCGACTAGGCGGAGGCTGTCAAGTGTGAAGCAGAGCTGCGAATTGGTAATCAAAGTTTACATGGCCAACCGGAATCAATGGGGTTAGGGTTTTTTTGGTGATGAAAATTAATGATGGCGGATATTGGGTGTGCACGGTTTGGCATGTTAATGAAAACTAGACACAGGCCAGGGTAATTATTCAAGTTTACGGGGGTTTATTATTATGTTTGAAACCGTAAAACCTTTCAAACCGGTCATCGATTTGATTTTACAGCTGATTTTTTTTCTTTTAATTTTTGGTCAGTCGTTTTGAATTTTCAAAGGTTCTGTTTTAGCTTTCAACAACAAAAGGCTATTACTAACTGTTTGGCTCATGGTTTAATCTAAAACCATAAAAAACAGACAGCAAACACCCATACGTAAGATGCTATTTTCTTAACTTAAAAAAACTATAACAATATCATAATCAAATTAAAAAATAGTTAACCGCAAGCGAACCGAAAATCGGTTATTCAAAAAATAAATGTTGGTTAATGCTTTAGTTTGGTTTTTCGGTTAACTCGGTTCTATGCTCACCCCTAGTAGGTAGCGCTGGTGACCTGGTTCGACAATAATTCCAGTGGAAACCTACCCGACCGAAATCCAACTATGTTAAAACCCTTGGCTCACACACGACAATTTTATAATTAACGAGACTCGAACCAACGACATTCCATATAAAAAGTCAGCCACCGAGGGTACTGCCAGATGACTGCTCCTTTGTTTCAATTAGGGGCTTGGATTAATTTCACACCCGATTATCTAACGTTTACAATTCATTAAAATATATATAACACCCACACATATATGAAGTTTTATATATTTTTCGTCCGTGTATAGTACGGGATCTAACCTAGTAATAATAATATATCAAACTATTAGAAAGAGTTTCATAATATTAATTTATTCGTAATCTCACACAAAAAAAACAAAAGAAAAGAAAGTTAAAAGAATTTCAATTTATTAAGGCATGTATAATTTTTTATTTTTTACTTATACTTAAAATGACATAATTTATAACTCATACTTAAAATGACATAATATTAATTTATAGCTCATACTTAAAATGACATAACTTTTTACATTTTACTATATTTATTCATAAACTAGCTTTTATCCCCCGTATTATGGGGGTAGTTTTATATTTTTCGTTTATAATATTTATATATTTTTTTGGATTTTTTATTTTATTTATTGTAAGAAAATTAATAATATAATTACGTTTTGATGATGAAAGAGTTTCACAAATAAATGAGATGTTATAACCTATTTAAAAGTTATCTGGATTTGGTGAGACCCATGACCCGTTTATTTTTTTTATTATAAAGTTGTTTCTTAATTATAAATAATATTTTTTTTAAAATGGATATTAAATTTTAACATATCCCTATTTTTAAGATTTTCACATCAAATAGTTTGTGAGAATAATTTTTAATAAAATGAGATGTTATAACCTGTTTAAGGGTAATCTGGGTTTGGTAAGACTTATACCCGTGAATTCGGGTCAAATACATGAAAAATATTCATCTATAATATATATAAACAAAACCCCTAAAATCTTACGTATCGTGATATGGTCGCTCCCCCTTTTATGGAAGCCACCAGATTGCTTGATTTTTAAATGGAGGCTTCTCATTAATTTAACCCAAATTCATGGGTATAGGTCTTACCAAAACCAGATAGCTCTTAAACGGGTTATAACATCTCATTATATTAAAAATTAATCTCATAAAATATTTGATATGAAAATCCTGTAAAATAGGGATATACTAAAAATTAATATCCTATTTTATTTAAAAAAGATATTATTTATAATTAAGAAACAATTTTATAATAAAGAAAATAAACGGGTAATGGGTATCACCAAACCCAGATAGCTTTTAAATCGGATTATAACATATCATTTATTTATTAAACAATTTTATCATCAAACCTCAAGTATATTAATTATTAACTTTCTTACAATAATAAAATTAAAATCCAAATATACATATATAAATATTAAAAATGAATAATGTAAAACAACCCCCGTAATACAGGGGATAAAATCTAGTTTACAAATAAAACAATCTGGTAACTTGAGAGAAGATGGGAAACAACCAGAGAGATTTAAAGGTTTAGTGTATCACAATTTTTACGTTCAAACGTCTTTTACTTTTCTTTTTGTGATGTAGGAGAATTAACATAGTTTTTATTCTATACACAAAATAGTTATTAAAACAGTAATTAGTTGGCCTAAACACAACATTATCACATGCATGTAAACCTTTACTTGATCAAATTACAATGCAATATACCAAATGTATAACGTAAACACATAAAATGGTGACGGACGAGACTAGAAAATAATCAAATATGTCGAAACACCTAGTAAAAACCAATTTATCTATTTTATTAACCTGGCCCGTATAATCCATTACACATCGAATCCGCATTTGCTTCCAAATACATAAACAAAACTACATATTTCGAATATCAAATCAATCAAACTCAGCGCCCCCTTCCGAATCTGACAAGGGCAAAAGCGTACAAACGCCAAGAACATGCCCATTAAGACACACGTAATACTCGATGCAATCTTCATACGCGCCCAACCGATAGCTGGCACTTTGTGGTATCATCTTCGCCTGCAACATACTCCACAACTTCGCTTTACAATAAGGGCAAAACTCTGTAGGATGAAACTTCGCACCACGTTTAATAAGCATCTTTCGCACCTTCGATGTGGCAAATGACTTAAATACCCCTCTAAAGAAACCGACGTCCCCTTCTTCTCCTTGGTCCAAATGCTCACACGGGTCCGACACATACAGCACATTGTTTCTACAATTCAGTAACAGAAAGCTTTTACCAGACATTCTAGAAAACCGAGTCCTGTATGCAAAATGACCCGGAATGTGAACTTTGTTAAACAAACCCTCTTTTGTGCAGCCCGAACAGTAAATAAGAAGCTTTGCGAGTGAACTCCAGTTCCCATCTACACTATGGCTGCCACTAGATTGAAGATCCTGCATCATTTTAGGGGCCCGGGTTCTGCAAAACTCTTTCCAGAGGACTCGTTTGACAAGATCATCAAACCACTTGCAGACACATGAAAGTGTGGCGATAATTTTGGGGTTCCAGTTTAGATGTTGCAGAATTAGGAAGATGACATCTTCACTTATGTATCCTTTTGTGCACATACAGCTTGCAGAGTGTATGCATCTGTATTGCTTGGTTATTATCATTGTCTGCACATGGTGAATAATGAAGACAGCATAATATCATCAAACGACTGGAATATGAGTTACAAATAACACTAATTGGTCCAAAATCATAGATTACGCCTAATTAGTTTCCATATAAAGGCAATTGATGATAGAGCTGGAAATTTCTAGCACACCACGTTAACACGACATGAAACGATACATAATTAAACAAGTTTCGGTTTGAGCTTAACAGGTTTAGTGCCTTAAACAGGCCGGCACGTTTAAGACATAATAAAATTCGTGTCCAAACAGTTTAAAAACGTAGTAACCTGTTAATGACATTTTTAAACTGTTTATGTGTTTTATTTCTTTAAAAAGAAAACAATATATGAGATATGCTTTAATTGCCTTACGCCACGGCCCTTTTTAAAACTATTTAATAAACAAATGTGTGATATTTATCATCTTGTCCCTAAACAGGTTGTGATGCTTATTTCAAAACAAGTTCGTGTTTGGGAAAAATGACACGATTAGATGCCCACCCATATGATGATCCAAATTCCAAGCAGTTTAGATGTTGGGACATAATTGCACTGAGTTGCAAGTAGAATGCAATAACACAAAGATTAGATTAAAACCCTAATCATGAAATTATGGAAATGGAAGTTAAATAAATAGTTGTCATCTTCCTAACCTCAGCTCATATGCGGGACTCTGAATCAAAAAACCTAACAAAATTAATTGAAGAGAAGCAGGCATAAATTAGGGTTCGTGAAGACATTTCAAATTCAGAAAACAAAATTATTAAAGGAATTGAAGGACTTAACTGAGTCGGAAATTCTTCTTAGCGTGACAGAGGATCGAGAGATGAACGGAGAAAGAAAGGGGTTGCAATGAAAATCTGGATGGATGGATGGATTATTATTATTATTATTATTATTATTATTATTATTATTATTAAAGAAAGGAAGAAAAAAAGAAAGAAAAGAAATTGATATGATATATTATATTATACTAGCTTTTTGCCCGCGTTTGCGCGGGTTACTTTTAAGCGTTTTTATTTATTGATTTAGCTCAGTCTGGCTCGTTACCTTATACTATCTTTGTTAGTATACATCATGAATTCATAAAATTCTATTAAATCCATAAATCATTGTTGTTATGATGTTATTTTTTTTGTTGTACATCATGAATTTATAAAATTGTACTAAATTCATAAATCATAACCAAATGTGTATATGCACTATTATGTGTTTAAAGATGACCTAATGGATGCATATAGTCGAATTATATACTTAATTTGTCTTGTGATTGGTGAAGTTGATCAACAGATGGATTGGTTAGACAATTGTGCAAATAGTTGCAATTTGGAAGTCATGTAAAGCATTCTTAAGCAAGTATACTCAAAATTGGCTAAAAAAAGTATACTTGTTATTATCTAATTGCTTATTTGCTTAGTTTCTTACAATAACCAAATTGGTAGTTTGACTTGTGTATCCCTTGTGCCAAAATCTATGTGGATAACATGTTAAATCTCATTAGTAGATGCTAAGTGTGATCTAACACGTCCCTTGGTGTAAGAGAATTTCAAGTTGAATTGAACCAAATGTGTGATAGCATAGCACAAACAAACAATAATGAGCATATATAAAACCCCAAATTCAAGAACATTTATATACTAACAATTCATCTGGTTTCAAACTAACACCAACTTTACATGATCAATTAACTAAGAATCGATAAGCGCTATTCATGAAAGTTGAACCAGCACGAGAAAGGTAAAAAGACCACGGTCAATAATGTATCAAATAATAAACTTGAAAGTCTCATTTTAACTGCAACAGGCTCCTGCTTGAGCAGGGGCACCATCTCTTTCGCCCGATGGAACCAACAGACACTTTTTATTTGTTTTTCTGAATTTTATAAATAATCAACTTGTTAAATACGATTGCAAAACTATATTATTACAATAACAGTCTAAACCTTTATGTACAAAGCATTTAATCAGTGACCCGTGTTCTTTTTGATTAAATCGTTTAGTTCATCCCATTTGACCCGTTGGACATAAGACAAAAAAGAAAATCGGCCCGTTTCTAAATATTATTACCTGAAGTACTCAATATGGCCTGTAATTTCTCTACATAAAAGCTTTGACCTGTTCGCCAACTCCATACTTTGACAGATCGCTAAGCCCGTTTTTTAATGTGTATATGTCGGTTCATATTTCTTATCTTCCACTTCATTTCCCATAGCCAAAGCTTCTTTCACTGGGACCACAAGTTTCCTACCAAAATTCCCGTTGACGGATCGCTAAGCCCGTTTGCTAATGTGTAGATGTCGGTTCATATTTCTTAGCTTCCACTTCATTTCCCATAGCCAAAACTTCTTTCACTGGGACCACAATTTTCCCACCAAAATTCCCGTAAAATCCCATGATTCAACGTCCAATATTCTCGATCTTTACACACTTAAAATATAGTGCTCCCGTTTAATGTCCAACAATAAAAATCAGCCCAATTTCTATCCAAAACTAGTTTATTTATTGAACAACCCATATCCTTCCAACCTGGTTTATAATCGAATCAACAACAGATTTTTCAACTAAAATTCACATAAAACATTAGCTTTGGGAAGAAAAATGATATAAATAGAAGTTTTCTGACTTAGTTCATTATGAATTTAATTACAATGAGAATCAGTGACGGCATGAAAATAATCAGGTTTGGATTGGCATGTCTAACCCATTTAAAAACAGGTCGTGTTCGGGTTGACTTGTTTAACCCATTTAGTTAAACTGATCGACATGACAACATGTTTAGTTAAAAAAGTCAACCCAAAAAGGTAGAAACCTGTTTAACTCATCAACTTGATTAACACGTTTACAACTTGAATATAATCTGCCAACCCATTTAGATAAATGGGTTAAATGGGCCTTTTTAGGTTACACAATTTTAAGTGTCTGCGTGTTAGGGTCGATTATCTGACATGAATAAAAATATGGGTTGTGTTTGTGTTGAATAATTCAACTACCAAGCCAACACAATTGACACCATTGAGAATCATACCTGGTGATGTCATAAACCAGAAGTGCACCAGCAGCAACTCTGTAGTATGATCTGGTTATAGATCTAAACGATTCCTGGCCCGCCTGTAATACCAGAAGCAAAAATGAAAAGGTCAAAAATGAAGATAAACATAAGGATAGTCAGAATAGTACATTGATTAACTATAAATCATGAATAACGATTCGTTAATAATCGATTCATTTAAAACCAAATTAAATCATCAAGATTCATTAAAAAAATTAAATCCCCACAGCCTCTAGTTTAACATAATCATATATATTTTGCTATCTCAATGCCTTTAACTGTCAAACCTGTCCCTAAATCATAAATCTTAAATTTGGGGCTAGTTTAAGAAAGTCTTCTTCGCGATACCTAGTAACGGGTCCCCTGCAGCAATTGAAAGTGAAAAGTTAACTGCTTCTGGTGTCAATTGAGATGAACAACGACAGTGGTGGGAAACGGAAGCAGCGACAACGACGCTTATCAGCCAAGAAGGTTTTCCGGCGGAAATCAAAGCTGAATATGGAGTAGAAAATAGAATTAGAATTCATATAACTAAATTACTAAAGTAACTTATGAGCATGTTTGGGTTTGGGTTTGGGTTTGGGTTTGAAAAATGCTTATTGGCTTACCGGTGTTTTCAAAAAGTCAATAAAATAAAATGTGATTGGCAATCACAAAAAACTTTCTTATTTTAGTTTTTTGAAAGGGTTAAAAAACAGTTTTACAAAAGCCCAGATCCTGGCTTTTCAAAATGGCTTTTCGAAAAAGCTAATAGGCATTTTTCAAACTCAATCCCAAACATGCTCTCAACTGATTTACCTGTATGAGAGAGAGTGACTCAAATTGATAATTATCAAAACTGGTTTCAAATGATGGTTGAGAATTGTTCGACGTCATTGAAGGTCTGGTGATTTTAGGGTTACCTTTCAAGATTAACAATCAATTGCAAAAGAGGGTGACACCGATTTGGCATATTGTGCTCACATAGACGACAAACGTTGAGGGTCTGGTGATTTTAGGGTTTCACAAATAAGGTTATCTAGTCTTGTATTGAAGATGTTGTGACCCGTGTAAAGGCGGTAATGGAGACTCATCTAAAAACAACTATTGAATTGAACAACGACAGTGGTGTAGGACGGACTATTGTTACTGAATTTGTGGATCTGATTCGATAGGAGTAGGCTTTGTGTCGTGGGTGTGGAGAAGAAGAAAGAACGACAAGTAGGGTTTGAGAGAATAACCCGTTTGAGTAATAATTGGATCATAAACGGGTGTGAACCGAGTTAAATCAATGAGAGACAACCCTTTAAAAATCAAGCAATCTGGTGACTTCCATAAAAAGAGGGAGCAACCACATAGCGACACGTATGATTTTAGGATTTCATTTATATATATTATAGATTATATTATATATATTATTATAATGGATGACATGCAGCTTATTTTAATGTGAGGAGGAGATTATCATCGGCGATGCGGGCCCGAGGCCTGAATGAATGGTTGTGATTCAGTTGTTGGGAACCCATCCAAGTCACAATGGTCCATGTAAGACTGACTACTTGATTTATCTTTTCAAAACAAAATATCTTTTTTTGGTTTTTTATATGCCAACAAACTTGGAAATAGGGAAATTCAATCACTTAAAGAAAGTTTTCCAAATCTAAATTCAGGCACTATTAAGTAGCTCATCTTGACGGGTATCCTTTTAACTAATATTATCTTTGTTTTTTCATCTTTTTATAACATGTTTACATTTGTTGCTTTCATCTTTATAATGAAGAAACCATGTGGTGATAGGCATTTATGTTTCCTGAACTTTATGTGATTCAAAGGAAAGCCCACTACATTTGACCAAGTGAAAGAGCATATGAATAGGTCACCTACATGGGCATGAGCGACCAAATACTTCTGAAGAGGTAGGTCCCAGCAGAGCCCAGTTGGACCCGCAAGACTCACCTCAAAGAGGGACGTCTGCGCAGTTGAACCCGCAAGACTCATCTTCAACAGGGACGTTTGCGCAAAGGCTAAACTCGCAAGACTCACCTTGAAGAGAGACGTCTGCGCAGAAACCAACTGGATCCGCAGGACCCACCATGCTCAGAGACGTGACGTCCTTACGCGCAGTACGCAAGCTGTTCCCGCAGGAAAAGCCTACCAATGGTCGACGTACTCCGCCTGTTCCCGCAGCAACGGATACTAGCCATTAGGGAAGGCTACCCGCGCAGCAAGGCTACACGCACAAGGCACTTAACTCTTAAATAATTCAGTAATGTCACCTGAAGAAGGAGTGAGCAAGCCGGGAATACTCCAGCCCAAAGCCGGGAATACTCCTGCCCAAATGAGCCAGTCCGTACGCTACTGGAGGATCTTTTGTACTGTACTTGACGAGGTATGGACAAAAGATCTGACCAAAGCTGCGACAGCTCACTGACAACAGTACAACGAGCAGCATGCTCTATTACTTAATGTCACTATCAGCCGCTGCCTACTCACCAACCTGTCGTAGCACGTGCATAGCCTGCAGTTGGTGGAAAAGGAATAGTACACAGCCGGCCTGGTCACTATCAGCCGCTGCCTACCCACCAACCACCAGCATGGCATGTGCGTAGCCCACAGTTGGCAGAACAGGAATACTATTCAGCCGGCTGTACCTTCTTGGAAACCTACCTTCGGCTATAAGTACTCCAACACCTTGGAATGGTATTATTATCTTATCATCTCATTATCTTATCTTCTCTAGCAATATCTTAATATACACTTATATTCAAGAGCAATCTAGTCTGATTCTCACGCCGGAGAGTGTTCACAAGGAGGTACCCCCCCTTCTCAGTTACGAGCTCACGGTGTCTGTTTTGCAGGTCATCAGAAGAACCATCTTTGCCGGACCTAACCCCTCGTGGGAAACATCTACTTAACCCCCAGATTATCCGTAATCTGCCCGGGGTCAATAGGTGTTTCTTCATTGGCGCCATCCGTGCATAAAAGCTAGAACTACTTTCAGTTTTTTCAAAACTTCTGGAAAGATGGTTAACGTTACTCCGGTCACAGGGCCAACAAGTAACCAAGAAACCCCGGTAACTAAAACCCCAGCTACTGGGGGGAATACCGGCGAGTACACAAATTTTACGAACACTACCCCGGTTACCCGAGCCGGGGCAAGTGCAGTAAACAATCTTTCACTGGGATTCACCGATGCCCAGTTGGAGAGACAACAGACGAAGCTCCCCCGCCAAACACTCGATCAAGTCAAAGCGTGGGCCGAAGCACGTCAGAAGGAATTCCAAGCTGAGTTGGATGAACGCTTACGTTCACTCCAACAGGCTGCCGAATTCGGAAGCACTCGACAACAGCTCAACATGAGCAATGAGTGCGAGTACTTGGACGATGATTCAGAGGCATCCGACACCGACGCAAACCCTCGACATAGGGCGAAAGGGAAGTGTAAGGAAACGGACTTCCAACCGATAAGGAATTTTGGAGAAACCTTCAAACCAAAAAACGCGGGTGGAAACCCACGTGACTTCTCTAAAACCTTCAGACCAACCGCTGCAAATGCGGGAGCCTCCAAGTTTGCAAGGGACATTGCGGAAGCAATCGCCCCAAGAAGTGCCAAACAGATGTCCAACATCGGCACTTATGATGGTATATCCGACCCAGACGATCATTTGAACAGATTCATAGCGGGGGCAACCGTCAGCAACTGGACGGAGCCCACGTGGTGTTATATGTTCCAGATGACGCTGGTTAGAGCAGCCAGAGCGTGGTTCGACCGTCTACCGGTCCACCACATCTACGATTGGGCAGACTTCCAACAGAAGTTCAGCCAACACTTCAGTCAACAAAGAAAGTACACTGAAGAGCAATGGACGATCCTCAACTGCATCCGAGAGGAAGATGAATCTTTGCTAGACTTCATCACTCACTTCAACTCAAAGAAGCTGAGTCTGGGCGCTATTAGCGAAGATCTTGTTCGCGCTGCTTTCATTCAGGGCGCGAAATATCCAGAGCTCATCCGCACCTTAACGGGTAAAGACGGCATGCCATCCACATGGGATGCCATCATGACAGGAGCTAAACGCTTCGCGGAAACGGAAAAGCAACTGGGTAGAGATCTTCCCCAAAGCACAAACCTCTACACCCAGAAAACAAGAGAAAACAACGTCCTTACCGCCCGACTAAACAAAAAGAGGAAGCTAGGTATTTGGCAGTCAAGGGTAAACTTTGACACCTCATCCGGCTCATACCCTCGGTTAGGCGGAAAGGATAACATGCGGTCGTCAAACCGGAACTCCAGATGGACGCCACTCACCAAAAGCGTCACCGAAATATTTGACACCGAGAGGCTCCCATGGCCAAAGGCTCCAATAATCCGAGAGCGTCACAACGCTGATCAGAGCAAATTCTGTGACTTCCACAGGACAAAAGGCCACACCACCGACGAATGCATAGACTTGAAGGACATCATCGAGACATTCGTCAGAGATGGAGAACTCGCACACCTCGTGGCGTAAAGGATGCTGAGCAGGCCAACGCATGTAGAACCCCAGTTGGGAAAAACACGAAACTGCAGCTTCAATGTTGGAGACTACATACTGCGAAAACAACGAGATTCCGAACCAAGTGCATATCGGCTCGATGGCACTCCCATCCAAACAACATGGAAGGGAGCTCAATTACACAGTCTGCATGTAGATCAATTCCAAACTTGTAAAAGAAAAGGCCCAGAGCCACTTCTAATGGAAATGATTCTCCTTATCACATTGACGCTGATAATCTTACATTTATACTTATGAACTTTCCACACTGATATGCCGGTCTTCACCGCATACATAAGTGGGGAAGTAAGTCGTTGCGTGTGGAAGGCGGCAAAACCCGCATAAACACAAAAAACGGCCAACCTTCACGCAGGTCAGTTATAGGTAAAGTTGGGTCATCCCACTAAATGAAAGTGCCGGTCCTAACCGCACAAATCATGATAGAGGAAACCGAACTAACCTATTGACAACCGCGCGTCGAACGGTTAACTTATTCAACACTGATATGCCGGTCTTCACCGCATACATAAGTGGGGAAGTAAGTCGTTGCGTGTGGAAGGCGGCAAAACCCGCATAAACACAAAAAACGGCCAACCTTCACGCAGGTCAGTTATAGGTAAAGTTGGGTCATCTCACTAAATGAAAGTGCCGGTCCTACCCGCACAAATCATGATAGAGGAAACCGAGCTAACCTATTGACAACCGCGCGTCGAACGGTTAATTTATTCAAAACACTGATATGCCGGTTTTCACCGCATAAATAAGTGTGAAGAAATCGTTGCGTGTGGACGGCGGCAAAACCCGCGTAAGCACAAAAACAGATGAGGACAACCTTCACGTAGGTCAGTTATAGGTAAAGTTGGGTCATCCCACTAAATGAAAGTGCCGGTCCTAACCGCACAAATCATGATAGAGGAAACCGAACTAACCTATTGACAACCGCGCGTCGAACGGTTAACTTATTCAACACTGATATGCCGGTATTCACCGCATAAATAAGTGTGAAAAGTCGTTGCGTGTGGACGACGAAAAAACCCGCATAAACACAAAAAACGGCAAACCTTCACGCAGGTCAGTTATAGGTGAAGATCGGTCATCCCACTAAATGAAAGTGACGGTCCTACCCGCACAATCATGATAGAGGAAACTGAACACTAACATATTGACAACCGCGCGTCGAACGGTTAACTTGTTCAAAACACTTGGAAATTTTCTAAGTTAAAGTATGCACGAGCGAATCATATATGGTTTATGCGGCAAAACAAGTGCCAAATTAAGCTATAATATGCATGAGCAAGTCATATAACGTCTATAAAGCAAGTCATCCAATGAAAGTGGCGGTCCTACCCGCACAAAGATTTATACATTCCATAAAAATTCAAGTATTACAAAAATGGTCGGGTATCTACCCGCCTACAAGAGTGTAAATCTATACAAAAACATAAACCTATCCTAACAGTGGGAAAGGGGTCTCAAGGTTCAAACTTCAGGACCACTCCCTCCAAACCCACTTGTACCCGCACCATCAGTTGGCTGTGGCGGTTCAAGGAAAGTCTTGAGGATAGTTAGCCCATCATCAGCGGCAGCAACTTCGTTCACCTTCTCCACCACAGGATGCGGGAAGGCAGCATACTGATTCACTGCTTGGTCATACGCAGCTTCAGTATCTACATCATAAAGAGGGAAGTTGGAAGGCGGGATGCCCTTCTCAACAAACCCTAGACCAAACAGGAAGCCAGCCTTTTCCCCATCCTCATGAGAAGCGTTGAGGGCTGTGCTCATGGCATCGTCGTATGATGTGTCCGTGAAGACCCGATGCACAACCTACAAAACAAAAATACAAGTATCAAAACCTTTTATAAGTACAAAGAAAAGCGTAAAGGCGTTATGAAGCTAAGCTTACCTGCGACAACGCTTCTCGTAGAAGCCATTCCTTGGTAACCAGAGCCTCCTGGAGGTCAGCTTGAGCTTAGTTACGGGTGCGTTCGGCTTCACTTTTGTTAAGGTTGGCAAGCAACACTTCCTTAGCAGCAGCCTCTTCAACGCCCTTTAGCTTACGCTCAGTATGGTCAAGCATACCCCTCTGGTCCAAGATCTCTTGAAGCTTCTTGGCGTCTTCCATGGCCAAGGCGTCATGAGCCTGCTGGAGCCTCTCTAGTTTGGCTTTGAGCTCCTCATTCTCGGCGCGCAGAGGCTCCGCAACAGCTTCAGCCTTGGTGGCCCTCTCGGTTGCGTTCCGCGCAGTTTCCTTAGCCAACCGAAGCTGTTCGTTAACAGCTTGGGTAGCCTTGGAACGGGCCTCGAGACGGGCCTGAACTTCAACCTCAAGGGCCTTGAAGGCCTTCTCCTTCTCCGCAGCAACGGCGGAGAGTCTCCTGTTCTCCTCCCGGATAGCCCGCGCCTGAGCTACTTCTTGGATACGAGCCGCCTTTAACTTGTCGTTTTCACGACAAAGCAACTCGACGCGCGGCTGCATCCGGGCAAGGAGAATCCGGAGCTCGTTTGTTAGCCTACCCTCCTGGTAGCTCGACATAGCTTCCCCCAGCGCCCCACTTGGAGCGGCGTGGCGCGCCCACTCGACGCAGTCCACAGCCGTCCGAAGGGTTGTTCCTCGGCAGATGTTCCAACGTGGAACATACACTTCATTGGAATCCGACACTGTAAAAACAAAAAACAGTTAGGAAAAGATGATAATAAAAAAAAAGAGGCCAAAATAACCCTACGCACCTGTAGGGTCGACAACAGGCCGATAGCCACCAAACCCATCACCTGAACCTAACGGATATCCATCCAAGAGGTCAGGCAGATGGGAAGGAGGCAGAGATTGGCTAGAAGCCCCGAACATACCTGCTGAACCGGCCGGGGACGAGGTAGTCGCCGGCGCCGGAGGCACGGTCGAAGCCGCTGCGGTAGAGACCATCGGAGGTGAACTCACTGGAGGTGAACTCACAACCGTGGCCGCCGCTGCGGAAGAACCCGCAGAAAATATCACCGCCGGCTCAGTGAAGGATTCCGTGAAGATCGCACTGACAGCCGGCGGGGATGATGTTACAGTTGGAACAGTTGCCTCAACGGGATGAGCAACTGAACCAATACTGCAAACAGGCGCAGCCGCCTGGGTCGTCCCCTCGGGTAGGTTGACCAAACCTACCGTCATGGGTCCAGAGGTGCTCCTCCCCGAACCACTTTGGAATGCAGTTGCATCCACGCCTGCATGAAGACAAGATAGTTAAATATAATGGCGGAAGGATATGCAGTTAAAGTAAATGAAAATTATACTTACGAGTTCTCTTCAGCTTGAAGGTTCTGATAGGCGGGGACGAACCCGATGGAGCCGGCCTCTTCACGCCGCTTACCGTCGTCATCCTGGGCTGCTCAGAGGTGACAGCTGTCTCAACCTCTGGAACAGTGGTCTCACCACCACCAGGGTTCCCCGCCACCTCCTCGCTCTCGGTCTCCGAGTCAGACCGGTTAACCTGATCGGCGGTGGAGGCAACCTTTGCCTTGCCCTTCCCGCCAGCAGCCTTCTTCATCCTCGCGAAGAAAAGACCATCTGCGGATTCCTCATCAGAAGATGACAAGATTAGAGGAATTCCAGCAGAGGTTTGAGCATGGAGAGGGCGGGGGTTAAAGAGTTCCTTACCTGGCCGCGTGGAACTCAAAATCTCATGGCCCGGCGGGTAGACCTCCACAAACCGATCCACCGTCTGCTCAAGGATGGGCAACTCGTTCTCATCAAGAGCACGAGTTCCCAGCCGAGCGGGACCACCAGCCTCCCGCGGATGCAGGAGCGATTGTAAGTCATTCCCCTCTGAAATAAAAAGAGAAACAGTTAGAAGAAAAACCCTAAATCAGCAAAGAAGACGGAGCATACCGTAAGGGACAGAGTTCAAACCATATTCGAGGACGATGGGAATCTGTGGCGCCTCCGCCCCAGCATCCTTCCACACCCGGCTCATCCCGAGCATCACCATCCCGGACTCCGCAAAGCGGTAAACCGGAGACTGGACCCGGGAAATCTTGGAGAACCATTCCGCCTCCTGGTAGTTGGAGGCGTGAAGGTTCGGGAGAGCTCTCCCGTTCTTGAACGTCATCGCTATGGGGACGACGCGAGCGGAGATATAGAAGAACTCCCGCTTCCAGGACCGAAGACTGCGCTCGGTAGCGCAGATCTTCAAACCCTTAATCCGAGTGACCAAGGTATACCACCCTTGGATGCACCTCCAGGAATAGAAGGTCATCAGGCGGTCGACATAGGGCTCCACGCCCAAAATGAGGCACACCCATTCAAAATGGCGAATCTTGGCGATCGCCGTTGGGTGTACCTCCGTCAGATGTACACCGTGTCTCTCCAAAACACGGTACACAAACTTCGTCAATGGGAACCTGAGATTCCCATAAACGAAGAATGCGGCATACACCCCTATCTTGCCCTTGGGGGCATCGTACACCGTCTGATGAGGCTTAGGAAACTCAGGCTTGAAAGGCTCGAGCATGAACTTCCTAACAATGTACTGGTACAGGTCGACGGTAAGAGCACACTGGCACTCACCAGCAGTACTCTTATCGTCCTTATCAGAAGTAGACGACGGATTCTCGGCATACACGTCAGACTCCTCGGCGGTAGCCTCAAGATCATGAACGGAAGACATGTTTTGGATGTGGAACGATTTTAGGAGAATGCTCGACGGAAAGGTTAGAGTATTCGCCGGAAATCGTCTAGAAGAAGAAGAAAGTGAAACTGTGAGTTGAGATGCATCCTCTCCTCCCTTTATATACTCATCGCAATGAATGCGATGAATTTAATGCGGAAGAGAGAGGAAAACGAAGGTGCAATGAAACTATGATACGTGGAAAAAGCAAGACTGGCAACAGCTGTTGACAGGACGCGCGCCGTAAACTTCGCGGCCACGCGCCCGAAAATTCGCGCCCACGCGCCTGAAAAAGCGTCTGGAATGACCATATACTGTCACGTCGCCATAACTTCCTGCACGTCCTGAAACTGTCAGAAGAAACCGTCGGACTACGCAACCGTCCCTTCAACAGTTTGGAATGTTCTTATCCTTTCACCAACTCTTCGAATTTCAAAAAGATTCAAAAAGATTCAAAAGTAAGCGGGACTATACCCCTTACCTTAGCAACCAAGTAACTATAAGACAGGTGCGAGTACAGTGTTAAGGCAAAACCCTTCACATACTTAGCACCTGCAGGGAATTGAAGCCAAGAATACCTCGGCAACCAAGTAACTATAAGACGGGTGCGGGTACAGTGTCAAGGCAAAACCCTTCACATACTTAGCACCCGCAGGGAATTGAAGCCAGGAATACCTTGGATGTAAAGTAACTATAAGACGAGTGCGGGTACAGTGTCAAGGCGAAACCCTTCACATACCTAGCACCCCGCAGGGAATTGAAACCAAGAAGGATCTTCTGGGCCATGCTTGCGGAAACGGGAATAACATCCCCGCATAGCGGGAACGTCGAGAACTAGATTGTTTGAAGCTCCAAGATGGAATTGGTTGTTTAACATAATTGATCACTATGTTCAAAACTACCAAAACCTCATGGAGAATCTACACAAGTGGAACTCAACGCTCCTGACTTGCGAGGAGGTTACAGACCTACCCGCATCATACCCAAAGATCAAGCAGAAAAGTCGGGAATTTCTGCACGTGACATTAGGACTTCCGCGGGAAGAATCCCCATGGAAAACCTTAAAACTAAATACACTCCTCCTATGTCTTGGCATATGAATAGGTCACCTACATGGGCATGAGCGACCAAATACTTCATATTACTAGTTACGTCCTTGGATCTTGATTACGAACATCGGTGGGCATACAAGCATACGATGTGCACACGAATACACTCCTCCTATGTCTTGGGATGGATCTATCGTAGTTTTGTTCTTTACTCTTAAAAAATTATATTCCTTTGGTTTTTCTTTACTCCTTTTAAGGCCTCTGTTGTCTAGTTTCATCTAGATATTTTCATGTAGAATTCATTATTGGGGTTTGTAGATAGATTTTGGAAAAATTTTCAACATAAGCACGAAAATCAAATAACGATTTTATTCTTTTAAGCTTCAGCATCTCCACCAATAATCCAATTACATGTAACTTACAAAACGAAATATAAACATGCATAGGATCTGAAGAAACGTGGATCTACTCACTGGTAGCAGATCTACTTTCCTCGGGTTTTGATTGTACTATTTCACCGATGGTTCTTCTGGATCTGTGTTCTTCCACCTACAAAATGAACAACGCCGTTAACTTACCACTCAGAAAGGGACAGAGGGGTCCTCTTTGGGGTAACCCTCCGGCGTGAGAATAAGTATATGTAGGAGAAGATAATAATGTGAGAGTCAGGGAATCTGGAGAGTATTGCTTAATAGCTGAATACTGTATGATTGTGTGACTGTGTTTTTGTATGTAACTGACTGTGAGTGAATGTAATTCAATATGATTGAATGTGATATCACTGCCTGTAACTGTCAATGATTGAGTATGAATCTGTCCATCAAAGTGGAGTTGATGCTGTATTTATAGTGCTAGGTTTTCCACTGATTGGGCTCAGCCTCGTTGGCCTCCTCCAATCGCACTGCGCCACGTGTCCTCTGGGACACCTGGCGCTTTCTCGTTGGTTGTAATCACGTGGTAGCACATGTGTCATGCTGAGTTGTCGACCTTTCATTTGGCAGCTGTCAACATCAGCATATTCTTACTCCTTAAAAAGATGCCTTCTGGAAGGTTGTCTGACGTGCACAATCAAGGTTGCCCTAATCCTGATTTGGATAAGGACGAGGTCGATTATGTGCATGTGTGATATGCGCCAATCCTGAGGATGCGCGAGGTCTTCTCTTTATTCTCACGCGCAGATGTTTCATGCGCAGATGTGATATGCACGAGCATGTGATATGCGCCGCGCGCTGATGCGCCGCGCGCATATGTGATGCGCGAGCATATGTGTGCCTGGGCATATGATGCCTGAGCATGTTTTGTATGCGCCATGCGCATAGGTTTTGGCTTTGTGCCTTCATAATGTCTTTATCTTGTGGGTTGACCCGCCTTGCTCGGTGTTGAGGCGGGTACATACCTCTTCAAGCCCCCCCAGTCTAATGTGTGTCTTTTCTCGCGCGAGCGAGGCAAGATAGATGTTAGACTAACTGATTTGGTCTTTTTAATGGGGTTTTGTCGTTTTCTTGGTTGTTTCCATCGTTGCGCGAAGTTCTATCCATTT
The DNA here is from genome assembly GCF_021521415.1 of Bidens hawaiensis. Classification (NCBI taxonomy): domain Eukaryota; kingdom Viridiplantae; phylum Streptophyta; class Magnoliopsida; order Asterales; family Asteraceae; genus Bidens; species Bidens hawaiensis. Next base: position 1,691,206 of record NW_027491195.1, read on the forward strand.
GGTTGAAACGAAGGGTCCAAACACGTGGTTGGTTGGTGGTGACGTGCGCCGGAAACGTGTCAGACGTTTTGTGTGCTCGAGGTGCTACAGTTGCCTTTCATGTCCCCTCGCACAGCTGTCTGGAACACGTGTCGCGCTCGCATTGGTTTGCACCTGCGAGTGGGGGCGCGTCTCTGCTCCGTGGCAGTTCCGTTACGTTTTTATGTCCCCTCAACAGTGTTAGGGACACGTGCCGCGCCCTCGTTGGCTTACACCTGCGAGTGGGGGCGCGTGAAATCCGATCAGTTGCCACTTTTCTCTTTCCTGGGCCTATAAAAGCAGGCCCTTAGGAAAAATTTTTATCTTCATCTTCATTGTTGTGTACTCCAAAGCTTCTATCTTTCCGATTTTCTGGTTATTGCTTCCAAATACCCTGTTATCTGTTGCTGTTGTTATTGTATGTCTGATAGCTCAGACTCCTCTAACCCCTCAATCACCTCTATTGCCTCTCGAAGACGTCGTGTGAAATCTGTGGTGATGTCGACATTGAAGCAAAAGGGCAAGGGGAAGAGGGTTGTTGAGACCACATCGGAGGAAGTAGGGAGGACCAAGGCCACGAAAAGGTGGAATGAAATCCCCTGCAAACTGAGGCAGGCTGATCTCGACAGCCTCATCTCGTCACAGGGTTTTCTCCCTGTGTTTGGCTGCATGTTGCCTGTGGCCGGGCAAACGGCGGCGGACCCGCCTCCCGGCTATATTTCACTGTACACCCATTTTTTCACCCACTGCAACTTTCGTCTTCCGATGACAAGGTTTGTAGGCGCGGTGTTACGGTTTTTTGGGATACATATATCCCAAGTCCATCCGTTTGGACTTGTGCGCATGACTCATTTCGAGTTCATGTGCAAATCACAGCGCGAGGAGCCCACCCCTCGGCGCTTTCAATTTTTTTACAAGCCCAAGATCCAAGATTCTTGGATCTCCTTTATTCCTCGCAGTCAGAAGGTTAAGTGCAGCACCGTGTCATTCAAGAGCCTTCATGACTGGTCTGAGAGGTTCTTCTACATCAGGGCTGGTGTAATCCCCATCCGCATGACGATGCGCGCGATCGATTCTGCGCCCACGGATGCGGATGTTATTAAGAACCCAACCGGCGCCTGGGTTAAGAAACTGACCGCCGAACCATCCCCCGCCAAGAAAATTCGCGAGGAGGCGCTGGTGGGGGTCGGCATGAGTAAGCTGTGGGCCGACAGCGCGGCGGAGCCTGTCATCCAAGTGGACGGCTTGCGTAAGTTATCACATTGCTTTATTTCCGCGCTAATAAAATTTGCCTTTGCTGATATTATTTGTCTTGTTTTTGCGCAGTAACCAAGGAGTTTTTCCACGCCGCCTACGACGATCAAGTGGAGGGTGGCTCCGTCCCGCTGGGCGCTGGGGAGGTGGGTTTCCCAGATCGCTTCGATGACATGTTCATCCCTGTGGATCTGGAATTTGACTTTGATAGTGACGCGCCTGGTAAGCCTTCGCACTTATGCATATTCCTTTAGAATACCAAAGTTTATTAACAGTTCTGTTGCTTGTATTTGCAGATGCGCTCGAAAACTACGAGCTGGAGCTCGCGGAAGAGGAGGAGGAGGAAGAGGAGGCGCCCCTACTAAAGCGCAAAGCTAAGGGGAAATCTGGCGCAGGGGGCAGTAAGAAACAGAAGAAAGATGACACCCCTGTCGCTCATCCCCATGCTCAAACGAAGGGACCTGAGGAAACCCAGGTGTTTACCACCAAGGTTTCTTTAGCTTCCCTGCCTGTGAAAGTGGGCAGACCTCCTGTCCACTTGAGGTATGGTGGCGTGACCTCCTCCCTTCGCGCGGCTGAAGAGAGAAGCAGTGTCGCGCCTGCGAAAGGTATACTTTGCTTACCCATAATGGTTCAATGAGGGCGATTCTGATTGAATTATTATTAAATCTTTTCGCATTTGAATGTTTGCAGGACCGGCGACGGTAGCAGATCAGCCGCAGGCGCAACAAGGTGCTGAGGCTGCGCCGGGGGCTGCTTCGAAGTCCCCTGTTCTACCCTCAGAAAAGGGTAGAATGAACTTTATGGCAATGTTCGCCGCGCGAACAGAATTGCGCGAAGGTATGTTTTGCGCCATTGTCTTCTGAATTTTTTGTTTTGATCAAATCATAAACCATTTTTGTTGTTGATTTGTTCATAGGAGTTGTAGCTGGCGTAGAAGCTGCTGGTGACACTCCTGGCGCCGTTGTCGGCGCCGCTGGTTCTGCTCCTGCTCCTGCTAGTGCTGAGTCTCCCCTTATTGGGATTACAAAGGAGCAGGAAGCCGTATTGCGCGCCGAACTGGCGGCGTCGAGACCTCCCTCGCCTCCTCCTACGCGCAGCCCTCTCCGCGAGACTGGTTTGGAGCCCTCCAGGTCGCAGGAGAAGAGGCCGATTGAAGAAGATGAGGAGGATGAGGGAGCTCAAGCTGAAGACTCCTTCGGAGTCCGTGCCAGCCCTGCGATGCCACAAGACTTCGCAGCGCAGACTTCTGGTGAGGCTGGCGCTGACTTTTCTGCTTCATCCCCGCAGGTATGTTTTAATTTGTTGCTCCGCTGCGCGTACTTCCATATAAGTATGTTTTTATGACTTAGAACATTTCTTGTGTTTTGCAGGAAGGTGACCACGTTTGTTTACCACCCGAGATGGAATATTAACGAAGACAGTTCCTTCCAATCCATGGGTGTATGCGAGGACTTCTGGGCTCATGCCTTGCCTCCTACTGAAAGGAGGTATCAGGAGGGGCGCACCCGCGCTGACTTGCTCAACGATCACATTTTCGCTGGGTCGGCTTTCTTTGCTGCCTCTCAAGAGCTTCATCGTGATTATATTAAAGTATGCGATGCTCTTGTGGAAGCCCAGCAAGAGGCTAAGGTGGCTGCCTGGAACCTTTCTGATGCTCGCGCACGAGCTGAGAAACTCCAGGCGGAGCTCAGCGAAAACCGAGCAAGTGCCAACACCGCCTTTATTAAGCGCGGGCATGAGCTCCAAGCTGCGCGGGAGAAGCAGCAGGTGGCGGAGGCCGAAGTTGCCAAGTACGCGCGGAGAGTGCGTGACTTGGAACTGGAGGCGGAGGCGCGTGACCAAGCTATCGTCCAGAGTATCACTGAGAAATCATCACTGAAGAGTGAGGTCGCGCGCCTGAAGAAGGAGTTGGCGGCCGCGCAGGCCGATAGAGATGAGGCCTTGGCGACGGCAGCGTCTAGCCAGGAAGCACTTGATGCTGCGCAGGCGGAGAAAGAAAAAATTTTGGCGGCAGCAGCGTCTGATAAAGAGGAGCTAAAAAAGACCAAGGAAACTGTCGAGTTATTAAACTCCCAGGTTCCTGCCCTCGAGACGTCTGTTGCTGGCCTCGCGCAGGATCGCCAATGGCTGGTGTCACAGGGCATGACTCGTTGCGCTTTGGCGATGAAATATTCTGGCGAGTTTCAGGCCCTTGTGATGGACTGCAATGCTGCCGCGCGCTTGGTGGGTCGAGCTGAAGGGTTTACGGATGGCTATGAATATGGCATGTTGAAGAAGAACCCATCCGAGTACCCTTACAAGAGCGACGCGGCCTGCGCGGACATGGCCGCGGTGGGGGAGAAGTATATGAATACTCCCATCCCCATCCTTGTGCAGGTACCTTGACCTTAATGAGTTTTTCTTGATTAATTTTCCAAGTGTTTTGTACTCAATACTTTTCTAATGATTTGCAGATAGCTGCGCTTGCTGACCAGCCCGACCTCGGCGCGCTAAAGAAGTTGCTCGATGAATGCGAGGGGGCTGGTGGCGATGATGGTGGCGCGGGGGATGTTGCCCCTGCCAGCGGCTCTGGCGCGGTGAAAGAATCTGCTCCTGACACCGTCGTGATAGAAGACTCCATTGAGGAGGAAGAACTTGACTATGGTCAGTTTGGAGATGAGGAGCGGGCCGCGCCAGATGCTGCGGGAGATGATGAGGGTGATGAAGTGGCTGACGTCGACGTGGAGACTTGAGAAGCCCTTCACCTTTCTAATTTTTTTTTTTTGTTATACTTGTAATTTGTAACTCATCACACTTGTAAATTTCAATGCTATGGAATGAAATTTGTTTTCCCTTTTTCACATCTTGCGCATTTCCATTCATCTCTTCATGTTTGCTTGTATAGATATAAGATATGCTTGCACGTTAAAATAAGAACAAGGTTGTAAGGAAATTATTTACTTAACCATAGTCCTATTTTGTAAGTGGTTTCGCAGTATCTTGTTTATGCTGACACGCGCGATGACTTTTCACTATTCCTTTTTTGCGCGTCGTTGTCGCGCGTTTTTTATATGGAATTATGAGTTTTAGCCATTACATGTCAGCATGTGTTACTCAGATATCCACTATGATTCCGCGCGCGACCTCGACCTGAGACCTTAACAACTATGATTTGGCATGTACTTTGCCTTAGTTGTGTTTAGGGATTTTTATGATCAGGCTGCGCGGGATGTAAGATGGATGTTTGTGAATGTTTTGAGCTAAGGCTCTTTGTTTTGGGCTAAGGCCCTGACGTTTTTAGAGTTAAGACTCGTTAACGTGTTTGAGCTAAGGCTCGTAGGTTTGGGCTAAGGCCCTGACGTTTTAGAGTTAAGACTCGTTAACGCGTTTGAGCTAAGGCTCGCGCATGTATGTTTTACTTCGTTTTATTTTGTTTTGAAGTCAATATAGTGTTGTCATATTGCTCCAAATTAATAAAGGAAGTGTGAAACATGTATGAAAAGGTAATAGAACAAATATTGAAAGATAGCGCGAATCCTCATTCATGATGGCTTAAAAGCCTTGATTACATATTTGAATTTTTACATGAAGCATTTTCTAAGCTGTGCTGCGTTCCACGCGCGCGGTATCTTTTTTCCATTCAAATCTTTTAAAGTGTACGCGCCTTTCCCCAATTCTTCTGAGATTTGATAAGGTCCTTCCCAATTGGGGGACATTTTTCCTCGGGGTATTGCGCGGCTAGCTTCATTGTTTCGAAGGACAAAATCATTTTTCTTGAAGTGGCATTCTTTAACGCGCTGATTATAATATTTTTCCAGCTTTTTCTTGTATTTGGCTTCATTGATGATAGCCGCTTCTCTGCGCCTTTCAAGCAAGTTGAGGTCCAATCTTCTTTCGCGCTCGTTATCAGTCTTGCTCATCATGAGTACCCTATGGGATGGGCATCCAATTTCTGCTGGGATCATAGCCTCTGTCCCATAGGTTAGGCTGAACGGGGATTCGCCATTGCTAGTTTTGCTTAATGTCCTGTGCGCCCACAGGACATTAGGTAACTCTTCGACCCAAGAATGGGATTCTCCCTCCAACCTTTTCTTCAGCCCATTTAACAAACTTTGATTCGCGCGCTCCACTTGGCCATTCCCCTGAGGGTGGTAGACCGAAGTGAAGATTTGGTTGATGTGCAATTCTTTGAGCCAGCTGGATATCTTCCTGTCAGTGAATTGTTTGCCATTGTCGCTCACAATTTCCATAGGAAGGCCAAAACGGCAAATGATGTGGCTCCAGATAAATTGCTTCATCGCCTCAGCTGTGATTTTTGCTAGTGGCTTGGCCTCAACCCATTTTGTGAAATAGTCTACCGCCACTACCAAAAATTTCACTCGCCCTTGCGCTTGCGGCAGGGGCCCCACAATATCAATGGCCCATTTGTGGAAAGGCCATGCGGAGGTCACTGGAATCAAGTTGTTCTTTGGCCGCATGGTGTTTGGCGCGTAGCTCTGACATGCCTTGCATTTTTGGATTTCTTTTAGCGCATCCAAGTACATGCCTGGCCAATAGTAGCCTGAGCTCATTGCCTTGGCAACCACCATGCGCGGGCCAGCGTGTATTCCGCAGATTCCTTCGTGAATCTCCCTAATCACATAGCTTGCTTCTTCAGCATCCAGGCATTTCATGAGCGGTCCAAGATAAGAGCGTCGATATAATGTACCATCAAGTAGTTCATAGTTCTGCGCCTTGTGTCTTATCTTTCTCGCCTGTGCGCGATCGTCCGGTAACTTCCCCTCCTTCAGGAATTCCATTATTGGAGTTATCCAGGATGAAGGGGTTGTATGAATTACAAGGACAGATTGCGTTTGCACTGACGGGTTGCTCATCACTTCCACCCTGACATCTTTGCCAAAGTGATCAAAATTAGTTGATGCCATCTTACTCAACGCGTCAGCGGACTTGTTTTCGCTGCGCGAGATGTGTATGATTTTGCAGAAGTCAAACTGCTCAACGAGCTTTTTTGCCTGCTCTAGATATAGAGGCATGGTGTTCTCCTTGGCATCATAAAGGCCATTGACCTGTGCAGCTACCAAGTAAGAATCAACATGGGCCTCTAGCCTTTTAACCCCAAACTTGCGCGCAATGCGCAGACCAGCCAGCAGGGCTTCATACTCAGCCTCATTGTTGGTACTCTTAAAGTCCAACCTAATAGCATAAGTATATTCATGATTATCAGGGTCCACCAGTTTGAGGCCTGCGCCGGACCCTTCGCTGTTGGAGGCTCCATCAGTGAATAGCCTCCAAACATCTTCTTCATCATTTGCTCGCGGAGGGTCTACCTCGCGCTGAGCTTCTTCAATCTTTCCCTCTGGGATTTCCGTGATGAAATCCGCTAAAACTTGACCCTTTATTGCTGGACGGGGCTTATAGGTGATCGTGTGTTCACCTAATTCCAGCGCCCACTTTGTCAGCCTTCCGGAGAGCGCGAGGCGTCGCAAGACTTGCTGGATGTTGTAACCTGTCAGAACTTCAATAGGATGACCATTGAAGTATCTATGAAGCTTTCGCGACGCATGTGTTAGTGACAAAACTAACTTTTCCATGATGGAATAGCGCGTCTCAGGGTCTGTCAGCACCCGACTCACATAGTATATTGGCGTTTGGATCCCCTTGCGATCCACCAATAATACTGCGCCGATGGCGCAGTCTCCAGCTGACAAGTACAATGTAAGGGTTTCGCCAGGAAGTGGAGCTGTGAGCGCGGGCAGCTTTATGAGACATTCTTTTATCTCACTGAAAGCTTGCTCAGCCTCAGGCGTCCACTTGAATTGGCTCTTCTTCAAGCAGTTCCTCAAAGTGTTAACGAATGGAGTAGATTTGCTGGCGTGGTTCGCTAGGAACCTGTTGATTGACACCAATCTACCATTCAGCTTCTGAACCTCTTTCATGGTGGATGGTGAAGGCATGTCAAGGATGGCTTCCACCTTTTCAGGGTTCACCTTGAAACCATCCTTAGTGACCATTACACCAAGAAATTTCCCCTCTTCCGCGCCGAAAGTACATTTGCTCGGGTTGAGCTTCATGTTGACTTCCGTTAAGCGCTGAAGAGTTTCCTCGATGTCTTTGAGCATTTGTCTCTCCTCCCTGCTCTTGATCACCAAATCATCAACGTAGACTTCTAGATTTCTTCCGATTTGTTCACTGAAAACCGAATCCATAAGTCTCTGATAAGTGGCGCCTGCATTCTTTAAACCAAAGGGCGTTTTTGTGTAACAAAAAACGCCCTTGTCGGTTCTGAAGGCAGTCTTGTCTTCGTCTTGTGGTGCCTTTTGAATCTGGTGATAGCTTTTGTAGGCATCCAAGAAACATTTAAGCTTGAATGGCGCCACGGAGTCCACCTTTGCGTCGATGTTTGGGAGGGGGTAACAGTCTTTCGGACATGCTTTGTTGAGGTCCTTGAAGTCAATACACATCCTCCATGACCCGTTGCTTTTCTTTACCATCATAGGATTGGCTACCCACGTCTGGTATCGGATCGGGCGGATGATGTTTGCGCGCAACAGGTTCTCAACTTGCTCATTCATGGCCTTCGCCTTTTCATCCCCCATGATTCTCTTTTTCTGAGCAATTGGCTCCACCGACTTGAACGTGTTAAGAGAATGTTGCGACAAGTCTCGCGGGACCCCAGTCATATCGGAGTGTTGCCACGCGAAGACCGACATGTATTTTGTGAGCAACCTTTTCATTCTCAATCTCGTTTCGTCTGAAATGGTAGCGCCAATTGTGACCGTTTGCTCTGGGAATTTTGGGTTTAAAATCCACTTCTCTGGCGCATTGTCCGCCATTGGAAATTTCATTCTCCCTTCCCGCGGCGTACTTGTCACTGCGCACAAATGATCGCGGTAAACAAATGTTACGCCTGTTGGTGTAGGGAACCCCAATGCGCCGTGCGCTGGCGACGGTACAGCATTAAATTGGACAATCGTTCCCCTACCCAGGATCATATTGTGGCATGACGTGGTGGGCAAGACCAAGAAGTTGACAACTTCGGCTCGCTTGTGCTCATCATCCCCCATAGTTAGTTCAAACTGAATTTGACCTAGGGGATGGATGATTTCATTTGAAACACCACAGATTGGTGCGTTCACCATCTCGAGCCGCGCTTGGTCTGCCGGGTCTAACTTTCTGAAACATTGCTTATACATAATGTCAGATTCGCTTCCAGTGTCCACCAGGACCTTTGACACTTCGTAATGAGCAATGTGTGTGGTGATGACGAGAGGGCTGCTGATTGAAGGGCCTCCCCTGATTCTTGGGAAGATAACTTGCTGCTCGCGCCAATCTCCGTGGATTTGCGCGCTTCTCTTTTTTGACGTCTGCCCTTGTCGTCCCCCCTCAGCCACACAGATTCTTTTGTATTTCTTGCTGGCAGAGGCTCCTTCCGGTTGCTCATCCTCTATTCTTGGGTTTTTCACCAAGTGAGCCAGCCTGCCTGATTTTACATCCTTCTCGATCGCATCCTTTAAATGATGGCATGCGTCGGTGTTGTGGCCCGGGGACCTGTGAAATTCACAATATTTGCCACTGTTTTGCGGTCCCTTGTAGTGTAGTTGCTTGGGGGGCTTGAATTGGACATTCTCAGTACTTAACACCTGTGAAGGTGTTTTAGTGAGGGGAGTCCATATTCTTGGCAGAGGTCTGCTAGGATCTCTGCCGCCCTCCCTCTTGTCACCCTCCCCGCGATTACGAACATCTTTTTGGGGCTGGGGTGAGCTTGGTTGCGTTTGCTTTTCTGCGGAAGAAAAACTTGTTGGTTGCAACCTGGACCATACAGAGTTCTGTTTGGCCCTCTTCTCTTTGCTGCGCGGTGATTCAACCTGATGCGCTCTTTCTCTTGCCCTATCTTGGGCAATCTGTTTTTCATTTCTCGCGAAGACTCGCGATGCTTCCATTAGTTTTGCCCAAGTGGTGGGCATACCATCTCTGCTTACGAGAGCTCGGCGGAGTTGATCACTGCGCGCGCCTTGTATAAAAGCCACGCGCAGGAGTTGCTCAGTTATACCCCCGATTGCCAGAGACTCCTGATTGAAACGAGTGATGTAGTCCTCAATCGTTTCATCATTCCTGCGCACGCAGTGCATGATGTCATCAGGATCGCGCGTGTGTCTGCGCTGCTGTACGAAGTGGGCTTGGAACTTTTCCAATAGTTCCTCGAACCCATCAATTTGCCCAGTCGGCAAGCTCTCGAACCAGACACGCGCCGCGCCCGTAAGGCAGCGGGCAAACATGTGACACCATGTTGGCATCGTCCAGCTCTGTAGGTTTCCCGTGTTATAGAAACCTTGCAAAAAGTCATCTGGATCTGTTGTGCCATCATATTTGCCCAGACCACTTGGCATCTTGGTCTTGTGCTGGATGGGGGCCTTAGCGATGCGCTCAGTAAATTTTGAGTGCTTCACTAAGATGGCCGGCCTGTACGGCGTGGTTACGTCCACTTGCCCCCTCACTGGCGGGCTGTACGGCATGTGCAGATCCAGATCTGCTCTGGCTCCAGGCGCCATGTTCACAGGCGCGCGGAGTTGTGAGCCTCCTGCATGAGTATCTCGCGTCTTCCTCATGCTATGCACTTCTTCATCACTGAACTCAGTGTGTGCAGTGTGAACAGAATGTCCGTCTTCCGGCGCGCGCGGCCTTTTTGTAGTCTGCTTATCAAACGCTTGCCTTTGTGTTTGGTCGGCTAACTTTTTCTGTTTGACCATTTCATTGTACTTTTCCATTAGACGCCGCTGCTCGTTTATGAGCCATTCATTTGGATCATTTGTTTCTTCTTCTGGACCCATTGGTCCTTTCAGTTTCGCGCCGGCAAGATTTTGTAACGTGAGATCGTCTGGAGGAGTTTCAGTCTGGCCGTGAGGGGTTGTGATGAAGGGACGGTTACTGGTGGTGCGCGTAGAATCACGCGGCACCCTCAGAAACCGCTGTCCCTCATTGACACCCTCACGTTCAATATCCTCCAGAGCTTGATCAGCGTTACGAACGCCAGAAACCATGGTGATTGATTTTTTTTATGTAGATCTGATGAGATCTGATTGCCGTTTGTAACAGTGGATGGCGCCAATGAAGAAACGTGGATCTACTCACTGGTAGCAGATCTACTTTCCTCGGGTTTTGATTGTACTATTTCACCGATGGTTCTTCTGGATCTGTGTTCTTCCACCTACAAAATGAACAACGCCGTTAACTTACCCCTCAGAAAGGGACAGAGGGGTCCTCTTTGGGGTAACCCTCCGGCGTGAGAATAAGTATATGTAGGAGAAGATAATAATGTGAGAGTCAGGGAATCTGGAGAGTATTGCTTAATAGCTGAATACTGTATGATTGTGTGACTGTGTTTTTGTATGTAACTGACTGTGAGTGAATGTAATTCAATATGATTGAATGTGATATCACTGCCTGTAACTGTCAATGATTGAGTATGAATCTGTCCATCAAAGTGGAGTTGATGCTGTATTTATAGTGCTAGGTTTTCCACTGATTGGGCTCAGCCTCGTTGGCCTCCTCCAATCGCACTGCGCCACGTGTCCTCTGGGACACCTGGCGCTTTCTCGTTGGTTGTAATCACGTGGTAGCACATGTGTCATGCTGAGTTGTCGACCTTTCATTTGGCAGCTGTCAACATCAGCATATTCTTACTCCTTAAAAAGATGCCTTCTGGAAGGTTGTCTGACGTGCACAATCAAGGTTGCCCTAATCCTGATTTGGATAAGGACGAGGTCGATTATGTGCATGTGTGATATGCGCCAATCCTGAGGATGCGCGAGGTCTTCTCTTTATTCTCACGCGCAGATGTTTCATGCGCAGATGTGATATGCACGAGCATGTGATATGCGCCGCGCGCTGATGCGCCGCGCGCATATGTGATGCGCGAGCATATGTGTGCCTGGGCATATGATGCCTGAGCATGTTTTGTATGCGCCATGCGCATAGGTTTTGGCTTTGTGCCTTCATAATGTCTTTATCTTGTGGGTTGACCCGCCTTGCTCGGTGTTGAGGCGGGTACATACCTCTTCAGGATCTTTCAAGTAAACAACATTTTGAAGTGTGATTTAGACGAGTTGTTAGTAGGATGACAAAGAAACCAACAAGATTGCCTTTACGGGTAATTCATGCCGACCAAACAAGAACTCCAGATGTGCTAACCTTTAATCCATATGTCAAGATTGTGTTTTTAAGTCTATCCTTATGTGTTCCACTCTCAATTGAAAATGAAGAGCCTACCTCGGAAATGGACTCCCATCTCACGAAGAAGAATAAACCCAAAGAACTACGCCCAACAGAAGTTTATTCAAGAGCAATATGCTGGGCCTGGCCCAGTTGGAAGAAATTAAGGATGTTACTTGTTAGTATAGCCACAAAGGTATAAGTATCCTAATGAGATGTCTAGTCAACTAGATAAAAGAGGAAACCAAGCATTTAATGCCTGACCACTTTCAACTTATAAACAGGGTCAAAGCCTCATGCGTCAAAGAGGAGAAGACCCATGATGGTTGGTGGATGGAACTTCTGCCAAGGAAACACTAGATTAAGAAGATGTCCAAGAAGCAAAGATCAGATAATATTAGATATAGGGTTTCTTTATTTTTGTGATATGTACGTTCCGCACCTATATAAGAGGCAAAGGGGCATTCAACGAGGATCATCTCACACTCCTTTTAATACATTCAATATATTCACTATATTTATCCTGCAATCATCAGCCGTTGTCATGGCCGTGTTTGAGAGACCGCAATAACTTCTATATGGAACTTTGCAACCATGAAGAAGTCGCTGAAACCAAATCAAAGATACATTAGTTGTAAACCATACTAAATCAAACTCCCGAACTAATGAAATCTAATTAATATATTATATAATCCGTGTAGGTTGAACATGTGAAAATAGACTCAACTCGAGCGAAAGCAATGAATATGATTGTATAAGAAAATATAGAATCTAAAAAAACATAAAACTAAATAAATGGTAAAAAAAATACTATACGGTGGCAAAAGTAGTTACATACATTAACTATGACTGCGGTGGCATGCCGATGACAAGAGAGAAAATTAAATAAAACGTAATATATATGTACAATGCAAATCTGTGGCCGAATGAGAGGAAGAGGAAAAAATCTTCATACAAGGGGGGAATATATGTAGGAAAGAGGATCAACGACAAACCAAGACCTTGAGACAAAATCGTTTATTAGAGATAGGAAGGGAGGGAAAAGAAGAAGACAATAACCGAAAACATTAGAGAGCATATAACTAATGAAAACCAACAATATAATATATACAACAATTAAGAAATTTTATTTACAAGGAGATTTTATTGTTCATTGAACATTAGGATCGTACTATGCATGTGTTCATTGAACGATAGAATCATACTATTTACAGGCACCCTCACTGGTCCTGCGTGGCACACCATTTCCTCACTGGCCTCATTTGAGCATCACCCCCCCCCTTTCGTGCTTATTTTTATATATGTTTTGAAGTGAATTTTATTCGAGTCGAATGTACAAATCATTGTCATCAACATCTTATCAACAACATTACGTTAAACATGTTTTTAATTGTCAAAATTCTAATATGTTAATAACGCCAACACGCTGTACCTTAACAAATTAAACATGTTTCAAAAAGAGAAAGAACTTGAGCCAAAGTTTACCATGTATGCGCACAGCATACAAACCTATTTTAACAAGTATACGCCACACTAGAATAATTGTTTCTTGTAGTTTTTGGATACCCAACTTGTGTTAGCGTTACACCCCCCCCCAAACATGTATAGGATTGAGTCAAAACTAAAGTTAAATACCATAAAAGAGACAACTATACAGACCAGGAAATGGCTACTTATTATTTGCAGACACAACAGCAATTTTCAAGCTTTCATGTTTCATCTATTATTGTAAGTGTAAACTTCAAGCTTATTTATGTTAAAAGGTTCACTTGAACTTGTCATGAAAATATAAATTTCAGACTTACATACACATGATTTGACCTCCACACAATCACAAGTTCACAACACAGTTAAGTTCTAGAAAACCACATTAACATTTCAGAGTTAAACAAAGTACATAATAGTAATGTAAGACTGTCAACCAAAAGACCAAAACCAAACTATGTGCACAAGTTTTTATTACTTGATTTATTCAGACGCAAGTCAAAAGAAAACATCAAAACCAAAAACCACCACTTACCTCGGTTAAACCCGCTCAAACAACTGTCCTCAAATCAATCTACTAGTTTGTGTAAAACTCCCATCACAATCACCAGGCTCTTCATCTACACTTTCTTTACAAAACCCGATTTCATGTGAAAGAAAAGAACCATTTTTTCATCAAGATTTACCATCTTGAAGAGAGATCACAGTTTCAAAAGCACCAACCAATGCCTTCACTTTACTCTTCCTGCTTTCAACAAGCTTACTCGCGGTTTCTTCAATCACATTATTAAACAAACCTTGAGCATCTTTCTTTCCCTGCTCTTCTTGATGCTTCAAAACCACACTTTCAGGGCCATGATTGGAATCTTTCTTTTCTTCAACATATTTCTTTTCGAAACTTCTTCTTGAAACGCGTTGTTTATCTTCATTACCCTCCATTACTTTCCCTTTTGTGAACTTGAGCTTTCTTGGACCGTTAATCTCGGTTTGAGCATCTAAAGTTTTGTTTTTATAACTTCTTGTTGCAATATGTTGACCATCTTCATTACCTTCAATAACTCTCCTTTTGAACTTGAGCCTTCTTGGACCATTATTCTCAGACTGAATATCAAGAATCTTGCCCCGTCTGAACCTTAACTTTACCGCTTTATCATTTTTCTCTTCAGAAATTACTATTCTACCCTTTATTGAAATCTTCTTGTGATCCTCAACTGAAGCTTCCGTTTCATTAACATCAACGGTTTCAGACCCGTCTAAAACTTCGACTTCTTCATCATCAGTGTATTCAGACTCGCCTTCTAGAACCTCGTCATCATAAAAAGATTCAGAGGACTCTTCTTCTAATTCTTCTTTGTCCGAGCATGATTGTGAACTTTCAACAACAGTGGGTGCAGTTAATGATCCTTCTATAAGCTCTTTATCTGACTCAGAGCTTTGATAAACTTGATGTGAGATCATTGACACTTCTTCTGCAACATTTTTGCCCGAAGAAGACTCAGAAATATTGCAAATTGGATCATTGATTGGTTCCATTGATGACTGAATAAAGTCAAACTCCATGGTCTCAGGTTTGACCTCGGGTTCCACTGTCTGAATGCTGTCATCAATTGCTCGTTTAGAATCGGTTTCATGCTTCAAGTGTTGATCTTTTAACAAAGACTCATGTTTAACGCCCCTATGTTTGACCTCGGGTTCCACTGTCTGAATGCTGTCATCAATTGTTAGTTTAGAATCGGTTTCTTGCATCAAGTTTTGATCTTTTAACAAAGGCGCACGTTTAACGCCCCTATGTTTAACCATATTCAAACTTGCAGCCTTATTAAAAGAAGCTTTAGGAGACTGTGATTCATTCAAGGTAGGTTTAGAAGCAAGTTTATTAACACCAACTGTTTTAGGTGCCACACCCGTCTTTTTGACAGTTCTAATACCGCTATTAGACCCTTCTGGACTCGTTTTCACAGAGTGTTGAAGCGGTTTGAGCTCATTCTTCGTTGCTTTTCCATTGATTGTTGAATTATGTTTTGAAACTTGTGGTTTCTTAGAAGGTAAAGAAACAACCTTTTCGATTACTTTAATGGATTCAGCAGAATTTGTAGGCGGCTTAAGCGTCGTTTTCTTTTTTTCAAGCGCAACTGCGGTTTTTGTAACTCTGTCTTTATTGGCAGCCGCTGTTGTTTTGAACTTTACAGGAACCGCAGACTTCGAGTGTTCATGTTTGTTACCAAATTTGCAGAAATCATGGCAGGAGCCGGTGGAAGCTCTGAGATAATTAGGAACAACATTACCTTCTTCTCCAATACTCTTCCGAGAACTCGGTATACCAATCGAGTACCGCCTGGTTTTGCCGCCAGCAGAAGCCATTGATTTCCTTGCATCTTCAGGGGCTTGTGTATCCATTGAAACAGAGGTTAAAACTATAAAAGATTGTTGACCTGAGGAAAAAAGACAACAAACTATTTGTTGTTATTCTGATCAATTATTCATAAAAATGAGAATAATTACAAAAAAAAACCTAAGCAGTGATTAAACAATAAACCCTAACTAATATATAATATAAGTGTTTCTGCATATAATCAATCAGCATCTAAATATAATCAATCAACATCTGAAAGATGGATCTGAAGAGAAAAGTGATATAATTTACATCAGGCATTATCATTCCTTTCCTAGACACAAGAAATGGATTGATAAACAAACACAAGGCGAATCAATACCTGAGGATGAAAAGGTTGTCAATCAGAGAAGGAATAAAAGCAGAAACAGAAATGAGTGTGCATTTAATTTGAAAAACAGAAAGAAAAGAAGATGAAACTGAACTTACAGCGTACCTTTGGAATGAATCAATTAATTAGCTTAACCACCAAGTTAGGAATTAAGAGCAGTAATTGCGTGGGATTAGGGAAGTTTGGTGGATGGCTATTATTATTAGTAACCCTAATTTGAATTAATCAAAGAAAGAAGCAAAGTCTTGAAGAAAGAAATAGCGGTTTTTTTTTATTGTTTGTGTGATCTGCGTGTTTGTTAAGGAGAGAGAGAGAGAGAGAAGTGGGCGGGGAAAAGAAAGAACATGAATATGGGATGAATGGGGCCTCTCTCATGATACGAGTCCTTAACTAATCAAATTATCGGGTCAGTTGAAATATGGTCTTTTAGTTTGGTGTGAGTGGGTCGGTTTGGTTGGTGGGGGTTAAAACCTAAAAGTTAAAATCGAATGAAAATTGAAATATCACTTTTAAGGGGTTTGAAAGTTGTTCGGTTTTGATTATTTCAGTTGGGTCAGTTCGGTTTTGATATTCTAGCTGGAGAATTTTGGTTGAAAAAAAAAAAATATTTGGCCTAAAAATAATAAATCTGGCTTTGAATCTTTTTGTTAATTAATATACACTAGGTTAGAGCCCGTGTAATTAATTATAAGTGAATTAGTAATATATCATTTATAAATCAAGAAATTCAACACAATAACTACTTAAGTGGAGTTTGTAAACATTTTTAGTTTGAAATATGAGGTCTTGGGTTCCAGACTTGTATAACACAATAATTTATTTTTCAAAATTTTACAAAATGTTATGTGGAATCCTATGTGGAAGCCCTAGAATGATGTCATATGAAAAAATCATGTTCCTTTAATATATTGTTAGATTTATTTGAATAACATATTTTTGTAACGCTAAAATTCTTGTAAATTACTTAAAATTAAAAGTAAAAAAAATATGAAAGTTTATAAATTCTATTTAGTTCGGATTTTCTTTCTTTTCTTCTTCTTCTTTTTTTTAGGATTTTTACGACATGTAATCCTAGACTGAAATGACAATTCGGTTTTTACGAAAATGAAAAACCACACGATTGTTTTTTTTTATTTCGGGTTAGATATATTTACATGTAAGGCGATTTTAATAAGCTATAAAGATAACTAAATAATCTAAAAACAATAATTACCGTATTAATTGTTTATTGGATTATATCGAAACAGAAGGCAAGCGAGCAACAAATTACATGAATGCATTGTACACAGTTAGACTTTGACTATTGCTATTATTTACAAATTATTAGTGTCAGGTTAATTGGATCTAACCTGTGGTAAAGCACATGGCACATTGCTTTCCACAATGGCAGTGGGCAGTTAATGCATATTTATCTACGACTAATTTTTCAAAAAGAAAATATGAAGAGCTACTTTTATACAAGTTTGTAATGGCAGAATCAAAAATTGGTGTAATATAAATAATAAATATGTTTTAGAAAGAGACGATAAATTAACTTAAATACCGTGATAAATTGTTCACCAAACTCCCCTTGACTGACCCCTTCTTGTCCTTGGGAAGTAGAGATTGGATCCACGTTCGTTGAGACTTTAAAACCGACCGACCGACCATTTCTCTTTTTCAGTTTTAAATTCCTCATAGATTTCATTGAATATTTTATATAACTTACAAAAATACTCCCTAAACTATCTCTTCTTTCAAAAGTCACATACAATTTTTTAACTAAATTTTACATTACAGGGTTTAAACTCATGACCTTCTATCTTACAACCGAACCATCTTACCACCCTAACAAAGTGAAAATGATAAGAGAAGTACCAAATGTTAACAAAAATCTTATGTTTAAGAAAGACAACCAGGGTTTTAACGTTTTATCATAATTTGTTATTTGAGTTGAAAATTTGTTGTTTTATATTAAAAACTAGTGTATGATGGTACTAAGTTTCGGTACTAAGCAAGCCAACACTCTAAACTCATGGCTCTTGAAATGGCCGTGATTCAACAAGTCACTACTATGAGTCTACAATGGAGCCGGTGTGAATAAATAACATACAATGTGTCTGGTAAGTTACATGCATAATCAAACGGTTCGAACCACCATGTTCTCATCAACACCATGAGGTTAAAGACTATTTGCTACATCGAGAAGGAAGCAACACAAAAGCATTGTGTTCCAATTTTAAGTGATTTTGAGTTGAAGTGTCGTAACCTGTTTTAGATCTTTCTAATTAGCATTGCTATTATATTTTTATTTGATAAGAGCAAAAAAGAAAATCTCATCATAAAAGTAAAGGATATGATTGATATTTTTCTTTATATTGAAATTAAAAAACATTGATCATGACATACATTTTTTTTTTCTTTAGGGATATTGCTTCATATCTTTTTCAGAAGAATCTTTTAATCATCTCTTTCCTTTCTATCTGACACACAGATGATGTATATACATACCTTGGATTCTATATAATCTAAAGGGCTTGGTTTAGTTACATACATTCATCACTCTTTTCCATGAGGTACCCTTTCTTTTTTGCATGTTAGGCTGAGGGGTGTGGGGCGCTAACCTGGGCGCGTGAGCCCCTCCGCTCGCGCCCCCAGGCGCTAACCCCACATCACCGGGGCGCGAACCGGGGCGCGAGCGCGAGCCCCCAGGCAGGCGTGAGTGTGGTCGCGGGAGAAGAGAGAGAAAAAGGTGATGTGGAGGCAGAAAAGAGCCGTTGAGCTCGGATAAAATAAAAAAAAAACATTTAAAACCCCTATATAATATCCCAAAATCAACCCATTTCAACCATATCAAAACACAACTTCAATCTCCAAACTCATATATAATACCCCAAACTCCTATATAATACCCCAAAAATGTCTGGAAATTGGTACCCAAACCTAGATTCAGATTATATTGACGACGATTTATGGTCGTCACCAGACCAACCGATGTTTTATTCGGGGCCGCAAGAAACATCCGGCTTTCAACCATCCAACATACAACCGTCTCCTAACTTTGTTGTTCCAGAGACACAAGAATCACACGGTGATGCTACCGGAGTAAGAAGACGCGTCCACCGGAAAAAACAACCTGCAACGGACGGGCCGGGACCGGCTTCGACTCCGAGGACGAAACGGAAAACCACTCCGTGGTCATCGGATGAGAAGGAAGCCTTGTGTCGGGCTTGGATAGTCATTTCTGAGGATCGGCGTTGCGGTAATTGTTTTAACGTTTTTAAAAATGATTTTTAATAAAAAAGTTAAATAAAAAAGTTAACTGGAAATCTAATTTAATTATTCATTTTGCAGCCGACTACCAAAAAAGCAAGGTTTTTTGGACAAAGGTTAGGGAGACGTTCTATACGCTCGTTGGGAGTACAGAGCGAAACGCCGATATGATTTCGGGTCGGTGGTCCGAAATCAGAAAATTTGTCGGCTTGTTTACTAATCTTTTCAACAGGAACGCCTGTCACACCCTCAAAATCCACTAACGGAGTTTTACCGTCAGAGGGTGTGAACTGGCAGGATCGGAATCATTAGTTATAACCAAACCAAAGAAAAACGTTTAAATGAAAGTAAGTGCGGAAGCGTAAACCATATAAATAAAGATGATTCAAACAATGCATGTTCCTAGACCGCGCGCCCGCCTCGGCTACCTGAGAATAACATACTAAAAGGGTCAACACGAGGTTGGTGAGTTCACAAGTTATATAAAAATAAATCGTTTAGCGTTTGCGTTCAGCGTTTTACGTTAAGTGTCTTGCGTAACCACGTTACGGCGTTTAAGCGTTTTGCGTAACCACGTTACGGCGTTTAAGCGTTTTGCGTAACCTCGTTACGGCGTTTCAGTGTTGCGTAACCCCGTTACGACGTTTAAGTGTTGCGTAACCCCGTTACGACGTTTAAGTGTTGCGTAACCCCGTTACGACGTTTAAGTGTTGCGTAACCCCGTTACGACGTTTGAGTGTGTAACCATGTTACAGCGTTTGAGTGTGTAACCACGTTACAGCGTTTAAGTGTGTAACCACGTTACAGCGTTTAAGTGTGTAACCACGTTACAGCGTTTAAGTGTGTAACCACGTTACAGCGTTTAAGTGTTTTGCATTACCAGATAGTGTTATGTCAAATTATATATCGATAGGTAGCTAATCTATACAACAAGTATCGCTAAGTGGTTCGCGACCGAAGCTGACTGTTTATCAAGTGCCCGTCACCAGGTCCTCCAGACCATGGTAAGTGTTAGCCAAAATTTACACCCACTCAACCTCCAGTTGAGCTTAGCGTCGGGTGGGGTTTGTCAAACCCAGTAGTACTACCCAAAAGTGACTCGCTATTCCAAATATTAACCGGTCCGATGTGTGGGACTTCAAATGTTACGTATGCCGCTTAGCCTTTACAAGTGATATATAATTTATAACAAAATCTTTCATATGCGTTTATCTCAGAAAATATGTTTATCGGAGTATGTTATCTCCCCCAAGTGAAAAACGTTTGAAAACAGTTTAAGAGTGGGGTAAGTGAACTCACTGTTTGCGAAGAATATCCGATCTAGATCACCGAGTGATGCGCGTCGTAGAAAACTCTCTAGCGTTCTAAAATAACAAAGAGATTTTCTAAGTATCGGAATGTTTAACGAGTCTCTAGACTCGGCACATAATACCTATGCACGTAACATGTTTCGTGTTTCGTTTGTGAATCGTGTGTGACTTAAACAAGTAAAATTGTGATACGATACATGAGTGAGCAATTACTTTCGTGTCACGTATTAATAACATACTTATTAGCAATTATTCCCGTAGGGGCATTTTGGTCAACAAACAAAGACTAACTAACCATTATTCCCCATAAGGGCAATTTGGTCAATTCATGGCAATCAATTAGCAACTATTCCCCGCAAGGGTATTTTGGTCAAAACATAACAAATATACAAAAACTATCATATTTCATGCATTTTTACACAACTCAGCAGTTAGTTTCATTATGACAGAATTTCTACTTGAAAGATTGTACTATTTCACCGATCATAACGTCTCAATTAATTCACCAAAAATCACCACAGAAGCATACATATCTTAGGTTTCCAGAACATATTTTATCTTATTTTTATTCCACATATTTTTCTTATAATGACCAAAACATTACAGCAAACTCATATCAGTCAGATTCATGCGCAACAGAATGTTATTTGCAATTCCCGTTAAACGAAAAATCCAATAAATGCAGGACCACTTGGGTTAGGTTCCTAACTCAATAAGTCAACTTCCAGAAGTGGAACCAACCCAATTGGCCTCGTAGATCATGAGATATAACATTTACAAAACAACCTAACAGCAGGTATAACAACTCAGCTTTGCACCACGTTTTTGTAAAATCATAAAAGTTAACTTTCACACGTCCAAAAATTACAAATTTATATTCTTTAGAAACTAGACTCAACCTAGTTTACTGTAGTATCAATTATCTCATTCATTTACCACTTTTACATCCCGTTACAGTCATTCCATCATCAACAACACAATCTGTCCAGAAACTGTTTTCATCCAAACTCAACAATTTAACTATCTATAGATCACAAATCATTCATAGAACATTCTAGACATCATAACTCCTATCAATCATACCATACATACATAGTTAGGGTTTTACTTGATATCAAACTCAAAGACAACAATAATCATGCAACAATATCAAATCTAGTTATCAATCATCATCAATTAAATCAAGAATCACATGAATAACATAATACCAAGAAATCAGCCATAAAGGTTTACAATTAACCCAATAAAACTAACAATTAAACATAGAGGATACATAGAATAGTTGTGTATACCTTCCTAGCACCTTAATCTTCAATCAAACTTGAAAGATCTTGATTGTGTGTGTGTGTATATTAATCGATCTCAAGGAAATAAAGGGAGGGGATGGCTGCCGATTTTAGTAGGGGAATAGGTAGGAGGTTAGGGTTTAGGTTTACCATGTATTTATAAAGGAATATGTTACACTTTGGCCCCTCAACTCCTAAGTATTACTTTTTCTAGAACATTCTATCATAACTTGCACATTAAGTTAACATTAAGTATTACTTTTTCTAGAACATTCTATCATAACTTGCACATTAAATTAACATGACAATAATATTATCACATAACACATAATCCTAACACATAATTATCACATAATTAGTGTTTTAGTGTTTTTCGTTTATTCATCAATCGTTTGCGTTTCGGTGCAAATCCCGAAAGACTACTACACATGTAGTAAGTGTTAAGCGTCATTTAAACCCTAGTTTAAATGTAATGAGGTTTGCGTTTAGATTCAATAATCTAAAGTTTGAATTGACGGAGTTGCATTAACGGAGTTAACCTGAAATTGACGATTGTCACATCATTCCCATGTTAAAGAATTTTCGTCCCGAAAATTTGAGTCAAGTCGTGATGAGTGTCTGAAAAAGTAAGAAAAATTTTCAGTTTGTCATATCATCCCCTAGTAGAAAGAAATTTCGTCCCGAAATTTAATTCATACCTCCGGTGATTTCTGACGGTTTGCCGGGTTTCGCGGTTTTCTATGTTTGGTCAGCCCTTCAAAAAGGTGAGGATACTTTTTCATCATTTGATTCTCGCGTTCCCACGTGAACTCCGGTCCACGTCTCGAGTTCCAATGAACTTTAACAATTGAAATTTTGCTGTGCTTGAGCGTTTTGGTTTCCCAATCCAAAACCTCAACTGGTTCTTCAACGAAGCGTAACTGTTCATCAACTTGTAGTTCCTCTAAAGGGACTACTTGAGTTTCATCGGATAGGCATGTGAAAAACATTATGTACACTACTGACTTCTGCTGGTAAGTCCAGTCGGTACGCCACTGGACGAACGCGTTCCGTTATCCGATAAGGACCAACATATCGTGGGTTGAGTTTGTTTCGCTTTCCAAAGCGAACCACACCTTTCCAAGGTGAGACTTTGAGTAACACTCGATCGTTTACTTGAAATTCGAGAGGTTTTCGGCGCTTGTCAACGTAACTCATTTGGCGATCACGTGCTGCTGCCATGCGGTTTCGGATTTGAACAATCTTTTCCGAAGTTTCGAGTACCAGTTCTGGACCAGTGATTTGGCTGTCACCCACCTCTTCCCAGCAGAGCGGTGATCGACACTTCCGTCCGTCTAGTGCTTCAAACGGTGCTGCGTTAATACTTGCGTGGTAGCTGTTATTATACGAAAACTCTACCAAAGGTAAGTGGGGTTCCCAACTTTTTCCGAAATCCAACACGCATGCACGCAACATGTCCTCCAGGGTCTGAATAGTCCGTTCACTTTGCCCATCCGTCTGAGGATGGTATGCTATACTCATATCGAGACGGGTGCCCAGTGCGCTTTGCAGCGACTTCCAAAAGTGCGAGGTGAAACGAGAATCTCGATCGGAAATGATCGAGACAGGCACTCCGTGTCTAGGCACCACTTCTTTCATGTATACGCGAGTCAGTCTTTCCATTTTGTTTGTTTCCTTAATTGCTAGGAAGTGTGCCGATTTAGTCAACCGGTCAACGATCACCCAGATGGTATCGCATCCCGTCGGTGTCTTAGGCAAACCCGTAATAAAGTCCATTGAGATGTGCTCCCATTTCCACATTGGGAGTTCCGGTTGTTGCAGTAGACCAGATGGTTTCTGGTATTCTATCTTGACTCTGGCACAAGTCAAGCATTTGCTCACGTAGGTGGCAATGTCGGCTTTCATGTTCGGCCACCAGTAAAGTTCCTTTAAATCATGATACATTTTATCTGAGCCAGGGTGGATAGAATATCGGGACTTGTGAGCTTCGTCCATCACTAGAGTTCTCAACTCTCCGTATCGTGGAACCCAAATCCGGTTCTCAAAATATCGGACCCCGTCCGATCTGGTTTCAAGTTGCTTGCTCATGCCCCGCATGAGTTCCGATGGAAAATTATCACCTTTCAAAGCTTCCAGTTGCGCATCGCGAATCTGATCGGGTAAGCTGGCATGAATCGTGAGTTGCAATGCTCTCACCCTTCTGGGTTTATCTGTTTCTTTTCTGCTGAGGGCGTCGGCCACCACATTGGCCTTGCCAGGGTGGTACTTGATGGCACAATCATAATCTTTAAGCAGCTCGACCCAACGACGCTGTCGCATGTTCAGCTCCTTCTGATCGTAGATATGTTGGAGACTCTTGTGGTCGGTGTAAATGGTAAACTTGGTACCGTACAAGTAATGCCTCCATATCTTAAGAGCAAACACTACAGCTCCGAGTTCCAAATCGTGGGTCGTGTAGTTCTTCTCGTGAACCCGTAGTTGTCTAGAGGCGTAGGCTATAACCTTCTCGAGTTGCATCAGCACACAACCGAGACCTTGTATAGATGCGTCACAGTGTACCTCAAAGTTTTCCGTTCCCTCGGGGAGAGCTAAAATAGGGGCGCTACAAAGCTTGCTTTCAACAGTTGAAAAGCGGATTCTTGCGCGTCACCCCAGTTGTACTTAGTGCCCTTGTAGGTCAAAGCGGTGAGGGGTTGACCAATTTTTTTGAAAATCCCTCGATGAAACGCCGGTAGTAGCCGGCCAGTCCTAGGAATTGTCGCACCTCAGTCGGAGTCTTAGGTGCTTCCCAGTTTTTGATGGCCTCTACCTTACCGAGATCGACATGGATACCATTCTCGTTGATCACATGTCCTAAAAAGTGAACCTCGTGAAGCCAAAATTCACATTTCGAGAGTTTAGCATACAGTTGTTCCTTCTTCAATAGTTCCAGAATTACCCTTAAGTGCTCTTCGTGGTCAGTCTCGTTCTTGGAGTAGACGAGAATATCATCGATGAAAACAATCACGAACTTGTCGAGGTACGCCTTGCATACTCGATTCATGAGATCCATAAATACGGCTGGCGCGTTGGTTAGGCCAAAAGGCATAACCGAAAACTCGTAGTGACCATACCGTGTTCTGAAAGCCGTCTTTGAGATATCTTCTTTGCGCACTCTCAGCTGGTGGTAACCGGATCATAGATCAATCTTCGAGTAGTAACTCGATCCTTGAAGCTGGTCAAACAAATCATCAATTCGGGGTAAAGGATAACGGTTCTTGACCGTCACCTTGTTCAACTCCCGGTAGTCGATGCACATTCGGAAAGTCCCGTCTTTCTTTCGGACAAACAAGACAGGGGCTCCCCATGGCGATGAGCTAGGTCGGATAAAACCCTTATCCAACAAATCTTGCAACTGAGTGGACAACTCCTGAAGTTCCGCCGGTGCGAGCCGATACGGGGCTCGTGCTATGGGTGCTGCACCGGGTGTCAACTCGATTTGGAATTCGACTTGACGAATAGGAGGGAGTCCGGGCAAATCCTCTGGGAAAACTTCCGGGAAGTCTCGCACAACCGGTATGTCTTCAATTCGTTTCTCCTCCGCTGGTTTCTTAACAATCTGTGCCAAAATTGCCGGATGACCCTTTCGTAGATACTTCTATGCCTTCAAAAGGGTAATGACGCTGGTGGTCATGCCGCTTCGCTCGCCTCGGACCGAAATGATCTCGCCGGAAGGGGTAGAAATGTGAACTATCTTGTCGTGACATATAATCTCCGCTCGGTTCTCGGATAACCAGTCCATGCCGACAACGACATCGAAACTACTAAGCGTAAAAGGAATAAGGTCGATATCAACAATATGACCTGACAGTTTTAACTTACATCCCGCAAGTACATGAGTCGTTACTATAGTCTTACCGTCAGCTAATTCAACATGAATCTTAGCATCTAACGGAGTTGGAGTTAAGTCTAAGAGTTGACTAAAGGCTTTCGACACAAAACTCCTATCAGCTCCAGTGTCAAACAAAACAGAAGCAAAACAATCGTTTACAGGGAACTTACCAGACACCACATGCGGATCATTGCGGGCTTGACCCGATCCAATCACAAACGCTATTCCTTTGCCATTTCCTCCACCATTACTGCCACTTCCATTACCCCCATTATTGTCATTCTGTTTCAGCTTGGGGCAATCCTTCCGGAAATGACCTTCCTGTCCACATTCAAAACATCCCTTAGTCGTCATCGGTGGCTTAGGAGCACCCTTCGCCGCAAGGTCAACTCTACATTCCTTCGCTTGGTGACCTATCTTTCCGCATCTTTGACACTTGACACGGTCACACTGACCAACATGATGATAGTTGCACCTATTGCACTTTGGATATCTCCCAGCATATCCGCTCGAACCCTGCCCGCTACCGTTGTTATTGTTGTTGTGACTTTGATTGTTAAAGCTCCGAGTGAATTCGGGCTTACGGTAGTGTTGTTGCGGTGGGAGGTTCGAGGATGAGGATCTGGTGTTGTCAAACTTCCTCTTTCCGCTGCTCGGGTTGCTGTTGCTGTTGTTGTCATTACTCGGGTTGTCACGGGCCTTAGTGGTTGAACCCCTAGGTGGTAACGCACCTTGGGCCACTGCTTGATCCGTCAGTTTGTGAGCTAACCGGATCGCTTGTTGTATCGTGGCTGGTCTGGAAGACGTCACCATGCCCTGAATCTGCGGTGCTAACCCATCAATGTACATTTCAATCCTCTTACTCGGCGGATCTACCATCCGTGGACACATCACTGCTAACTCGTGAGAACGGGTAGTGTAGGCTTCGATTTCCGAACCCACCATCTTCAATGACCAAAATTCTGACTCCGACTTTGAAATCTCCTCCCTCGGACAATACTCTTCTCGCATCAAGTCTTTGAACTCCTCTCAGTTCATAGCGTTAGCTAGTTCCAATCCAAGAATTTGAACATTTGCACATCGTCTGAGGACACCTCTGAATGTGCCTCCTCCTCAGCCGGTTCTTCTTCAGGCTCCTCCTCGGGATCTTCCTCGGGGTCCTCCTCAGGTTCCTCTTCAGGATCTTCTTCAGGATCTGCCTCAGGCTCGGCCTCAGGCTCTGCCTCGGGTTCGGCTGCGTTCTGAGCAAGTTGCATTTGTAGGTCATCGCAACGCTCGAGTGCTATCTCGGTTCGGGTCCTTGCTTCTTGGAGTTGCTCTTGCAAGTCTATCATCTCGGCTTGCATCTTCATCATAACCTTCGTTTGTTGCTCACTAGTCTCTTGCATTTCTTTCATTGCCGCTGCCATGCGGGCAATCTCCTCCTGAGTCTCGGTTCCGTCTTTAAACAGTCTGGAAACATTTTCTCTCGTGTAGCGCATGTAACCCACATCACGCTCCAAACAAGAAACGACAGCTGCGAGAACTCGCTTTACAGGTTCGGTTATGGGTGGTAGGGGGTTGGGATAAGTAGGGTGGTTCGGGTGAGGTAACGGGGGAACTTGTTCGCGATAGACCATACGTCTGATCATGTTAGGGTACCAATCCCAGCTAACGTCGTTTTCGTAAATGCCTCCGGATAGGCGGTACCTCTTTGGTGCGGGTGTTTCGAGTTCCGGGACTACTCGGGGTGGCAATGCGGTAGGTAATTGCGGTTCCTTCCCGTGAGCATGAGTCATCAGATCGGACGATGATGAGGATGGCGTCGACATCTCTACAGGTATGCCGTGTATGCGCGCGTATGAGTGAAAGAGGTAAAGAGATAAGACAACAAAGACTACACAAACCTATGCAGTGCGTATCATTATAACTAATGGGTCGTCGCGGTTATAGTCTAGTATGCATGCAGCTTCTAGTTCGCTATAACCAATGGCTCTGATACCAATCTGTCACACCCTCAAAATCCACTAACGGAGTTTTACCGTCAGAGGGTGTGAACTGGCAGGATCGGAATCATTAGTTATAACCAAACCAAAGAAAAACGTTTAAATGAAAGTAAGTGCGGAAGCGTAAACCATATAAATAAAGATGATTCAAACAATGCATGTTCCTAGACCGCGCGCCCGCCTCGGCTACCTGAGAATAACATACTAAAAGGGTCAACACGAGGTTGGTGAGTTCACAAGTTATATAAAAATAAATCGTTTAGCGTTTGCGTTCAGCGTTTTACGTTAAGTGTCTTGCGTAACCACGTTACGGCGTTTAAGCGTTTTGCGTAACCACGTTACGGCGTTTAAGCGTTTTGCGTAACCTCGTTACGGCGTTTCAGTGTTGCGTAACCCCGTTACGACGTTTAAGTGTTGCGTAACCCCGTTACGACGTTTAAGTGTTGCGTAACCCCGTTACGACGTTTAAGTGTTGCGTAACCCCGTTACGACGTTTGAGTGTGTAACCATGTTACAGCGTTTGAGTGTGTAACCACGTTACAGCGTTTAAGTGTGTAACCACGTTACAGCGTTTAAGTGTGTAACCACGTTACAGCGTTTAAGTGTGTAACCACGTTACAGCGTTTAAGTGTTTTGCATTACCAGATAGTGTTATGTCAAATTATATATCGATAGGTAGCTAATCTATACAACAAGTATCGCTAAGTGGTTCGCGACCGAAGCTGACTGTTTATCAAGTGCCCGTCACCAGGTCCTCCAGACCATGGTAAGTGTTAGCCAAAATTTACACCCACTCAACCTCCAGTTGAGCTTAGCGTCGGGTGGGGTTTGTCAAACCCAGTAGTACTACCCAAAAGTGACTCGCTATTCCAAATATTAACCGGTCCGATGTGTGGGACTTCAAATGTTACGTATGCCGCTTAGCCTTTACAAGTGATATATAATTTATAACAAAATCTTTCATATGCGTTTATCTCAGAAAATATGTTTATCGGAGTATGTTATCTCCCCCAAGTGAAAAACGTTTGAAAACAGTTTAAGAGTGGGGTAAGTGAACTCACTGTTTGCGAAGAATATCCGATCTAGATCACCGAGTGATGCGCGTCGTAGAAAACTCTCTAGCGTTCTAAAATAACAAAGAGATTTTCTAAGTATCGGAATGTTTAACGAGTCTCTAGACTCGGCACATAATACCTATGCACGTAACATGTTTCGTGTTTCGTTTGTGAATCGTGTGTGACTTAAACAAGTAAAATTGTGATACGATACATGAGTGAGCAATTACTTTCGTGTCACGTATTAATAACATACTTATTAGCAATTATTCCCGTAGGGGCATTTTGGTCAACAAACAAAGACTAACTAACCATTATTCCCCATAAGGGCAATTTGGTCAATTCATGGCAATCAATTAGCAACTATTCCCCGCAAGGGTATTTTGGTCAAAACATAACAAATATACAAAAACTATCATATTTCATGCATTTTTACACAACTCAGCAGTTAGTTTCATTATGACAGAATTTCTACTTGAAAGATTGTACTATTTCACCGATCATAACGTCTCAATTAATTCACCAAAAATCACCACAGAAGCATACATATCTTAGGTTTCCAGAACATATTTTATCTTATTTTTATTCCACATATTTTTCTTATAATGACCAAAACATTACAGCAAACTCATATCAGTCAGATTCATGCGCAACAGAATGTTATTTGCAATTCCCGTTAAACGAAAAATCCAATAAATGCAGGACCACTTGGGTTAGGTTCCTAACTCAATAAGTCAACTTCCAGAAGTGGAACCAACCCAATTGGCCTCGTAGATCATGAGATATAACATTTACAAAACAACCTAACAGCAGGTATAACAACTCAGCTTTGCACCACGTTTTTGTAAAATCATAAAAGTTAACTTTCACACGTCCAAAAATTACAAATTTATATTCTTTAGAAACTAGACTCAACCTAGTTTACTGTAGTATCAATTATCTCATTCATTTACCACTTTTACATCCCGTTACAGTCATTCCATCATCAACAACACAATCTGTCCAGAAACTGTTTTCATCCAAACTCAACAATTTAACTATCTATAGATCACAAATCATTCATAGAACATTCTAGACATCATAACTCCTATCAATCATACCATACATACATAGTTAGGGTTTTACTTGATATCAAACTCAAAGACAACAATAATCATGCAACAATATCAAATCTAGTTATCAATCATCATCAATTAAATCAAGAATCACATGAATAACATAATACCAAGAAATCAGCCATAAAGGTTTACAATTAACCCAATAAAACTAACAATTAAACATAGAGGATACATAGAATAGTTGTGTATACCTTCCTAGCACCTTAATCTTCAATCAAACTTGAAAGATCTTGATTGTGTGTGTGTGTATATTAATCGATCTCAAGGAAATAAAGGGAGGGGATGGCTGCCGATTTTAGTAGGGGAATAGGTAGGAGGTTAGGGTTTAGGTTTACCATGTATTTATAAAGGAATATGTTACACTTTGGCCCCTCAACTCCTAAGTATTACTTTTTCTAGAACATTCTATCATAACTTGCACATTAAGTTAACATTAAGTATTACTTTTTCTAGAACATTCTATCATAACTTGCACATTAAATTAACATGACAATAATATTATCACATAACACATAATCCTAACACATAATTATCACATAATTAGTGTTTTAGTGTTTTTCGTTTATTCATCAATCGTTTGCGTTTCGGTGCAAATCCCGAAAGACTACTACACATGTAGTAAGTGTTAAGCGTCATTTAAACCCTAGTTTAAATGTAATGAGGTTTGCGTTTAGATTCAATAATCTAAAGTTTGAATTGACGGAGTTGCATTAACGGAGTTAACCTGAAATTGACGATTGTCACATCATTCCCATGTTAAAGAATTTTCGTCCCGAAAATTTGAGTCAAGTCGTGATGAGTGTCTGAAAAAGTAAGAAAAATTTTCAGTTTGTCATAACGCCGGTCGTATGAGACCAAGTGGCAGTGATGATTTGGCGGTTTACAATTTCACGGTCAAAGAGTGGGGGCAGGAGTGTTTGCGGAGGTATGGGACGGTGAAGACGTGGGACGATTTAAAGTTGTGGGAGAGGTTGAAAAGGTGTTCCAAGTGGGTTGAGCTTGTGGCGCCGGACCATGATGCGGAAGTAGGGCCGAAACGGACTAAAACTAGTTCGTCTGGAGCGTATAGCACTTCCGCCGGGTCGGATTGCCGCGTTGGATTCGACCTAAACATTGCGGGGGAGGAAACGTCTTCACCGCCGAGGAGGCGGCCATTGGGACGGGACGCCAAGGGGAAAAAACCGGCTGAGGGGGGAGCCGTAAACATCGTCGATCTTGTTGAATCCCTCAATAAATTCAACAAAACCATGGAGGTGGTCTCTAATGACAAAAAGGAAAAAAGTCGAATGAGAGATTTGGACTTCCTTACAAGAGACTTCAGTAACCTAAATCCGGTCGATCAAATGCTGATGGAAAAGCAAAAGGAGCGTATCCGAAAGAGGTTGATCGAAGAAGACCAAGCCGAAGAATAAGAATAATGTTTTTTAGTACTTTAATTTTTATTTTATTTTTAGATATTAATGTGTTTTTTTTTAATGTGTGTTTTTTTAATAATTTATGAGTTTTTTTAATAATACGTTTTTTGAATATATTTATAAAAAAATAAAAAAAAAAATCCGCTGGAGCCCCTGCTGGAGCCCCTCCACACCAGGGCCAGGGGCTCCAGCGGGGGCTCCAACACCCCCCTTATCCAGTTTCTCTCTCTGCCACACGTCACAATATTATTGGCTGGAGCCCCCACTCGCGCCCCCGTTAGAGCCCCCCACACCCCTCAGCCTTAGAAGTATGAATAGTGGACCACAAAAGTCATCATAATTTTCTGAATATATCTTAAGGCAATCATGAAAAACAAAAGGTGAAACTTTTTGCCCCCCCCCCCCCCAAAAAAAAAAAGGTCTTTTCTAATGGCTTAAGATGAAAAACCATTGTAGTTACCAGAAGTGCGGATATCTTGTTTTCATGATTTTTGAAAATTATTTCAAAGATTATAGTTTTTTGATTTAAGGAAAAATGAGTAAAATCATTGAAGTATAACAGTTATGAGACAGATATACCTTAGATCTCCATTGTCTCTGAACCTTTGTGATGAGTGACCAATCCAATCATTACCTTCCTATGGCCTCCTGCCTTGACGGAAATAAAAATGACTCCAGGACACCAGGTTTCATAACAAGACTCAGAGATATTGATAAAAAGGAATATTTTATTTCATAACTGTTCTTCCCGGAGGAAGAACTTCTAGATATTTACATCATTTTCCCCTAATGGGGAGCTTACTCACACATAGCTAGGATTACAAGGAAATTAAATTTTTGGGAGAGTATTCGATAATCTATCCCTTACAATTCTCACATTATATAGGAAAACAATGAACGTAAAGTTCTTTTTGTTTACGTAAGTGCTTACGTAATTATCTTCATAATTGAACCCATGTGGGGTCCTAATTGCGTGTCCTCCATTATTTGACTGAGAGGTTGTCGCTTTGCCTGCTTTTTTCACATGCTTGCTTTTAATCAATGAACCCATGTGTAGGGTCCAATTCACGTGTATCCTCCATTATCTCGTCTGAGAGGATGTCACTTTCTCTGCACTTTTCACATGCATGATTTTCTATTAGGCGTGCCAGTTCTTGACACAATAATTTTTTAGTGGCCGGACCTACATCAAGTTGATTGAGAGCGATTCGTTGCTCAATGGTCTCTATTGCATGTTTTTCATGAACAGGCAGGGGGGTTCCACTGTAACTAGTAATTATGCAGTTTTGGCTGCGGTAGTTAATTTTCTTAAAACTTCCAACTTTGATTTGTTGAAGAGTCTTTAAGATTTTTAGATATCCATTAACTCTAATGGAGATCCAATTACTGATATCTTCCTTTTCTTCCATGACTTTGGAAGGTTGGACATTTCTTGTTTCAGCTAAGCCAACCTCTAATAAATGTAAGGCAGGAAAGCTTTTTCCTTGATACCAATCTGGTAATGCAGAGGTGCATTCAATATAGATGTTGGCATCTTTGGCTGCTGCAATCTTTTTTCTGAAGGTTTTTATAGCTTTCTTCATGCCTTCTGTGAACAAATTGATTTATTGTAAATTAGCATAAGGATATATACATTTAATTAGTCCAGCAGAAAATGCTAGCGAAACTAAATGAGGATCAGATCCTAGACAGAAGTTGTATAGACTTTTTGATGTCTTGTCTTCTGTGTATATATTTTCGACTTCAAAGTCATCTGGGCTAAGAGCCCTAGCTTTAGACCAGACTGATCGGAATTCGTCCAGACTTATTAGGTCGATTTCTTCTTTCTGAATCTCTATTCTTTTTTCTGATCTTCTTTCAAAGGGTGAGTTTGAAAGTTAACCGGTGAGGTTCTTGTCGTCTTTACTACAGGTGTAGGAAAGATAGAAATTCTTAATGGAATTTCTTTTCTTCCAAATTCTGCAGAAAATCTCATGGCTTCTTGTTAGGCTTGTAACAAGGAGCTGAATTTTTTGTAAGGAGCTGATGTATTCTGGACATATTTTGAGACAGTAGCCCAGTCTGCATAAATTCCTCTGTGGTCTCCACCAAAAATGACGTAGAATCTTGAATTTTGATTTCCTGGAGATGTCACCTTTTGAGCATAGGTGGTTTTAATAGTTTTTGGCAAACTATCAGCCGTAAACGGATTTGAGTTGTCTTTACCAGAGCCGTTTGCTTTCGGACTAGAAGATGATTGTGGCTCATCTTTTGCCTCATGTATGCTTTTTCCCAAAGGATCAGGGATCAACGGACTTGATTTTTCTTTACCTTTAGCCGTTTGTAATGGAATAGATTCTGTTTTTAGACTTTCATCTTCCTGTACAGAATTTACAGTTTTGGTGTTAAGCAAATCATTGTATAACACAATTTGCTGTTGCATAGCTCGTAATTCTATTAAAAGAATTTTTTCTTTTAGGCGTAAAGCCTTGATTTTTTCTTTTCCTTCTTCCATCACAATTCTTTTTCTAAATGAGGGTGTGATGAACTTTTGAAAGAGACGCATTCTATTTATAGAAAAAGATTACATCATTGCTTACGTATTTTGAAAGTCACGTGTCAAGCTATCAGCTAGCACGTTTTTTGGTCATTCAAGATGTTCAATATTAAAGGAATATCTTGAAAACCACATCTGCCATCTGACTAGGCGTCCTTGCTTATTATCTCCTGAAATTTTTGTTTTTAGGAAATAAGTGAAGTTTTTATTATCTGTCCTGATTAGAAATTTTACAGGGGTTATATAAATAGAAAACTTTGAAATGGTGTTTTTTACCGCCAGTAATTCTTTTTCATTACTGTGGTAATTCCTTTCAGCTGGTTTAAAACTTCAAGAGGTGTATTTACAAATTTCCTCTCTATCAGCTGTTTTTGCCTTTAAGACCCCACCCCAAAAATCATTTGAGGCATCGGTTTCAATTATAAGAGAGTCTTCTTCTTTTGGAAGATAAAGTCTAGGAAAACTTTTTAAGTTTTTCTTTATCTTTTTAATGTAATATGTATCGGCTTCTTTCCAATCCCATACATAATCCTTTTTTAATTTTACCTGTAGCGGCTTTCTGAGCTCTGCAAGCTTCAGGATGTAGCTTTCGGCATAAGTTAAAACACCAAGAAATCTTTGCAGATGTTTTTTGTCTTCTAAAGTATTTGGAAATTTATGTAAATTTTCCAAACTATGTTTTTGTGGACAATGAGTTCCTTGATCTATTTCAAGACCTAAAAAGTTTATCTTTGTTTTAAAAAGATTTGCTTTCTTTTTTGACAAAATAATTCCATATTTTTCAATTGTTTTTAAAACAGATAAAACATGAAAATAGTGATGTTTCTCAGAGTTAGAAAATATTATGATATCGTCTACGTGACGGTACAATAATCTTCTAATCCTCTTAAAGCATTCTGCATATGTCTTTGAAATATACTAGGTGCTTGTTTTAATCCGAAAGGAACTACATTCAATTGATAATGACCATCAGGACATGTAAATGCAGTTAGTAACTGTGATTCTTCATCTAATAGTACCTGCCAGAAACCACTTTTGCAGTCAAAAGTAGAAAATATGGTTTTTCCTGTTAAAGAGGGTTAGTAATTCTTGCATACAAGGAAGATTATGACTGTCTCCTATTGTTGTTGAATTAACCGTTTTATAATTTACGACAATTCGCATTTTTCCTCTTCTTTTTTCAGCTTCATTTTCAACTAGAAACGCTGGTGACATATGAGGTGACTTACTTGGAACAATTAATTTTAGCTCAAGTAACTCTTTAATTTGTTTGCTAAACTCCTCTCTATCTTGTGAACTGTATTTCATTGGTTTTACCTTGATTACAGTCTTAGGATCTATTAATTTTATTGACGCTTTCATCCAGTTTTTGGATTTTTCTGGGTCAATGGGATTTTCTGAGCATACTTTTTCAAGTAGTGCTTCTATTTTTTGATATTTTTGTATTTCTATGAAATATTTTTCTTCTGGTTTTATAACTTCTTGAGTTATATTAATACCAGGTATTTGCTTTATTTTTGAATCTTTTTTCATTGACTCAAGAAAATCGGGGTTCCCAACGCGAAGTGCTTTGGTTATTTTCTTAATCAGAATCATTTCTTGATTAAGATGGAAAGATATTATGTCTTACCATTGTGTAAGGTCCATATAGCTGACAGAAATTATTTCCAATGAGTAAATCTATTCCTGATTCCTGTTGATAAATGGTAGGAATAGGAAATAGTTCTCCTGAAAAGTAAACTATAAGATTTCTACAAACCTTATTTAGTTTAATTGTTTCTTCATTAACTATAGTTACTTTAATGTCCTTGGGTGTGTTTTCCCAAAGTTCTTCAGGGATAACGTATTTACTTGCTAAACAAAGGCTTGCTCCGGTATCAACATAGCAATGTAAAGTTATCGTTTTATATCCTTTTAGAAAATTTTTTCCTTTGGTATAAATAGAGTTGGGATTGGTTATATTAGCATAGACCAATTCCTCTTGTTTTAAAATATTTTGACAAAAATGTAATTTGCCTAATTCATTTTCTTCTCGCTTATGAGTTGTAGTCATTTTGAGTCAGTATAATCGTCAGAAGAGTCGTATTTGACTGTTAATGAATATACCTGAGTATACCCATCATAAATGTTTTCAGAAGGAAAATATCCTTCTTCTTCAGCTTCTAAAATGAGCTTTGTTTATTATGGGAATTTTTGTCGGTTAGGACATTCGTTGGCCTAATGTCACTCTTCAGAACATATCCAACATCTGCATTTTTTCTTTCCTTGCGGATAGATTTTTGGTTTTTCTTTTGAAAAATATTTACCTGGCGTAAATTTTTTCTTCTTGGTTTTCCAGAACCTTCCTTTTGTTTTATATTTTCTTTTATATTTCTTTTCGAAGTATTTTTTATCTTTGGGTGGGTCACATCCAAGGGATAATTGAGGTGTTTCAGTTAAAGTACTGCAACATTTTTTGTTAAATCTTTTTAACTGTTTTTATTTATTGGAGAAATCACAATAGACTGCTATTTCTTCTTTAACAATTCTTGTAGCAAATCCGAGGGAATGCATAGTAAAAGAATTCTTTTCTTTATTCCATCTTTCTTTGGCTTTTTCTCCTACTATGGGAATTTTCATTAAGTAGGCTTCTATCCAGGAATGATATTCACCCGTACTTAACTTGTACAAGTTTTTCTCAAATAAGCAAGTGAAATCGTCTAAAAGACATATATCACATAATTGTGCTTTCGCAAGATTTTGTCTTGCTTTTTCCAGCAATTTTTTATTTTCTTGATCTTTATTTGTAAGAAAATCAAGACCTAAAAACTCATATACATGGCGTTTATTAGTTCATCAAAGAGATCTATACCATTCATGTTTTCATTCTAGGTTGTACCTTTAACGAAATCTTGAATAATTCCGGAAGATTTATGTTCTATTAGTAATAAAACTGCTTTCGCATTAGAGAACTCTTCTGGATTGGATTGGATAATGAGACTAATCTCAGTATTCCATTTGTCTATAACTTCTTTTCTTTTTTCAAGATCGTAGATACAGTCTATTTTAATAGTGTCAATTGTGGTTGAACTTCCATTATTAGAATTCGGTATACCTTTGTGATAAGGCATAGAAAATTCTACATTTTTCTTTTTGTAGCTAGTATAGCTAGTACTGGCCCGATTTGTTCTACTATTGTACATATGAGTGTATTCTTCAGAAGAACTTTCATCTTCAGTTATAGGTTCTGGTGTTGTATCTTTTTCAATTTTAGGTTCTTTTACTGTAAAAACCTTTTCAGGAAAATATTTGTCTCTAAGACTTTTATTTTTCGCAAATTTTTGTTCGCATTCTTTATCACTTAGTGACATTAGTTGGACTACATTTGTTTTGTTAAGCTCTTGAATTTCTCTTTCAAGTTTTAACTTTTGCTTTAATAACTCGGATAGAGTTTTTAATTTCTCACTTGGATGCATACTCCAGTCATTCTGAATTATGCTGAATTTTTGAATTATGTGACACTTTTGTATTTGTAGATCAATTTCCAAATTTAATAATTTAGACATCTCACATGGGTTTCTTACTTTTTTTTAAAAGGTTATCACATGGATGTTGTCCTTTTATATTCTTATTTTTTAAAAAGTTATCACATGGACGTTGTCCTTTCATGTCAGCTTTTTAAAGAATTGTATTTTTTAATATTCTATGGTTCTTTCATACCAAAAGGCCATTTTAATGCATTTGGACATTTAGAACTTCCTAATGACGGATTTCCTACATTAAAGTTAGGAAAAGAGTATTTTTGAAATCTTCCTCGTTCGTTGAAGATTTTTGTGTGTTGTTCCATCTTTTGAGGCTTAGCTTCCTCTATTTTATCAATCTTTTCTGAGACATCCTTAATAATCTTTGCAGCTATAGTCTCTAGATTTTCATTGGTAGATTTTTATTAATTAAATCTCTAATTAATTCTTCTAACTTTAGAAGAGAACTCATGTTGTGGTTATTAGAGTTCTTCTCGCTTTAAGCTTAGAGAGTTTCTTTTTAGCAGCAGCTAATTTTTGTTTGAAGAATCTTATATTCTGAGCTTTTATGTTATCCTGTAACATAAAGTTATATCTAGTTTGGTTTATTTGGCCTTCGTATCTCAGAATTTCACTTTTTTCAAAGTTAATTGCATCATCTAGAGCTTTAACTGCTTCTATGATTGGCGTTAAAGGCATTATATTCCTATAACCTCTTTAAGAATTTCTCCATACTTATCTATTCTTTCTGACATAGATCATATTAATTGTACTTCTGTAGAAGTGGAAGTTGGTTCTCTAGTTCTTAGAGTGTGTCCAGAAAAACTGTGTCTAGGTCTAGACTCTAAAATTTGTTTATCTCGAGCTATGTTTATTGCCCAATTTTCTTGAAGTTGTGAAGGTTCGGTGAATTTACTTTCTTCTACTGTTCCTATATCTGAGAATATATCTTCGATTGTTATACTCTCTTTTTCTTTATAATCTATTGAATGAGTACTGTTGGTAATACCATACGATATTAGATAATTAATCGTAAATACTTTATTTCCTGGTTCCATTAGATCAGTTCTTTCGCATTGATGTATGAAACTAAGAGTTTTGTCGAAATCTCTTGAATCTTGATGTAAAGCAAATTTAGGGTATACGGTAAACATAAATTTACCATAAGCTAAATTTCCTTGTACTGCCCCTAAGAGAGCATCTTGTCTGTTAATGATTCTATTATCAACAACAGCCATTTTTATAGGAAAATTAATTCCATCTCTGAACTGTGCTTTTAGTAAGATTTTTACCGCTCCTATATGCACCATGTTCATTTATTTTCTTAATTCGGGTTTAATAGTCAAAAGTCTTTTTGCTATCTCTCCTCTAGTTAAGAGTGGCAAAAATACTTTTCCCGATATATCCTTTATGTCTATTGAAAATTCTTCAGTATTAAAGCAGTAAAGGATTTTATTTTTTCTTGAAAAAGCCTTTGAAACTAGGCTTTGCAAACTATTAGGTTGATTAAAAACCTGTCTATTATCAAGCTTGAACTTAAGCTTGCTTATTTTGTTAATTGGTCAGAATTAATCATGTAATCTGACTAAAAACCTCTTTCATTTTCACTAAAGTTGATAACTTCAGTATTTTGTTCGTATGATTCTTCAGAATCATCTTCAATTAGAAAATTTTTATTTTCCATTTCAACTGAGCCTAAGGCTTTGTGTTTTTAAATTTTACTAAGCATAAGGCTCTAACATTTTTACTGAGCACAAGGCTTTAACATTAATTTTTAAAAAGTTGAGCATAAGGCTCTGATACCAGAGCCTTGTGTGAGTAAGCTCCCCCTTAGGGGAAAATGATGTAAATATCAAGAAGTTCTTCCTCCGGGAAGAACAGTTATGAAATAAAATATTCCTTTTTATCAACATCTCTGAGTTTTGTTATGAAACCTGGAGTCATTTTTATTTCCGTCAAGGCAGGAGGCCATAGGAAGGTAATGATTGGATTGGTCACTCATCACAAAGGTTCAGAGACAATGGAGATCTAAGGTATATCTGTCTCATATTATGCTAATATAACCAATCCCAACTCTATTTATATCAAAGGAAAAACCATATTTTCTAGTTTCGACTGCAAAAGTGGTTTCTGGCATGTACTATTAGATGAAGAATCTCAGTTACTAATTGCATTTACATGTCCTGATGGTCATTATCAATTGAATGTAGTTCCTTTCGGATTAAAACAAGCACCTAGTATATTTCAAAGACATATGCAGAATGCTTTAAGAGGATTAGAAGATTATTGTACCGTCACGTAGACGATATCATAATATTTTCTAACTCTGAGAAACATCACTATTTTCATGTTTTATCTGTTTTAAAAACAATTGAAAAATATGGAATTATTTTGTCAAAAAAGAAAGCAAATCTTTTTAAAACAAAGATAAACTTTTTAGGTCTTGAAATAGATCAAGGAACTCATTGTCCACAAAAACATAGTTTGGAAAATTTACATAAATTTCCAAATACTTTAGAAGACAAAAAACATCTGCAAAGATTTCTTGGTGTTTTAACTTATGCCGAAAGCTACATCCCGAAGCTTGCAGAGCTCAGAAAGCCGCTACAGGTAAAATTAAAAAAGGATTATGTATGGGATTGGAAAGAAGCCGATACAGATTACATTAAAAAGATAAAGAAAAACTTAAAAAGTTTTCCTAGACTTTATCTTCCAAAAGAAGAAGACTCTCTTATAATTGAAACCGATGCCTCAAATGATTTTTGGGGTGGGGTCTTCAAGGCAAAAACAGCTGATAGAGAGGAAATTTGTAAATACACGTCTGGAAGTTTTAAACCAGCTGAAAGGAATTACCACAGTAATGAAAAAGAATTACTGGCGGTAAAAAACACCATTTCAAAGTTTTCTATTTATATAACCCCTGTAAAATTTCTAGTTAGGACAGATAATAAAAACTTCACTTATTTCCTAAAAACAAAAATTTCAGTAGATAATAAGCAATGACGTAATCTTTTTTTATAAATAGAATGCGTCTCTTTCAAAAGTTCATCACACCCTCATTTAGAAAAAGAATTGTGATGGAAGAAGAAAAAGAAAAAATCAAGGCCTTACGCCTAAAAGAAAATTTCTTTTAATAGAATTACGAGCTGTGCAACAGCAAATTGTGTTATACAATGATTTGCTTAACACCAAAACTGTAAATTCTGTACAGGAACACGAAAGTCTAAAAACATAATCTATTCCTTTACAAACGGCTAAAGGTAAAGAAAAATCAAGTCCGTTGATCCCTGATACTTTGGGAAAAAGCATACATGAGGCAAAAGATGAACCACAATCATCTACTAGTTCGGAAGCAAACGGCTCCGGTAAAGACAACTCAAATCCGTTTACGGCTGATAGTTTGCCAAAAACTATTAAAACCACCTATGCTCAAAAGGTGACATCTCCAGGAAATCAAAATTCAAGATTCTACGTCATATTTGATGGAGACCACAGAGGAATTTATGCAGACTGGGCTATTGTCTCAAAATATGTCCAGAATACATCAGCTCCTTACAAAAAATTCAGCTCCTTGTTACAAGCCTAACAAGAAGCCATGAGATTTTCTGCAGAATTTGGAAGAAAAGAAATTCCATTAAGAATTTATATCTTTCCTACACCTGTAGTAAAGACGACAAGAACCTCACCAGTTAACTTTTCAAACTCACCCTTTGAAAGAAGATCAGAAAAAAGAATAGAGATTCAGAAAGAAGAAATCGACCTAATAAGTCTGGACGAATTCCGATCAGTCTGGTCTAAAGCTAGGGCTCTTAGCCTAGATGACTTTGAAGTCGAAAAATATATACACAGAAGACAAGACATCAAAAAGTTTATACAACTTCTGTCTAGGATCTGATCCTCATTTAGTTTCGCTAGCATTTTCTGCTGGACTAATTAAATGTATATATCCTTATGCTAATTTACAATAAATCAATTTGTTCACAGAAGGCATGAAGAAAGCTACAAAAACCTTCAGAAAAAAGATTGCAGTAGCCAAAGATGCCAACATCTATATTGAATGCACCTCTGCATTACCAGATTGGTATCAAGGAAAAAGCTTTCCTGCCTTACATTTATTAGAGGTTGACTTAGCTGAAACAAGAAATGTCCAACCTTCCAAAGTCATGGAAGAAAAGGAAGATATCAGTAATTGGATCTCCATTAGAGTTAATGGATATCTAAAAATCTTAAAGACTCTTCAACAAATCAAAGTTGGAAGTTTTAAGAAAATTAACTACCGCAGCCAAAACTGCATAATTACTAGTTACAGTGGAACCCCCCTGCCTGTTCATGAAAAACATGCAATAGAGACCATTGAGCAACGAATCGCTCTCAACCATTGGGTTTAATTGTTTCTGCATAGCATGGTTAATATTTAACAGCTTGTTTGGACTTTGAAAGCATGCGTTTAACAACTTGTTAAATTCTGATTTTTTTTACGGCGTTACTTATATATATGTTGCATAAAAACCTGCCAAGTCTAAACCGTGAAATCAAACCGGAACCAAACCGTTACTAACTGTTTGGTTTGGTTCGGTTTAAAAATTCTACGGTTTGTTTTTTGGTTTGTAAAAATAAAAACCGTTACTAACGGTTTGGTTCATGGTTTGATATCAAAAACGTGAAAACCGGACCGCGAACACCCCTAGTCTAAACTACACTATATATAGGATATATTGTGAGTTTGGTAAGCAGGTATCTTGCTAATCCAAGAAAGGCTCATTGGGGAGCTGCTAGATGGATTCCTGTATACTTGAATTATAGCTTGTTTGTTTCATATAATGGAATTGGAATTTGCATAGGATTTGGAATTGAAAAGAATTGGATTTGGAATATGAACATTCCAATTTGAAATTGGAAGGAATTGAAATCCAATTCCATTCTTGATGTGTTCGTTTGACAAATGAATTGTAATCCATTACCACAAATATCACCGCATCTCCAGCCAAGTAGCCAACCCCACCACCTTCAGGTAGGGGTGGCAAATGGGTTGGGTTGGGTCGAACATGTTATGGATCGAAACAGGTTTGGGTCGGAATGGGTTTGGGTCAGATTGGGTCTATTAATAAAAAGGTTGTTTTGGTTTGGGCGAAACAGGTTTCGTTTTTTTTAACGATGATAACTTCGGAAACATTTAGTTTATTTAGATTTTTTTCTTTTTATTTATATTTTGCGTTATGATTGTTTTATTATTTTTTTAAATTTTTTTGGCGGTTTTCTATTAACATCAAAAACCCCTCAAAAAAATATTCAAAATAATAATAATAAATTCATAACTCAAAATATAAATCAAAAAGCGAAAAAAGTAAAAAAAAACTAAAATGTTTTATTCTTTGTCCTCATAAATTAAAAAAAAACCTCGAGAAATGAGTCGAACCGAACTGACTCGGGGCGACGAACCGGACGCGAACCGAGCCGGGCGTCGAACCGAATGCGAACACACCCGAAACGTCGACCTATCAAAGATTTCTATGACTTTACTTGAATTCCTCCATATTTTGGAAGGATTTGGATTTCCTTTATTTAAAGGAATGAACTTAAAGGAATTGAATTCCAATTCCAACTCTTTGACAACCAAACACACCAAAATGGAATTAAGATTCTAATTCAAACGAAACGAACCACGCTATGTCATGAGATTTTAATTCCAATTCCTTTTAGTTCCCATGGTTATGTGAAACGAACGCGCCCTTGAAAGATTTGGATTGGTTTTTGGTAACAGATCTGGTGACAAGACTAATTTGGTCATTTGATATGTTTATGCAGATTATGCAAAGGGCCTTGATCAAGGTATGTTAATTGCAAGTTATGCATTTCAAGTGTTAGGAATGTGGTTAGCTGCAAGCAGTGGCGAAGCTTGGGCTTCGACATGGCGGTTACCGAAGTCACGGACCCAAAAATTTTCGGGTCGGCGATTCGGTTCGGGTCAGTGTCGGCGGTTCAGGCCGGGTCGGATCAAACAATATGACATCTATATATCTAATTTTTTGTCATTCATTCAAAACTATTGTTCTTATAATTAAAAAAAAAACAAGACCTAAAATATCCATAATATGATAATAATACGAGAGCCGAGAGGAAGGTGAGTACCTTAGAAGAAGATTTACTCGTTTTGTTCATCATCAAATTTTTTTTTAAAAAAGAAAAAATTGTATCTTGCTTTTTTATGATTTACCTAATTAAGAAGAATCAATAGGGTAAGTTAGAGTAAAATTTCACCATACAATACCAATTACAAGCTTAACTGACTAATTTTCCCAAATCCCCAATTCACAATTACAACCCTAATTTTATAATCCTTGATTTAACAACACAAAGGTAGAGAAAATAGACTATTACCTTGCGGTGGTGGATGAGCGGGGATGAGCGCGGCGGTGGATGACTGGCGGACGACAGTGGGGCGGTGGGCAGTGGCGAACTCAGAACTCAGAAGGCAGGGTAGAAGGGAAGCAACAGGTAGGGCGATTGTTTTGAAAGAATTCCTGTTTGTTTGTCTTTTAAGTTATGTTATGTAAAAATTTACAAAAACCCCTCCAAATTTGAGTGTTATTAAAAACTAAGTTTTTTTACAATTTTTATAACTTTTGTTTATAAAAACCATGATGTTTTATAAAAAAAAATCAAACGATAGGGTATTATATTTAAAAAAAAAATTGGTGGTGACCGGTAACTTTTTGGAAAAATAAATTGGCAGTAACCGCGCTTAATACCTATAAAAATATTCGGAAAAAATCACGAAATTTACCCTATTAACAGAGAAAACGGCAGTGACCGGGGTCACCCCCGGTCCCTTCTAACCTTCGCCCCTGGCTGCAAGCACAATTGTAGCATGTAGTAGCCTTATCTATTGAAGAATTAGAATACATATGCTTGACAAAAGCTAATAAAGAGGCATTGGTAAAAAGGTTTGTGACTAAATTGAGAGTTAGATCGGGTTTGGTTAACACAGGTCCAACCCAATAATCATGACATATTCGTATTCGCTCATGGTTGGATACGGATCGGTGTTTGCTAACACCAATGCCGACTCCTTTATTGAATGTAGGGCCAAAGGCATGGACTTATAGCACGACTCACACCACGTTTTCATGGTGTATCCAACGATATCACTGATATAGAGTTAAGCAAGATGGCTACTAGACATGACCATGTAACTGTTAACCAAGTGGCCACGTTAACAGTTGTATAAATACTGTATGGAAGTGGGTCACCTGATTAAAACTAGGCGGGTGTTCGAACGCAAACCCTGCGAGTCATATAACAATTAAGAGTGTTCATGATTCGGTTAAAAGCCTTTAAACCTTTTAAACCGGCCATCAGTTTGGTTTCAGGGTGGGTTTTTTTTTTCCTCACTCGGTTGGTTAGTTTCAAAA
This sequence comes from Bidens hawaiensis, assembly GCF_021521415.1. Lineage (NCBI taxonomy): Eukaryota > Viridiplantae > Streptophyta > Magnoliopsida > Asterales > Asteraceae > Bidens > Bidens hawaiensis. The sequence continues at coordinate 1,735,617 of NW_027491195.1, forward strand.
ATTTCAAACCGTAGCTAAAGGTTTGGTTCGCGGATTATGCTGAAAATTGGCCAAATGAAATCAGACCAAACTTAAATGTTGTATGTATTTTAATCTCTTTTATTTTTTAGTATTTGATAAGTTTTGTTATATATATTAGATATAGTAAGATATAATTGAACAAAATCTTTTTTAATACAAGTAACATGACCATTACAACTTTAAATTAATTGAATTCCAGTATGGTTTTTATAATCTTCGTTCTTGTTATAATTTCGCATCCTAGGTTCCATTAATCTTTACCATCTATGTTGCTAAAATTATCATTTTTCCTATTTTGTTGTATATAAGAGAGTTGGTAACGATTCGGTTTCAATTTTCAACGATTCAATTTTGGTTTGGGCGACGAAAAATCGATACTAACGGTTGGGCTCACAAATTTAACTTACAAACCATAAAAAACCGGCATCGAGCACCCCTACATAACTTATTAGTTTTTTCAAAATTGAAAAAACTATAACATTATCATACTCAAATTAAAGAGAATAAAATATTTGATTTTATGGTGCACTTTTTTTTACAAAAATATTAGCGTACGAAAAAATTATGGTCGTTTAAAAATCGTGGTGGGAAGTTAGTTTAAGATTAAAATTAAAAAAATAATATGGTAAAAGATGAGGGGTCGAACTTGTAAGTTAGGTGAATTGTGTCTAAAAGGCAAGTTTACCCATTTTACACATGTACTTTATGCGTTAGCATTTGTAAAACTCTTAAACTTAAGTGTCTTAATTTACCCTTGTCTCATGTATTATATATAATATAGATATAGATAATAATGATAATGATACTTTCATTATTCATGGGAAATATACTAGTATTTCAAAAAGTATATGAAACGAACAAAATAATATAAAACTTAAAAGTTTATACGATTGATATGATTCGAATCGTTATCTTTAACAAGAACACCAACAATGTCTTCGACTGCAAAACGAGCAAAATAATTGTTGATGATTGTGGTTGAGGATTCATGTTTAACATGGATACCTTAAAACATATTTTGAGTCTCTCTTTTAAAGCTCGTCTGTCTCCGAACGCACAACAACCTAAGCAATATGTACTACCGAAGATGGCTCACGCAGGCCGACGTAGCATGGAGCAAGAAGGCATTTGAGGAAAATGAATGAAGAAGTGTAGAATATATGAATTAGTATAGAGTACTACTGTTAGATCCATTTTGTTTATGTTAGTCTTTTGTATTGAATGTATCTTTCTTATGGGCTTTAGTAGTTTATTTTGTATGTAATATGGCCCAAGGGAAATAATGTAAAGAAGCCCATTGGGCATATGATGTGACATGTTTCTCATGCATGATTCTCTATAAATAGAGAAGCATGCCATGAGAGATAAGAGTTGATGATCAATAGAAAACCTTTTGCCAAAATTCTATCATACCTACATACTTACTCTCTAGCCTTCACTCTCTCACTCTAACTTTCCATATCCGAAAATAAACTCTCAAGATCTGAGACCACTTAGGTGACTTAGTGTGATTTCCGCTACCACTAAGTTTGGTTAATCCAAAGATTGTTGTTAGATCCACCCGCGTCGGGACCTACAATTGGTATCAGAGCTTCGGCTCACTAGTTGAGGGTTTTTGGATCACAACCTTAGGTTTTGATCTTGGGAATAAAAAAGAAGTGTTCTTGCAAAGAAAGTTCACAAAAACCACAAAAAGAAGAAAAATACAAAAATAATTGGCCAGAAAAACTTCATAAAATGACTTAGAATGTGTTCTTGGTGAAAAACAACTGTGTACTAGCTTTAGATCCATAAGGTTTGGGTTTAAAAGTGTTAAAGATCAATGTTTATGGGTTTGAAAAGTGTTAAAATTAACAAGTCAAAATTTTCGCTTCTCAAGGCATAAAAATCAGTGTACTAACCTTTGATCCAGAACTGACAAGATTAGGTGGCAGATCTCAAGAAAGATTGCTTCTAGAAAACTGAACTTTTTCGCATCAGAAGGTTTTTCACTTCGCTTCGCCTGATTTTTCGCTTCGCTTGGAAACCTTTTCGCATCACATTACTGTTCACAGTTTCGCTTCGCATACAAGTCTTTCGCTTCACTTTTCATCTAAGTTTTTCGCTTCGCTTGGAACTACTTTTTCGCTTCGCATAGAGTCTGTTTCGCGCGAAATTGTTGTCTGTTTAAAAAATTCAAAACTGTTTAAGGGCTGTTAAGTGTGTAAGACTGCTAAGATCATGATGAACACTGATTCTAAGTTGTTGAAGGGGTATTTGCTATTAGAAAACCAAGTGGGAATACCTACAAAGCCTCCAAAGTATATGACCTTAGATGAAAACTTTGCCGACTTCAAATGGAGATTTATGAACTATATTTCATTGATTGAGACTGACTTAATGAGATGTTTTGAACAAGGTCCTCATGTTCCCGTGACTCGCAGTGATGCTGGGGAACAACTAAAGACTCATGAAAATTATGATCAAAATGATAAGGACTTGTTGGCACAAGACAAGAAAGCTTATTTCATTTTAACAGTTTGCCTCTCAAATGAGATCACTAAGACTCTACGTGAACATACAAGTGCCAAAGGCTTGTGGTAAGCACTTGTTGAGAAGGTTGAAGGGAATGCTGAAATTAGGGAGAGCAGGAAAGCCCTATTGAAGGAAGAATTCAATATGTTTAATTATCGTCAAGGTGAAGCTGTGTTGGATTTAGTAAAGAGATTTGAGAAGTTGATGGTAAGAATTAGCGCTGCGAGTGTCAACATTGCAAATGCTGAGGTCAACCACAAGTTGATGAATTCGTTGCTGTACAGCTGGAGTACCAATACAGTCACAATCAAGAGAACTACTAATCTGAATATGATGACAAACACTGACTTGATATCCACCATCAAGTCATTTGAAATGGATGAACAGATGAGAATGAATAATCATCTAAGTTCTCTGAATCAAGCTGGAGTGAGTACTGCTTCCTCAATGCCAACTGCTTTTATTAGCAAAAACCAACAGAATGTGTATCCTGTGACCAATCCTAAGTACTCCCCAAGTTTGCCTTCACAACCAACAGCATTCATCTCAACCAGCAACCAATCAGTTTCTTCCAGTACAAGTTCATTTCAAAAGGCAGTCAACAGTACGGTTGCCCAAGCCTTAAAAGCTCAAGGGATTTCCTCATCCTCAAAACCTCAACCAAGCAAAACTTCAAGCTACTGTGAAGCTCTTCCATTGCTGAATGATTCAAATGTCTCAATAGTTCATGCTTTTCTGTCAAGTCATGAAGAGTTGATGCAAGGAAATCTATTGCCACCACAATTTGAGATTGGGGACATGAGAGATATCAATCAAAAGGATCTCGACAAGATGGATATCAAGTACCAAATGACAATGGCTGTGCAAAGAGCAACAAACTTCATGAAGATGTATGGGAAAGACAGCTTCAAGGATTCAGACCGGAAGAGGATCGACTTTGATAAGTAAAAGCTGAGATGTTACAACTGTGGTGAGATGGGTCACTTCTCGCGAGAATGCACGAATCCAACAAAGCCAGCAAATGATATTCGTGTGACTGAGGTGACCGAGGAAGAAAATAGTAAATTGCTGAAAAGAGGCATGAGGTCCAGAAGCCAATCAGCTCAGCTCCAAGAATTGGCAATCATCCACACAAGGACAGCTCAAGCTCAAACACAAGGGCCATTGTCTCCCAAACGGAGGCCCAAACTGGTATGGATTGGGATGATCAATTTCAAGAGCTGCAGAATCCTCTCAACATGGCAGGCATGGCTTTCACAATAAAAGATGAAGCATCCACATCTACAGCTGCAAGTTCTGATGCATCACCCCTCGATGAGGTAAATAAAAATCTTTGCTCTCAAGCTTGCGTGAATAAAGTTACATATTATAGATATCTTCAGGACGAAGTTTTGAAAGAAAATGCAAAACTTCGTCAAATAAATGCTAAATATGTAAAAGCTGACAAGATCTATGTTGAAAAGATTAAAACTCATCACGATGATGTTGCAAATCTTAAACATAAAATTTTTCAAAAAGAGCATAATGTCATCTATTATAAGAACATAATTAATGATTTAAAAGATGAGATTGAAAAGTTAAAACTTGATGTTTCTGGTTGAAAGATTTGAAGCATCATCTGAGAAACTAGATGATCTTATTGGAGCTCAGAGAAGTACTAAATTTAAAGCGGGGCTGGGGTACGATTACACTGCCGTACCACCACCGCTCAATGATAACTACACCAGCTTGCCTCACTTTAGCTTAATACTTCTCCCGAGGAAGAGATGTCATATGGAGTTGGTAGAATACCAAAACCTGTGAAATTTGTTCCTACAATACCACAAACTGCTGCTCCAATTCAATCATTTCATAAATCTAACCTCAATGTGTCTTGTGAAGCAGGTGATGTAATCAATGGTGATTGTGGGAAGGTTAACCAAGGTTGTAAGCTAAAAGGAGAGTTAGAACCACGTTTTGAGTCTTGTGTGGGTCAACAAAATCAATTAACAATCCTGTTTGTAATAAAGTTTGTGAATCTATGTTAGGAAGTCTTATGACAGGATCAAAAGCTGTATTTTGTGAAACTTCAAGTGATGAAAGTTGTAAAAACGTTTATAATAAAAGTGAATGTTCTTCATCTGATTCAGAATGTGAAACAATTTTTGATGAAACAATTGAAGCCAAGGTTGACGAACAGATTAGTCCTAGCTGCTCATCAACTGATCATCATGTTGAGAACTTAAGAAATCAGAAAACAAATTTTGAGAATGAAAAACCAAGCACTTCCTGTAAATATGTGCCATCTAAGAAAACTTCTTTCTCTCAGAATACTAATTGTAACAATAGTTCTCGATATTATGATCAGTTTGATAGTACCAAATACTATTCTCAATAGAAACCAAGGCATTCTAATTATTTTACCACTCATCGTTCAAATGTTTATGATTATCAGACAGATACAGGTTACAGATATGTTAACCCAACCACATCACCTCATCCCACATATCTCAGTGATCAAGATATCTATAATTGCAACAAAAGAAAATGTTGCTTTGCTTGTGGTAGTCTGTCTCATCTTGCAAGACACTGCAAGAACTGGCACAAGCAACAAAGAGATTCAAGATGTGCGTTCGGTCAGGCATTTCCTAAGGTTGATTACAAACCTAAGAAAATGACTCAGCAAACCCACTCATCTGCCAGTGAGACAGATTTAAAATTTGAAAAAGTGCAAAAACCGAGAAAACCATTTTGGCTAACCCAAAGGGAAAGGAAGAGGTTAGCAAAAGGTTCAGAAGCTGAAAAGTCAAAGAATCCTTCAAATGTTTTCAACAAGAAACACACCAAGGACTTTGAAATTAAGTCCAAACCAAAACGAAGGCAATCCAGAAAACCTTTCCAAAACTGAGGAAATTTTAACTCAAGTTCCTCGATGGATTGTTCTTCAGATTCTGATTCTCCAAAAGATTATATTTTTAAGAATCATAAAATCAAATTAGGTGATTTTCTGTTTAATTTTCCCGAGACAAATGCATCTCGGGGCCCTTCTACTAACTAGCTGCTCATGTGTGTAGGGTCAGCCTGGAAGGCCTGTCAACAGTATTTGGTACTTAGACAGTGGCTGTACCCGACATATGACAGGAGATGAGTCTCTGTTGTTTGACATCAAACCATTCAACGGCGGACATGTTTCCTTTGCTGGTGACATAAGAGGAGAGATCACGAAACAAGGCAAGGTCTCAAATGGAACATTAACCTTTGATGAAGTCAATCTTGTGGAACAGCTCAACCACAACCTGCTCAGTGTCTCCCAAATCTGTGATAAGAAATTTCTACTCTTTTTACAGAAAATGAATGTCTTATACTGAAACCAGGTTTCAAAGTCCCTGAAGAGTGGATTATGTTGCGTACTCCAAGGCACAATGATGCCTACATTCTGGACATGAGAAGCAATTATTCCATGCGTTCTGCTTCTTGTTTGATGTCCAAGGCCTCGGAGAACGATTCATCTTTATGGCATCGACGTTTGGGTCACGTCAACTATAAGAATTTGAATAAGTTGGTTAAAGGTGACCATGTGAGGGGCTTACGTGTAAAATCTTTCCATTGTGCTGAAAAATGTTTATCTTGCTCTAAATGCAAACAGCACAAACTCCCTCACAGACCCAAGACCGTCAATTCCATAAACTCCACTCTCCATCTGTTGCACATGGACCTCTTTGGTCCAATTCAACCAATGGCAATAGGTCGAAAAGCCTATTGTCTGGTTATTACTGACGATTTCTCACGTTTCAGTTGGACATTTCTGTTAGGGCACAAAGATGAGACATCGCAGTTTCTGCTCAAGTTTATTATGTTGGTTGAAAATCAAAGTGACAAGAAGGTGAAGTGTATCAGGAGTGACAATGGAATAGAATTCTGCAACAAAGTGGCGAATGAATTCTGTCATAACAAGGGAATTCTTCATCAACTCAGCGCACCTTACACTCCCGAACAAAATGGGGTGGCTGAACGAAGAAGCCGTACGTTGGTTGAAGCTGGTCGAACAATGCTGTCGTATTCAAAACTACCATTGATTTTCTGGGGTGAAGCCATCAATACAGCTTGCTTTACCCAGAATCGTGTGCTTTTGAACAAAAGATTGACCAAGACTCCGTATGAAGTCTTTTATGGAACGAAGCCAAGGGTAAATTTCTTCAAAACATTTGGATGTCCATGCACCATACTCCAAACTAATGCTGGAACAACCTCCAAGTTTGCTAAGGCGGATGAGTGCTACTTTGTTGGGTATTCTGCTGACAAAAGTGCTTATCGGGTCTATAACAAGAAAAGTAGAGTGATCTTGGAGTCTTTTAACATTGATTGGCAAGAATTGAACCCTACCGATGCACACAATGGTCCGGACTGGATGTTTGATTATGAAATTTTGTTCAAGCAGTTTCATGGGATGTATGTAACCCCTGTTGTACCAACGGTTTCCTCTGTTGTTTCTGCAACTCTTCAACCTGCTGGTGATCAGTTTGTTTTGATGCATGCTGTACTGAGAGATCTTGGAGATGTTAATATTGCTGCTCCTGCACCTTTACTTAATGTACAACCCGTGGCTAATCCACCAACCTCGGTTAATGTTGTGCAGCCCTCTGTAGACACCACAGAAATGCCCGTTGTTGAAGACATCACTGATTCTGATACTGATTCATATGTAACAGCCGACAACGAAGAAAATGTTCAAGCCGAACAAGCAGAGCCACCTCCTGCAGAACCAAGTGTGGTGGAATCTGTCCCCACACCTCCCTCAGAAGAAGATAATCAAGGTCCTGCAGTGGAGGTTGATGCATCAAATGTGCAGGTTGATCATAAGAAACAAAGCCCGGCTCGTTGTGCATGGCTTTTGGCAACGCGAAGGACTTGATTACGATGAAGTCTATGCACCGGTAGCCAGATTAGAAGCAATTCGTATCTTTCTGGCATACGCCTCGTACATGAACTTCAAAGTATATCAAATGGATGTCAAGACTGCTTTCTTGTACGGGAAGGTGAAAGAAGAAATCTATGTTTGTCAGCCTCCAGGTTTTGAAGATCCAGATCATCCTGATCATGTTTACCAACTTGACAAGGCACTATATGGTCTCCATCAAGCACCTCGTGCTTGGTATGCCATATTGGCAGACCATTTGGTGAAGAATGGTTGCAAAAGAGGAATCGTTGATCAGACTCTCTTTGTCAAGAAAGTCAAGGGTGATCTTATTCTGGTGCAAGTGTATGTTGATGACATTATTTTCGGGTCCACGAATGAGAATCTGTGTAAGGAGTTTTCAGAGGTTATGCAACAGCGATTTGAGATGAGTTCGTTGGGAGAGATGACTTTCTTCCTAGGTCTTCAAGTTGAGCAAAAGACTGACGGTACTTTGATTCATCAGGAGAAGTACGTTCACGACATTGTTCAAAAGTTTGGGTTTAAGGACTCAACAGCTTTCATGACTCCAATCGCTCCGCTTCCTGTTCTCGCTCCTGATCCACCAGGAAAACCAGTCGATCAACACCTTTATAGGTCAATGATTGGTTCCCTGATGTATCTCACTGCTAGCAGACCGGACATCATGTTCCCTGTTTGTCAGTGTGCCAGATATTAGTCTGACCTGAGAGAATCCCACATGACGGCTGTCAAGAGTATTTTCAGATACTTGAAGGAAAGACCACGCTTGGGTCTTTGGTATCCAAAGGAGTCACCCTTGGAACTTCATGCTTTCACCGACAATGATTATGGGGGTGCAACTTGGACAGAAAATCAACATCTGGTGGATGTCAATTCCTGGGAGATCGGTTGATCTCATGGCAGTGCAAGAAACAGGTTACTTTCTCCACATCCACAGCATAAGCCGAGTACATTGCCGCATCCAACTGCTGCTCTCAAGTGATATGGATCCAGCATCAGCTGCTGGATTACGATTTGAATTTCTTTGATACAACAATCAAATGTGATAATGAGGCGACCGTTGCAATCGTTAAAAACCCGGTCCAACACTCAAAGACTAAGCACATCGACATCCGAATACACTTTATTCGTGATTGTTTTGATCGTAAGCTTGTGAACATAAAAAGGGTCTACACTGATTTTAAGTTTGCAGATATCTTTACAAAAGCTTTCAGTCGTGCCTGATTTTTGATTCTCATTGAGTCATTGGGCATGATTTCTTTTCAGTAAACTTTATCTTTTTTTTTTAAATTGTAAATATTTTTAAAATATATCACAATTTTAGAGGGAGAAAATTGAGTTAAGTTTATCAACAAAAAGATTTTAAATTTACTTTTAGTAAAACAAAAATCAAGTCACTTGACTTAACAAAAAGATTTTAATTTTTATATATAATATTAATTTCATCTTAACTCCTATTTAAGAAAATCTTAAGATAACTCTAAGTGTTGTCCCGTTTAGAGGGAGCTCCTTCATAGAGGGAGTAGGTTATTTTAAAATTTTCAATTAAGAATTTGATCCGACCTATTGGAAAGTGATAGTACATTGGTAGGTAATGATTCTAGCGCGTTAAAAGAGTAGAACAAAAGGCTATAAGGTCATTCATAGATGTGTAGATATGCTTGACAAACAAGTAAGTGTTGTGTGATATAAACTTAAACTATTGCCGTTGCTAGTGGCTATACGTTTAAGAAGCGGTTGCATGATTCCGTGAAGTCATATTCATGAAGGCAAAAATGTAATTATACATGTCATACCCAAGCCTCTCTTTACCTGATCACAGTTGTCTTATGAAATAAGTGTCAATTTTTTAATTTTTATTTGAGTCAAGTAAAGCCTCATAGAAAGGCAAGAAAAAGAAAAACAAAAGAGTCAAGAAAAGAAAAAGAAAAACAAAAAAACAAAATGAAAAATCAGTAAAAAAAAGGAGAGTCTTTTAGGATTTTAATTCTGTTTTATTTCTTCATTTATTTTGATTCAAGCCTTGGACTTTCTCTGTTTGTAGTCATACAAGATCTGATTGTTAAGGCCCTGAATCTTCTGCTTTATTTTAACTTTTCTTGATTGAGTCAAGTGTGCAAAGCACAAAGTATTGAGTGTACAAAATCAAAGTGTCAAGTATGTTAATAAGAGTACTGTGATCAACTAAGAAAGGTTTAAGTCAAGTTGAGGTGATATGTTAACACAAAGTAAGCCCGAGATATGATGGAATCAGTAACATGTCTGATTAAGTGGGGACCACATAAGCATCGTGCCTAATTGAACTTCAAATGTATCACTTTGGCATCAAAACACTTGTCAAGTTAAAAGGGTGGACAATATCTACAATTAATGATGAACTTGTGTCAAAATAATATCAAAATGGAAACGGGATCTAGGACTTTGCAAACCAATATGATTCCATGTCGAGATTGTTCTTTGTAAATATATCAAAGTAAAGAACCTATGTAAATTAATTCAATATTATTTTTAACTTCAAAATGCTTTAAATTTTCTTTTGTTTTAGTTTATTCTGTTTTTGTTTTCTAAAATATTAAGTACTTGTATAGTCTAATATTTTAAGTTTTATTTTTAATTTTCATTTTATTTTATTTTATTTTCATTTTAAGTTTATTTTTATTTTTAAAGTATAATTTTATTTTTATTTCTATTTCTATTTTTTATCTTTAATTTTATTTTTATTTGTATTTGTATTTTAATCTTATTTCTATGGTTATGTTTAAGAGATCGTCAGTGCAAAGGTTAACCGTAACGAACCGACAAAAGAAAATTACGAAAAATAATTAAGTGCCTGGATTCGGTGAGTAAATGCTTTTCGGGTTTGAAAATGCAAATATTTTTAAAGATCGAGGACCGAGAGTGTATTTTTAGCTGAATACTCGAGATGTTTTGACCTTATCGCGAGATAGGCTGACCCTATATATAAGGGGAACCTAAAATATCTTTCACTATTCATCAAACACTTTTACTTTTCACTCTCTCTTCTCTCTCTTCTTCATCCTTCAAGCCCTAATCTTTTTCAAAATCATCATCAATCCGACCCTCATTCTCAACCATGCCGTTGAATCCAGATCATGCTCCCTCGGTATTCCACCATAACATCATCTTTCATCCTCTATTCTTGTTTCTAGGTTTTCGGAAATCGAGATGACGGTTCAGATGAACCGTCGCCTTGATCTACGGTTGGATTTCTTTAATGTTGTTCATATCCTGATTAGAAACCGATTTTAGGACTTTTGGTTTATGTTAATCATCATTAGATTTTAGTCTTAAGTCTTTTTGTTTGAAGTCTATAGATCTAGGGTTGTTCGAAGTTGCAAGGGTCCAATTGACCAAGTATACCAAAGGGGTTTGCCTTCAAAATTTTCAGAAACCTAATTCGGATCTAGGCGACTCCCAAGAAATGAAAAGGGAATCAAAAATGGGCAAAGTTAACTTTTTCGCACGGACAAGGTTTCGATTTGCTTGGGCATGCGAAGCGAAATAAGAACCATGCGAAAAGTCACACTTAGCAAATTTTTTCAGAAATTTGAAATTGAAGCTACTGGACTGTTTTTGGACTTAAGGACTGTTTGTGTAATATTTCGGATTTTTCAAACCCGTATTCGTTTACGATTAACCCGACCTGAATCATTTTTAGATCTTTAACATTAATCAAAAACAAATATTTATAAGTATTTAAGTTGTTATATGTTCATTTTATACCCTTTAGGTTTCATACGTAGTTCATTTCTTAATTTAATCATAAAAGATTCATTAATTGTCCAATTGTCAAACTACAAGGACCTATATTGCCAAAAATCAAAAATCCAATCCTCATGAGCCCGGAGCGCCGCGTGCCCAGCTGCATCTTCACCATTGCGCAGCGCTTTGGGAGGCCTGCACAGTCAGTTCGTGATATCTCGTTTCCTAAACTCGTTTAAGGTATAAAATCGTTTATTTTAGGCATATTAGAGAGAATTATGGACCAAGTAAACATCATACAATTAAAATATCATTCCCAATTCGTTTACCCCTTCCCAAGATCAGATATTTATGAATAAATCGACGATTCTTTCCTTAAAACGTATTTACTTGCTTAAACGGGCCAAAAAGCCTATAATTAGTTCGTTTTATGTTTTTTCTATATAAATAACCATTAAACATCTGCTGTAAACTTTAAACAAACCCTAAAGAACATCCTCCAGCCGTCCCTTACCTCTATACAACCTCCAACCCTTCGGTTTTTGCATATTCGTTAAAGATGCAAGACTTGTTCGTTGACTTTGCAAGTTCAAGAACCTTTGACTTCCGTTTCTCATCATTCCTTTCCCTTTCCGGGTAAGTTGTTACTGTAAAATCGTTCATACATATTCCCTAGTCAATAACCTTCAATCAATTTCGGTGATTGAAGGGTGTTGACTGTCAATTGCTTTAAAACTCGATTAAGGGTAAAACAGTCAACAAGTTTGACTTTGCGTTTTCTCATGCTTCTGGTCGGATTCAACGTTCGGTCCAGAAGATTTTTATTCTCGTAACGTGATTTTAAGGCTACTTAAAAAAACCCGACTTCCGATTCGCTGTTCTGATTCTGGTCAGTACCAGCTCGCTTAAACGTTTAATTCAACATAACTAGAGTTCTACTCATCCGTTTGGATTGATTCCAGCGGCATTAAGTTTTTTTTATTTATAGTTTCATATCACAATGTTTCAGGTTCTGATCAGTTATCTCGTTTGACGCGTATTGGACGACCCGCTTATCCGTTTACTCGTTTATTTTTAATTATACTCGCTTGCCTTTAATCTAAGGTGAGTTTGATCATTCCGCTTTTTACTCATTTTTTATAACGTTTTGGGGACATATGCATACTTACTCATATTTTTTACTCTATATATATACTTGAAATCGCAAACATAATTATTGTGTGAATATCAATTGAATGCTATTTGCTAATTGCTACATGTTTAATTGTTTACTTGATAACGTTTCGGAGAGGTCCAGCATATCCCCTTTGTATAGGGTTCTCGTTAGTATGATCATACGACCGTCTTAGTAACCGGAGCCCGATTCGCTTGGTGAAGGTAAACCGACAATTTAGTCATTGTAATCAATTCCCGATTCGCTTGGCAACGATTCGTTGGCACACGAATATACTTGGTTTTGGTTTGTTAAGATTTGATTGATTATTACCACATAGATTGGTTTGCGCATTTATCATTTATCAATTATCTATATATATTATTATTTGTTGTTTAAAAATTGGTGATCATCTCACTCAACATGTGTAGTTGATCAAACTCCATTTTTTACGCATATGCAGGTTGATTGAAGATTAAAGTTGGACATTTAGAAAGACCTTAGGATTATAATGAAGACAAACTTGAACTTAAATGGTTGTATCTATTTATTTGAATTGTATCGTTGTATTCGATTATTGTGTGTGTTATTTGAACAAAATAATTAATTAGATATTGTCATTTATATTTATGATAGTATCTTCGAGCTGTGAGCAATCGGTTCACGCCCGGCATTTCCGCCTTAGGTTGGGGTGTGACAATTTGGACTCTTGGACTGTTTTGTACTTAAACTTTGTACATATTGGACTTAGTAACTTATACATAAACTAAAATTAACTTATTAAATCTAAAATGTACATAATTAATTAACTATAAGTAATTAATTAAATTAAGTAATATATAAATATTTAAGGCATATGTATATAACTTATTTTTTTAATGATGATTCTCATGTTCTCAAATGACTAAATTTCAGGGTTATAATCAATTTTGTGCTCTCGAGTTACCAAAGTCTAAAGCAGATAAAGTGTTCACGTCTATGGTCAAGGGGCTTAAGCAATCACCCCTTGCACATGCTATCTCTGCTGATCCATCTGTTTATTACAAGTGGGTTTTGGACTTCTGGGCATTTGCCAAGATTGCTGATGATTCTCTATCCTTTACAATAAAGGTTGCCGGAAAAGAGTTGACTATCACTGAAGCAGATATTAGACGGGTGATAAAGATTGCTGACGAGCCATGTCACAACCCGACCAAAGGCGGCGGAACATGCCGAGGTGTAACGATTGTCCATAAGCACATGATACTAATTAAAGTGACAGTATTTAATAAACTCATTTCATTTCACAACATCGAAAATGTCACATAAAAATTATCCATAAAATAACCATAAACAAGATATCACAAAATATGACAAAGTTGATATTGTTCATTTTTACTAATATCCTAAGGTCTTTGATGTCGTTTTCTTCACAATCGTAAATCAACCAAGAAGCAAACCTGCAACATTTCATAAAATAAAGTTTGTCAACACAAAGGTTGATGAGCAATTCATAAGTTTAATCATATTAGTATATAATAAAGATAGCCACAAAACTTGCATACGAAACGATAAATAAAAGTGGTAATTTGGATAAATAGATATCGCTAAACACATTAGCAACACCTAGCTACAAGGGGATGCCAAATAGTCTAGGATTTTATAGTTATCGTTAATTGCATTACGTTAACGACACCTTGCTATAAGGGGATGCCAAATAGTCTAGGATTTTATAGTTCCACCAACCAAAAGCGATAAACACATAGGCATATAAGCATAGCACACCAAATCAAGCAATTATTTAGGTAAAGTATACAACTACGTTTGTGGTTTAAGATTCAAATATAAAGCATTTTGTTGAATAAGTATGAAATGTCACCCCCAAAATAAAAGATGGAAAATGGGGTATGAAGTACTCACCTTCAAGTAGTAAACTTGAAAGATGATAATTTGGAGATTTGTCCGAACGATGAGTTTAACGCACAATGCCTAAAAAGAAAAGAAGTCTTGAATTTAGAAAGGTTGTCTTGAGGTCTTTAAACAAAATAAATGTTGAGAAATGTAAATAATTAAAGTTCAAGGTTTTAAAATGTAACTATTTAAGAATTTATAATAATAACCCTTTAAAAATGTAAGTTTGCTCGAAACCGGGTTAACGTATCTAACCTTAATATTTACTCAACCTATGTTAAGTAATAAGGTGGATAAAATGCAAGAATGCAAATCCCTTTGGAATAAAGATACTAAAACGGGTTTTTTTTATCGAGTGTTCGGGTTATCGGTTCGGGTCTTGATAATTGGTCAAACCCAAAGTCAACTTTCCAAAATATTGAATGTTATGAGATAACTCAATAAAATTTAATAAGACTTAACCAAGTATGTAGTTCCATTGTTTTAGAACTAACAACGCACGTTAGCGAGTGTTCGGTTTTGTCGGTCCAAACTTAGTTATGAGATCAAGTTGGATCCAACATTTCCAAGTACTTAAGAAAATATTTAAAAATCAATTTGTAACTATTTTTAAAGAAATATACAAGTCTTGATGGCTAAAAAAAACACACTTGTGTGTCTTAAGCGAGTAAGAATCGGTTTGATTTCCACATGTCCAAACACTAAAGAACTTGTATAATAATGTATAAATAAAAAAATACTTTAAGTTTTACAACCAAAAGTTAACAATAAAGTCTTTAAACAAAAGTTCGGCTTTCGGTTCGGATCGTGTTTCGGGTTAAGACCGAGGTAAGATTCTACAAACCCATAACCATAGCTTTTGAAAAAATGATTTTAGAAACTTAGATCTAACAATAAGTATGTTTAAACAATTATTTAACAAAACTAGTAACAAAGTTCGGTTTACTGTTTAGAGCTATTTACGGTTAAACCGAAGCATAGACTCTTAAAAACCCATAACCATGGAACTTGTAAACATGACCAACAAACTAAAATAAGCAAGATTAATATGTATGAACAAGTTATATAGATGTATATATATCAAGGACACGAAGTCCTCCATGAAGCCTTGCCTTATGAGGTCCGAAACCTCACCGACTGGAATCGGAGAAGTAACTACCAAAGGTAAACAAGGGGTGTATATTATATATATGTTGCACAACCATAAACAAGTATTAATAAGGCTACATAAACTAATTAAGATGAAAGACTAAAAACCTTCAAGAACACTTAAGAAGATAACCTTGAATCTTTGATGTTTGAGAGAGTTTTTTTTTTTTTCGAGTTGTAGCAAGGGAAAATGAAGAGGAAAGGTGGTGTATATATAGGGTAATGTTGGTGGTCAAATATGGGTGTGAGACACAAAAGTTTTCATGCAAAATGAATCAAGACAAAAACATAAAACAATAAAAAAAATAATAAAAAATAAATAAATAAATAAAATAAAAATAAAGGTAGGATGCTTTCAAGACCCAACAAGTGTGAAACAATATTGTAACATAAATCCATCATTTTGATTATAACATAAGCTTCGGTTTACAAATCGGGTCGGTTTACATAATAAACAAATACAAAAACGAATACAAACAAGACCCGAAATTGACGAATGTCACAAGCCAGATTATAAATATGAGAAGGGAGACAGAAATAATTTGGTTGAGTTTGTTACACAGATGGGATACGACACCGAGTGGAAGAGCCTCGAGAAGAAACATCTCCCGCCATATTGGAGGTTTCTTTTCCACATCGTGACTCATTGCTTTGCGGATATTCGTGGGGGATTTGATAGCATGAGGGTTGACTGGGTTCGTATATGTTTGCACTTACAACTCGGGAGGAGTTCAATTACTCTAGGAGGATATTCCTATGTATGTTGGGAAATATCAAGAGTGAGGCTACATGGCTTATGTACCCGAGATTTGTACAAATGATTCTAGATGAGTTGATTCCAAATGTTCCAAGGCCGGGGTCAAAGAAAGCTGGACAAGAAGTCACTTCCCGAGCCCTATCATGTGAATGAGATCAAGACTTCAATTTTTGGTGTGTTGTTAAGCACCAAGGGCAGGGGATATCAGTATGAGGGACCAAGGCCGGGTCCTAAGTTCGGTTTGTTTGAGGAAACTGAGGCTGCGGGTGACCAGTCTGTTGAGAGTGACGAGGATGATGAGCCAGAGGTTGAGGCAGAACAAGATTCGTCTGATAAGCCTCCTGAGGACCGCACGAAAGCTAAGCATGATCTAAAGAGGAAGGATACTAAGAAGGGCAAGGTTGTTGATTTGGAGGAGGAAGAGGAAGACCAGCCGCCCTTGAAGCGTCTGAGGAAACTTGGGGACTCCCAGAAGTCATCCAAGCTCATTGTTAAGCTTCCCTCTCAAGGTAAACCCTCTGACCAACCCATAATCACCAAAGAAGCCTTAGCCAAAGCCCTCAAGGAATTAGATGTAACTAAAATCCAAATCCCTACCTATAGGAAACCCAAATCCAGAAAGAAATCCAAAGTCATGAAAACCAAAACCTTACCCCGTGAACCCACTCTAATAGACCAACCAATATCGACCTTCCTGCCCCATACCACCCTCACCACCTTAAAACCAACCACGACCATCTACACCGACTGAACCCATTCAAACCGAATCCATAACCACACCACCTACACAACCTACCTCAATTTTCACATCCTCTATCTTCAGTTCACCAATCCAAACAACCAGCTTATGGAGCCAAACCATTATAACTTCACCACCCCAATCCACAACACCACCTGCCAAACAACCAATACCACCCACCACTACAACTTCACCAATCCATACCCAATCCATTACCCTACCCTTGCAAACAACCTCACCACCCACAGTGTCCATCACACCGCCATCCACTATCATTTCACCCAAACCCATTGCCCGAGGGAAGTCTTCGACACCTCCAGTGTACGCCGATCCTATCCTCGATAGGATCGTCGCACTGGAGGAATCCAACGCAAAAAGGGCGGAACGAGAAATAATGCTCCTCAAGTTCATCAAAGATATGAAACAGAAGGCGATTGAGGATGAGAAAGAGAAGGCAGCTCTAAGGGAGAGGATAAGGGTATTGGAAGAGCAGAAGGAGGCAAGTGATGCACTTGCTAAAAATCAAAGATGGTTGACAAATACTTTCCATACCCGAATCCAGAATCTGCAAGTGCTAATGAACCATGAAGCCTTTGAAAACGCAAATTTGAGAGCAGATCATTCACGGCTTGGAAATAGAGTGGCTACACTAGAACAGAATTTACCCGCTGCCGCTGTTCTTGAGTCTCGTTTGTTCAAGAAGATTGATGACACAGTAACAAAGTGGGACATCGAAAAGGAGGCAACCAACTCCAGAGTATCCGTTCTTGAAGGTCAGCTTGCCTCCTCTGCCTCTCTCGGGTCACTTATGGCAGAAAATGAATCATTCAGAACCAAGATAGAGGCCATCAAGTCGAAGATCAAGGAGCACGACCGTCTTATACAATTAAAGACAAATGAAGAATTCGTGAGCAAGCACCAGGCCACCTCAGATCTTATGGGCATTCACGAGGACGACTTTCATGGTCCGAAAGATCGACTTGATGCTGTGTTTAGGGGATGGAGAAGGTTTGGTGAGACTTCTCAGGCTGGTGGATCACAGCCTACCGCGAGTCCAAGTGTGGCTTCGCGAGGAGTTCAGTTTGTTGGTTCAGAGGAAGAGGCAACGGTTGGTGGTGGTGACGAAGGAGATAATGGTGATAATGGAGATGATGAGGATGATGATGAAGATGAAGAAGACGATAATGTGCATGACAGTTTTGATGAAGATGATGATGATGATGATGGTGGTGGTGGTGGAAATGGAGGAGACGGGGCAGTAGGAGGTGGAGGTGGAGTTAAAACTCAATCACCTCCACCCACTCAACATGATTATGAAGACCCTGCTGCCCATGATTCAGCTGGCAAAGTCAGGGAACACGACACACAGATCAGTGACATGTATAAAGAGGTATTCCGTGAAGGTGATTTTGCAGGTATGTTGGAAGCATTCATTGAAGCAGGAGAGGACTTGGAGCAGTACATTACAGCTAACATGGAGAAGGCAGTAGAAGACGACTACCTCAACTACTCGCCAAATCCAGATACACCTCCAACTCAAGTTTAAGCTTCAGAGACTCCTGCCGCTGATCCTGTCTCCAATCCAACCGCCGACTTGACACAGGAACCACCAAAGAAGAAGAGAAAGACTCATATTGTGTCAAGTCGTGCATGTGCCCGCAAGCTCAACTACCCTTACCATGACGATTCGCTGATAGTCTACGCGAAATATAGTAAGGAGAACAGGGCAATCAGACGATATAGCGGCGATCTGATTTATCTCGATCACCACGAGCTGAAGACGTTACAAGAGCTTGACATTAATTATCTCCGAAAAGCTCTAGGCCATGGTGCGGTTGGGAGTTCGTTAGACAGTTGGGTCCCCAGTTATATACATCGCCAAGCAACAGTGAACTACAAAGATTTCGAGCTGAATAAGGGTCGCAAGTACAAGAACCCAAGGGAGATAGACCCAACTACCGGAGAGCCTCGCACTATGTGGAGATACAAGGCGCCGAAAGACTGTCACGAGATTTATCACGGCGAGCCTTATCTTCCCAACACTATCCGAGATTTCATTGATTAGGAGTTTGATAATACAACTAGTGAGGCCGTCATCCACTGCCGTGATATGCACGAGATTCGAGTGTTTGATGAGCATGAGCTGATGGGATTCCACATTGAAGATGTAAAGAAGCTCTACAACTCACCACTTGGGACCGTCGAGGATATTGGTCGTCAAAATACAGACCGGATAATTGAAGCCTTCAACAAGTTCATCCGAAGACTTGCTGAACTTCCACTATTCGAGGACGAATGCTTGGTCTACGACACCAACGGGTTTCAATACTAAAGACTAGAGGGAGATTGTTAGACCCATTTTGTTTATTTAGTCTTTTGTATTGAATGTATCTTTCTCATGGGCTTTAGTAGTTTATTTTGTATGTAATATGGCCCAAGGAAAATAATTTAAAGAAACCCATTGGACATATGATGTGACATGTTTCTCATGCATGCTTCTCTATAAATAGAGAAGCATGCCATGAGAGATAAGAGTTGATGATCAATAGAAAACCTTTTGCCAAAATTCTATCTTACCTACATACTTACTCTCTAGCCTTCACTCTCTCACTCTAACTTTCCATATCCGAAAATAAACTCTCAAGATCTGAGACCACTTAGGCGACTTAGTGTGATTTCCGCTAGCACTAAGTTTGGTTGATCCAAAGATTGTTGTTAGATCCACCCGCGTCGGGACCTACAACTACACTTATTTTTCTAGCACAAAGCTATAAGTGTTTTAGTATGTGTATAATTTCTTTTTTAACTCCGTAAATGTACCAACAAGTTCATTTTAATAATAAAAAATCCGAAACTCTAAAAAACCATTTAATTTATTAATAGACAAAACAATTAACTAGATAATAAATCTTGTAAAAAACATGCTTTGTCGGGTATTATTAAAGTCATACCCGATTACTCAAACTTATCGGGTATATCCATATTTTACTATTAAATGGTTAATGTAGTTCTTTAAATCCGGGCCGCTCCATCAAAACGGGCCCTTCGTTTAAGCGGCAAAGTTAGGCCCAATGGTTGCTATAAAACAAACTAGTCTCGGTGAAGGGCCGATAAGTCCTAAGGGCCCAAATTAGGCAGCTACAAACCCTAGCCAGCCAATTTATCTTTCTCTTCTTCGTACTGTGCAGCGAAGCTAACCATGGCGACGGCGAGAACAGTGAAAGACGTATCTCCTCATGAATTCGTTAAGGGCTACGCCGCTCACCTCAAACGATCTGGAAAGGTATTATTATATTAATAACATTTTCATTTCTACCTTTTCATTTTATTATACTGATTTTGCACTAGGTTACTTTTAATTGCAATATGTGTTTGCTGAACTTTAGCTAGTGATGTACTGATTTCAATTGAATGCGTCAATATAGAGCCAGTCAATTATTATTATTATTATTATTATTTATGATTGTGAATTGATTACATTTTATTTTATGAAATTTAACTTCAATTTTCAATTGTTTTTTATATATAACACGAAGGACAATCTGTTCTGATTAGGCCTGATTGAATGACTGATGTTCTTACATTTAAGATTTATATTGCTTTTAGGGGAAATAACTGGAAAGTTGCATTCTTCCATTACGACCAGTTTTTGTGTATTAATATAATGATTGAACATATGAGTTTAGCTCGAAAAGTTATTTTTTAAAAATAATTGTTTGTGAACTTTTTAAATGAAACCGGTATGCGGAATTTATGAACTATTTTAGGTGCTTTTAATGGCCAAATGTTTATAAAGAATAAGAATTAAATTACCTATTTCATTTCTCATTTTATGACTAGTATGTTATATCTTGTTCCAAGTTCATCATTAGTCATATGGATGCTTTTATTTTGCACAGATGGAGCTTCCTGAATGGACTGATATTGTCAAGACTGGTACTTTCAAGGAGCTTGCTCCCTATGACCCCGATTGGTATTATATCCGAGCTGGTAAGTTCAAACTATGTTGAACCTTTTTTTGTTCAATAATCATGGGCACACAATCATATACCATACCGCTCTTTGTTGTGCAGCTTCCATCGCTAGAAAAATTTACTTGAGGGGCGGTCTTGGTGTTGGAGCCTTCCAGAGGGTTTATGGTGGCCGTAAGAGAAATGGTAGCGCCCCACCACATTTCTGCAAAAGCAGTGGTGGTATCATCCGTCACATTCTTCAACAATTGGAAACCATGAAAATCATTGATATGGATCCCAAGGGGTAAGTTTTTATTATTTATTTCTTTGTTCATTATTTTGTTCAAGTATCTATTTGGTTATCTAACTCTATATGTGGTGTCTTTATGTTTTATAAAATTTTGTCTTGTGTTACAGTGGGAGAAGAATCACTTCAAATGGCCGACGCGACCTTGACCAAGTTGCTGGGCGAATTGTCGTTGCCGTTTGATCCTGGCCATGTTTTTTATGTTATGTAGCTTATAAGTTTAGCAAGATGGATCAAATTTTGGTTGTTTTTTTCGTTTGAGTTGACTGTTTGAATTTGTGGATTTGGCTTTTTGTTTGGAATATTGATACTTGTATGAGTTAATCCACTGTAATCTTGTTTTGAGTTAATTGAGAAGTTGGCGTCATGCGTTATTTTGTTTTAACCGTTTGTTTATAAATGGTTAAATTTGATCCGACTGTTTTAGAGGTGCACAAACCGGGTATTCTCTGGAACTGGAACCGGGGTAGGAACCTGCTCCGGGTATGGGTAACAAAAGTCAAAACCGGGTCCGGGCAAGAACTGGTTCCGGGTATTTGGCCGTGTTTTGACCAGTTCCATTGGGTTTTTTCGGGTTTCGGGTAGGGTTGGGTTGAGTTTTGACCGGGTATTGGTGGAACCGGTTCCATAGGGTTTGGGTCGATTCCGCTACCGGGTGGAGTTACCCGGACCCGGTTCCGGGTATTTGGCCGGGTTTTGACCGCTTCCACCGGGTTTTTTTAGGTTTTGGGTAGGGTTGGCTCGAGTTTTGACTGGGTATTGGTGGAACTGGTTCCACCGGGTCCGGGTCGATTCCGGTTCCGGGCGCAGTTCTATGTGTAAACCCAAAGCCTGGTCCGTGCCCACGGGTAGGGTCGGGTCCGGTTCCGGGTAAGAAACGCTGGGTGGGGTCCGGAACCGGTCTTTTTGAGTGCACCTCTAAACTGTTTATGAAGTATGCGGCTAATGGGTTAAATTCATAGTTCTTTTAATCTTTTTGTGGCATTTTTATAAAAGTAATGGTAACTATCATTATTATTATTATTCTTACAAATTAAAGAGCCCTGAAACTCAAAACAAGTCATTTTTTTCATCGGCAAAATTAGAAACATTTTTTTAACTTATGGCCTTTGATCATCACTCTTCACTACCATTATAATGTTTCTTCTTTATCCATTCAACAAAGTTTTTGAAGTTCTTGTATGATGATCCATCTTCTTCAATACTGGTCATAACCTTTTTCTTGAGATCAAGAGCCCTTGTTTTAAACTCTTCATTGTTGATTACTAAATCCACTTTACCTTTGATTTCATCTCTCCCAATAATACCATTTTCATCTTTTTCAAACCCCAAACCATTCCTCCAAACATCACAAATATAAGTCGTGTTAAGCAACTGATCAGCAAAATAAGGCCAGCAAAGAAACGGGACCCCACGGCTCACACCTTCCAAAGTCGAGTTCCAACCACAATGGCTCAAGAAACAACCAACCGAAGGATGAGCCAGCACCTCTTGTTGAGGAGCCCATGTTACAATTTTTCCGCGAGACCCTATTCGGTCAATGAACCCATCTGGGTATGTGTCAGAACCCTCACCGGTTAACCCTGGTCTCACGACCCACAAGAACGGTCTGTTTGTAAGTTCAAGACCAAGTGCCAGTTCTTGAAACTGAGTTTGGTTGAAGATTGTGAAGCTGCCAAACGCTACATAAATGACTGAGCATGCGGGCTGCTGGTCAAGCCATTGGATACAAGTTGTGTCTTCGGTCCAGAAGTGGCCTGCTTGCTTTGCTAGACGATTGGTTGCTAAAAGAGGACCGACTGGAACCATATTGGGAAACATGTTGAATGTTGCTGACTCCAATGCGTCGGTTGAGTTGCAAAGTACCCAGTGTGCGATTTCAACGGCTTTAATGGCTTTAAATGTGAATTTAAAAAGGGCTTTTAATGTGGGTAAGCTGCCGATACAAGTCCATCCGAACTCTGCAGCTCGCATGGGTGGCATGGTTGGTGATAGTTGGAACGTGTTCTCGTGTAAAGGAATTCCTGTAAGAAACAAGGTAACATGGGTTAGCTGAAAATGATGAATCACATAGTTCAGTATCAAAACTAGAGGTGAATTCGTGCTCGCTCTTTATAACTTTAACTGAATGAGTGAACAAACATGAACACTTTTAACAAATGGACTTTTTTGTTCATGCTTGTTCGTTAAGAAAAATGAGCGTGCACGTGCATTAATATTTCATTGAACGCAACTAAACAAATGGATGCAAATGAATGAACACAACCAAAATGTAAATGAAAAGAGAGACAAATAAAATCAACATATTCTTGTTCATTTGTTAGTTGATTAAACGAGTCATGGTACTAAAATTTGATTTGGCCAATGCATTTTGGGCTAATAAGTATCACTAATAACTAATAAGCTATTTTAAATGAATCTGTAAATGAACATAACATAATAAACGTAAATGAACAACATAAATGAAATTAAGTTAGCAAACATAAATGAATCTTCACAAACAGGATACGCCTTCATGCTTATTCCTTTAATTAAATGCGATACATGAACACAAACGAACGCTCCATAGAATGATTCACTGTTGTTTACATGCCTATTGTTTCGTGAGTTTTGACCCATTCAACCCATTTTTATTCTGTTCTAATTTTCTTTATCTGACCCCTAATGCATAAATCTACTTAACTTGAGTCGTTTCAATATAAACAGGTTGAAATTAGCAAGTCTTGTAGGCCGTCTAGCTTTCGAGCCAAGCCTGATCTTAGCCTAAAGTCAATGTGCTAAGCTCGAACTCAACTCAATTGGTTCTCGTGCAACACTACCTTTAATAAAAGCTAAAAAGTCAAAACTACTTATTTGTCTTACCATCATTGTCAATAATTCCATCATTAATCAGCTTCTCGATGCTCAGAATTTGTGACAATGCTGCAGCAGGAGCAGACCAGAAGATAACCCGTTGAAGTCTCAACTTCTCAGCAACATGTATGGCCCACGGCATGCCCGTATCCGCAATAACACAACTTATCTTATCATCATCTTTCTCATTAATCGTCTCTATAAGCTCTTCTAGCTTTCCAGGCATGACTTGGTGCATGGCTTCACACGACCTAACAAAGTCCTTCCGGTCCTCCCACGGCTCCATCCCATCTGGGATCGACACCATACGCATCAACGGGCCACAACTGTCCCGTTCCAACCACGTCTTCATGACGAGCTTGTGATTGACCTCGGTGTTCACGAAAGTGACCTTTACTCCATGTTTGATAACTAAACACTGCGCGAGTTCAAGTAAAGGAATCACATGACCTTGTGCAATGTAAGGTATGACTAGCACATGTGTCCTTGATCCAGTGTTATGAATATTATCATACTTTTCTATTTTAATGATCTTATTTAAATATGATTTCCACACTTGATTGTTGTCTAGATTTAAAGAACATATGCATTGGTGTAAACTTGGCCTGCAGGCTTTTCATTTTCATTGACATTATCAATTCCTGTCAAAATCCATGATCTTTAATCATCATTTTTTAGGTATTGAAGATGACAATGGCTAAAAGACACCCCTGATGGAGACTGTTTAGTTGTTTAGGCCATGCCTAGTTTATAACGGGATATCTTGCATTTGATGGATATATAAATACAAGATTAATTACATGGTTTTTATCGAGATAAATTACGAAACTAATATTGAATAACCGTAAGTGAAATCAAGAACCAAAGGCGAACACATCGAATTGCTCAAAACGAAGAGAGCGACTCTTTTCTTTATAATCGGCAAAGAAAATTATAAGACAAAAAAATAGCAAACCTCGCACGCCTTATATACAAAGAATACAAACTTAAGGAACAATAAAACATTGAAATAGTAAACATTATAAACTTGTAAGCTAATTCAAACTAACACCAAAAGTAAATAAACTATTTCAGGATATGTAACTTAGGCCCCAAAGAACTAGATTTGATAACCTCCATCCACTCCTTGAGATCAGAACGAACCAGCCTACCGAGCCAAGTGTTGCTCGTTAAGTACTCCCCCCCTCTTAACACTTGCGTCCACCAACACCATTGCGTCACCGAGCTTGACTATCTTTTCGTTAGATAACACTTAGTAAACACATCCGTGGTGTTTATTGAGCTAGTGGGTGGGTTGGTGGGTGTGTTGGGGGGGGGGGGGGAGGGGTGGAAGGGTGCGGTGCCGCCTAGTACCAGGGAGAACATCGCCCTGACAACCACCCACCTCCCTGGTACCTAGAAAAAACAAATACAGGAGCGGCTTTGTCGCTGCTATTCACCCCTACCTTAACGGTTTTATGACCATTCAACAGTAAGTTAAAAAACCAATTATATTTACTATATAATATTAACCTTTTCAACCAATTTTTCATGAACATACAAAATCACTCTTGCGTCTCAAACTCTTTATAAGACTCTCTTTTCAAATTACAAACAAAAAATTGCTTCAGAGAGCACGATTGTCGTGGAGTTTTGACAATGAGTTCGCATTGGCGAATGCTTGGATGTACGTGACGGGCAACAACACATCAAGTGGCCAATTTTGGCTTGTAGTTCAACATGGCTATGTTCAATTTGGAGGTAGTGGCCATCGTACCACCCACCAAATCAACAAAAAGTGGGGGGATAACATCAAAAGTTTTAAGCAATTTCATCGATTCTACGTAGTCGCACTTGTTGTGATGCTTGAAGCACAATTGCATTCACAAGCAAATTGTGACTAACGAAACAATGTCTTGAACAAGGATTTTCTTTTTCTTTTATGAAATACCACCATACACCGTAAATAATAATTCCTAAATATCACACAATACACTACTATATAAACATTTATTCCGCCTACACATACAAATTTGAATTTTATAGGTACATTTTCACAAAACCTCCTACACAAAACTGTATGTTTCTAATTTTGCTACGTAGGTACTATATGAAAAATCCATAATATACAACATAATGTTGAAAATTGTATGTTTTATAAATAAATCCTAAAAGCAAACAACTTACAATACCATAAATTTCAAATAATAATAATAATAATAATAATAATAATAATAATAATAAATTATACTTTATTTGCAAAACTTTAATGAGTAAAATTAAATAGTATTAATCATCTTATAAGCATTGATTATGCAAGAAAAAATAACCGCTTAATACATTAATGTCTGGTTTAATGAGGCCAACACCACAAAAGACATGCTTGTCCATTATAATTAAAAATATGTCATAAATATGTCTTTATTTACGATAATGCCATTTTTATTGTTAACAATTGATTAAACACAATCAATGGTCTAGATTCATTTCTCGTACTTCTCGTTATAATATTACTTCTTGCATAAACCATCCCCTATATGTGTGTGTGTGTGTGTGGGAGAGAGAGTTATCCTAAAAACAAGTAATTTCCTAGGAAGACTAGGAATAAATTATAAACATTGGATCATGTTAATCAATGGTTGATATTTAAAATTAACAAAAACCGACATAATTTCCTAGAATTGCTCTTCACCATTATAACCGTCATAGTTTACTAAAATTATTCTTTCATCATAATTTGTAATGCCACATGTCAAATGAGAACCACTCCATAACTTAAAAACTATAAAAACTACTATTAGCCAATCATAGAATTTTATTTTTTATTTTTTATTCATAAAGCTTAAATGTAATTTAACATCCTATATTTTTGGAATGTTTCAATCTCTTCCCACAATAAAACCTAATTGTCAACACAACGCCATTCCTCGTTTAACCTTATTGCATACTGGCAACAAGTGTCACGATCAACATGAAAATCAAAAGGGATAAGCATTGAATGCATAATCGATTGAGCGAATTATGCGTGATTCAACAATTAGTGCTGTAAAATCATGTCAAGAAAGAAAGCAAGAATGTTTATAGTGAGAGAATCTTAACTTTCATTCGTCGCATGACGAGAACATCATATACTAATTCCTATATTATTCTTTTTTTCTACTAAAAATTGTTTATTGGTTGTTTGAATATATTTTAAAACATGGCTTGCTTGGATCTCACATTATGATGCAAACAATTGTTTTAATGTTATCTTTCACTAACAATTGTTTATTGTTTAAATCTAAATGCAATCGATTGTTTGATTTTTTTTCCTTCCATGAACAATTGTATATAGGTTGAATCTGGTGCAAACTGGTATATGAAGACCAATCAAAGTTACGTATATACAACCAGCATTTATATTTTTTAATTCTTTTTGTTATTTTTCCTTTTACTGTACTTTTTATCTTGTGTTACACACAACCAAACTATTGTGTTATCAAACATTATGTTATTTGCGTATGATGTTGAAGTCGCATAGGTGACTCGCAACTAGATTATCCCACCAACACAGCGCCTCGGAACGAAACGAGGCAGTAGCATAAGTTACCATATCCTCCTCTCTGCACTTACTAACCTTCAATACGGCTCCATCTCCCTAACCCATTGATGAGCTGCCAACGCATCTTTAGTACCGTCGAAAGCGGGAGGGTCGCACTTCTTGAAATCCCCATACGAACAGCCTCTAGAAGGCATCCTAAACGCACGAACTTCTTTCTCCTTCTCACTTGACACCACCACTTCGTCTTCCACCTGAGTCTCTTGTCCATTTTCCTGTTTATCTGCACTCTTCCCAATCATAGACTCTTTGGCAACCCTAACCACCTCAGTAACGATCTCGGGAATCATGCTCTGAAGAACCTGATAAACCTCATCTGCGTTGGCCGCGCGAATAGCAGGACCTAAGACGGGGTTATCCCCTTCCCCTTGAACCGGGGTTTCCTCCTGCGGGAAAACATGAATCTCACTCTCGGCCTCGGCACGCGTCTTACGACCATGGCCGCGAACATTCGGGCGACCTCTCTTAGCAGAATAAGTATTAACCATGACTTATCCCTACAAAGACAGAATTTTAACACGGTCAAGTACAAGTGGTATTTAGAACATGGAAGGTAAGGGTAAACTGCTAATAACGTTGATCAAGTGTTATTAATTGTTTACTTTACCCGCCCATCCTAAGCACCCCCTGCCCCTAACCATATTAGCGTCCCGTCTAACATTCAAGCAGATATGCACATATTAGTACTCTAATACTTATAAAATGAATAATCAAATATAAAAATGTACCTCTTGGCGTGCAGCTACTCACGGTTGGCATTTCTAGTCCTTTCTTTTTCAGTTCGAGTCCAAGCATTCAAGAATGCTCGGATCCCTCGAACCATGGCTCTGATACCAACTTGTAAGACCCCGAATCCCGGGAATCCTACAGTTGGTAATCACCTCCCCAAATTCACAAAAATTTAAAACCAATCGATTCGTTTTATTTAAAACAAGTTCAGAGTAAATAACAGCGGAAAAGTTTAAGTATTAAAAATCCCAAACACGGGTGCAAGTGTGCAAAAATCAAATATAAATAAAATATTCGTTTTATTTGAAATCTTCATCTCATTAAAATCGTTTCAGAGTAGTAAACATCGGAATAAATAACATCAAAATTCCCAAAACCAGGGAAGTGACCAAAATTAAAATTTAAATACTTATGGTAATAATTTAAAAGAAACAGTTTGCGTTATTAATTCTTCGACTAGATGTGCCTTCAACCGTCCGAGTAGTCTCTAGCACGTCCAAGCGGAAATCTCTAATCCTCAACCTGAAGTCAATCTAACATACACACAAAGTCAGCTTGAGCTGAGTGAGTTCAAGTTTTCATAAACAATAATTCATACTTTATTTCAAAGCTATAGTTATAAACAATAGAGAAGGTATAAATAAAATAAATTATATATAATTCACCAAGTAATACAATCATCGTCGAACACACGTACACGGGCCTCTCCACCACGAGTCAAGACTCGAGTAATATATTTGACCCGGACGCGTAAGACCTAAGCATGTGACACGAGCCTCTCCACCACGAGTCAAACCCGAGTAATATATTTGACTCGGTCACAGCTTATACATCCGAGCACGAGATACGGGCCTCTCCACCACGGGTACGACCCGAGTAATATATTTGACCCGATCTCGGCTCATACATCCAAGCACGGGGTACGGGCCTTTTCACCACGGGTGCAACCCGAGTAATATATTTGACCCGATCCCGGCTCATACATCCAAGCACGTAATACGGGCCTCTTCACCACAGGTACAACCCGAGTAATATATTTGACCCGATCACGGCTCAACATCCAACGGGCCTCTTCACCACGGGATTTTAAAACCCGAGTAATATATTTGACCCGCCAAAATGATGATCACGTCACACGGGCCTCTTCACCACGGGTACAACCCGAGTAATATATTTGACCCGGCCGTGAATCACCATGCACACACACAACAATAAGCCTACATACATCATTCTTAGTCACGAGAAACTAAATATCATTACACAATCGTAGGCTATAAGGTACACATCCTCATACGTACATACATACCTCCATATATACATACATATATATATTCCTACATATATATATATATATATATATATATATATATATCATCCCATACGGGAACTAAGTAGATAGGTCTACTCATATTCAATTACTACCAAGTCTGCTAACGTCCTCGAGTCTAGACCATCAATAGTGTATGTAACCTTAAGGACACAAGACCATGAACGAGTCTAAAATATCCTAAGGCATATAAAATAATTCAAATATAGCTTTCAAAATGCACCATCACGAGTGAGACCATGTAAAACTATTCAAATCATTGTAACGAGTAAAATCGTTTCAAATTGTATTTCGGTGTGTATGCTAGCCCAAAACGTAAAAGAGTAAAAAGGGCATCATGAACTCACTTGAATCAACCGAACACCTGCAATGAGCTAGGAAATCCCTAAGAGCACAATCACAAGCAAGGGCCTGTAAATTATACACAACGCATTACTAAGCTAGACTGTAACAACACTCTAGCCTAATGGGCCATTCAGGCCCAACACTCCGGCCCAAGACCCAACAACTGGGCCCAAGGCCCAATTCTTTGGCCCAAGGCCCAACAACTTGGCCCCAGGCCCACCACTTGGCCCAAAGCCCAACCACTTGGCCCGAGGCCCAACCACTTGGCCCGAGGCCCAACACTTGGCCCAAGGCCCCTAAAACCTTTCAACTAACTAAAACCACCGGTTAAGCCTAAAACGAACTTGTTGATTAATAACGAGTAAAACGTGCAGATTTTAGCATGCGAAGATGCATTTAATTACATAGGATAACATTTGAATTAAATTATTAAATTTTTACCAGACTTTAATAAATGTCTTAGGGTTATAAAAATATTTTTATTATATTTTTCTGTTGGACAAAAAAATCATAAAAATTCTTCCAACACAGAAAGGTATGTGCAGCTATTTCAGCGCGCAACAAAATTGTTTTATTTTTATAAAATTCATTACCAAACTAAATTAAACGATTCCAATTGGGTTTGGTTCCTAACTCAAAAAACTAACTTCCAGAAGTGGAACCAACCAATTTGGACTTGTCGAAAAAAGGTTATGACGTCGGGAAGACAGACCAGAATCCGTCATCCCGCATCAGCTTTGACACTCGATTTTATAAATTCATAAAAACTATTCAAATCTCGTCCAAAAATTACGTATTATACCTTTCTGGAAACTAGACTCAAAGTAGAACATCATGGAATCAAGAATCGATCAAAAACAGTGGATTAACATCGCGTTACAGACCCTACAATAAACGAGCAGGGGGGGGGGGTCCAGGTCCGACGGCTGCAAATAGGTTTAGGGTTTGAGTTTTCTTTTGTTTTATGATATAAAATAGTTACATCCAAGTCCCTCCAAATTGAAGTATGTAGCAACTTGGGTGGAAAGTTAAGTGAGAACGTTTACGATGTTTGCAAGGAGCTCCCGGGAGAATGCCGGGTCAAGCTCGAAAGGTGTACATAACACTACAAGGCTAAATCTTTTGTCGGAATTCACGGACGTTACATATTACTTGCACGAATATTACTTGCATGATTGGGAACCCTCATTAAGTATGATCATACGCTCCCCTTTGCACTCCGGTCCATTTGCATCGTGTGAAAAAGGGCCTCATTATCCAAGTACGTTGGTTGTTACCAATTGGAAAGGACCTTACTTGCGCGACTACCCAAGTACGTTGGTTGTTACCAACTGGAAAGGGCTTAGTTGCTCGTTTATCACATGTCTATGAATTGTATGGTTTTTATGTACTTATTTAAACTGTGAAAACTCACCAGCTATATTTATACCTGACCTTTATTTTATACATATGTTACAGGTACCGTGATTAGAGGATGAAGCATGAGAAGACACTTAGATTACTTAGGGTATTTAAATAAAATAACTATTGTTATGGTTATGTTTTGGTTTGAACTTGTATTGTTACTTTTGAACTTGTGTTACTTGGCTTATAAATGAATTAATGTTATTACAGTCACCAAATAGTGTCACGTGTGTTTGAACGATCTGTACGTCACACTCGGGCGTTTCCGCTTAAGCCGGGGTGTTACAGAAACAGTGGATTAAAACTCTCTCCCTTGGACTCTCCCTTCCTTCTGTGTGAACGGTTCTTTATATTGTAAAGGGAGACATGATCATGTTTTGAGAGAGACATGGTCATGTTCAAGCAAAATGTAGATCTAATCCCCTGATTGGTTCTTTGGTATCCAAGAAACTATTCCCCGTGGATTGAAGTTACTAGGCATGGGAATACAACTGGACATAAGCTAGATTTGGTAAACATGAATTCCTGAATAAAAAGGCAGCGCATGACTTTCTCTTTTGAGGACACTGCTGCAGCACGCTTAATTAGATATGTAGAAAGGGGTGGCATGATCATGTTATTACAAAGACATGGTCATGTGTGAATAAATGCGTGAATAAATGTTTGCTGTAACTCCACTCAACTCCACTTTTTCATATTACTCCTCCAAAATTCTCATTATTCAGCGCCAACCCCTGGAAGTTCACAATTCAATATATAAGTATACACTCCAACAATAAATTTCCACCAAAAGTGTGTAAAATGAGGTAAAAGATGTGCAATAAATATGAATAAATTTGGACACATCGCTACTCCAATCATGTACAGGGTCCTTGATTTTGATTCTCAAGGATCATGTATCCTTCAGAATCCTGGATCCTTGGGGGCACAACCAACAAGGACTCCGTTTCAGCAGCAGTCAGGATACTAGGGAATTTACCCTCTGGTATCCTCGGAGTTACCCATATCTACGAGGCTAGACTCCATCAACATGCAGCCTCGTTCAACCATGCCAGCCGGCTTATTTTCGTCAGGACCCCCATACTGTCCTCTGAAGTGCATGTTGGGGATGATATCCCTATGCAAACGTCACCATATCCTGAAACCACCTTTGCTGGAGATACTAGTCGTCAAGGCTCAGGATACCAGGGGCCTAACCACAATCTCGGTAATTTACTTAATACAAATTTATACACTAACCATGAATCTATGCAGGATAAGAGGATATCCCCCAAAATAGCCAGGGAATTGCAAAAAATGAAGGATATGATTTCAAATATCCCCGGGATAATACGTCCCATAGCTGAAGTTCCTGCAGCATGCGACATAGAGATCCCCAAGAAGTTCCAGACGCCCAGCATGAAGCTGTACGATGGCACTACGGATCCTGAGGAACAAGTAGCTCAGTATTGAGAAAGGATGGAGATCAACCCCATCCCCATTAACATCAAAGAAGCTTGCCTATGTAAGGGATTCGGTTTAACACTACGGGACCGGCCCTCAAATGGTTATTAAGTATTCCTTCCAATACTATTACTTCATTTGCTCATTTGATTAACTTGTTCAATAATCAATTTTCTTGTAGTAGATCTTTTGAAAAAATGACTGATGATTTATATAGAATAGTTCAGCATAATAATGAATCCCTAAGGGATTACAAAACTAGATTTAGCAGGGAAGCTTTGGATATTACAAACCTTGATATGGCGGCTTATGTTGAAGCTCTCAAAATGGGATTGAAGAAGGATTCTCCTTTCTATGACGATCTTGTCATGACTATATGCAGGAATCTTGACGAAGTCAGAAACGGGGACTAAGATACATTTGAATAGAGGATGATAAGAAGGCTCATGGAAATCTAGTTATCCCGAATTATGAATCTACCAATAGAAAGTCGGACTCTCCACAAAAGTTCTCCAGGCCTAAGCCTTACTCCAAACAAGATAGTCCCAGGATAAACGCTGTGGAAGAAGACGAAGATGATGAGGAGTATCCTAAATCTCCGAATATTGTTTTAACATTGATATTGGTGGTGTGATATGTGCCATGCAGGATTTAGGTGACAAGGCTAGATGGCCCAAGAAAAATGAAAAGTCTGGATCCAGCAAAGACAAGTCTAAATGGTGTGCATTTCATGAAGACTTTGGCCATCGCACTGACGATTGTATAGTACTTCGAAAGGAGATAGGATACCTTCTCAGCAAAGGGTACCTAAAGGAAATGTTTAGAAGAAACAAGAACAAGAGTCAGGATCCTGTCAAGATACCTGAAAGCGCACCTTCTCCACCACCCGGAGCTAAGGTTGTTTCCTTTATCTCGAGAGGATCAGACATTTGTGGAACCTTATACTCAGCGGCCAAGAAGTGTTCCAAAGAAACAAAGATGAATAACGGAAAAAGACCTCTCCGTACCTCCACCTTGACCACCCAAAGGATTATATCCTTCGAAGAGGAGGATCGATGTGATCTTGTGGATCCTCATCAATACGGTTTGGTAATCACTCTATGTATAGTTAACTATTTTGTACGCAGGATACTTGTAGATGGGGGCAGCTCCGTGAACATCATCCAACTGGATGCCTTGAAGAAAATGGATATACCTGATACTGAGATTATCCCGAAATCCTCAGTCCTCGTGGGATTCAGTGGGGAGACCAAGAATACCCTGGGAGATATCAAACTTCCTTTAACATTTCGGTTTTCCGTTTTCCTTTTACTTGTAATCATTACCCGATCCCGATTCGTATTCGGGTAAATAATCAATAAATTTCCGCATTTTTAGTATATTTATATTTGTTAATTCATATTAACTATCAAAGATATACAAAAAATGACCCTTAATTAACAAAAATCCAATTTTGTGTCCAATATAAAAAAGCGAGGACCAATCTGCAAATATTATTCAAAAATTATAATTAAAAAAATCTATTTCTTCTTCTTCACTCCTTCTCTTTCGGCCAACACTCAAAACCATTTCTTGGACCTCAATTTTCGGACATAATCAAGCAATTGATCTCATAGAATTGTTAATTACCTAAAATTGCTTCACACCGACGTTTTAATTGTGGAAAACAATAACTTCTTGACAACTAATTCGCTACAATCGAACCGCGGCTTGATCAACCTCTAAAACGCCATATAAACACAATCATAATACAATTAAACCACACCACACATTCCTCACAACCTCACGACGCTAGACCCTAACCTGATTGCCCTATACAAAGCCGTTAAGACCTGTTTATAGTTCGAGCAAGAGCCACAGCCTTTGTCATTGTTCTTCACTAATCTGTAATCAAATTGGGTAATTAAAACATGTTGTTAGTTCGTTTTTAGCCAAGAATCATTAACCTTAAATCAATTTCAATCATCATCGACGCTTTGTTGATCAATCAGAGTGAAATAGATCTAGGGTTATGTTCTTTGAAAACCGGATGCAGGTTGTATCTGTTTATATGTTTTCAGAACTGGTAAAACTCACAAACTAACATACCAGCATGGTGGCTGGTGTGTGAAAGATAGGTTATGGGAACCGGTCCAGGCGCGGGTTCGAACCCCTGGACCCGGTTTTTCATTTCTATTTTATTTTGCTTAAATCTTTGGTTTATTTTTATTATAATCATAATATAATATTAAATAAACTTTTTTTAACAAAACCAAACCTCGTAAGTATTATTTTGGCCGTGGTTTCGTGTCATAGTTTCTTATCTATAAATGTATATATTATATATTTTTATCTATATATATTTATGCATAAATAATTAACATATACACATAATTATACATATATATACATATAATACTATAAAACAAATATTATTTTTATTTCTTTATTTATTCATATTTATTTATTTATTCATTTATTTATAGTACTAAACCGATCTAGTTCAAAGGTCCGAATAAATTCTCCTATGTTATATGTATATATATATATGAATTTGTCTTTAAATTAATGTTTCATTTAAACATATATATATAATATTTATTAATACTTAATATCGATTATTATTTATTTAAAATCTATTTATTTGAAAAATATGAGCATGGATAAAATATATCACTTATATTAATTACCAAATAATAGTATTAACACAAATAATAATAATAATAATAATAATAATAATAATAAATATAATGTTAATACTAAATTAGTTAATAAATAATTAACAAATAAAATAATCTAAACCCTAAACGACTCCCAAATATTTCAAACCTATTAACATACAATAATAACGTTGAGACTAATAATACCTCATCAAATCTCAAATCGTTATTAATTCTTATCCTCATTTATTAATACTATCGTTAAACAATTAAGACATCCTTGTTGACGTATCTCGAAGGCTTACACGTGTTTATCCTCACTTTTTATCCTTACTAATCCACCTATAAGGTAAGTAATTCACATTCCCCTTTTTACCGTTTTATATTTTGGGGGCGTTATGTGTTTATTTTATGTTTTGGTGGTTGGTATCTCATTCTCATCCTCATCCTCATACTCATTAGTATAATCATACGCCGTCGGAGTAGCTCATTATCCATGGGATTCGAGTGAAAAGACAACTTTTATATTATTGTTATGTTGTTGTTATGCTAGTTGTAGTATTTCATACTATCGGAAGGAATTGTCATTTTTATATTATATGTATTCAAGAACCATGATTACTTGCTCAACTTTATGTTGACAAACTATGTATTTTCCCGCATGGCGTAGGTAGCTATATTGGATATAGAATCAAGGGATTAACGAGTAGTTGGACCTTAGGATGCATGATGAATTAAAGACTATTTATTTCTTTTTATTTAATTTTTATGTTTATTTCTATGAGACAACGTTTGTGTTTTTGCGTACTTGAATAATATGAAATCAATAATTTAGATATTGACACGTGTATTTACTTTAGTGTCTTTTGAGCTATGATACAATTATGTCGTGCCCCGACATATTCCGCCCTAGGTTGGGGTGTGACACTTCCAGTGTACATAGAGGGAGTAAACTCTCTACAAAAATTTTGTGTTATTGATTCATTATCTTGTTGTAATATGATCTTAGGCAGACCTTGAATCCATGACATGAAGGTAGTACCCTCAACATACCATCAGTGTGTAAAACTTCCATGTCCTTGGGGGGTTATCAAGATTGAAAGCGATCAACAAGAATCATCAATGAAGTCAGCTGCGAAGCCTACTCCAGCATAGCAATTACAGAAACAACCAGGGGAGGTCTTGCAAGCTAGGGATCAAGATGTGAAGGAAGTATCCTTAAATCCTCTGGATACTGAGATTAAAGTTTTGTTAGGATCAGGTATGCCTGAGGATATCGAGCAAGGATTGATATCCTTCTTAAAGAAAAGAGCTTCCACCTTCGTCTGGAAACATGAGGATATGACATGTATCTCTAAATCTATTATTACTTATAAACTTGGTATAGATAACTCTTTCAGGCCGGTGCATCCAAAGCGAAGAAAGTTTGCTCCTGAAAGAAACATCATCATACAAGAAGAAGTGCAAAAGCTACTTAAAACCAAGATGATAAGAGAGGTCCACTATCCTAGATTGTTGGCCAATCTAGTTGTAGTCCAAAAGAAGAATGGGAAATGGAGAGTGTGTGTGGACTTCACAGACCTGAATAAGGCATGTCCAAAAGACCCCTTTCCACTCCCACACATTGATTCAATGGTGGACGAAACTGCTGGTCACGAGTTACTAACCTTCATGGACCCGTCATTGGGATTTCAACAAATACAAATGGAGCCTTCAGACCAAGAAGACACAGCCTTCATGACTCCCACAGGTATATACTGTTATATTGCAATGCCTTTTGGACTAAAAAATTGCTGGTGCAACGTATCAAATTCTAGTCAACATGATGTTCAAAGACCAACTAGGGGACACGATGCAAGTCTACATAAATGACATGGTGGTAAAGTCAAGAAAAGCTAAGGATCATCTCCAAGACTTAACAACAGCATTTGATATCCTGGATGAGTACAACATGAAGTTGAATCCTGCCAAGTGTCACTTTGGAGTCAAAGCTGGAAAATTCCTTGGGTACATGGTCACCAAAAGAGGAATAAAAGCAAGCCCTAAGCAGATCAAAACCATCCTAGATATCAAATCACCAAAGAATGTCAAGGATGTCCAAAGGTTAATTGGAAGAATAGCAGCTCTCAACAGGTTTATCTCAAGATCTTCAGAGAAGTGTAAAGACTTCTATGATATCCTGAGGAAGAATCAGAAATTCGAATGGGGAGATAAGCAAGAAAGGATGCTGGTATCCTAGAAGGAATACTTATCCTCAGCGCCACTCTTGATGAAGCCAGTTGACAATGAACCACTATCTTTGTACTTAGCCGTTTCGAGGAATGCAATAAGTGCTGTCTTAGTCAAAGATCAGGAAGGTCAACAACATTCAATATATTATGTAAGTAAAAGCCTACTAGATGCTGAATCCAGGTATTCTTATCTTGAAAAATTAATTTTAGCACTTATAATGGCTTCTACTAAATTAAGACATTACTTTGAAACTCATGCTATTCATGTAAAAACTAACTATCCTATTAAAGTGTTTTGAGAAAACCAGAAATGTCAGGTAGGATGACAAAGTGGGCTATGAAACTTAGTGCATACGAAATTTTGTATGAACCAAGGACAGCCATCAAATCTCAGGCACTTGCCGACTTTGTGGCTGACTTTAGCCAGGATATCCTTGAAGAAGTAGAAAAAGAAGTTCAACAATTGGACGTAATGGAGAGTTGGACTTTGCATATAGATGGAGCCTCTAACATAAGAGGAACATGTCTAGGTGTCCTGCTAAAATCGTCACAGGGGGACATTATACCTCTCTCTATATCTTGTGAATTTCAGGCCACTAATAACGAGGCCGAGTATGAAGCCTTGATAGTGTAACACCCCGGCTTTAAGCAAAATATGTCCAGGTGTAACGTACAGATCACTCATAAGCTCGTAATACTATTAAAGCGACAATTATTATATTTATTTCATTTCATATCATCAAAAGTACACACATTGTTCATAAATAAAAGAAAACAATAACACTTCATCGAAAAGTAAATAAGTTCTTTATTCCAAATATCCTAGGGTATACTAATGATCTTCGTCCTTAGCACATCATCGATTCAACCTGTAGCATGTTGAAAATAATATGTTTTGTCAACAATTAAGTTTGTGAGTTTTCATAAGTTTTTGCGTATACATATATATAAAAACTCGCGATTCAATGATCGTCACGCAATGAATATTCACGCGTAAAGTAAATGAAATCAAATAGTGTCGTCCTCCCGTTCATTTAGCCGAAGTCGTTGAAGTCGGGGAAATGAGAACTACCATACGTAAACAACCGAAGTCGTAATGTCAAACGGCGCGGGTACGTCCCGTTGGACACTCCACTATGTGTATGCGTTTGCGTTTGCGTAACTTCCACCAATAAAACAATAAACACGTTGCAAGCAAGTTCACGTATAATCATAAACAATATGCACGAATAATATTAACATGTACGATATAAGTTAATCGGTTTGTAAACGAGCGCATAACTAACGAAAGAAAAACTTGTGACGTGCTACACCCCAAAACATTATAAAGCGTTAAAAATGGGGTTATGAAGAACTCACCTCGAAGTTGAAGATCAACTTAAAATAAAAAGCGAAAGCGCGTTAACGAAATCAAAGCAACCGAACATCTCGAACTATAAATAAATTAAATGCGAAAATTTAATGACTAGCTAACGGGATTAATAACGTTGTAAT
This sequence comes from Bidens hawaiensis, assembly GCF_021521415.1. Classification (NCBI taxonomy): domain Eukaryota; kingdom Viridiplantae; phylum Streptophyta; class Magnoliopsida; order Asterales; family Asteraceae; genus Bidens; species Bidens hawaiensis. Next base: position 1,774,780 of record NW_027491195.1, read on the forward strand.
TATTTGGTTAATCGTGATTTTACACTATTTTAATATATTTTTTGAAAATTCTGTGGCATTATTATTATATTATATACAAATATATATATTTTTTAAGTTTAACGAAATTTTAACGTTTTATATTATTTTAATATTAAAACTCGAACACTAAAATGAGAGTTACAATGTACGGATTCTAAATTAGAATGTTATCTTGAGCAATTGTAACTACATTATTGATTTAACGAACAAAAGGATAACGAATATTAAGTTAACGAGTTCTTAAAGTTAAAGAGTTGTACGAATTATAAAGCTCATGGATTTAAGTTCACGAATTAAAGTTTACGAAATAAGTTTTAATGAATTAAATGTTAATGAACTTCAAAGTTAATGAATTAAATCTAACGTAGTCGAAATTTATAACTTTCAAATTTTAACTATTTAAAGATAATAACGTAACGAAAATATAATTTAGTTTTTATTAGTTTTAACGAAATATGGAAGTTGGGTTTTAGTTGAAATCGTTAAGTTATAATTTATAAAAATTTTATTTAGTTTGAAAATAATATTAATTTATTTATTTTAATTTTTTTAAATAATTTATTTGATTTATATTTAATAACAAAAAGGTCTTAAAAAAATTAACCAAACAGAATGCCAAGACCCGGGTTTAAACCCGGGTCTCCTGGCTAACACTAAAGTAGTATAACCAGATAGACCATAATGAGTTTTGATTATGTAATGGGAAACTGATTTAATTAAACAATATGTAATGTTCATCATCTTCCTAAATCATATTGAATTCAGTTAATCCGTCCATTTTTGCTATCAAATTGACTTAGGGGTTTTATTTGTTGGCTAAATATGATGCAAAAGCACATTTAAATTACCTGGAAAGAGGTCTTGGGAAGACGGAGAACGACAGCTGGCCGGAAACAATCTTTAACGGTTTAATATCGAGTTAGGGAGTGTTTATTATGTTGATTTGTCGTTGTGAGCGAGTTTAGATGAATGTTTAGAGTCTATTTATACTTGTAATTGAGTCGTATGGCGTTTAATTGGTCGTTAATGGTGTTGGCTGATTATCCGACGAGTTTCGCGGTCTTACGAGTCAGATTCGCCGTTTTAATATTGTTTTAACGGAAAAATGATTAAAGATTAACGTATTATATTGAGTTCTAAGGCCGTTATATAAAAGAATTAGGTCAAACAACGAGATTTATGGGGAGTTTGGACGTTGCCGGCGCCGGAAATTATCGCCGGAAAAACGAATTAGGGAAGACGTTGGGGAGGGGTGCTGTGGTGTTTTATTATATTATAATTTTAAATGAATTTTCATTTTAGTCCTTCAAGTCTCAGAATTCTTTAAAACTAAATTATAGTTTAAACTTACAAAGTAAACGTGACACTTTGAAAAAGTTATAATGAATGAAAAGAAAGTTAGTATATTCGGATAATATATTATACTAGTAAAGTTTGCGAATTCGATTAGTTTAATAAAACTTTGAACAAAAGCGTTAGTTCCGAAATTACATTTATCGATGAACGTAAACCATTATCTTAACGATGCACGTTAAACACGAATAAAATGAAATAACGAAACGGCTCGTTTTTAACGAATACAAATACAAATTCTAATAACATTTAACGAAGGTTAAACAAATACACGAAACGAACTTGAGGAATATATATATATATATATATATATATAAACAAAGCCGAAAATCGAAATGGGTCGGGTTTTCGGGTTTTGAAAAGTAATGAATGTTACAGATAGTAGGGTTACAATTAGCTAAGGATATGAAGGTTAGGTATCATCAGGTTTATGCCGATTCGCTATTATTAGCTAACAATTTTAATGGCTCTTATGCAGTAAATGCAGAAAACTTAGCAAAATATTTAGAACAAGTTAAGCAATTAGCCATGTGTTTCGAAACATTTGATGTAGTACAGGTACCTAGAGAAGAGAATGCTAAAGCAAATGCCTTAACAAATTTGGCATCAGCTCTCAAGATACCAGGTGACATCAAGATACCCATTGTTCATATCTTGACGCCAGCGACAAAGGAGAACCAACAAGTCATGGAGACTTCAAAACTCTGAGGACAATCCAATATAGTACGGTATCTTCAGGATAACGAGATCCTAGAAGGAGAAAATCCCAAAGCTTTTCGAATGAAGCTAACCCAGTATATTATCCTAAATAATGTTTTGTATAGGAAATCACTTGCAGGTCCATACTTGAGGTGCTTGGAACATCATGAAATTCAATAAGTCCTCAAGGATATACATGAAGGTGATTGCGGCAACCACACTGGGGGCAGAGCCTTAGTATCCAAGATACTGAGGACATATTACTTCTGGCCAACAATGAAGAAGGATGCAATGAATTTCTCTAGGAAGTGTGATGCTTGTCAAAGACACAACAACATCTTACATCAACCAGCTAAACCACTACATCCTATTATATCACCGTGGCCTTTTATGAAATGGGGAATGGATATTGTTGGAAATCTGCCCAAGGCTCCTGGTGGAAAAGTCTTTATGCTGGCCATAACGGATTACTTCTTCAAGTGGATCGAAGCTGAGGCGTTTGTCCAAGTTAGGGAGAAGGATGTGATCTCCTTTATCAAGCGTAATATCCTGACAAGATTTGGTATCCCGGCAGAGATCATATGTGATAATGGTTCACAATTCATTGGCAGCAGAACAACCAACTTTTGTAGAGAGTTGGGGAATCAAGATGGTAACTTCAACACCAGTACATCCTCAAACCAATGGTCAAGCAGAATCAATAAATAAGATCATCATCAACAATTTGAAGAAGAAGTTGGGGTCCAAGAAAGGAAAATGGGTTGAAGAGTTTCCATTCACACTTTGGGCAAATAGGACTAATTCAGAAAATACAACGGGTTAAACACCCTTCTCTTTGGTGTTTGGAGCCAAAGCTGTTATCTCTACAGAGATGGTGATCCCCCACAACAAGATCCAATATCCAAGATATTAAGTCTAACAACCGAAGCCTTACTGAAGATCTGGACACTATTGACGAACTCAGAGATCTTGCCAAAATCAGGATGGTAGCATACCAGCAAAGAATAGCCAAATCCTACAATAAGAACATAGGAATTCGAAGATTCCAAGTAGGAGATATGGTGTTGAGGAAGGCATTCCAGAATATCACTAATCCAGCAGATGGAAAGCTAGCTCTGAAGTGGGAAGGTCCTTATTTGATCGATTCAGAAGCGGGCAAAGGGGCCTACAGATTAATCACTATGGAAGGTGTTCCTTTACCAAGAGCTTGTAATGCTATTCATCTTAAGGCATATTTTTGCTAGTATCCTCAACCGGTATGTCCGTATCCTCAATATTTTAGGATAAAGGAATGTTCCCTAACTTATCTTTAAATTCTTATATATTTAAACTTTATTATCCCTTTATCAAGTTTACCGACTTAAGCATCAGAGGGGTGTTATTCAGGCTAACACCCACCCCTCATCAAGGGTTTAATGTTTTGCAGGTATCCTAAGGATACGTTATCTTGACAACATTTAAGGCCGATCACCTCCCACACGAATAAGATATCCTTGATATCTTCTAAGGTTTAAAGGTCTTCACCTTTCTAACGAATTGGGTAAAACCCCGCCTGGAGCGCACGATGTTCGACTATAGTTCGAGGCAGCCAGACCAGACCAGCTGATAATCCGGTTTTTGTTTGCTATAGATCGGATCCTCAAAATAAGTGGAAGACGTGTCATACATACGTTACTAAGGTTTATAACATTTTCATGTTATCTAAGGTTTTGGTATTTTCAGGTCGCTCATGCTTGGGACTTTCCCCAATTTTAACTAAGGTTTAGACTTTGTGTCTCTCAAGTAAAGGCCTTGCCGCCAGAAAGCAGGCTTTATCGCTAGTAAACGAGCCTTATCACCAGTAAACAGGCTTTATTGCCAGAATTATCTAACTTGGTTTTGACAGATTGAATATTGGCCAAGTCTTTATGCGCAAAAGATGCTACTTAGTTATTTCTAACTCGGATAGCACAAATTACAAAAGTATGATGCATAAAGATTCAACGATTGGGGACATCACGTGCAAATTGGTTACTTTGAAATCTGTTACAACGGTACACTTTTATATTTAAATTTGTCTTGCATCTTATTTCCCTTTGAAGTATGATCATTTGGCTTAAAACTGTGTCAACTTTCACTTATAGAAATTTTAAATACGTATCTTCTGGATATGTTATACTTAGGATATTTTGCTACCTACAATTAGTTTTAAGGATATGTTTTCCATATACATTGTCCTAAGATATTATGCTTTTAAATATAATAAGTCCTGAACACGTATTTTTTGGATACATTATCCTTAAGATATGTCATGCTGAAAACAGATAAGTTTAAAACTATTTTAGACTTGTTTCAAGTGAAACATATCAAGATAATTTTTCTAAAAAATCACGCAAACAACATACAAGATAAAAGCCAAAAGATTATGCCATTACTAACAATAAGTGCAGGAAAATAAAAAGGCAATGCCAGGGCTTCGTTCTTAACAAGCAGAAGACCCTTCCACCCAGGCGTTACCAGATGTCCAAAATCCAGGATAACACGGGCTTCGTCTTAAACCAAGATCCCTCCGCCTGTATTTCCCATTATCCTAAGTACCATTGTTCAAAAGCAGAAAAGTAAAATTGTTCAACAAGTTACCACCAACCACCATCATCAAACCACAAATGAACAGTCCTAAAAATTGGGCTCAGTCCTTGTCTTTATTACCTTCATCGCCCAATTGATCACCATCACCCGCCGCCTTCTCCACCTTGCCACTCACCACCTTCATAGCCTCATCAGCTATCTTTTCCACTCCACTTGGTCCCGGCTCCTCCACGTTTTCTCCATTTAGCTCCGCCAGCACTTTCTCCCATGCTGCTACATCCCAGAAAGGGGTATCAATGCCCGTATCCTTGGCCTCCTTTGCCATCCGGAGACGAGATTGGAAAATAGATATTGCTGCCAATTTCTTCGCCCCCTCTGTACCCTCTTGGACCCTCACCAAGCAATCCACCTCCTGATGAACCAGTTCCTTTCTCGCTAGCGAAATCTCCTACTTCGTATCTTCAACTTCTTTGGTCTTTTTCTCAAGAAGGCTGGTCTTAGAGGTCCCGATCTTCACCAATTCAGCAATACGGGTATGGGCTTCATGAAGTTCTAGGCTCATGGCAGCAAACCTGGAGGAGAGAAACACTAGACCCTGCCAGGATAAGAACTGCTCAGCATATATTATCCTTAGGATACAAGGATACGTAATAGAAAGAAGGATACCTGTTTTGTCTTATTCATAGCTTCGTGGAAGTCAATGTCGTGCACGGGAGTGGAATCAGTGGTCTCCTTGGTTCTTCCTCTTCTTTAAACTTTTTGCTCGGCTACTCTCAGGTCGAGGAAAGGAACTGGAAACGACCTCTTTCTTGATGGAGCCGCGGGTTGACACCATATTCTCAATATCTTCAAAACCAAAAGTGGAAACAACCTTACCTGTTGGATTAGAGGTCAGTATCCCTAAACTCTTAACTGTTATAGCTAACGTATTGTTATTTCTTACCAGACATGTCAGATTCCTCCCAGGGGGATGGTTCTTGAAAGTTTGATTGAAAGTGAAAGGTTCTCTCTTCCTCGTCTATGAGATAGAACGAGTTCACTTTACTCTTGGTTTCTTTTCCTGGGGGAGCGATCTAAAAAAACTTCAGAGCTGCGAAAGAGATAAGAAAATAAGCATATTAGTACAATACAATTCATCATACCGTCTCAGGATAACATATCCTACTTTTTGTAACATAAAAATAAGGAAGGCTTCCGAGATCTGGAAGTGAATCCCTTTTGACGAAGAAAAACTGTTTCTTCCACAGGTCATTGTTTTGGGTGTTCCTCAAAACAAGAGGGGTTCTCTCTGACCTGGTCTTAAGGAGATAGCAGGAAGAGCCATGGCTTTGAAGATCATAAACAAAAGCCAGCTCGGCAAGGGAAAAGTCTAAAGCATGGTCTGTAATCAACCTTTCAATTAAGAACAAGGTTCTCCAAACCATAGGCATGGTTTGAATAAAACTAAGGCCGGTTTTACTGAAAAACTCGATGGTAAAAGCCGGGAAGGGATAAGTGAAACCGATTTTGAAGGGTAAAAAGGGAAAGCAGATCCAAGTTTTGGAAACAAGGCCTGACAAGACTGAAGGGTTGAAGGGTCTAAAGACTGTTCTCAGAGGGAAACACCCTTTGGCTTGCAGGTTCATGATATCGGTATTTTTGAAAGTACATATTTCATTAACGGGATTTGCGAGAAGGTTTTGTGAAACAAAATCTTCAATGCCGGAGAAACGAAGCTTGGAACTCATGATTTTTGAGGATGAAGAAGATAAAGAAAGAATAATTTACCTGGATAGATGATCGGATGGATGTATGACTTATTTATCCAAGTAAATATAAAGATAACCTAGGGTTTGACAGACCTCGCAGATGCGTGACGCGTGTAGACGATCTAACGACATGCAGAATTCAAAATTTAAAATTAGCAGCTGTAAAGCACTTTCACAGCTGTCAATTTTGGGGACAATTGTTGAGCATCAGATTTTTGGTATCTTAAGCAAACGATATGTTCAGGATAACTTCAAGATACAACATCCTCCAGGACAACAGGTATCCTTAATATATTGTATAACTAATGGCTCGGTCGTCTTTGTTTGATGTTTACCAGGTCTTGCAATGTTCACATGATCTGCTAAAGACTCGGATTACTCCTCAACCACTTCAACTACCATGTGCTTAATGGAGGTCGTGGAGTTTAACGGCTAATTGGAAGAAGTATACTATTTATGGATAGTTAGGAGATATAGTTAGCTGAATATTTGTATTCACACACACTCTTAGCACTTGATACTTAGCAGTAATCGCACATTGTAATCACGATCCAATTAGCTCCAACACTTGTAACCAATTTTGTTTATCAATAAACTGGTGGTGATAGTGTTCACCATCCGGGGTTTTTACTTGTTATACTCAGGATAACAGGGTTTTTCCATGCAACAAATCTGTGTGTTATAGAATTTTTGCATTCATTTCAACCAAGCACCATGCCTCACTCACTATTTTGGTTAAAAAAATTACCTTTGTTAATTTTTCATCAAAACACTCCCTAAATCTCATTATTAATTAAAGGTTATAAGATTTAAGACCGATATATCTCATTAAAACATATGAGAGGCTTAAAGTGATTTTGTATCCATGTCCTAGAAAATTATGAATAAACCATGAAAAGAGTTTGGTTTTATATCATTCCCCGAAGTGAATGTGAATATGCATTGATCGTTGCGATCATGGACATAATCAAAATTTTGTACTGATGATTATATCAATAATGAGATGGGCCATCGGATTATAATCATGGTCATGCTAATAATGAGATTGACCACCACAAGTGGCAAATGGATTAATCATATATAAGAACAAAATGTGGAACTACAAAAGTGAAATTCCATGATCGCTTGAAATGATATACAATTTTCTCTCATATTTATAGTCTTGCGTTAAAGAAGTATAATACATGTATGATCATAAACCTGAAGTTTATGGATTATGATTAGATTATTATCTAATGGTGTGATCGGTTAGACCACACCGATTCAATGATGTGAAATTTTTTGAAGAGCCAAAAGATTCTGTCTAATAATTATACATGCAATATTGCTATCAAGGGGAATTATTTATTTACTGACTAACGGAGGGTGTGAATCTCTAAATGTTATGGAATGAGAAAATGATATACATATCCTAACATGATATTATTTAGTGTTCATCGTCTAAATGGTTATCAAGTTTGCAACTTCAAGTTTGCGTGATTTATGACTTAGCTGATAAGTAGCAAGCATATTTTCTAGATTGACATATTTATTTTGGTTATAGTAATGAATTTAATTCCCAAGTTATTAATAATTATCGAAATAAATGTTGAACTTCTTATAGATTATGTTCACACATAAGTTGTTTTTGTTGAGGCAATTATTAAACGTCTACAATTGATTTCAAAGCAAGTGATCACAAGAGTAACAATTTGTAATTGGTATATGTCTACATTAACTCACATCAAGCCAACAAGTTATAATATTTTCTCCCTGTTACAATTGGTTTTTTGATCAGGAACTAAGTATTTCTCATCTGAGGTTTATTTAGTAGTGCGATATATATTCAAAGTGATCCACCACAATGCATAAAGATGAGACCTCAAAGGAGAATGAGAATATATATTTGGCATGAATATATGAATAAATACTTAGAGTCATTTATGAGACATATGTTTACAACTCATTGGTTTTCACTTTAAGTAAACTAAAATTCCCAACTAGGGGGTAACGTAAAGCAATTGAAAAGGAATGAGTACGAATGAATTATCATTGATCCTCAAAGTACATTACGTCAAAAAAGGTTCAAAGGATAATTCATTGAAAATTAGGGAATCATTTACCAGACGCGTTCACTAATCCATGTAGAGTGACTAAGTCACATAAATCAACTGCTTATGCTCCGATTAATATAAGCATCCTGGAAGGAGAATCATACATTAGTAGTGACTAGTGAGTCTAAGGCATGTCGAAGCATGGTAGACTAGTCAATTCCAAGAATAATGATTCCTCGAAAATTGGAGCAAGTAATAAAGATGATCAGGGTACAGTAAAAAAGTCTCTTGAAAGACATTAGACATGACGGTTCTGGAAGAACCTAAGGTGCATGAAAACAAAGAGCTCTTAGTAAATATTGTATCATGTCTCTCTCTCTCTCTATGTACCATATATATATATAGGGGCGGTTAACGCACGCTAATACACTATCGTACATTACGCACGCGAGTATCCAGAACGTACAATTATATGCGATTAAATTATTAAAATACGATTATACGCCACGATACGCCAGTTATCAAAAGGGTATTTCCATCCAGAACGTCCAACTATACTCTCCAAATCTATTCTTCAATTCCCCCAAATCCCTGTTTTTCAAAATTCATCAATTGATTCATCGAGCATCCATCCATATCAATATCATTCAACCGTCGATCGGTATTAAACTAATTTGCAGGTCGATATCAAACTAATTGAGTTATATAACCCTAAAAATGTTCGTTACCTGCAAATAAAACCTCAAACCCTAATACGTTCTGCTAATATGTTCTGCTAATACTTTCTGCTAATACATTCTGCTAATACATTCTACTAATATGTTCTACTAATACGTTCAAATCTTAAACAATCAATGTCAAAAACCTATCATCCAGAACTCAAAATTGATCGATTGAAGCTTCAAATTGATGATTAATTGAATCGATTTCAACGATTAACCAATCAATTGCCTTCAATTTCAATTTGTTGATGTCGCCAGCGAGCAAAATGGCACCGGCGTCGGTGATTAAAGGGCGACTTCGGGGTCGATTTTGGAGATGAGGCGGAGCTCGCATAAGGTTTGGGTGCGGGTTTGTTCGGAAACGGAGCTGAGTTTGCCGACGAGAGGATTAGTGTAATTGTGATTTTGGGTTTCTAAAAATCAACGGTTAAAAGTGTCGCGTACGTAATGTATGATAAAAGATTATTGTATTTTATCCTTTATATATATATATATGGAATCGATATAAAGTCGACGTCGTATATATATCTATATATATATAATTAGCGCTTGAAATGAGAATGATGACGAGGATCAAGATTTAAGATCTGCATATGAATGAAAACTTATAAATGACTGGCCAAAATTAAAGACGCAAGTATGGCAGAGTTAAAATTCTCATAAGAAACGAAAAGATTTTTGGACCAACAGTCCGTACAACTAGGTTGTAAAATGTGTTAGATACAAATGTGGTCTTTTATGTGAGTTATGGAAATTCAATTAAGTGATATAAGACAAAATTGGTGGCACAAGAATTTTGCAAAGACCCATGATTGATTATAGGGAGACGCATTCTCCAATGGTGGAAATAATAGTTTTCCGATACCTAAAAAGTCTGGTGATATAAAGAGAGAATTGATATGTATGCGTCTAATAAATGTAGTGATTCACTTAATACCGAAAGGCTTACATGAAACATTTTAAACATTCAAATTATCAAATCATACAAATTAAGTTCGCGAGAACGCTAGGACTTTTGTGTATAAATTCAGATTCGAATATTTTATGATTATTTATTAAATATAATTGCAACTTCTGAAGAGTTCCTATGCCACGTGAATTCTTAAAAGGTTAACTAAAACATTTTAAAGATGTAATTCTTGTGCATTAATAAGCATACGTGAAAGAAATTGTACTTGAAAAATATCATATCTTACTAAACAAAGAATTGTACATTATGGATTTTCAATATATGATGTAGTAATTGATATGTTAAACGAGCAAGTTTATGCAACAAAACTCATGAGGAGTGATTGCACATAAATAATTGGTTATGATGGAAAAAGAGTTTGTGATGGACCGGAAAATGCATGGAGTTATGCTTATTACGTAAGAACTAAATAGTCGGATTCAGCGTGGTACGTACATATCAAGAGATATTTTGATAAAGAGGGAGATAAGTTGAATATCATAAGTCATGGTTTTATCAAAATTTCACTCTTAAAAGTTCATATAATCACATTTTACAGTAATGATGTACACATCATCAAGAGAAACTTCCGAGCTTTTAGACAGAGAATTTCTGAAATACCTTGACACGGTATGAATATTGCTCGACCTGCAATTCGAGTGTATATGTTATTATATATTTATCAATCCATCAAATATATCTAGAAGATGTTGAGACATTTTACTCTAGACAAATTTCATCATTTAAGTATGTTAAAGCATGTCTAACAATGCATTTTATTTCATTTCCTATCGTAATCTTAAATATATTGGTTCGAAAGCATCAAAATTTTAATGTATATATGCATTAATATGTCTTGTTAACTACACATGATTTTTATCTCTTTTTATTTATATTTATAAGCATATGTATAGCTAGGACACATCAGAATGGGTTAAAATAATATTTTAGAGAAACACAATCGAGCCATGGATAAAATGACATCTTTACCAGATGAAGCAATAGAAGTTTTCACGTGAAGATCGTGCAACATTGTTCAACTAAAGATTCGCATATCAAGATACCAAGATGAAAATGATTGACTACAAAAGTTTTAGGCAACTTTCATACAAAATCGATACTTATCATTTTAAATGATATATAAATCAGGGGGAGAAAATGCGCGTTGCACTCTTTTTCCCTAAGATATGGTTTTGTTCCACTGGGTTTTCCTAGCAACGTTTTTAACGAGGCAGCATATCTAAGCGTATGAAATTAATAACCAAGGGGAGTGTTATGAATAATTATTGATATTGTTATCAACACCTAAAATAGTTTGGTTTATTCACCAAGTTTCCACATCCCTATATATATAAATATATATTCCATTATATATTGTAACATACACCTAATTAATAAAATCTCCATCTTTCTCTCTGCATCTCTTTCACATATTCTTTGGCTATTATGCTTGTTTCACAATATTTTTCTTGATATCTATCAATCTAAAGTGGTGCAAAATTTTTAATGTAGTAGGTAAAAATAATAAATCACTACTGCAGTGGTCTAGTACTATTTTCATAGAAATTAATAATATCTACTATTACAGCAAGAAAGAATTGATAACGAAAACACAAACGAGCACACCAGGGCTGTCACTTTTACCTGAAACCTGAAACCCAACCCGAGAAAGCACGTACCCGAACCCGAACTAACCCGACCCGAGAAACACGAACCCGAGAAAAGGCTAACCCTAACCTGATCCCGAACCCAAGTAATTCGGGTTGGTTCTTGGGTCCAAATTCTATGTTTTGGGTCAACTCGAAAAACCCGAATAAACTTTTAGTTTTAAAATTGTTTATGTTTTTAAGTATTATATAGGCTAGGACTTAGCCACTGACGTCATCATAATTTAGTCAAAAACGACTGTTCTCATTCCACCTATTATGATCAATTGTTTATAGTTAATTGAAGTTTCAATATATGAATAAAAACAACTATGATCAAACACCCTAATCACGGCATATTGAAGACGATTATGTCGGTCTTGTTTATTATGGTTGAACTTTGTTAGATTTTACTTTTTTTAGAATGTTTTATCGGTTAATTTTTGTTTTGTTATTGGTTTATTTACATTATGAGTAAAAAGAATACGTTGCATTTAAATTTAGCAACGTAGTTTTTTTTCTTAGGATACTTGAAACCCAATTAACCCAACCCGTAAAAACCTGAACTAGAAGAAACCGTGAGAGATTTGGGTTGGGTTTCGAGTCTGGATTTAAAAATTTGAAACCCGAAGAACCCGACCTGAATAACCCGAAACCCGAAAAACTAACCTGAAGAACACCCCTAGAGCACACGATATTTAGGGTAAACCTCACGTATTATTATAATCAATAAACTACTCAAAACTTGAATATGGCTATGTATTTATAGGGTGACCCTAACATGGCCAACAAGTAAAGTCCAAATATAAAAACTCAATTGTTCGTCGTAAAAATCCAGCCGCAAAACAAGTTGATCAAACTTTGTTGGACTAAAGAAAACAAAGGAATTAAAACCAACGTTTTATTCCTTTTCCTTTTTCGATCGTATCGTCTGAATTGAAAACCAAAGGAAGAAATAAAATAAAACCAAGTTTTATTATTATTTATACTTTCTTGAACTCTTGTTAGACAGCAAAGAAAAAGATACCATATATAACTTCAATTGACTTTTTCTTTCAACGAACCAATCAAGAGAATAACGTGGCAAGATTTCTTTTTCTTGCAAAAATCGAACAACAGCGGCTATGTTAAATTGGACGACAATCAACCACGACTTTGATTGATAAACATCAAGAGCATAAGGCTCTGATACAAATTCAAGTCCCGGATCGATAATCACACACGAACTAAACGAATAACTCTTGTTTATATTAATCAGAAAATCTCACTCAAAAAACTGATTACAGTATCTCAAACCCGAATTCGGTTTTCCTCTTGATAAACCCTAACTCGGTTGCATCCAGATTAACCCTAACTCGGTTACATCTCATCGTGTGTCTCTAGATGAACCCTAACTTGGTTGCATCTCACACTACACTTTCTATAATATCTAAAATATCTTGGTTTATATAGACTAACCTAACTTGCTAGCCAAAACATTACCAAATATAATAAAACACTAATTACATCTGCTTTATTGTTTGTTATGTTAACTCTATAGCAGGAATTTGTTTTCACAGCCTTTTATTTTAATTAATTTCGTTATTTTTTTAACAACTGTTTTGATAAATAAGTTTGGTAATTGTTTATTTAGATGGGTTTTCGCTTGTTTAGTTATGTTAATTTAGTCTAATTGGAGTTGTGGAAAAGACTACAGCCCATGGAGCAAGAAACATGTCTTCAGACTCCCTACAAAGGAAATGAATGTCTCTCCATGTAGTCACTTGGGTAGACATAATCTACACTACCACTTATACCAGATCGAACAACCCATAATAATGGCTTTTTGGTGTCCTCAAGTGCTAGCGCAAACTCTTCAAACTGGAGTTGGTCAAATATTGTGAAGCTCCCAAATGCCACATAAATAACCGAGCATACCAGTTGTTGATCAAGCCATTTTTGGCAAGAGGAATCTTCATTCTAGAAGTGGCTTACTTGCTTTGTGGATTTGTTGGTCGCTAAAAGTGGACCAATCGGCAACATCTTGGAAATAGGGTAAACACTCCGGTCTCCATCTCCATGGTTGAGTTGCTAATTATGTGATATGCTGCTTTTATTGCTTCCTTACCTTCAAGAATTTGGAAATCAAATATAATTTGGTGGCTTGGTTGCCTACAAAAGCCCATAAAAAATCTGCAGGATTTACGAACGGCATGGAGGGTAATAGCTGTATTAATTGGTCAGTCAAAGGTATCTCTGAAAGAAAAGTTACATTGCATAAGGCAAAAATATATAGCTATATGTATCTGAATAAAAAGCTATCTCACCATTAGTCTTTATAATTTCATCGTCCATCAGCTTCTAAAGGCTCATGATCACGGCCAAAACTGCATGATGAGCTGGGAAAAAAAGACGGCTAGTCTAATATCCATATTCTGAGCAACTCTTGAAACCCATCCCATGTAAGCATTAGCAATGATGCATGTAATTTTCTCGTCCTTGTTTTTGTCAATATCATTGATTAGCGCTTCTAGTTTGGGTGGCATGAGTTGGAAGATTGTACGTTTCTAGTTAGGTTATTTTGTGTAGGGTTACATCAACTTTTTAAACTTCCACCAACGGTGTAGGATTAATGTTTGCTGTGTATGGAAACCTATAAAGATACAAATTGCATATATTTTGTGTCATCTAAGTAGGTTATTTTATGGACAGAAAAAAAATATAAAAGTTGTATACTAAAATTATTTTCATGGGACATAGGCTTTCATACTAAAAAGAAACTAAGATTAAGCTTTAGGAGAGTGCTTAGTTGAATCTCCCTTCATATGGATAAAAATGATTTATGATGTTGAAAAATGTTGGATAAATAACAATAAGAAAAAACAATTAAAAATATAGTAACTTTCTATAATTAATGTTATTTGCCAAGAATAAAACACTTTTAACTAATCTATTCTTGTGATTAAGATAACACAAACTAAAAAGAAAAACTATGATTGGTTAAAATTATTTATTGCACTTTTCGTATGAATTTACGCATATATATATATATATATATATATATATATATATATATATATATATATATATATATATATATATATATATCGGGGATAGTTCAGGAGAGAAATGAGATTAATACGAGAAATACGAGAAATGAATATAGGCTACTAGTTTTATTTTAGGTTTTAAATACTTAAAGATAAATGAGGAAAATATTAAGGCATGCTCTCTCTTCAATTAATATAACTAATAAATATAATAGTTATCTATTCAATTAATATAATTAATCAAATTGTTATAATTGAAAAATATTAAAAATTCACTAATTTTTATAACTTATTTTTTCTCTTTTGAATTTTTATCCTACGCAAGTACAATTTATTCATACATTAAAATTTCTTTCTATCCAAAACCAATTTCTTCTAACTCAATATATTAATATTCATCAACACGTAGTTACATTGTGATGAATAGTACAAAAAACTATCTTACACGTGTTTGCGTTAAATATTAAAAAAAAAAGTGCACAACTACACAAAAACATATAACCTACACTTGTTCTATAAAAATAAGAAAACATATAACCTACACACGAAAAACACATAACCGACACACAAAATTCAATATCAACAAACTACACACGCACACAAAAACGTATAACCTACACTCGAAAATTTTATCTTACACAAATACAATTTATTCATACATTAACAAGGGGTAGGTTATATAATTTTGTGTATGTTGTATATTTATTGTTTATATTTAATGGACATATTTGTATGATATTTTTTTTATTATTATTTATCACGATAATTTTTCAAAGTATATGAATTGAAAAAAAATATTATGTTTTGATATTTGTTGTTAAAAATTACGTGTTAATATATGCTAATAAATTAGACATAAATAAATTGTTTTTTAATAAAAAGAAATAGTATTATATGAATAAATTGTATTTCTGTTGGATAAATGAAGATAAGGTAAGTGAATTATATATAAAACTAAATTAGTGTTTTTATCTTTTTAATTATTATAGTTAAATTAATTAGGTATATTAATAAAGAGGGATTTATATGATTATATTAGTTATATCAATTGAAAAGAGAGAATGCGTTTATTGTTGCATTTAAATTTTTTTCATTTATTTTTAAACATTTAAAACCTAAAATAAAACTAGTGGCCCATATTCATTTCTCGCACTTTTCGCAGTAATCTCATCTCTCTCATGAACTTAAACACACACACACACACACACACACATACATATATATATATATATATGGGTGGGTTCTAATGAAAACTCCTTTAAAAGAGAAAACTTAAAAACTCCTAAAAACTTCTAAAAAACTAGTTTTAACTTTAAAAAAAAAAAATTTTTTGAAGTTTCTTTTTTTTTCCATTATTCTTATATGTTGTTATTGGTTCAAAAAAAAAAAAACCTTGTCGGTAACCTCGTCAGTATAGTGCGCATGTGTAATAGTGTGCATTGCATATATGCAAGAGTGTTTGTATTGCATAGAATACAACACTATTGCATATATTTGATACACACTATTGTATATATGCAATATAAGACTAATACACACATCGAATACACATTAGTACGTATGTGTAATACAACATTAACGCACATGTGCACCACATCGACATTTATTTTATTATTATTCTTTTTCCATATATACAATACACAAATATTGAATATATGCAATAAAACACTATTAAACTCAAAAATACATAGTAATACACATGTGTAATACAACGGTATCGCACAGTAACACGTATGTGCATTACGGCGGTTTTTTTTGTTTTTTTTATATTTTTCGAGTGAAATATAAGAAAATATAAGAATAATGGCTAAAACAGAATTTTGAAAATATTTTTTTTATTTTTAATTAAAAATAATTCTTTAGGAGTTTTTAGGAGTTTTTTAGTTTTCTCTCTAAAGGTGAGTTTTCTCTTGATCCTCTTCTATATATATATTATAGAAAGGGTTAAAATAAAAATATATATTTTTCTAGGAAGCAGAGGCGATGTATAGTGAGGGCCAGGGGTGGCCCTAGCCCCCCCTTTTCCGCAGTAGTGTAAATTTATCTGTTTTTCGTTCGAAAATTTTAATATGTAGTGTAAATTTACCCATTTTTGATCGAAAATTTGAGCCCGCCCCTCGCTTGTGAAATTTGTATACATTTTGAGTCTCCCCCCCCCCCCCCCTCTCTGTTTCCGTCCAAGCTTCGCCACTGCTAGGAAAAGTAGGAAGGACATAAAATTTGTAGTTAAGAAACAATGTTAGCCTATGTATCATATAAATCCTAGATCCTAGGAAACTATTTGTTATTTGGTAACTACCAATCTCAACCACTAGCTCGTAGATCCAATGGTCTAGATCTATTCTTACTCTTCCTTTAAAACTATCTCTTTTTCTTTAACCCACACATACGTATATATATGTGTGTATGCGCGCATGCTTTGAATTTTTTCATCATATTGTTTAATTGCAAAATAAAAGAGAATAAAATAACTTGTAAAAGAATGAAGCACGAGTTAATAGTTATTTCCCATGGCCACCTAGGACAACACATGCCTTTGCCGTGGTATGCTGCATAGCCTTATATATCGACGAATCTTTGTATTCAAGTTTTTTCTCAAAATAATGTTAGTAGAAAAAATATTTACTAGCTAATATGGTGTCCATTAAAACATTTACCATAATAGTGTAACAATTATTTAATTTATCACTCCTTATCTTATTGTATTAACCAAGATAGACCAATGTCATAGTCTTCCTCTTTTATAATAATAAAATAAAATATTTTATTATAAAAATAGATACAACATCGACTTATGTTTTTAATATTTAGAAAATATGGTTGTATCTTTTTTATTAATTAAATAAACATATGTCGTTAATGTTTTTGTTTTTCTCTTCAAACAAGGTTTCTTTCGCAATAGAATTATTTTTCATAATTTGTAATAAAACATTTTATTTAGAAATTAAATAAACTTGTTTGAAAAAAAAAGATAAATAGAACGTGTATTTTAAAATTTGTAAACCAGATAATGAGGTTTTTTTTGGCTGTACAATATTATATATTTGTAGTTGTACGACAAATTTTCTTTAAGTTCATTGTTGTAACTAAAAGGTTTATATATTTCATAACGTTATTTGTTTTAAAAATACATGTTTTAATTTTTAAAAGTAAGCCACTATTTAAGAAAATGTTTCAGTTTAAGAGTTGAGACTAGATGAGTAAACGGTACCGGGTATAGATACCAAGTGGGTATCAATTCAGTACCAACTATTTGTGGTTTCGGTATCAGTACGGTATTGGTACGGTTTGATATCAATATTTACCAATTAAAGAAACTATTATATTTAAGAAAAGAGTTTTTATAGAAAAAACAATTACATGAATACGTATTAAAAAAACCGACGAATTAGTTATCTATATAGTTTAATTTAAGTTTTATTTAAATAACATGAATATGATTTAAATAAGAAAGGAGTAGACGTATGGTTGCATAAAATGATATTTATTTCTTACTGACGTTAATATTATTATTTTTTTAAAAGTAGAAAAAAAAAGAGAGGAGAGAACATAAAATAGGCCGATCTTGGTTTTTTCTAATAAATTATGAGTAGAAAAAAAAAGATATTAACACTATTATGATAAATATTTTTCAATGAATACCAAATTAATAAATATTTTTTTCAAGAACATTACTTTGAGAAAACACTACACTATATTCATTTAAATTATGCACCTATAATTTAAGGTGGTAGTTACATTTGTAATAGACTATACATCACCTATAATTTTTGGTGGTAGTTAGTTACATGATTTGTAATAGAGTACGTCATATATGGAGTGGAGCTGGAAATCTATATGGAAATGGTGACAAGTTTCTCTCTTTTTTTTAAAGACATCGATTAAAAAAAAAATCCTACTACGGACATCCAGATACCCCCCTATACGAG
The DNA here is from genome assembly GCF_021521415.1 of Bidens hawaiensis. NCBI lineage: Eukaryota > Viridiplantae > Streptophyta > Magnoliopsida > Asterales > Asteraceae > Bidens > Bidens hawaiensis. The sequence continues at coordinate 1,793,477 of NW_027491195.1, forward strand.
GCCCTATACGTCCCGTATAAGACTATACGGGGGGTATACGGGGACCCAATACGCTTCGTATAGCCCTATACAAAACATATTGATGAATATTTTAGGAAAAAAAAGGTGTCCCTAGAATTTAAAAAAAAAAAAGAGTCTTTGTCTTGATATCTATCAATCAAAAGTCGTACGCCATTTTTATTATAGTAGGTAAAATTAATACATCACTACTAGTGTTGTCTAGTACTATTTTCAGAGAAATTAATAGTATCTATTACATCTGTTTTATTGTTTGTTATGTTAACTATAGAGCGGGAATTCTTTTTCCCAGTCTTTTATATTTTAATTAATTTCGTTATTTTTCTAACGACTATTTGATAAATATGTTTGGTAATTTTTTATTCAGATTGGTTTTCACTTGTTTAGTTTTGTAATTTTGTCTAATTGGAGTTGTTGATAAAACTACTGCCCATGGAGCAACAATCATGTCTCCGGACTCTCTACAAAGGAAAGGAACATACCTCCCCGTATCTAAGCCATAATTATTCAGACGCCAAAGGCTGATCACTAGATACTTTTCCTTTGAAGCAATTGTGACTATATATAGTAAGGCAAAAGATGATAAGCTTGTAAATTTGAAAGACTAGCCTCACACAAGTTCTTTGAATGTTAGTTTTAGCATTATAATTATAAATACACTTATTGATTATGAATTAAGGATAGAATAAGAAACTTGACAAATTATTTTAGAAGCGAATATGCTTTTTTTACAAAGTAAAATTGATGAAAACAAGACAAGGAACCGAACACATACATGCAAACAACGAAAATGAGAACATAGGAAACATAATTAGAAATAACTGATTTTAAACATAATCATGAAACCACAACCTAACCTAAAGGTCGTGAGTCATATATCATTTGCAGGTTTCTTCACGTGAACATCATCCTTTCCTTCCTTTACCCAATCAATGAGTTTCTTGAGATTTTTGCTGGAGAGCTTTCCAGCTGTGACGCAATCCATCACTTTTTCTTGTATGTTCAAGGCATTTTCTTTGATTGTGTTGTTGCTAAGCAACTGCTCTACTTTACTCTTGATTTCTTCACGTGTAACAATACATGTTTCATCTTGGTTCAAACCTAAACCGGTTTTCCAGATATCACATATGTATGTTTTATTAAAAAACTGATCAGCAAAGTATGGCCAGCACAAGAAAGGAACGCCGTTGCTGACACCTTCCATTGTAGAGTTCCAACCACAATGACTCACAAAGCAAGCCACTGACGAATGGTTTAGGACCTCCTGCTGAGGTGCCCAGCCAACGATTTTCCCACGAGTGCATATTCTCTCCATGTAGCCACTTGGGTAGACATAATCTACACTACCACCTGTACCAGGTCGAACAACCCACAAGAATGGCTTTTTGGTGTCCTCAAGTCCTAGCGCCAACTCTTCAAACTGGAGTTGGTCAAATATTGTGAAGCTCCCAAATGCCACATAAATGACCGAGCATACCGGTTGCTGATCAAGCCATCTTAGGCAAGAGGAGTCTTCATTCCAAAAGTGGCCTACTTGCTTTGCGGATCTGTTGGTCGCCAAAAGTGGACCTATCGGCAACATCTTTGGAAATAGGGCAAACACTCCGGTTTCCAACTCCATGGTTGAGTTGCAAATTATGTGATCTGCTGCTTTTGCTGCTTCCTTACCTTCAAGAATTGGGAAATCAAATATAATTTGGTTTGTGGCTTGGTCGCCTACACAAGCCCACAAAAAATTTGCAGGATTCATGAACGGCATGGAGGGTGACAGCTGTATTAATTGGTCAGTCAAAGGTATCCCTGAAAGAAAAGTTGCATCGCATAAGGCAGAATATTTGGTTATGTATGTGAATAAAAAGCTACCTCACCGTTGGTGTTTATAACTTCATCGTCCATTAGCTTCTGAAGGCTCATGATCACGGCCAAAACCGCAGACGAGCTGGGACAAAAGACCGCGAGTCTAATATCCATCTTTTTAGCAACTCTTGAAACCCATCCCATGTAAGCGTCGGCAATGATGCATGCAATTTTCTCGTCCTTGTTTTTGTTAATATCGTTGATTAGCTCTTCTAGTTTGGCGGGCATGAGTTGAAACATTGTTTTTGCCAACTTCCCAATGTCATCCCTATCATCACCTGGTTCCATCCCATCAGAGATCGAAACCATTCGCATCAAATCATTAGAACCATCAATCTCCGAACGTGCACTCATTACTCGTTTGTGAGAGAACTCAGTGTTCACAAACGTGACCTTGAGACCGTTGCTGGTGAAGCACCGTGCAGCCTCCATAAGAGGAATTACATGGCCTTGTGCTGGATAAGGTATCGCTAGAACATGAATATTTTTCATTTTTGTTTCAGTTGGAATGCTTACAATTGAAAGGCCGTATGATCTGCACTTAAAATGACTCGCTTGTTATTCTGACGGATATAAATATAAATGGTAGGTTGCAACTTGTCAATTTAGGTTGTGTTTGTTTTTGATTAAAACATCTGCAGGAGGGGTGATGTCTGCAGGCGCCCAGACATCAACCATGAAGACTGTTTGTTTTTTTTTTTAAGATAAGATCTGAAATCAGCTTCTTTTATCTTAAAAAAGAAGCTAAAAATTATTGCTTCACACATCTTCACCCTACCTGCTCTCCTGCTGCCTCCTCTCCAACCATCCAAAAACAACAATAAGCATCCCATAAACTCCGGCCAGATATGATTCACCTCCGTCATCGCCTCCGGCAACTTCATCGTCGCAAAAATCCTCATCACCCCACCGGAAAACTCAGCACTAGCCTCCGGCACTTCAAACGCAATCTTCCCTTCAACAATTGACGAGTAGGAGCTAATATTATACGTCTTCACCGTCATCGATCCTTTGGAACCCTTGAACGCGATAAACGATTGAGCCCCCGCCATTCCGGTCCCGATGGGATTAATCGCCCATGCCACCCATCCATTTCGAATCCGGTGTACAACGGTGAGGAAAACGGGAGAAAGAGTAGGGTCGCCGGAAATACGCCGTTTGAGACGCCGGACACGTCGCCGTCACGGTTGGAGACGGAGGAGACGTCTTCTGGCGACGACGAAGACGTTTGTGGCGGTGGTGATTCGAATAGTAACAATGGAGTTTCTTCTACATCGTCTTCTGGAACTCCTTGTACTTCCCTTTCTTGGTGATATTAATGAATTAATAAATAATTTATTAATTAATGTGTTTGTATTTTCAGTTTATGCAGACAGTGTTAACTTATAAAAACAAACAGTCTTATTTTTTCAGCTTACAGAGCTTCAGACCACATCTTCAGCTGCAGACATAAAAACAGATGAAATCAGCTTACAGACAGTTTATGTCTGCAAAAACAAACAGCACCTTAATAAAGTATACATTTTTTTTATGTTCATGTTCGTCCCTTCTGGCAGTAGAGAAATATATCCGGATGTGTAAATATAATCGTAAGTCAGTTTCTCAAGAAAATAACCGAATTAACAATATAAATAAGAGCAAGTCCTCGGTGACGGATCCAGAAAATTTAGCTAGTGGATGCCATAAAAAAGTTCAACCTGGAACTCGTCAATTTGGGTCGGGTAAAAATTTTACATTAAACAAACTACGTATAGATATGTAAACAATAAATTTCATTAAAGATAAACAAAATACATATTACAATTGTCCTCTACGTGATTTCATCTTTTGAAAACGGTCAATTACAACTTAATTCGTAACACTTAAATGGTCAATTACGGCTACATTTGTAACACTTAAAGGTCCATTAAGCTAATACTTTCTCCGTACCCCGTATCCCGTCTCTTTGGTTAGGGTAATAAGCTAAAAATTTTTGCTATCGACAAGACCCCACCGAAGATTATCTAGATCAACTGAACTTGGTCCGACAGATGGTGTTGTTCGTTTCAGATACAGAATCTTTCCATAGTTGTCATAGCTAAAAGCTTTTATTGTACAAATAAAATGAATTACAAAGTTAAATAGTGTAGAACTCTAAAAAACAATACTAATAAACGGTACTCATAGAATGAATAAATTAGAAAGCTAGAAACCAAATAATCATTCACCACATGACAATAAAGATCACATGTCTGTTGAATTTAAAAAAAAGGGCGTTATTTTTTTTAAACATAAGATCGAAAAGGGTTACTAGACATACGGAATTCAAATACAAAAGAAATAAATTAACAAGTGATGAACCATGAACCATAAATGTTTGTTTTATGTTAGAATAAAATCAAGAATTCAAAATCACAATTTACAAATAAACCTGACCCGAGACGTCACATGTGAACCCGCCGGCACCCTATTCTGTTCGTCTCTCACTCATTCCAAAATTCCAATTAAAGTGGTTAGAACAACTAAGTAATATGGGTTTAATTGTTATTATTTATAACAAAATTAAATTTGGGTTTAAAAAGTTTAGGGCACTAAAAAATTATGAGTGGGTCACTAAAATATTTTTGGATGGGACACTTGGGTCTTTAAACCTAATATATTACAAGTTTATAAAGGAAACTACAGATTTGAGTTGGTGTCAGCGCTCCCCCTGGCTGAACACTGGATCCGCCCCTGCAAGTCCTAATCAAAGTCACTATCTCGATCGTTTGAAAGAATCGCTTAGTGTGACCCACAAAAAAACTATCACAAAGTTGCAAAGGATATGTTGACAGTAAGCCACTTTCACTATTTGTGACCGATAAAAATCGTGATATATCATTTCGACGGTTGATCCATCTCTATTCTCTAATACAAGTCGTCGCTAACTTTCATATTAAGAGAAAAATAGAAACTAATTAGTTAACTCGTAGCTAATTTTCTAATTGATTAAATGACATAATAATAATTTCGTCCCTAGTCTGTCTTCTATAATTTTAATAGAAAAATAGTTTATTTGCAACCGAAATATCGCTAATGCCATTTGGACGAAATATATGCTGTAAAACATCAAAGAACGTAATATATTTTTAATAATAAATTTCATGAGTTGTAACGTAATATGTTCCAGTAATAAATTTCACGGGGTGTATCAATTGTATTTGTAAATTACATGATTTATATATATATATATATATATATATATATATATATATATATATATATTCTTTTGGATTATATCTCACACGTAATATATCATCCAAAATGGTTGTTGGAACTGCATGCTTAAAATAAACAACATATAGCATATAACAGTGACACTATTGATATACCTTACTATACTAATAAATAAAAATAAAAATAAAAATGATGCTGCTTAGTAATAAACAAAAATAATAATGCTTAGTTGTTCCAATAACATTCAATTTTAGAATAAAATTCCTTTCTTATGTTCTAATTTCTATTCTCCGTAATTCATGTTATCCATGAGTCATGGATAAAAATAGTTTAACCCATAAGTTATAACATTTTTAATATATTTTCAAAACATTATGCACACATTAATAATCATTACCACAATTTAATACATAAAATATAATTATGCTTAATGTATAACTTACTTTTTTATTGACGAAACCAACATTGTTTAACAACAAGGGCTCATGAATTCACTTTGAATTATGCAAAGTTTCTCATTTCATATATATATATATAAGTTTTAATTATGCTATTTAATTTAATTTTTCTATTAATGTGATTATTTAATTTTGAATGTTTAATTTAATTTTCTCAACATGATCATTCTAAATTCGAGATGTTTGTTTTTGGAAATCGTCAATTCCTGATTTTTTTTATTTCATAAAAATTTATCACATAATCAATTTCATCAAAAGAAATAGGATCATATACAAAAACAACATTTCTTGACAATTACTTTCATATGATATACACTAAATCATTCTATATACTTTTAATATTTTGGTTTTATTATTGTTGTGAATTCGTTTTTACTGCTTCCTCGAACTCATAGCAGTATTGAATTCATAGCAATATCTAATCCATTTCTATGTTTTCCATATAAATGCAAATTCAAGATTCTAGACTTCTTATTGCTTGTAATTTATATTTCATTTCGTTTTTATCTTTAATTTTATGTATTTATTTCAAATAATAAACTTATTAATTTTTTTTAACTTAACAAATCTCGTGTAATACAAGGATTCAAAAGCTAGTTATCTACAAGGTCACACGTAAAGCAATTATCAAGTACGCTCTTAAATGTATCACTACAGAACTCATGAAGGCATTAAGTAATGGACATATTCTTCGGTAACCCATAGGTGAATTACGCTAGGAATTTGCCAATTCATTGAAACGCCCTAAACCCATATGGTCTTCTTCATTGGATTCAATGGCGGAGGATACTTAGGGGCAGGCCCCCCCTGTTTTTTTACATAGTAGTGTAAATTTACCCGATTTCGTCCGAAAATTTTTATAAGTAATGTAAATTTAACTGTTTTCGGCCGAAACTTTTTATACGTAGTGTAAAACTTATTCTTTTTTTGGCTGAAAATTTTTATACATGGTGTAAAATTTAGCCATTTTCGGCCGGAATTTTTTATTCGTAGTGTAAATTTAGCCGTTTTCGGCCGAAATTTTATTCGTAGTGTTAATTTTGCCGTTTACGGCTGAAAATTTGAGCACGGGTCCTTTTGTTTGTGAAATTTTGTATACATTTTGAGTCCGGCCCCTCCGGTTTCTTAGTCCAAGCTTCGCCACTGATTGGATTTACTAACGAGACATAATACCTTGACTTAACATAACATAAATAAACATACAATCCTAGAGTGACGCCAGTCTTTGTCTCGATAGCCTGCTGTGCCACTCTAAGTTTGCATCTTAACGCACCTTCAATCAAGTTGATGCACTACTAAAAGTCAGCTCCTTTAAGCGAGTTCTTAATTTAAAGATCATAACGAATCGTAACTTATAAACATCATACAATAACATATCAAGTTATATTATTATAACTATGTTCGTAACCACAACACCGTCATAGCGTCGTATTATATATACATATCTAGATAGCATAAACATGTATCACGGTCACAGGCTTTTCCTATATATCAGGATCGCAATTCGCAAGTCTTTCCAATAGTCACCTTATACATAAATAGGTAGGATAAACATGTATTAGGGTCATAGGGGTTTCCCATGTCTATCCTAGTGAACACGTGTTAGGGTCGCATGTATTTATTGTGTTAACTTCAAACATTCACATGTCCGGTAGGACTACACAACCTTGTTGGGCGATGATCGTCGTCTTCCACATGTCATGTAAGACCAATTACATAAGGTAAACATGTATAAGAGTTGCAATCATTTCCTATGTTTAGACTATTCTTTCCTACATAACATACTATAATGTAAACACTATTATAGACACGTTTCAGGGTTGTAGGCCTTTCTATTTTCACAATTTACATTGTACATCATCCATACTCATTTCCTAACCGTTAAGATACACACATAATTACTATCATTCATCTTAACCATAAGTATTAAATCCATTTACTTACTCATCATCATATGCTACTAAAAATCAAGATTGTTATCGGTTTGAATCATTTCATGAATATGCACACCGGCCCAAAACATAACATAAAAAAATCGTCTAGAAACTAACATGATGAAGCAAACTTCCTAATCATTGAGTAATGCTTTCTTGACCACGTGAACTGACTGTACAAGGTTCTTACATAAGCTTATCAAATCCCGTAACTAGTAATATATCGATCAACACAACTTATTGCTCAACAAAAGTTATCGCTTCGGCAACTTGCCGCCAACTACAATTCGTGCATGCATGCTATGATTATCGTATAACCTTTTCACTAAAGCCATCGATAATGCCCGATTTGAATTTCTGGTATGATTGCTAGATATGATCAATTTGATTAAAACTTCCATTATATCTTTTTTATGTGAATTTGTAAATACTTTCACACATGTCACAAATTTAGAGAGAGAAAATAAGTTTCTAGAACTTTTCAAAAAGATTTTATTTTATCTTTTTAAGAAAATCAGAAATTGTCTCAAAAAGAGGGTTCTCCTGTTAAGAGGGAGTTAGTAAATCTAAAATTTTTGAGAAATTGATCCGACCTTTGAATAATGATAAGAGATTGACTGAATGCTTCTAGCTCATGGATAAAGTAGGCTAAAAAGAACAATAAGCTTAACATCTGATGTGCTCGATATGTTTAACATGTTTAGTATGAAACTATGTGATATAAACTAAAATTTGCTAGATTAAGTGGTTTTATTCTTTGAAAGGGTGTGTATGTCTCAAGATACATCTTTTCTAATGATAGGCAGAAATGTGATTATCCAGTCATACACGAGCCCATTAATGGGTGGTCACTATAAAAATGTATTCTGTTTTTGTTCTTAAATGTTGAGAATTCATAAGAAAAGACAGAAATAGACAGTTCTTAAATGATGAAATTCAAAAGAAAAGCAGAAAAATGCAAAAGGGCTCAAAGGTTTAATATCAGCCCAAAATGTTAATAGTTAGCAAAAAATGGGAGGGGGGTATATTAGAACTACTTGAGGTGGAGCAATAAGTCTGACAGCCGTAAGTCCTAAACACCTTGAATGAAGGCATGTAAGTCCAAGCTACGCGGCATTTAAGTCCATAGTTCAACTTTTACTTTTTGCAAAAGATCGTAAAAGGTTCGTTTATCTTAAATGTTTTTGACCAATCATTAGAGGGTCGGAGTCAATTCGGGATGATCTGGAGAAAGCAGAATAAACTTTGAGAACAGATATGAGGCATCATTATTCCAATAAGTGGGGACCACACACAGTCAATGCCTAATTCTAACTAAACCAGTATCATAAGATTCTAAAAACACATATGTAGTTTAAAAGTGGATCAACATATCGGTGGTCAATCTGAATTAGAGTTGTAATACAACCAAAATAGAAATGTGCAAAGAACATCTCAGTCAATGCAATTCCATGTTGCGATCTTTTTCATAAATATTTTTACAACTTATGTTTATTATTTGCACTTTTCATCGTAGAAAAAATACAAAATATTATGTATATATTTTTTTATTTTAAAATATATGAAAATGCCAAAAAGATTTTAAGTTTTTATTGTGTTCGTACATATTTTATTAAACCTTTATTTTATTCAAAATCATGTGTTTTGTTGTCAATGTCGTTCATGTAAAGTTTGTTGAAAACCTGGGACTTCAAATCATTTACAAGTTGAGGGATTGAAATTGGTATTTTATGAAAAGTCAACATACTATTAAAAATTAAAATTTCAGAGTTATTCAGCAAATACTTCAAACCAAGGGTATGCTTTGAAAAAGACAATTCTTCTTTGACCCTCAAAAGGGTCTGTGAACGAATCTTATTCGTTCTAAGTTTTGTGCAGTTGTACATGGAAAGGTATATCAAGATCAAGTCTGCTGGACTGCAGAGACTGAAGTTGCAGATGCTGAAGTGCATAAAAGAAAATAAAAACGTGAAAGTTGGTGGTTGAACCTAAAAATGAACTGATAATGTATGAAGATCAGTTGAAAGACAAAAAAAAGAAACCAGTCGGCTCAATAAAGTCAACAAAAGAAAATTAGATGTCGAACATACCGCATCTGATGTTTTTAAAATTTGCTGTTATCGATTCTTCCCAGAAATAAGATTGAAATTCAAGTCTACAAGAATGGAAAATAAAGAATTGTCCAAAAACTAATCTTGTTCAAGCTCTTGGATCAAGACAAGTACTAAATTTCAAGAAATAAAGACGCATCAAAGAACTTGATGAATGTGTCTCGACATACTCAATCCTAGAGGGAGATTGTAAGGCTAATATTCGAAATTACAATTAGGATTGTGTATGTCTTTCAGATTACTTATGGTCGGGTTATTACGTACTCAGTACGTTTATTTTGCACGGTAAAAGTCTATTAGGTAAGCCCACTTGGGCCCATGAAATGAATACCTAGGAGAAATGGGGACCTTATGAAAGGGTCACTTTCACCCATTTCTCCGTACAACTTCTTATAGAAAATTTTATCTTTTTATCTTTTTTTGTGTTTTCAAAACTAAAATCTGAGATCTGAGTCTTGTTAGTGAATTCCGCTAACTAACTAACAACACGGATTAATTCGAGTAAAGTTGTGAGATCTATTAAATAGGACCTACACCAAGCAGTCTACTATTCCCGATTGGTGGTTAAAGTACCCATACTTAACCACATTGTAACAGTCATGGTGGCTTTTGTCAATATATCTTTTCTGTAATAGATATCATATTAAACGTGAGATATGGATCAACCTATCATTCTCATGTGTGTTCTACTATTATCTTTCTCAATCCAGATTTAAATGGTAGATTAAACTCCTAGTTTGAGCACGACCATGTATTGTTTATTGGAAGTGATGATTGGAATCCGGCTAAACATTTGATGAAAAGGAAAGGGTTCAAATTTGGAACGACTACTAAAGCTTTGGAGCAAGCTAATGGATTTCTCCTCAAGACTCCTCATAAACACCGAATTAAGCCTAGTAGAGTATGTTAATTATTATTATTATTATTATTATTATTATTATTATTATTATTATTATTATTATTATTTAGAATTTTATAATAAGTAATTGATGGCTTAAAAGAAATAAGTCATCATCCTCACCAACATTAAAACAGTTACCTTTGGCGTCATGCTTAAGTACCAGCTATCCGTGACGGAGAACATGTATATATATGATTTTTTTTTATGTCCATAATTCTATTTCATTACAAATGATTTACAACAGAGTGACAGATAAACTGGCAACAAGCTGCGTCGTAATATTCTTTTGAATAGCAAAAACCAATCCCACTGAAAACATGATTGTTGATCAGTTCTTCATAATAGCAATAGAAAACATGTATATAATATTAAAACTATGAACTTGTTAAAGAGAGTAGTCACCTGTGACATTTGTTAATTTCGGGTTATTTTATACTTGTATTCTTAATGTAAACCTAACCCGTTTTGTATCCCGAACCTTTCGATATTATCAAAATGATGAATTGTATGTTAAATATTTGTTTTATAGTTGTTGGATAAAAAAAACACCCTTTTTGGTTCTTAAAATTTCCCGAAAACGCTCAAAACGAACTCCAGGAACGAAAACTACCAAAATGGAGACTTGAAGGACCCATTTGTAGTTTGTGCTTTCTTGGGTCTATAACCAACCCATTTTCATGAAACACCCTTTATGAAAGACCCATTCAACTTACCCTATATATACACACCCATCTTCTTCATTTGTGCTTGCTCATTTTTTCATTTCTCTCTCAAATTCTTAAATTCTAAGGTTGTTCTTCATAAGCTAATCTTTCATTTTAATTAACTTCTCAATACTTAAAGCTTGATGTTACAACATATATATAATATACACTCCTTGTTTACCTTCGGTCTTTCATTTATCCGGTCTCAGCCGGTTGAAATGTTGGGCTAGTAAGGCAAGGTTACATGGAGGACTTTGTAGTCCTTGTTTATATATTTAACAAATCTAACCATATAACTTGTTATACTTGCTTAACTTCTACATATTTTAGTTTATTGTTCATATTTGTCAAGTTCCATGGTATTGGGTATGTGGTGACTAGCCTCGGTTTCATCCTGAGTTGAGAACCGAACCAAAAACCAAACTTTTGTTTAAAAGCATTATTGTTAACTTTTTGAATGTAAAACTTGAGTATTATTATTTATAAGTTATTTTACAAGTTCCATGGTAATTGGGTATGTGGTAACCATCCTCGGTCTTATTCCGAGTCAAGGACCGAACCAAAAACCGAACTTTTGTTTAAAAGCTTTATTGTTAACTTTTTGAATGTAAAACTTGAGTATTATTATTTATAAGTTATTTTACAAGTTCCATGGTAATTGGGTATGTGGTAACCATCCTCGGTCTTATTCCGAGTCAAGGACCGAACCAAAAGCCGAACTAAACCGAGTTCACTCGCTTAAGACACACAAGTGTGTTTTTAGCCACAAAAACTCATATTTTTCTCAAGATTATATTTTAAATCAATTTTAGTTAATTTCTAAACATACTTGGCATGTCGGTAACCAAATTGATTTTATAACAAGTTCGAACCGATAAGGTCGTATACTCGCTTAACGAACGTTAAGGTTCTTCACAATAGAACTACATACTTGGTTAAGTTTATTTTGATTTTATTGAGTTATCTCATAACATTTATTATTTTGGGAAGTTAACTGTGAGCTTGGTCAATTATCAAGTCTCGAACCGACAAACCCGAACACTCGTTTAAACCTCGTTTTGGTATTCTTATAACCAAGGGTTTTGCAATATCGCATTTTAACCCACATTATTACTTAACATAGGTTGAGTAAAAAAAAGAAAAAAACTAATGAATAGAATACCGAGACCCGGTTTCGAGTAAACTTATTTTACAAAACTCGTTTCTTTAATTTCTCAAATATTTACATTTTAAATCCTAAACTTTATTTATTTACTTTATTTGTCATGTATTTTATTTTAAACCCTTCCAAGACTACCTACTAACACAAGACCCATTTAATATAGGTCTTGCTCGTTAAACCGATCTCTCCGATTATTCACGACACTATCTTTCAAGTTACTTGTTAATGTGAGTACTTTTTCATCCCCCGTTTTCCATCTTTCGTTTTGGGGGTGACATTGCATACTTATTCAAATTCAAATGATTTATACTTGAGTCTTAAACCACAACACGTATTGTATATGTTTACTTAAATAAATGCTCGATTTGGTGTTATATGCTTTACATGATTATGTGCAAATTCTTGAATGCTAAAGCGGGTAGCCTCATCAAAGTATGATCATATGTTAATTCCGAATATATATGGTATCCCCATATAGAAAGGTGTCGTCAATGTATTCTTATTAACAGTTTTATTATCTAAATTGTTGCTATTATTTATTGTTTTCATATACTAGTTGTGGATTTCATACATATACTTATTGTCCAAAACTATGAAAATTGCTCACCAACCTTCGTGTTGACAAACTCTATTTTATGCAATGCTACAGGTTTGATGTTTGCTTGATTGGATTACTTGAAGAAACTTATTATCTTGGCTTTAGGATTTTAGAAAATAAAAGAACAAGTTATTTGTTTATCTATCTATTTGGCATTTTGTATGAACAATTATTGTGTTATTTATGATGATATGGATTTAAATGAGTTTTTTAAATATTGTAACTTTATAGTGTCATTGTGCAATGAGCAATCATGTCGCGCCTCGACGTTTCCGCCTTCATTGGTCGGGGTGTGACATCACCTCTGCGGAGTATGATCCAAACAACATGATTGTTAGCAAGGTCGAATTTCCCTTTATGATGCATGTTAAGGAAAGAGATTAGGTTTTTGTGAAAACCAAATATAGGGGGGGAGAGAGATGCACACGAAAATTGTTATCTGTGTGTTTAGAGTTATGTTACGATGCTAATTATTCTCTTCATATATTTCTATACACTTAAGGGGAAACCCTTTATTAGCAAGTAAGGATAATATGGTCCATCAATAATTACCTAACCAATATAATAATAAAGTATAATTTAATTCTAGACTTATGTGGTAATCAAGCAAACCAAACAACAATCAAGTAAATAGAGTGGATGCAAATTGTGGGTTCAGTGATTCAGTATGTGTTCATTCTTGATTATCTAACGAAGAACACACAGCAACCCATTATGTTTCAATGGTTAATTTATATACGTGTCGGATACGAAAACCAGCGTTGGGGATGCTCTAAGAACTTGAAGATATGCATCTAAAAATCTTCATTTAAATTGAAACGTTATATTCGAAACATTTTATTCCAAATTGTAACACCTAGGAAAAACCCATATTTATTTTGGACCAAATATGTCAACTTTGAAAGTTGAATGATTAAAAATAATTTCAAAGGCAAGTAATGGGAAGAATAAGATAAGAAAAATAAAGCATCCTTATGTTAAAGAAATAAGAAAATCCATCCCACATGGAAATATGGAATAAAAGGTAAGCATCCCACATCGGTATAAATAAGGAAGTGAATTTTCATCCCACATGGAAACAAACAAAGAAATGGAAGCTCTTTATAAGGAAGCAAGTTTCCATAAAAATATTTTAATATGGCTAACCACTCTCCATAGTCCTAGCGGAGGGTGCGAAGCACCCGACGCGCACGGACACGGACTCGGGCGATGGGCGTAATGTGGCGTTTTGATGGCGCACTTGGCACTTCGCACGCTCACATCGCCGCATAAGGGTCGCTTTAGTATTTTTGGAATATTGAAGTATGATCAAGAAGTGGCAAGTTATCAAAGACGAGGGACTAAAAATAAAAATTTGAAATTTGGAACCCATCGCGTTACGCGATGAGCCCAGCCTCAAGAACATCGCGCTACGCGACGGCCTGTGATGACGCAGCAACACGTGTCGCGACCGGGAGACACGTGGCAGACGCTAGGGCTGAGTCAGCAGCCACGCGTCGTTTCTCAGACATCGCGCTACGCGAAGGCTTAAGACAATGGACCATCGTGCTACGCGATAGATCCCAAACTCGGCTATAAATAGGAGGGTTCACGGCATTCACCACTCACACCTCCAACAACACATTTCACACACACTAGCCTCGGTTTGCGGGCCGACCTCGTGGAACGTGCCAAGCTCCGAAGCTCTGACAGTCTAAAGCTCTAGTACGCGATATAAAGTAGAGGTGCTGCTCGATTAGTCATATGCATTTAACTCCAAACACCCGTACGAGGTAGGGGTTCTGCTTAAGATATTATTTTATTATTATAATAATAGCTTAGACCATAGTCGGGGGTATAGCCCGATCCTTGATCATTTTTAAGTATAATATAACTTTTCATAAGCAAAGGTTATAGTTAAATTATTGTTTCTTCACGATTAAGAAACGTAATCATTTACAGGCAAAGGGTATAGTTAAAAATAGTATTTCTTAATGATTAAGAAAGATACTATTCATTCACACGGGTTATAGATAAAGTAATGTTTCTTCTTGAAGAAGAAACATGGTATAGACGTTTCTTCCTGAAGAAGAAACTTGACATATAATTATTAAACAAAAGGATTAAAGGTCCAAATGTTTTATACAAACAAATAATTATCAAGGTTACAGCTACACAAAACAGACTACGGGGTCTGAAGCTAGATCGTAGATCTAGATATTTATACAAATGTTATACTTGTACTATAGGTCCGAGATAACAGCTGTGACATCTGCCCTATCCGACCCGACCCAGGTACCCGTTTCTCCGATCCGATCTCTTTCTTTTATGATTTAATATTTATTTATACTTATACTTTACTTTTAATAATAATAATATATTTTCCTTCCCGCCTCTTCCTCTCTCTTCCTTCCCGCCGTCCCGTCCCTCTTCTTCTCTCTTTCCGCCTTCTTTTCCCTCTTGTCGCCATCCCGCCCTTTAGCCTTGAACCCCCCCTTCTCTTTTTGTTTGTCCTTTGTTTCTTCCCGCCTAAGGTTGTCTGCGCAGCTCCACGCGCCAGACTCCTTACAAGGAAGCCTGCGTGAAGACTAGTTGTTCCTGCGATACGCGATGCGAACTGTTCTCGCAGCGCGCTAAGAATTGTAGTTCTTCTCGCAGCGCGCTAAGAACGGTAGTTCTTCCCGCGACGCGCTAAGAATTGTAGTTCTTCTCGCAGCGCGCTAAGAACGGTAGTTCTTCCCGCGACGCGCTAAGAATTGTAGTTCTTCTCGCAGCGCGTTAAGAATGGT
Organism: Bidens hawaiensis; assembly: GCF_021521415.1. NCBI lineage: Eukaryota > Viridiplantae > Streptophyta > Magnoliopsida > Asterales > Asteraceae > Bidens > Bidens hawaiensis. Next base: position 1,809,183 of record NW_027491195.1, read on the forward strand.
AGTTCTTCCCGCGACGCGCTAAGAATTGTAGTTCTTCTCGCAGCGCGCTGTGGACTGTTCTCTGTCTGCCTTCGCCCTCGCGCGTACGCTCGATGCCTTCTCGCGCTATGTCTTGAGTCTTTTCTTCTGTTTAATCTATGCCGTTTGCTTTTGTGTTGTCTTATCTTCTGTGCTGTTGACCTGACCTATCTTGTGTCTGAAAAGCCACTTTTGGCGCAGCATGCGCACCAACCCCATTGGTTGACAGAAAAAGTGACTGACATTATCTTTTGAGATCTGCTTTTTCCATGCTTGACCAGTACCTTTATCTGACCCTCCCATGCCTGTTTACTGTTACCTGTCAGCTTTTCCTTTGTCCCCTGCAGCTGCCATATCTTTTGATATCTTTTGCTTTTGGAATCTTTTACTTTTTTTTGGAGATCTTTTCCCCCTTTTCTAGGGATTGTGTTCCCTAGGGTTTCCCTATAAATAATAATGTTAATTTCCTAACACTACACACACAAAGCACTTAAACTCTCCTGTTCTCTCTTACTCCTTGCCGTTGTTCTTCCTCTGCCGCCTCCTCTCTCTGCCTTCGTCCTCTCTCCTGTTCTGCCCTGTTTTCCGGTAATCTATAATATATAATAATTTGTTTAAGTTACTTATTAATTATGCTAACTTATAGTCAAGACTTAAATCAAATCGTTAAAACAATAATCTTTAATTATAGGTTAACTTGTGCTTGTTTAAAGTTGGTTCTTGCTTTATCTTTCACCGCACCGTTTATCAAGTGAGTAATCTCGTACTTAATCCCCTTTTATTTTTAACGTTTTGGGATGTTCATGTGTTCGTACAACTTGAGTCTTAAACTTGTTTATGAAATTTATGTGCGCAAAACCCCATGTGTTATGGACGTTTACTTGGCTGTTTATTTGTATGTGTGAATCATTAACCGCTTTGTTCGGCCTATTCCGAAGTTTTCATGGATCCATTAGATGAACACGGGAGACCTATCGTTTACGGTTTTCTTTGTTTACACTTGCACAGATGTTTTTCTTGTTTTTATTCTCATTTGGGAGCACGGATTGAACTATGAACTATGATCTATTTAGGCTTGATCACAATCTGATTACACCCTTGTAAAACACCAGACATACACGTGTTGCGCGCAGATTTATTGTTATCTATGTATTGTATTAAACTTGATTTCTCACCAACACGCAAGTGTTTGACGTTTTATTTTAACACATGTTCAGGTTTGCTGTAGCTACATTTGGAGCTTGTGGACACGTAGGATGTTTTTACTTTTGGACCTAGATTAAAATGTATCAAGACAAGTTATTGTTGTTCGAATATTTTGCCTTATAATATATTGATTTATGTTGATTTATGTTATCTTGTGTTTACGTTGCGCGTGCGTGAATGAATATATTTATTAAATATTGACACCCAATAGTGTCACGAGTAATGAAACAATATGTGGCGCCCCGATGTATAATCCGCCTTTGGTCGGGGTGTTACAACAGCCAATCAATCAATCTGAAAGCTGAAAACAGAAACAGGAATCAGTAACAGAAACTGATTTATAGACAGGGGTCAGTAACCGAAACTGATCAATATACAGGAATCAGTATCAGAAACTGATTACAAACATAAAAGGTGAATACGCCCTAAACTTTTATAACTCTTTTAGAGTCTGAACTGTTTACATAGGATTTACGAATCCTTAAAACTTTGTGCTACAATAATGAGAAACGGGCATACTCAAATTAAGAGTATACATGTGTCTGGATCCATACATACATGGTGACTCGGATTTCCCCGAGGCCATGCATATCATCAAACATGCCTCTTGTAGTCTACAGGACTGATCAGAGAAATGATATTGTGTATATGATTAAATGTACATTCAAAGATTCACTCTCAGCCAAAATTTCCCGTTAAAACTATTTTTCTATTTTTAATGATCTTATTTATGTCAGTGTAATCAAAACATATCAATTCATCATTTAATCAAATAACTGATTACCTAAATTATAGAGATTAAAAATATATGTATATTTATTTCAGTATAATAAAAGTATTTATATCTTTAATGAAATCATATCTATATTTTTTTTTATTAAATCAATTTATAAATACTTTTCAGTGTAGAAGATGAATGTGAAAAAAATTAATGAACGATATTTATAGGTCTAATAAGATCAAACAAGAACAAATTATGAATGAATAATAATTTTATTTTCACGTATTTATTCAATCTCCATGGATCCATGGAGTTTTCATCCATATCTTTCAAATATGTAGCAAAAACGTGTTTTAATCATGCTAATTTTATATATGTTCTCTTTTTATGCCATTTATAATGAAATATTTTATCATCTCTTTTAGAATTCGCTATTCCATTAAAAAATATACTTACAACTTGTAAAATTACTAGGTCCATCTTTTTCGTGATTATGAAGAAATGGTGTGAGAATGCATCACATATTAGTATGAATATTACATCAAAAAATATAGTTTTTATTAAACTATCTAATTTGATAAAATATAGGTGTTTTTAATTTCTATAATTTATATGAATATTACATTAGAAAATATAGTTTGAACTTATTAAATTATTTAATTTGATACCATATAGGTTTTTTTAATTTCTATAATTTAGTTGTATTTCTTTTGAGCTTCCCGTGCATCACACATGTTCTAAAGCTAGTTTATATATAACTAGATTTTATCCCCCGTATTACGGGGGTTGTTTTACATTATTTGTTTTTAATATTTATATATGTATATTTGGATTTTAATTTTATTTATCGTAAGAAAGTCAATAATTAATACACTTGAGGTATGATGATAAAATGGTTTCACAAATAAATGATATGTAATAATACGGTTTAAAAGCTATCCGGGTTTGGTGATACCCAATACCCATTTATTTTCTTTATTATAAAATTGATTCTTAATTATAAATAATATTTTTTTAAATAAAATAGGATATTAATTTTTAGTATATCCCTATTTTATAGGATTTTCATATCAAATATTTTATGAGATTAATTTTTAATATAATGAGATGTTATAACCCGTTTAAGAGCTATCTAGGTTTGATCAGACCTTCACCCGTGAATTCGGGTCAAATGCGTGAGAAACCTTCGTTTACAAATAAAGCAATCTGATGGCTTGAGAGAATGATTGTTTTAAATTTTTCGTTTTTTAATATTTATCTTTTGGATTTTAATTTTTCTTATTGTAAGAAAATTAATAATATACTTAGGGTTTGATGATTAAAGAGTTTCATAAATAAATGATATGTTATAACCCGTTTAAAAACTATCTAGATTTGGTGACCTATGATCCGCTTATGGTTTTTTACTATAAAATTGTTTATTAATTATAAATAATATCTTTTCCTTTTTAAATTAGATATTAAATTTTAGTATATCCCTATTTTATAGGATTTTCATATCAAATAATTGGTAAGATTAATTTTTAATTTAATGAGATGTTATAACTTGTTTAAGAGCTATCTGGTTTTGGTAAGACCCATACCATGAATTTGGGTTTAATTAATGAGAGACCTCTATTTAAAAATCAAGCAATCTGGTGGCTTCCAAAAAAGGAGGGAGTGACCATATCGCGGTACTTAGGATTTTAGGGGTTTCGTTTATATATATTATAGATCACAAACATTTACACGCGAATTGTGTTATTATTAGTGCATACGCTACTAAAAAACTGGGAGAACTTGTAATTTATAACAACAGTAATTAGCTTTATTTTATTTATTTATTTATTTAATTATCAATTTGAAAAGGACACATAATTACATTCAATTAAAACATGTCATGTACCTCAATATAATATGAAATGGCGACTGGACGTTAATAATTTTGTAAAGGACTATAATGTAATGATGTATGATGTTTCATATTAATAGAGCATGAATTAAAAATAATAAATACTAATATGAAAATTCAATCATGAACATAAGATCTACCTGTTTTAATAAAATACAATAAATACTGACGTGTGTCTATCAATTCTTGGTGGCTATTTCCTTGCTCAAACCTCATGACCCATTTATTATGACATGTGGATCCTGATCCTGCTTCCTTTGATCCGTTCTTTTCTCTAATAACGCTAATCCTAAGGCACCTTTGAAAATAACCCTAATGCTGCATCTCGTCTTGCGATGTCTATCATGAATAATTGTCATCTATTTCACAATTGAGAATCGTTCCATTATCGAAAGCGCATTGCAGCATCTGAATGAATGGCGTTGATATTTTTAGGTTCAATTCTCTGTATTACAAGCTTAATTTTGATTAAATTTTCACATTCAATTAGGTTGTACTGCTTGCGGTGCGCGCATATAATATATATATGTGTGAACCCTCGGGTGGGCAAAAGTAAAATTGCACTAATTTTGACGTTATTTTACTAATTTTGTGAAAATAACGTTAAAAGTGATGGAAGGTTAATCAGGCATCATGTGGTGGCGTTAATAGCTGAAAGACAAGGGTACATGCACCAATCAGCCGGCGTCCCGATGATTGAGTGCTATGTGCCTTATGTAATATGTCCAAGGCTTGATGCAAAACTACTATCGAGCCGGGGGTCTCACCGGAAGCAGCCTCTCTATCCCCATGGGGTAGAGGTAAGGCTGTCTACATCTTACCCTCCTCAGACCCTACCATACCTTTTGCTATTGGTGGGATATACTGAGTACGATGATGATGATGATGATGATTCAATTAGGTTGTACTGAAATCAGAAATAGATTCATATAGATGAAAGCTGCGATTACATAATGTTACAGCCTTAGTTTATACTTATGCAATTGTATACCTAACTTACTTGCATTAAATTCATCGGAATTATGGGTTTGCAAGTCTTAAGTGGACCACAATATGTAAGGCCAAAAATGTGACTTACGATATCAAAGTATGAAACCCGTTATATATTTATAGTCAAGAAAATAAAGTGGGCGAGAAATCCAGACACGAGACGAGAACTTCGACACGCGCTTAACTTCAACGAGAAAACTTCTAGATTATGCGTTAGGCTATAAATAGGGACATATATTGTCTTTTATGTGTGTGTTTTTTATGGTGTAAATAATCACCCAAGGGGAGCTCACCTTGGGTGGGATCGGTTCGTTTAATGTTATGAATTTTTTATTACCGGTTACGGAGTAGCTCAATATTATCTTTGTATATTTGTTCGATCGTTTGTTTATACCGCACCCATCTCGATCAAAATTATCAAGAACAAACCCGTTCTTTGTCGGATCCGGTTTCGGGACCTACAATTGGTATCAGAGCAGGTCGAATCTTATGATTCAACTTTGTTGTTGATATTCGGGTTCTATTTCTGCTATTACCCGAACCGAGAAGTTAATTCCGTTGAAGTTTGGGAAATAAAGTTGAAGGTTTGGAAATAAGATTTGAAGATTTGGGGAAATAAAGTTGCTCGAAGTTCGTCTCGTGTGTAGATCTGGAATCTCTGCCTCGTTTATTGGGTTTCTGTGAAGAGCGGAGGGTGGCCGGTGACCTCGTTCGCACGGCAGTGGAGGCGAGTGGCTGTTGGTGCAGGGTGTTAGCCGGAGAACAATTTTCCAGCCAGAAAGGTTGCTGGTGGCGTTTGGTGACGGCGGCGCACGGCGATGGTCACCGCAATTTGTTTTTCGGTGGCCGAGAATAAAACGAAAGATTGATGATGGAGGCCACTGTTGTGTGTGGGTGGCTACTGGAATGGGGTTTTTCTATTAGAGGTTCACCCGTGGCGCTTAGTGGTGATGGCTCATGGCAGTAAGGGAGGTGGTGCACGGCGGTGGTGGTTGTTCCTTGTGTCGTTGGTAAGGAAAAGGTACCGCTGCCATGATTCTAGGGTGTGGCAGCAGTATGATAAAGAAAAACAGAGGTTATGGTAGTGATTCCAGTTGGTCGGAGATGGCTCACCGGAAAGTGGCGCCGGAAATGCTCACCAAAACCCTAATCTGGCGAACTTTCAAATATGAAGATATAATTGGCGGCTGACGTTATGTTTTGACCTTTTCTAATTTTTGAGCTGATCATATAATTCTTGGGCTTACATTCAGATTGGGCCATTTGCTAATTATTACAAGTTTTTTAATGGGCTGTTTATATGGGCTAGTTAGAAATGATTGTTTTGGGTCAAGATATTAATTGATAAGCAAGCTATTGTCAGATTTGGGCATGTTATATGGAACAATTTTCAGGCCAAGAAATAATTATTGATTCAGGGTTGACTAACTGAAGAAATTCAAATTTGTTCAGGTTTTTGTCATTATTCGACCGTGTTCAAAGCATATTATTTATATGTTATTTTCAAGGCGTTCGAGAATTGGATCCTAAAAACGTGAGCTACGAGCATCCGAGATGCTTATTTATTAAGGTGATATTTTTTGAACAAGTTGGATTTAATAGGGAAATAAATTGTTTAAGTTCTCACCCTAAAAATGTGGGATACGAGTATCTGGGATACTTATTTATTAGGGGTGAGTTACTTAAATAATTTCATTCACGGAAATAATAAGCTTTGTCATTTGATCATTGTCCCCGGTATTTCATCAAGCTCTTCTGAACCTATATTGCTTAAGATCCGAGATGGATAAAGAAGCAAGAACGTCTTCATGAATGAATTAGGTTGATCATTCCTTAAGGGGGTGATTGAAGAAGCTTCGGTTATCGGGATGATTTGCGAAAATGCGAGACACGGTTCGACGATGTTTTGAGATCACAAGTCAAGGGGGGTGATTGTAAGGCCAAAAACGTGACTTGCGATATCAAAGTATGAAACCCGTTATATATTTATGGTCAAGAAAATAAAGTGGGCGAGAAATCCGGACACGAGACGAGAACTTCGACACGCGTTTAACTTCAATGAGAAAACTTCTAGATTATGTGTTAGGCTATAAATAGGGACATATATTGTCTTTTATGTGTGTGTTTTTGATGGTGTAAACAACCACCCAAGGGGAGCTCACCTTGAGTGGGTCAGTTCGTTTAATGTTATGAATTTTTTATTACCGGTTACGGAGTAGCTCAATATTATCTTTATATATTTGTTCGATCGTTTATTTATACCGCACCGGTCTCGAGCAAAATTATCAAGAACAAAACCGTTCTTTGTCGGATCTGGTTTCGGGACCTACACAATATTGGTATACCAGAAACATAATTTGACCTTATTACAAAAGGCTGAATACATGATGTTCATGAAGATGTTTGATTATTTGAGTTTGGTTGAATCTTACAATATCTATCCTGTCTCTAAGAGCATTCTCATCCTATTCCCCAAATTTATATGAGAGAAGTTTGTAAATTATATGGTGGGATTTTGAGTGGTTATGAGTGTAAATTATAGGGTGGAGAGAGAAATTGTAGTGATTTTTTGTAAATTTGCGGAAAAATGTAATGATTTTTTTTGTAAATTATAAGATGAAGAGAGAAAACTGTAATAGTAAAGTATTAAAAAATATATTATTTAGTTAAACAGAAAAGAAAAATATAGTGTTTTTTAGTGTAATTATAGAGATAGGGATAAGGATAGGTTAGGAATGCTCTAACGATGCTGAATGATAATCCTCCTCAGACTAAGAATCAACATTGCTTTCTTCATTTGCTATTCTCAATTTACCAGCTTCAAAAAGTTATTCTACGTCTTATTTAGGTTAGGGTTTTGGTCTGTTATGTTTTAAGTTATCTCTTCACTTGATTATCTATTAATAATTCCCTATTGAAATTGTCAACATTTAAATTTTGAGCCTTCTTTGTTTTGTTTTTTGATACATTTTATGTATTTTTCTACCGGTGATGCAATTCTATAGACCACTTTTGGGGTTAGTTTTTTTTTTTTATTTTAGTTATGTTACCTGATATGGTCTAAATTATAGATAAGTTAAATAAATATTTCCTATACTTTTGAGTGCATTTGAGATTGTTTTTTATTAAGTTAGACTTGTTCACGGTTCATATTTAAAGTTTAAGGGTTTCATGAGGCCGCGAGCTAAAATAGCATATATTAATTTGTTGAAAGTTTAAAAGTTGAATGAAAAGAGAAAAACGACAAAAAATTAATTAAAGTGTTCTAATGTTTTTTGTGATATTGGATATTTTTATTGAATTTTAATTCAAGCCATCGCATGAATAATATGCATTTTATTAAGTTTTAAGTAACAATTATTATTATTATTATTATTATTATTATTATTATTATTATTATTATTAATGATGATGCATGTCATAGTCCACCCAATAAGATGATGATTATTAATTCTTGAAGAGAATTGATTGGTTGAATCTAAAGGCATTGAACACAATAGAATGAAAATGGTTGGAAGGTGGATGCACGTTGGATACAAAAAGCTATTAAATGCTTTTAACTCTTAGCATTAATTTGGCTGAATTTACATTTAATAACATGTGATGGGCTTGTTATTTTGGTTAGATTGATAAGCAATTAGTGGGCCGGAGATTTAAAAAAGAATGGATCATCACAGGCCCAAGTAGTAACTTGTGTAAAGGGGTAGATGCAAGGAATGTCGGTTGCGTGGTGAAGGTATTATATTAATTTAAAGGAGTTCACAGAATTGAGAACCCTACGGAAGGTTTTGAGAGGTATGGACCGAAAATACGATTTTAACCTTAACCGAACTAAAATCAATGCTTAGAACATGTTTGAACATAATCTGGTCACATAAAAGTGTTTATCTGTCCTTCTAGCATGTGTGATGATCATAAATTGGCTTTATTCTTGCTTCAACCATGCTTTTGATATTTTGGTTATGCATCGCCGATAACGGCAAAGATGAGCATCAGTCAAAGTTAATCAGCTTCGCCCAACAATAACTTTGCTTACCCACTATCTTCGCCTGCACTTGCACTAAGCAAGGCGAAGTTAAGGGTTGTTAAACTTTTGTTGGCTAACTTGCTATGTTTTATACAAGTATGGTTGTTGTTATTGGGGCAGGTGGTGCTGGCGGTGATGAAGGAAGTTATGGTGATAGGAGAAAGTTTATATCTGCTCATAACATGTTTGTCACACTAAAACCCGATAAACAGGGTATTGAGGATTTTGGAGAGATGTAACACCCCGGCTTAAAATGGAAATACTTTAGTGTGGCGTACAGATTGCTGAAAAGACATGTGACACTACTAAGTGACAATATTATCATTAATTTATTTAAACATCCAGTACACAAGTTCGTAAACAAAGAAATCCATTGCATTATAAGAAAATTAAATAAATTTGTACATTTATTAATATGACTTAAGAACTAGTGTCTTCTCCATGCATCCTCTAATGATTGTCCGTGCAGTATATATATATATATATATATAAAATACAAGTCAACTAAACAAATAGTTGAAGAGTTCACAAAAGTTTTGTTTATATGTAATAAAATCATACAATTCCATGTGACATGTGTAATAATCGTGCAAGTAAGGTCTTTTCTAGTTGGTAATAACCAGCGTACTCAGATAATGAGGCCCTTTTCCACTCATAATAAAATGGCCCTGAGTACAGGGGGGCATATGATTATACTTATTGAAGCTACCATGTGCAAGTAAAATATGAGCAAGTAATCAAGTAACACACAAGTCCATAACGTGAATTGTAGTTTGAATATATATGGATAAATAAGCAATAGTTTTGGTAGAATATATATGCTACCCCCAAAGTTTGTAAAAACGTTAAAAAGAAAGTGTGAGAAACTCACCTTTGGAATTGGAGATAATATAGAAACAAATGCCGAGAGCGTGTTAGAGAAATCAAAGTGATCGTACCTCACGAATTGTAATTAAAAATACAAAATTAAAGACTAACCGACGGAATTATAAAAGTTAAATAATTTAGTTTTTAGAAATTATGCATTATTTTAATATATATTTTATTCTATAGGCATTTTATATTATAATATTATTTTATTCCTTAACGGTAATTTAACGATTTATTATTATTATAATATTATTTAATAGTTTATCACTTATATGAGAATTTTAACATTTATGAAACACTGATTTTTAACGGTATAATAGTTATCCCGAATACGATTATTTTAGCATATTATAATACTAACAAGATGGAAATAATAAAATATTAACGGTTTGCGAAAGTTAACGAATATGAAAAAGTTAGCTTTTAGATGAAAAATTGGTAAAAATTAATTTATAATTGATTTTATTTAATTTAAATAATTTTATTTAATTTATAATAGTTTTTAACAACTTAATTTGGTTTATTTTATAAAAGAAAAACGGTTAAAAAATAAAAACAATAAAAAAGGGGCAGACCTGGGTTTGAACCTGGATCCTTTAGACCACACACAAGAGAACCAACCATCTAGACCAGGTTACTTAGTTGATATAATAAAGAAACAAATTTACTTAAACTATAACACATGTTCTTCATTATTTTTAAAACCCTAGCTTCTCAATTCTTTAAATTCTTAAATTCGTTCCATGTATGATGAAATTAAGTTGGGGGGTTTTGTTCTATGTTGAAAACATTTCAATTAGATATAAAAATTACCTGGAAATGTAAAGGATTGACGGGTAACGGAGGTTTGCCGAAATCCGACTTGAACAAACAATTACGTGATTACAGAGGGTGTTTTAGTTGAAATTAATGTTATTAGCAAGTTTAGATGATGTATAGGGTGCTTTATATAGTCTCAATTGGAGCGTATGGCTATGAATGCTTGTAATCTTTTTTTCTTTTTATATTTCCGGCGAGTTCTCGGATTAATACGCACAATAAAAGCCGTTATTACGAGTTATGGTAAATGATTAAGGTTTGCCGTCATAGTCTAAATGATTTATGAGCCTTTGATTTAGTTAAAATGCGAGTTTTATTGTGTTTTAACGTGGATGGAAATTTGGGGTTTGGTCGCCAGAAAACCGCGACGAGGAAAGGGGGAAGGGTTGGGTTTTTAATATAATATTATATTTTAAATTAATTTACATCTTTGGTCCTTATAGAAGTTTCAAGCTATAAAAACAGAAAATAAAATATATTTACCAATTCAGTCCCTAAACTTTGAAATATGTTAAAAATGTAATAAAAGTTATAATACTTGGATAGTTTTCATATTATACCCCTATAGTTTGCAAATTGTTTAAATTTAATAAACCTTTAAACCTCGGAGTTTCGTTAATTGATCAAAATGAATAGAAAACGAACGATCGATAACTGTAAATTACCGTGAATATTATATTAATGATGAATGATAAACAAGAATACATTGAAACGACAAAACTGGTCGGTTTAACGAATACAAATAAAAAGGACGAATGCCACAAGAGATAATCAACTTTCTACTTCGATCAGGAATATTTATGCTATCTCTCATACGCTACCCATCTCTGAGCCAAACACTGAAGACTTTTGGCAGACGATGGAGTATGATTGTCATGTGAAACATCCCATTTTTCGAGCTACAATCAATAATCAAGAGGTTGCTCTCTAGCAGATGATATTCGCGCTGCTTTACAATTTGGAACAGCTAAAGAAGATGATGGTACTCCAGAATATCCTTATATGTTTAGAAATTGAGCCTTTTTGTGAATATGTTATTCGGGTGATCTGGCTGACACACAAAGACGGGAGAGTTTTCTACTGGGTCAGTGAAGGCTTCTTATGCGTGTTCGGATTGTCTGTATGTCTGGTAGAAAGGTAGGTTCAGATGGTATGGGTTCCGCAATGCAGCCTGCTATGGCTGCTTTGACTTAAAACAAGCCGTTAGTTTCACTCGGATGATTTTCTATGAGATGGACAGTCAAAGGAGAGCAGCGAGAAGGGAACATTTCTTGTTTTATCCCAGGTTCTTGCAAATGATACTGAACCATGCTGCTTCTAATCTACCTCAACGTCGACCGATTAACTTTATCGACAACATTTCGAAGAGAATCTTTACACAATGACGTACATCTAGTGCTAGGAGAAAACTAGAAAGGAGGAAACAGCCTACAGCTCTTTTTAGTTACATTGTGAACCCATTTTATGTGGCTCCTGCAAATGACGGGTACTTGGATGCGCCTACTCTTGCTGATGTTCCGCAACAAGATGTTGCTCCACAGCAACAACCTTAGGAACCTGTAGATCCACACCTGAGCTGGTTGTTCAACAAGATGTCATTCTTCCTTAGGGGCTAAGGAAATAAACTTGGATGTTAAGTTTGGTTGTCAAGGTGCGATCAGTCTTGATTTAGATATGCCTGTTGCACCAGAAGTAGCTTCTGCGGCTGTTTCAACTAAGGCCACTGAGTCTGCTGGTTCATATGAGGAGATAGATGAGACTAGTCGTTATTAGGCATTACAAGAAAGAATTCAAAGTAATAGAAAAAAGAAGCCGACAAGTGATGATGATTCAGATTTTCAATTGGATAGTGAAGTGGAAGTTTTGGATAGAGAACTTTATCAGTTAAGTAGGCATCCTAAGAGACCTCGCGTTGGTGAAGGGTCTAGTTTTGTGACAACTACTACTATGCGTCAATCAACAGTAAGTGCTTCTGTTTCTATAATTGTTGGACTATCTACTGAGCTTCTTACTTGTGGGGTTTCCATGGTGGCTTTGGATACACCTGTTACTGTTTCGCTACCTCCAGTTTCATTGTCACCTTTAGAGGTGGTAACATATTTGTTGATTCGTCAGTGCTTTCTACCACTGGACTATCTGTATTTGTACCACCTCCATCTACCGCATTTCAAATTCCATCTACAACAACCTCCGTATACTTAAGACATTCCACAGGTCCATGTCTCATTTGATTCCACTCTCTCTAATTGTGAGAGAATTACTGAGTTGGAACGGGTTGTTGCTGTAAAACATCGTATAAATTTGCTCCAAAATCAAGCCATTCATTGGCTTATCTTTGAGAATCACCTCTAGACCTCCCTCCTTATTGAACAAGGTAAGATTACTGATGCTGTTAGAAGTTCTTTGCATCTTAGAGGGAGAGCAGCTGCAGAGAGGATGTGTTGTTAGCAATGGGTAGACGTGATGATACTGACGATGATCTCAATGCATCGAAAGGTGTAGGTAGTGAGATGTCAAGTACTTCACAAGTTCTTGGTACTCAAGATACAACTCATAGGGAGTAATCTCAACAGGGCTCTGGCAGTGGTGGTGACAAGACTGTGGTGGTTGATGAAGAGATTGGTGCTCTTCAATATATTGATGATTGTGATATTATGTTAAATGAAGGAGAGGAATTGTAATAGGGAGAGATTGGAGAAAAGATTGTGATTGATGACACCTTGAAAGAAGGTGAGATTGTTGAGCAAGGGGTGAAGCATGTGTTGCCTTATCCTGTTCGTAAACAAGTATGGGTGAATAATGATGGTGTAGAGTCTGTGGATTTGAATGAGGTATACAAACAAGTTAATGAGGAAGCCGACGAGTCAGAGTGGGAATAACAACTAAAGTGGAAAGAAGGTTGTGCAAATTGGTTTGTTAGACAAAAGAACCCAGCTGTTTCACCCTCATTCAAAACGAATTATAGCATCAAGATTGTGAGTGAGTCAAAGAAGGGAATAATTTGTTAGTTGTATGATGAGAAGTTGAAACTGCTTGTATTCAAGAGATTTGATGGTGCTCAATATTTCTATCCATTCTTGAAATCGTTCAACACTTCATCGGAATGTGAGGTAAAAGATTTGGCACATTTGAGATTAATCAATAGGAGTTTGCTGACTGGGTTGGAAAGATTATTTGGAATGAGGTTGTGAATGAAACGAACTTTACTTTGCTAAAGCCACAGAAAGGTAAATGTGTTTAATACATAGAGCGAGGTGTGAGATCTACGGGAGACCATGGATGATAGTAAAATACAAACCTGTTTGATGTTTGAAGAAGATTCTATGAAGTCAATGCCAAAGAATGTGTTGAAAAATCTTAAGTGGTGGTATGTTGATAGTAAGACTGCTGAAGTTGTGATGGAGGATGAGGAGGAACAAGAGTTTCTATGAGTGTATGATTCGATGTACTCCATGAAATCAAGATCTTATATATTCCTGTGTGGAAATCAGAAGGAAAGAAGTACCAGAGGGAGGTCTCGGTTTGTGTGAGACTGGGAGTGCATGCTGGATGCTTCGTGTGATTGAAGATGGATTAATATTTGAATGCAGCCTGAAGAAAAACAAGAAAAGATGGAACTACTGCCAAGGGGGAGTCTGTTGGCGCATTTTGTGTCAGTAGTCCATAAGTTTAATATTTGTCTTGTCTATATTGAACAATATGTTATGTTTATGTTTAATTTTATGTTTAACGTGTTTGTTAGAGGTGAAGATAGGGATCAGGAGAAGTTGTGATAACTTCGCCTAGTATGTTATAATATGTTATGTTTATGTTTAATTTTATGTTTACCGTGTATTAATAAATACCGTGTTATTAATCAACACAACTAATCCTTTGGTGTTAATCATTGTCTCTATTTGTTCTTGTTAGTATTCATACTTGTAAACAAATACTTAGGGGATTCCGTACCCCTAGAGTTTGTGATATTTCTATGATCGATCCATTCAAGGAATACACAATAAAAGACTCCAGTCATCTAGGTTGTGGGCCAAAGGACATGCGACAACTTATAACCAAAATGATAAACAATCAGATTGGGAATGTTGTTATAAGCAATGTTTTCAGACCCGCCCCGGACGTTGACCCGGACGTCTTACAGGATCAAAGGTCGAACCGATCCGGAAGGGCGGACTGGTGTTTGACCCGGATAACGTTATAAATATTATAAATATATATAAGATAACTAAGTTTCATAATACTTCAAAAACATAGATCATAATCCAAAAGTTCAAGCATAATACTTTAAAAACATAGATCATAATCCAAAAGTTCAAGCATGCATTAATAGTATGAGTCTCAAAACTTAATAGATTCAATCATTATATATCGTAAAGTAATTACCATAGTGTGCACAATGAATTAATGATAATAATTAATTATATGTTATGGACTAATGGCAGTTAAAAAAAATAACTTATGTTATGAAACAGCCCACTTCAAATGAGGCCCAGCAACAGATATATTATTATAAACCAGCCCACCTATGAGAATATATCTAAGGTTTGGTTTACTAACTTGCTATAGACAAAAGAAGAATAAAGAGAGCCGCATTCAGAACTCTTTTTTATGGTACAAATATAAAACGTGTGTGGTTATCTTGTGATTCTTCTTCATCTTCTCAATCTAGTACTCTGTATTTGATTTGATTTTGAGTCTAACTGTGTTCCTCAAGCAATAGAATCATTACCAGATGCATTGAAGGAATTCGGAAAATATGCAGGCGATGAAAGTAGTTTTTCATCGGTTTGAAGGAAGAAATTTTGAGTTTTTTTAAACTAAAAAAAAAGGAAAAAACTGCAATTACCGGTTTATCCGGCGGGTCACCGGGTCCGGTCCGACCGTCAACCGTCAAAACCGGCCGGGTTTTTAGAAAACGGGCCAACTACTGCAAACTGGACCGGTATGTTAAGCGGGTCCCGGTCAGACCAGTCCGGGTTTCAAAACATTGGTTATAAGAAATTGAAGAAGAAAGCAAAACCAAGTTTCAAACTGATCATGAAAGAGAGAAATTGGAAACTTACTTTGATTCGCAAGTTGATTAATTTAGTGGGGCCTACTTGGTGGTTTCCAGAAAGTAGTAAGCTTATTCTTTGGCATACACGATGCATACGGGCACAATTTTAATTTTATGAACGTCTTTTTACTTAAAAAACAGTTTTTGAGCTGAATACATTTATCAAATTTTTTTTTTACCTGTGGTTTGATATTTATCAACATATTTCTTTTGCCATATTTTGCCTCACCTTAAATTTTTACAATCATTAACTCACGGATTGAGCGAAAGACATGCATGGCTATATAGTACTATTTGGGGAATCCTCACGCACAATGACCCATTGTTGGATAACCCACACTGAGGTCGGCGGATCGTTGAGGCATATAACCTGTACTTTTTTATTATTGCTTGGCAGGGTATACTCGAGGACAGTTATGCTTAGTGTGTGTCAGGGAGGCATTACGATATACGCAGGTTTGGTTGAGGACTTGATTTATGTGCATCATACTTTTATTTACACTTAAATATATGAAACTTATTTTATTAACAAATTTTATTACTTGTGTGTGAGGCTAAACTCATGAACTCATCAACATTTTAGTTGACATTTTTTTTGCAAGTATTGAGGTACCCTATCTAACAAATTTTTGGATTAACATCTGGACGAGCATGCTTAAGGATAGAGATGTTTGCCGAACCATTAACGTGAGCTTAGTAGCCAAGAAGATTATTAGAACCACCCATTAGTATTCAGTTCTATAGATTACACTTTGATTTTAGTTATGACTTTGATCAAGTGTAAACCTTGTAGTCTTGTAGACATATATTGTAACATTTATTCTTTGTTTATTTCTATTTGGTACCAATTTGGCACCAAATATCTCAGCCTCATGGTAGGGTGTGACATGAGGGTCTTAATCTTATTCCTTCTGTAACGAACCATTATGCTCTTCAACCCTTTGTTTAATTCGGTAATTAATGCCATTAAGTTTTTGACATTCTTCTCCATCTCTGCGTCTGTACACTCCTGGCCGGACTCCGGAGAAGAGGTTATCTCTGTCCATGGCTTACGTCTCCAGTGACTTTCTTCGGGGAGTTGTTTTGGCCGGGCCTTGCTTATTATTGTACGTTAGGTGTTGATAATAAAGTCAAATTTAAATCATATCATTATTTTTTAACGTGGTTGGTACACGATTTATAATACAGTTGGCCATACAGAGAGGCCAGGCGTATTTTATAACATGGTAGGTACTACATTTATTTGTGCACAACATTCATTGCAGTAAGTGCAATAAATAAGCGGTCAGCTAGTACTATTTAAAATATGAAAAAGGATCTACTGCTATATTATTTTACATTCTCCTTTGAATTATTAATTTAACAATTTCTTATGTCTACATCCAAATATCCAATCAATTACACGTCAAGTCTCCATATTATATATTTTTCAGCCAATAGGCGCAAATCTTTTTTATGTTTTGAGCTTGGGCATTATATAGTCTCACATTCTCACTCTAGTGCTAATGATCGAGGATATATCAGTTAAAACTTTTGAACAAATGGATGCAGCCAGCTAAGATAATGTCATGTAAGCAAGTATGTTTGGTTGAGGGTGATGGAATGAAGGAAAATGAGACAGGAAAAGAAACGGAATGGACAAGAGGAATGAAATGGATTATTACCATTCCTTTTTCTTGTTTGGTTATCTATGAGAATGAAATTAATTATTAATTTATATTTTTTGGTACCCAAAAAAATATAGGAATGAAATAGAAAAAAATAAAAACACTCCTATCTCAAAATATTTTTTTTTACCAAAATAATAAAACTGCAATGGCGATAGCGATGGTGGTAGCTCCGGCGACGAAAATGGTGGTGGTGGCGGTCAGACAGAAGGGGCGCTGGTTGTGGTGGGGGGGTGGAGGTGGTCAAACAATGGTAGCATTGGTAGTGACGGCAATGGTAGGGTGGCGGCGTCGGTGGTGGTGGTCAAACAGCAACAGCGATAGTGGCGGTGATGGTCAGGCGACGGCGATGACAATGGTTGCGGTGGTTATGGTGACGATGGTGGTGGTGGCGATAGCGCTGGTGGTAAGGTGGTGGTGGCAGGGGAGGTGGTGGTGGTGATGGAGACAATGGCAGTTAGGTGGTGGTGGTGGCGATGGTAGTGGTGGTTGTTAGATGTTGGTGTTGAGAAAGTACAATGAATGAGGAATGCAATAAAAAAAGAGGGGGGGGGGGGGAGAAAGAAATGGTTTTGATGAAATGAGATTCCATATGTAATGAATAATTTTATTTTTTAAGTAACCAAACCAATTTTTTTTATTCTCACACAATGAATCATTCCATTTTCCTGACATTTCTAAAAACCAAACATTACCTTAGTTCTGCTATCACCACTATTAATCCCCCACTACTACGCCAAGGGTAACGACGCATTCAGCTCGATACTTGCTTCCTCTCTCTACTTTGTTTCTTTCTCGATCTATCTACCCTGCCTTATTACTTTCTCTTTAAAACAAGTAACCAGAAAATTGATCGAAGGATACCGCCTCATGCGGTGTGACTAATTAATGTCTTTTGCCTTAGCAGACCAAGTTTCCATCTAGGATCTTCCGCTCCTATCCGGACATGGTTACCGCTTTTCTTTTGAACCAATTAAAAATGATAAGCTTGTAAATATGAAAGACTACCCTCACACAAGTCCGATTGAACATCAGTTTTATTATCATAAATAAACTTAGGATAAAATAAGAAACTTGACAAATTATTGCGGAAGCGAACATGCTTTTTGAACGAAGTAACATAGATGGAAACAAAACAAACGAAAACACAAAGATAATAGGAGAAGTAAACAAAAATAACCGAATCTAAATATATCATTTGCATGTTTCATTCACGCGAGCATGATCATTTCCTTCCTTTACCCAATCAATGAATTTGTTGAGATTTTTGTTGGGAACCTTTCCTGCTATAACATGGTTCATCACTTTTTCTTGCATGCTCAAGGAATTGTCCTTGATTATGTTGTTGCTGAACAACTGCTCTACCTTACTCTTGATTTCTTCCCGTGTAACAATGCCTCCCTCATCTTGTTTCAAACCTAAACCGGTTTTCTAGATATCACATATGTATGTTTTGTTATAGTACTGATCAGCGAAATAAGGCCAGCACAAGAAAGGAACACCATTGCTGACACCTTCCATTGTAGAGTTCCAACCACAATGACTCATGAAGCAAGCCACTGACGGATGGTTTAGGATCACCTGTTGAGGCGCCCAACTTACTATTTTCCCACGAGTGCCTATTCTCTCCATATAGCCACTTGGGTAGACATAGTCCATACAACCACTTGTACTACGTCGAACAACCCACAAAAATGGCCTTTTGGTATCCTCTAGCGCTAGCGCCAACTCTTCAATTGAAGTTGGTCAAAAATTGTAAAGCTACCAAATGCCACATAGATTACCGAGTGGAGTGGCTGTTGATCGAGCCATGTTAGGCAAGTGGAGTCTTCATTCCAAAAGTGGCCTACTTGCCTTGTTGATCTGTTGGTCGCCAAAAGTGGACCAACAGGCGACATCTTTGGAAATAGACTGAACGCCCCAGGCTCCTTATCAATGGTTGAATTGCAAATTATGTAGTCTGCTGCTTCTGCAGCTTCCTTACCATAAAGAATTAGGTAATCGAAGATAAGTTGGTTTGTTTCGGAGTCGCCAACACATGCCCATGCGAACTTTGTAGGGTCCATGAATGGCATGGATGGTGACAGCTGAACCGTTTGACCCTTTAAAGGTACCCCTGAAAGAAAATTTTAATTATAAACGGTTAAATATTTGGCTAAGTCAGTCGATAAGAAGAAGTTATCTCACCTCTGCAGTTGATAACTTCATCATCCATTAGCTTGTCAACACTCATGGTCAAGGCCAAAACTGCAGCCGAGCTGGGACAAAAGACTGCTAGTCTAATTCCCATCTTTCGTGCAACTCTTAGGACCCATCCCATGTAAGCATCTGCGATGATGCACGTAATTTTCTCGTCCTCGTTTTTGTTGATATCATTTATTAGTTCTTCAAGTTTGGAGGGCATGAGTTGAAACATATGTTTTGACAACTTCCCAAGGTCATTTCTGTCATCACCCGGCTCCATCCCATCAGGGATTGAAACCATTTGCATCAAATCACTCAGACCATCTATATCTGACCATGCACTGGTAACCCGTTTGTGAGTGAAGTCTGTGTTCACAAACGTGACCTTGAGACCGTTGCTGGTGTAGCATCGTGCTGCCTCCATAAGAGGAATCACATGGCCTTGTGCTGGATAAGGTATTGCTAGAACATGAATATTTTTCATTTTTGCTTCAGTGGAAGTGTTTAGATCAAAGGCCGTCTACTGCAGGTGTTAAATAGACTCTTTTTCAATTCTTGTTGATATAAATGTACTGTAGGTGTATTAAACAGACTCCTTTACCATTCTTGTGGATATAAATGGTTGATGTTCCAACATTTGGGGTAGACTATAATTTCACATGTGATTAGAATTATTTTTCGAGGAATTTCAAATTGGCACTTGTGTACCCAAATTAAAAGCTACAAAAAACAGACTCGTATTCCGACTATTTATACACCGAATCTTCATTTGATTAAGAATTGGAAGATGATATGATCATTTCTACGGTTAGAGCGTCGACCCAACTTTTAGTCGACGAATACGAAATATCACAACCACGAACAAGACGACTTTAGCTTCAACGGGATCATGAGGCTGCTCATAACCTTTTTTGGTGAAAGATTATTTTTCTGAAGACCCATTGCATGATAGTCGACAGTTACATCGTCATTTCCGGATGAGTACCCAATTATTTTTAGGAATTGTAGGCCATTTGGAATGCGAGTTTAATATTTCCAACGAAAGGAGGATGCTAGATGTAAACTAGGATTTTCGGATTTGAAAAAATGCACGACCGCAATTATGTAACCAGCATATAGGACTTCGAGTGACGCAATAGACAAGTATTCAAAGATATAAGAAAAAGTGGCTCAGAAAGTCTTCAGTGTGTTTTTATGAAGGTATTGTTGTTGTTGTTGTTAAGCGTTGTTGATCTTTAGGGAAAGAGATATTTGAGGAATTCGACCTTTCACGACACATAGAAAATATATGAGGTTCATCAACAAGTATACAGTTTTTCCCAGGATGCTTGGTAGCCTTGATTATACACACTGGAAGTGGGCCGCATGTCCAATGAGTTGGCAAGGTCAACATCATCGGAGTTATCATGACGGTCCATCACAGATGCTTGAATCAGTCGCATCATATGGCCTTTGGATTTGACATGCATATTTTGTATGGCCAACGCAAACAATGATATCGCTTATTCAATCATTTCTTAAACAACTTCCCATATATCCTGACCCTGCATATACTAGCAACTCCAACCGAGTAACTCAAATCGGGTCTCGTCTGCGTTAAATACCTTAAGCTACTGATTATTCTTTGATATTCTGTTCTATTCCATCTACGGGTTCTCTTTTTTCATCCTTCGTTACTTGCAACTCACGTTCCATGGGAAATTGAGTCGGGTTGCACTCGCTAAAACAGGCACTCATTCAAATTTTATTAGCATATGATTCATATTTCAACTTTATCTCATGCTTCTTTAATGTAACTTCGAAACCTAAATAGTAAGAAAGCATTCTGAAGTCTTGCATCTCAAACTCATTCTTCATTTGACTTCTAAATTTCTCAATATCCCAGTCACGATAAGATCATTGGCATATACAACAACAATGAGAATGTCAGTGTTTGTACTCCGCTTGTACACCGCCGACTCTCTCGGACATCGAATAAAATCCAAACCTTTTAACGTTTTGTCTAGAATTTAATTACCAGCTTGTAGGGCTTTGTAAAGACCATATATAGCCTTTTGTAGCTTATAAATCATACCATTTTTCCCGGAATTTCAAAACAATCAGGTTGCTTTGCGTACATTTCTTCTTTCAGCTCCCCATTTAAGAACGCAGAGTTAATGTGCATATGGTAAACAAGCCAACCATAATTCGTCGCTATTGCTAAAACTAAACATACAGTTTCCATTCTTGCCACCGGGGCAAAAACCTCATCAAAGTCTACCATGTAACACTCGTTAAAATGCAGACACAAAAAAACCTGGCCCGTTAATTTTTTGTATTTTATTTTGTTATTCGGACTATTGTTATTTAATCCAAATCAATACATTTATTATTTTATTTAGTCGTTGATCATTTATTTCATTGTGCGTCGCCCGGTTTGGTTTCGTTTATTTTATAAATTATCATAACTATCGACAATATGCATAATCCACCCGTTAACCTATTTTAGATGTGACTTGAATACCCAACTTAAGACCATGGACCTATTTGCAAACTTTTCAAATATTATTTTCTTTTGTTCTTCTCTTCTTCCTCCCGCCGGCCCACAAAACACCCCCCCCCCCTCGTGATTTTGGCCACAAATCAAGCCGAAATTTCCTGGATTGGATTTGTTTATGTGTTTCTTATCCATCAAGAGATCAAAGGATATGGTAAGATGACCAATTAACAGCTAATTACTGCCAGTTTTATGCTATCACGAACTCGGACTGAATCGACCTCGTAGCCTATAAATGTACATCTATAAATCAATTAAATGGTACCACACCCTCTCCACTAAATCCCGAAGCTAACCTCTCTGTCAATTTTATTAAACAAAACCTCTCTAAACGAAAAATTTAGTGTCTCGTGCTCCTTCGATTCGGCCTTGTATCAGGTGATTAATATATGGTTAGGAGCGGATTTGTGTGCTTGTTAAAACCCCTATATCAATTTTAATTGATAGAGGGTACAGGATTTTCAATTTGGGGGGTTTTTCTGATTAGTGTTTTGATGTAATCTAAAATATACATGAATAATATGAATATTTCCTACACTGTGAGTGACTTTTGAGTTGATATCTATTTAATATTGCTACAAATTGGTTCACATTTAGATTTCAAAGGTTTCAAGAGACAACGAACTAAAATGAAGTACTTTTACTACTTTTAAGACTCAATTAATTTTAAATGTTTAAACAAATTTTGTATTTGCTTATATTCTTTATAGTATATTTTATATAAAGATATAGAATAGTTTTTATTATTTGTTTAAAATATAAAGAGACATGAGCAGATGCAATACTTCAATTTTTAACATTGATTTAGTAGTTTTGTTTTTAACTAAATATCATATTTGGGTAGTAGGAGTTTACATGGGCTAATTAATTTCTTGTGGTGGTGGATTGAATTTGGTGGCCATGGGCAGATTAAATATGTGACGTCGGTTTGGAAGTAAATCACAACAATATTTATTCCTTTGGAACTTGGAAGTCACAAAAAAAGAAATATATTTTGGGGGCGCCACATATTTTCCACCATAAAGGGGGAAGGAGAGGTGAAGGTCAGCCACAAGGAAAAAGAGGAAAAAGAGAGAGCTAGCACTTTGGTTTGAGAGGAGAGCGTTCGGTTTCAACATCTACTCATCCAAACATCCTTATTATTTGGTTTGAATTTATTATTTTCGTTATAAACTCATTATTTGAACTTATTTATTTTTATGGTTGTTGGCTAAACCCTTAGACCGCCTAGGCTTATGATGAACCTCTGTTAATGTTTAATTTTGACTTGGGTTTTATTTATCGTTATGGTTTTATGATTTAGTAAAATGTTTAATTATATTAAATTGATGCGTATGGATCTTTAGGATTGTCTGATTAATTGTTATTATTCCATAGTTGCCTTGATTATTGTTTGTCATTATGATTGGTTTCTATTAGGTCATCTACTTTGTGTTTTTGACTATTTTATGATTGATTCGCGATTTGATCATAGGAATAATAATTACTAATTAAATAAACCTAAGTGTACTGCTAACTTAAATCTGTAAAGTGCTAGGTTATTGATAGATCTTTATTATTTGATCTTGCTAGATTTAGTTCCTCATAATGAGTCCATCTAGGTTTGATTATTTAATTATTGTCTATTGAATCAATTAAATATATTAAACTGACTTTGATTTCCGCGCTGTAAGGTAGAATTTCGTATAAAGGAACTAAGTCATAAACAATTAGGTGACCGTAAGGAAACTTGATTTTTAATACTGGTGTGCGTTAAAACTTATTAGAAACCCATATGTGTCTCTTGAGAAGGGTCAGTGGTCCTGTTCGGGTTTTCTCTTTGGTGTCTATTTTACGATCTCAGTCCATAACTAAATATTTTCCTGATTAATTAACAACTGAAATTTAGGGGATTCTAGCCTAGGTAATTATCTCATCATCTTCTGAATTAAGTCCAAGTTCTAAGTTTAGTCGTCTTTATTTTTCTTAATTAGTTTAAAGTTAGTTTATTAGTAAACCCCCCCCCCCTAAACAAATAATAAATAAATAGTCGTGTTTGTAGTTGAATCTAATTTAGCTAGTTTACGTAATTAAAAGAGTCTCGTGGGTTCGATATCCGGACTTACTTAGCTGTACTAGAGTCGACCGGTTCACTTGCCGGTTGGTAGTTTAGTTAAGTTTAAAGAGTCTAGAATTTATTACTTAGTGTCTAGATTAGCGTGTTTTTATATAACTACTTTTAGCACATCAAGTTTTTGGCGCCGTTGCAGGGGACTCTTGGCGATTGCGTTATTAGCTTTGATTAGACTTACTTGCTACATACGTGTTATTGTATTTTGTTTTTTTTTTAAGTCGTGGGAGTTAGGTTAACATAGTTTAGTTAATTGATAGTTTTATTAGGAGTCTTTTAGTAGGAGTCTACTTCGTTTTCTTTTATTTTGAGTCGTAGGAGTCTAATTGTCCGTGTCTTTTATTTCTTTTGAGTCTCGTAAACATGTGTGAGATTTGTGGTGGACCCCATTTTATGCTTATATGTCCACAATATGTGGGGTGTTTGGCACATTATTATGCTAACCCTCCCGTGGGAGTTAGGTTAATATAGTTTAGTTAATTGATAGTTTTATTAGGAGTCTTTTAGTAGGAGTCTACTTCGTTTTCTTTTATTTTGAGTCGTAGGAGTCTAATTGTCCGTGTCTTTTATTTCTTTTGAGTCTCGTAAACATGTGTGAGATTTGTGGTGGACCCCATTTTACGCTTATATGTCCACAATATGTGGGGTGTTTGGCACATTATTATGCTAACCCTCCTGTGCAGGCGCAACAAAATTTTTGGCAGGGACCTCCTTCGTATTATTATGATGATCAATATCAGCAGCCGCAGCATAATCAGGGTCAATTCCATGGTCAATATTCTAATCACAACCCTGTTCAGAGTAGTATGAAGAAATTAGAGAACGTATTAGCTCAATATTTGGCCTCAGATTCCCAACAGAAGTTAGTTGAATTCTTAGGCCACGTAGTAAACACGGAGGGTATCCTGGTAGATCCCGCCAAGTTAGAATCTATTATGCATTGGTCTCCTCCGAAGACTCCAACGGAAGTCAGAAGTTTTCTGGGTTTAGCTGGTTATTATCGGGCGTTTCATTCAATATTTTTCAAAAGTTCCCTCCCCGTGACTAAGCTGACTCGAAAGAATTCCAAGTTCGAATGGAGTCCAGAACACGAAAAGGCATTTTAAATTTTGAAAGAAAAGCTAACTAGAGCTCCGGTACTTGCTTTACCTAAAGGAACAGAAGATTTTGTGGTTTATTCGGATGCCTCACGTGTTGGATTGGGTTGTGTCCTTATGCAAAGAGGGAAAGTGATAGCATATGCCTCACGACAATTGAAATCACATGAAGCAAACTACCCTACTCATGATCTTGAATTAGCGGCAGTAGTATTTGCGCTAAAGATCTGGAGGCATTATTTATATGGAACAAGATGCACAATTTATACTGATCATAAAAGTCTGAAATATTTCTTTGATCAGAAAGAATTAAACAAGAGACAACGGCTGTGGTTGGAATTAGTCAAAGATTATGACTGTGAGATACTCTATCACCCGGGTAAAGCCAACGTAGTGGCTGATGCCCTAAGCCGAAAAGAGAGTTATTCTCCAATTAAGGTGCATTCATATAAACTAATTGTAAATTCAGACTTATTTGATCAAATTAAAAACACGCAAAAGGAGGTGCTAAAAGAAGAAAATTTAAAGCGCGAAAGAATTTTCGGTCAAGTCCGACATTTGGAAGAAAATGACAAAGGAATTAAGGTTCGTTTTGGACGAATTTGGATTCCTAAGTCTTGTCCAATTAAAACGATCATTCTTGAAGAGGCCCATATGTAACACCCCGACCAAAGGCGGATTATACATCGGGGCGCCACATATTGTTTCATTACTCGTGACACTATTGGGTGTCAATATTTAATAAATACATTCATTCGCGCACGCGCAGGGTAAACACAAGATAACATAAATCAACATAAATCAATATATTATAAGACAAAATATTCGAACAACAAAAACTTGTCTTGATACATTTTAATCTAGGTCCAAAATAAAGAAACTTCCTATGTGTCCACAAGCTCCAAAACAGCTACTGCAAACCTGAACATGTGTTAAAATAAACGTCAAACACTTGCGTGTTGGTGAGAAATCAAGTTTAATACAATACATAGATAACAATAAATCTGCGCGCAACATGTGTATGTCTGGGTTTCAACAAGGGTGTAATCAGATCGGGACCAACTCTAAGAGACAAGACTGCCAGTGCTCACAATTGAGCTCACAAACAAGACTAACTGTGCAAGTGTAACAAAAGAGAAAATCATAAACGATAGTTCTCCCGTGTTCATCTAATGGTACCATGAAAACTGCGGAATAGACCGACAAGACGGTTAATGATCCACACATACAAATAAACAGCCAAGTCTACGTCCTCAACACATGGGATACTGCGCGACTAAAGTTCATAAACAAGTTTAAGACTCTAAGTTTGTATGAACACATGAACATCCCAAAACATTAAAAGCAAAAAGGGATTAGGTACGAGATTACTCACTTGATAAACGATGCGGTGTAAGATAAAGCAAGAACCAACTTTAAACAAGCACAAGTTAACCTATAAATAAGATTATTGTTTTAATGATCTGTTTTAAGTCTTGATTATAAGTTAGCATAATTAATAAGTAAGTTATTATATATAATATATTACCGGAAAACAGGGCAGAACAGGGAGGAAGACGGAGGCAGAGAGAGCAAGGAGCAAGAGAACAGGAGAGATTAAGTGTTTTGTGTGTGTAGTGTTATGAAAATATTATTATTATTTATAGAGAAACCCTAGGGAACACAATCCCTAGAAAAAGGGGAAAAGATCTCAAAAAGTAAAAGATTCCAAAAGCAAAAGATATGGAAAGATATGGCAGCTGCAGAGGCAAGATAAAGCTGTCAGGGAACAGTAAAAAGGCATGGGTGGTTCAGAAAAAGGTACTGGTCAAGCATGGAAAAAGCAGATCTCAAAAGATTATGTCAGTCACTTTATCTGCCAACCAATGGGGTTGGCGCGCATGCTGCGCCGAAAGTAACTTTTCAGACATAAAGCAGATTAGGTCAACAGCTCAAAAGATAAGACAACACAAAAGCAAACGGCTAGATTAAACAGAAGAAAACTCAAAGGGTTTAGCGCGAGAAGGCTAAGGCGCGAAGGCAAAAGTGCGCGAGCGCCAAGGCAGACAGAACCAACCTTAACGCGTCGCGGGAAGAATCACATTTCTTAGCGCGCCGCGGGAGGAACTAAAATTCCTAGCCGCCGCGGGAAGAACTATAATTCTTCGCGCATCGAGGGATGAACTACGATTCTTAGCGCGCTGCGAGAAGAACTACAAATCCTTAGCGCGTCGCGGGAAGAACTACCGTTCTTAGCGCGCTGCGAGAAGAATTACAATTCTTAGCGCGCTGCGAGAAGAGTTCGTCTCGCGAATCGCTGTACAGGTGGTCTTCACGCAGGATTCCTTGTAAGGGAGTCTGGCGCGTGGAGCTGCGCAGACAACCTTAGGCGGGAAGGAACAAAGGACAAGCAAAGAGTTAGAAGAAAAAGAGGGAAACAAGGCGTAAGGGCGGGACGGCGACAAGAGGGAAAAGAAGGCGGAAAGAGAGAAGGAGAGGGACGGGACGGCGGAAAGAAAGAGAGAGAGGCGGGAAGGAAAATATATATATTATTTTTAAAAGTAAAATATAAGTATAAATAAATACTAAATCATAAAAGAAAGAGATCGGGTCAGAGAAACGGGTACCTGGGTCGGGTCGGATCGGGGCAGATGTCACAGTCTCCCCTACTTTAAGAAATTTCGTCCCGAAATTTATCTCGAAGTAGGTTGCGCAGAGAACAGGTGCGGGTACTTGATCTTCACTTGATCTTCCCTTTCCCATGTAAACTCGGCTCCGCGCTTGGACTCCCAGCGAACTTTAACAATAGGGATACGACTGCGCTTGGTTTGCTTTACCTCGCGATCCCTAATCTCAACAGGCTTCTCAACAAAATGCATAGTTTCATCAACTTGAACTTCATCAAGTGGAATGTGAAGGTTCTCGTCAGCTAAACACTTCTTGAGATTGGATACATGGAACGTTGGATGCACATTACTGAGCGCGGGCGGCAGGTCAAGTCTGTAGGCAACTTTTCCCACACGCGCGAGAATCTTAAATGGTCCAACATAACGAGGAGCAAGCTTACCCTTCTTCCCAAAGCGGACAACACCTTTCCAAGGCGACACTTTGAGGAGAACAAGATCACCAACTTGAAATTCGAGAGGCTTTCGCCTACGATCTGCGTAACTCTTCTGTCGGCTTCTGGCAGTCAGCAGATGATCACGGATCTTGGCGATTTTATCTGTTGTCTCTTGAACAAGTTCGGGTCCTGTGATTTGAGTTTCACCCACTTCGCTCCAACAAATCGGGGAGCGGCACTTACGACCGTAAAGTGCTTCAAATGGGGCCATACCAATACTGGAATGATAGCTGTTATTATAAGAGAACTCGATCAAAGGCAGGTGCGAATCCCAATTACCTCCAAAATCAAGAACACAAGATCGGAGCATATCCTCAAGAGTTTGAATAGTTCGCTCAGACTGACCGTCAGTCTGAGGATGATATGCCGTACTCATGTCCAAGCGAGTTCCTAGCGCAGATTGGAGAGATTTCCAAAAGCGAGATATAAAACGGCCATCGCGATCGGATATGATGCTCAAAGGAGTACCATGGCGGCAGACAATTTCCTTGACATAAAGCTGCGCGAGTTGCTCAACACGGTAGTTTTCACGAATGGGCAGAAAGTGAGCAGACTTAGTCAAACGATCCACTATTACCCAAATGCTATCATGTTTGCTTGCTGTCAAAGGTAACTTGGTAATAAAGTCCATCGCTATACTTTCCCATTTCCACGTAGGAATTTCTGGTTGTTCGAGCAAACCAGATGGGCGTTGGTGTTCAGCTTTCACTTTAGAACAAGTCAGACATCTAGCTACGAACACAGCAATATCCTTCTTCATACCGGGCCACCAATAAGTTATGCGCAAATCCTTGTACATCTTATCAGCGCCAGGATGAATAGAATACCGAGATTTGTGCGCTTCACTCAGGATATCAGCGCGAAGATTCTCATCAAAGGGAATCCAGATGCGATTGAGATAGCAGAGAATTCCACTCAGATTAGGGACAAAGAGTGCTTCCGCGCCACACGCTAACTCGGCGCGAAGGTTACCATTACTGATGGATGCGCGCTGCGCGTCACGAATACGCGATTCAAGGTTGCTTTGAATCGGCGCGAAGTGAAGCTGCGTGCGCGGCAAAATACAGTTAAGCTGGCAGGGTTTTCGGCTGAGCGCATCGGCTACCACATTAGCCTTACCAGGATGATACCGGATCTCACAATCGTAATCGCTGATGAGTTCGTTCCATCGGCGTTGTCTCATGTTAAGTTCCTTCTGATCAAAGATATGCTGAAGGCTTTTATGGTCAGTGTAGAGGATACACTTAGTACCATAAAGGTAGTGTCTCCAGATCTTCAAGGCAAATACAACTGCACCAAGTTCGAGGTCGTGAGTTGTATAATTCTTTTCATGAACCTTAAGTTGCCTTGATGCGTAAGCGATAACCTTGCCTCGTTGCATAAGAACACAACCGAGACCTTGGTTGGATGCATCGCAATACACGACAAAATTATCATTACCCTCAGGTAGCGCAAGAACAGGAGCTTCACACAACAATCGCTTGAGCGTTAGAAAGGCTTCTTCTTGCTTCGAGCCCCAAATATACTGTTTACCTTTGTGCGTTAGAGCTGTTAAAGGCAAAGCGATCTTCGAGAAGTTCGAAATGAAGCGCCGGTAATAACCAGCTAAGCCCAGAAAGGAACGGATCTCAGAAGGAGAGGATGGCGTAATCCAGTTCTTGATTGCTTCAATCTTGGATGGGTCGACATGAATACCCATCTTGTTAACAACATGGCCAAGAAACTGTACTTCATCCGACCAAAATTCACACTTGGAAAGCTTAGCATAGAGTTGTTCAGCTCTAAGCTTTTGCAATACCAATCGGAGATGTTGCTCGTGCTCGGCCTTGGTCTTAGAATACACCAGAACATCATCGATAAACACAATCACGAATTTATCCAGGAAGGGCCTACACACCCGATTCATTAGATCCATGAAAACGGCGGGTGCGTTGGTTAGACCGAAGGACATGACCAAGAATTCAAAATGGCCATAACGAGTTCGAAAAGCAGTCTTCGGAACATCTTCATCGCGGATGCGCAACTGGTGATAACCAGAGCGGAGATCAATCTTCGAGAAACAAGAGGCACCTTGGAGTTGATCAAAGAGGTCGTCAATACGCGGTAAGGGATACCGGTTTTTAATGGTGAGTTTGTTCAACTCGCGGTAATCAATACACATGCGAAACGATCCATCTTTCTTTTTAACGAACAACACCGGAGCACCCCAGGGCGAAGAGCTAGGGCGAATGAATCCTTTAGCAGTCAACTCTTGAAGTTGGCTTGCCAATTCTTGCATCTCAGCGGGTGCAAGACGATAAGGAGATTTAGCTACGGGGGAAGCACCAGGGACAAGATCAATGCGGAACTCGACTTCACGAGCGGGAGGGATACCAGGAAGATCATCAGGAAAAACTTCAGGGAAGTCGCGCACGATGGGGATATCGCGAAGCTTCTTTTCTTCAGCAGGTTTAACCACATGGGCTAAGAATGCAACATACTTCTTCCGCATGAGTCTTTGGGCTTCGGCGCAAGACATAAGCTTAAGACCGCGGGAGGGTTTTTCGCCGTAGATATGAAGATCACCATTTTCTCGAGGTATGCGAATCAACTTCTTGGCGCAAATAACTTCGGCGCGATTATGCGAAAGCCAGTCCATACCAATGATAACATCAAAGCTTCCAAGAGGCATGGGGATGAGGTCGATCAGAAAATCGTTTTCGTTAAGGTTAAGCGTGCAATCTTTAATCACAGAGTTTATTAAAACAGTTTCACCATTAGCCAATTCAACTGAAAAATTTTCTTTTAAATCGTTGCGCGGTCGCGCAAGCTTCTGCTCGAAGGCGCGAGAGATAAAACTTCGATCGGCGCCAGTATCAAAAAGTACAGAAGCATAAAATCCGTTAAGCAAAAATGTACCATTAACTACGTCATTATTCGCTTGCGCTTGGTGCGCGGTTATGTTAAAAGCTCGTCCACGCGTTACTTGGTTCGAAATCTGGTTCACCGGATTCGCTTGTGTGATTTGCACTTGTAGTCTCGGGCACGCGTTCCGGAAATGACTGGGATCACCGCAGTTAAAGCACGATCTGGGTCGTGGGTTTTGGTAGGTTGATTGTGGGTTCTGCGGGTAGACTGGTGGTGTTGGCGCAATTGGATTGGCGGGAAGGACTCTACAGTTCTCAGCAGTGTGACCAGTACGGCCACATCGGTTACAAAGTCGACACGGGGTTTGGGTTGGGTGGTGAAATCTACAGGTTGGGCAAAAGGGGTGGTTTCCTGTGTAAGGTTTCTTAGTTGGTGGGGCAGGGAGTGCTGGATTGGTTAAGGCATAGTTGTGGACTATAGGGGGAGTTGGGTAGGCTGATAGTGGGTTAGGCGCGTAAACTGGGGGTTGATAAATGGGTTGCTGGACAATGGGCGGGTTGGTAAGCGCATAGGCCTTGCGCCTGCGCTTGAGGTTGTTACGGTTTGAGGGTTCAGGTTTGGTTTCTGTTGGTTCAGGGGCAGTCTTGGTGAGATTGGTCTTTTCTGTTCCCCGCAGGAACAAGGTTCCTGCTCTGACATGGTTGTCGCTGAGCACAGCGGCCAACTCAATAGCGTCAGGGAGGGTTACTGGGTTTCTGGCCCATACAGAATCTTGAATTTCCATGGGGAGACCCCCAAGGAATTTCTCTATGGCTCGGCTGGAAGGGGTAACAAGGTGAGGGACCAGTAAGCTTAGCTCGTGGAAGCGCGTCGCGTACTCGCGCGCTTCACCACTGTACTGCTTAAGATTCCAAAATTCCTCCTCCAGGCGCTTAACTTCGTTGGGAGGGCAGAATTCTCGCGTCAGAATTTCCTTGAATTCCTCCCAGAGCATGCTAGAAGCAGCTTCTGCGCCACGCGCATGAGCTACTCCATTCCACCAAGTAAGCGCTCTAGATTCCAGGACACTGGAAGCATACAGGGTTCGTCTGTCTGAGGGGCATTGGGTGTGGAGGAAAGTGTTTTCAATCTTTTCGAGCCATTGGAGCATCACGGTGGCTCCTTCAAGACCTGTGAACTTTGGAGGGTTACCCGCGTTAAAGGACTTAATGTTGTAACCAGAGGTGTTGGTATTGTTTTGGCTCAAAGCTTGGGCTATTGCGGCGGCCATTTCCTGGGAACGTTGCAGCGAACGTCTGCGCGCGGCTTCTTTCTTCTTGAGATGGCGAGCTGATAGCGGAGGCATTCTATAAAAGTTTTAATTTTAGTTAATATCTTGGTTTTAGCGCAAAGTATAACCTCGAAAAGCTTGGTTTCACGGAGTCAGTTACTGTCAAAAGTTAAAGTAAAATAAATGACCCTAAATGCAGACTTAATAAAGGTAACAAATTCGAATCAAGAATCGACAATTCATGTATCACCATGACTTTCCGAATTCCCAATTTAAAATATACGAGCAAACGAGTATTGGAGATTGACGATTCATGTATCACCATGACTTTTCAATCTTCAATATAAAACATACAAGAAAATGAGTATTGGAGGTTGACAATTCATGTATCACCATGACTTTTCAAGTCTCCAACCTCAGAACATAATCGTAAGTGGAAATTGAAAATCAGCTATTCATGCATCACCATGACTTTTCGGACTTTCAAATTCAACAAACGAATATGTAAGAAAAATCAATAAAAATCGAAATTCACAAAAATCGAAATATCGCGGAATAAAACATAAAATCATATACTGCGCAAGCGCGAGCATACTCATAAATAACGAGTAATTAACAATAAGCGCGCAAACATGAGATTTCTCTCATGCGCGAGAGGGGACTCTTAGGTATTCTAGGCCGTTACGTCTAACCACCTATCCTAAAGTCAACGAGCTCTGATACCAATCTGTAACACCCCGACCAAAGGCGGATTATACATCGGGGCGCCACATATTGTTTCATTACTCGTGACACTATTGGGTGTCAATATTTAATAAATACATTCATTCGCGCACGCGCAGGGTAAACACAAGATAACATAAATCAACATAAATCAATATATTATAAGACAAAATATTCGAACAACAAAAACTTGTCTTGATACATTTTAATCTAGGTCCAAAATAAAGAAACTTCCTATGTGTCCACAAGCTCCAAAACAGCTACTGCAAACCTGAACATGTGTTAAAATAAACGTCAAACACTTGCGTGTTGGTGAGAAATCAAGTTTAATACAATACATAGATAACAATAAATCTGCGCGCAACATGTGTATGTCTGGGTTTCAACAAGGGTGTAATCAGATCGGGACCAACTCTAAGAGACAAGACTGCCAGTGCTCACAATTGAGCTCACAAACAAGACTAACTGTGCAAGTGTAACAAAAGAGAAAATCATAAACGATAGTTCTCCCGTGTTCATCTAATGGTACCATGAAAACTGCGGAATAGACCGACAAGACGGTTAATGATCCACACATACAAATAAACAGCCAAGTCTACGTCCTCAACACATGGGATACTGCGCGACTAAAGTTCATAAACAAGTTTAAGACTCTAAGTTTGTATGAACACATGAACATCCCAAAACATTAAAAGCAAAAAGGGATTAGGTACGAGATTACTCACTTGATAAACGATGCGGTGTAAGATAAAGCAAGAACCAACTTTAAACAAGCACAAGTTAACCTATAAATAAGATTATTGTTTTAATGATTTGTTTTAAGTCTTGATTATAAGTTAGCATAATTAATAAGTAAGTTATTATATATAATATATTACCGGAAAACAGGGCAGAACAGGGAGGAAGACGGAGGCAGAGAGGGAGGCGGCAGAGAGAGCAAGGAGCAAGAGAACAGGAGAGATTAAGTGTTTTGTGTGTGTAGTGTTATGAAAATATTATTATTATTTATAGAGAAACCCTAGGGAACACAATCCCTAGAAAAAGGGGAAAATATCTCAAAAAGTAAAAGATTCCAAAAGCAAAAGATATGGAAAGATATGGCAGCTGCAGAGGCAAGATAAAGCTGTCAGGGAACAGTAAAAAGGCATGAGTGGTTCAGAAAAAGGTACTGGTCAAGCATGGAAAAAGCAGATCTCAAAAGATTATGTCAGTCACTTTATCTGCCAACCAATGGGGTTGGCGCGCATGCTGCGCCGAAAGTAACTTTTCAGACATAAATCAGATTAGGTCAACAGCTCAAAAGATAAGACAACACAAAAGCAAACGGCTAGATTAAACAGAAGAAAACTCAAAGGGTTTAGCGCGAGAAGGCTAAGGCGCGAAGGCAAAAGTGCGCGAGCGCCAAGGCAGACAGAACCAACCTTAACGCGTCGCGGGAAGAATCACATTTCTTAGCGCGCCGCGGGAGGAACTAAAATTCCTAGCCGCCGCGGGAAGAACTATAATTCTTCGCGCGTCGAGGGATGAACTACGATTCTTAGCGCGCTGCGAGAAGAACTACAAATCCTTAGCGCGTCGCGGGAAGAACTACCGTTCTTAGCGCGCTGCGAGAAGAATTACAATTCTTAGCGCGCTGCGAGAAGAGTTCGTCTCGCGAATCGCTGTACAGGTGGTCTTCACGCAGGATTCCTTGTAAGGGAGTCTGGCGCGTGGAGCTGCGCAGACAACCTTAGGCGGGAAGGAACAAAGGACAAGCAAAGAGTTAGAAGAAAAAGAGGGAAACAAGGCGTAAGGGCGGGACGGCGACAAGAGGGAAAAGAAGGCGGAAAGAGAGAAGGAGAGGGACGGGACGGCGGAAAGAAAGAGAGAGAGGCGGGAAGGAAAATATATATATTATTTTAAAAGTAAAATATAAGTATAAATAAATACTAAATCATAAAAGAAAGAGATCGGGTCAGAGAAACGGGTACCTGGGTCGGGTCGGATAGGGGCAGATGTCACACCATAAATCAAAGTACTCAATTCATCCAGGTGCAACCAAAATGTACGGTGATTTGAAGAAAAATTATTGGTGGCCTGGTATGAAAGAGATATTGTTAAATATGCGGAAAGGTGTTTAACTTGTTTACAAGTGAAGCCTGAACACCATAAGCCATATGGGAAGATGCAATAACTAGAGATTCCATTATGGAAGTGGGAACGCATTACGATGGACCTAATAACGAAACTTCCAAAAACTGCCAAAGGGCATGACACGATATGGGTGGTTGTCGACCATTTGATAAAAAGTGCACACTTTATACCCATTCATGAAAAATATACTTCTGAACGAATGGCAGAAGTGTATATTAATGAGGTGGTATCAAGACATGGAGTGCCAGTATCTATCGTATCCGATAGAGACACCCGCTTTACCTTAAAATTTTGGAGAAAATTTCAGGAGGAAATGGGAACCAAATTATTGATCAGTACGGCATATCATCCTCAGACCGACGGACAAAGCGAAAGAACAATTCAAACTCTTGAGGATATTCTTCGTGCTTGCATTATTGATTTTGGTGGAAGTTGGGACAAGTATTTGCCCCAGAAGAGTTCTCTTATAATAATAGTTACCATTCAAGCATAGGGATGCCCCCATTTGAAATACTGTATGGTAGGAAATGTCGCACTCCAGTGTATTGGGGGGAAGTCGGCCAAAGAGAACTTGCAAATAAAGAAGTTGTAAAAGCAACGAATGAAAAGATCGATCAAATTAGAGCACATTTAAAAGCT
Source organism: Bidens hawaiensis (assembly GCF_021521415.1). Classification (NCBI taxonomy): domain Eukaryota; kingdom Viridiplantae; phylum Streptophyta; class Magnoliopsida; order Asterales; family Asteraceae; genus Bidens; species Bidens hawaiensis. The sequence continues at coordinate 1,845,084 of NW_027491195.1, forward strand.
GCCCAGGATCGACAAAAGTCGTATGCTGATAAATGGAGACGCCCAATTGAATTTCAAGTAGGCGACTATGTTATGTTAAAAGTCTCTCCATGGAAAGGAGTGATTTGTTTCCGTAAACGTGGCAAGCTAAGTTCACGATTCATTGGTCCATTTAAAGTAATTTCTCGTGTGGGGCAAATGGCATATCGATTAGAGCTACCCGAAGAATTAAACGATATCTATAACAAATTTCACGTGTCATATTTACGAAAATGCTTGGCCGATGAAACAGCATGTGTGCCGTTAAATGACATCAAAGTAGATAATAAGCTTAACTATGTAAAAAAACCTGTAGCAGTTCTTGATCGTAAAGTTAAGCAACTTTGAAATAAAGATATAAGTCAAGTAAAAGTACAATGGAAACATCGGCAAGGTTTGGATACCACATGGGAAGCCGAAAATGAAATGAGAAAATACTACCCTGAGTTATTCGAGGTATGAACAGGTTTCGGGGACGAAACCTAATTAAGAGGGGGAGATTTGTAACATCCCTTTTTGTGGATAAAAATAAAATATTTGAATTGGATGTCATGCACATCCATAATATCTGTATTATAATATTAAAATGGAGAAGATAAGATTGTAGAAAACCTTAATGAGTAAGTCTTTGAATTGGATGTCATGCATATCCATAATATCTGTATTATAATATTAAAATGAAAAAGATAAGATTGTAGAAAACCTTAACAAGTAAGTCTTTGAATTGGATGTCATGCATATCCATAATATCTGTATTATAATAGAAATCTTATAGGGTAAGAAAATGATGTCAACTCGTATCTTCTTGACAAAGTTTTCTTAATGGAGAAGATTTCTTAATGGATAAGAAGGCCTTATATATATAAATGCTTTCCATGCACAAGATTCTGATACATCATCATATGACACTCAAAGTTAGTCTATATAAGTGTAACATCCTAAAATTTAATGTCGAATAAAGGAAGTTATGTTTAGTGATTTCGCGTAATTAGTTAATATCGGGTAAGGAGCGGATCATGGACTTGGATTAATTGAGATGGGTTAAATGAAAATGGGCCTTAGATCCATGGGATTTCAGGGATATAAATATCCCCTAAACCCAAAATATCTTTCATTCCATTTGTTTTCTAAACACACTCCAAAACACACACACCACACACCACCCTCACCGGCGGCCGAGGAGAGGGAGAGAGAGGTCCGAGAGAGAGAGAGCGGTTAAGCAAGTAAACGAGATCCAAACAAGCTCAAAAATGTATGATTCTTGATCTTTGAAGTTTAAATATCCAAGTTTTATAGTGTAGATACGACCGAAAATGGTCGGGAAGCGTAGTGGGTGATGTTGAACCATAGCAAGGGTGTTAAAATAGCTCGAAATGCTGGTCAGAAACTAAAACAGCGGCTGATCTGGGCAACTTCGCCTGCAACTGGGCAACTTCGCCTTCAAAGCGATAACTTCGCCTGCAAGCTAAGTTCGCCTGATGAACTTCGCCTGCAAGCTAAGTTCGCCTGATGAAAACTTCGCCTAAAGCCAAGTTCGCCTGACGGCAACTTCGCTGTAAAGCTAAGTTCGCCTAGCTGGTAACTTCGCCTAAAGCCAAGTTCGCCTAATTGGTAACATCGCCTAAAGCCAAGTTCGCCTGATGATAACTTCGCCTAGAGCTAAGTTCGCCTGAGGTTTAACTTCGCCTAAAGCCAAGTTCGCCTGATAACTTCGCCTAAAGCTAAGTTCGCCTAAGGTTTAACTTCGCTTAAAGTCAAGTTCGATTAGAAAATAAATTAAAAATCTAATGAAAAATGTGTTAAGACAGTTAATGGAAATAAAATTTTTCCAAGCTGACCTGGCAGCTCGACCCCAGCCAGGGGCTCTGCCCCTTGGACCCTGCTAGGGGCTGCCGCCCCTAGACCCCGCTGCCAGAGGCGCTGCCCCCGGACCCCCGTTCGTTGTGGGTCATATAAAGATAGAAATACATTATGAGAAGTGATAGTTAATTGATACGTATACTTGTTATACAGTCAGCCGTGCACAACTGAAGAAAGGGATTACGATTAACGGTGAACGTAACCGTGTTCAGGTGAGTTTCTAGCCCCATTCCTTGTTATGTTTTCGGGGCTGTGTGCATACTTGATGTGTTGTTAATACATTTATCCTAAGTGATAAGTGTATGCCTTATGTGATATATGTGATAGGTAAGAATGATTGCTTGATGGTACGTGAACGATCTTCGGATATTGCACGTACTGTCAGGTTGTAACACTATGTATAAGGTAAGTATGATATGTATGCTTATGTGTATGAACGTGATAGATATAATAAAAGAAAGAAATGATGATGTATGGTAATGAAGAGGGAATCGAACCCTACTAATATTCGAGAACTAGGGAACCGAACCCTACTAATATTCGAGGAAGGAGGGTACCGAGCCCTAATAATACTCGAGGAATGATGTATGGTTGTATGGTAACGAAGAGGGAATCGAACCCTACTAATATTCGAAAACTAGGGACCAGACCCTTATAATATCTGTGATGTTAGGAACCAGACCCTTATAATATCTGTGATGTTAGGGAATCGAACCCTTCTAATATTCGAAACCAGGGACCAGACCCTTATAATATCTGTGATGTTAGGGAATCGAACCCTTCTAATATTCGAAAACCAAGGACCAAACCCTTATAATATATGTGATGTTAGGGACCAGACCCTTATAATATCTGTGATGTTAGGGAATCGAACCCTTCTAATATTCGAAAACTAGGGACCAGACCCTTATAATATCTGTGAGGTTATAGGGCGAAAGGCTCTTTAAAATGTATGATTATGTATGTAAAGAAAGTATGAAGGTAAAAAAATAAAAGTAAAAGCACTTAGGTGTGTATGAAAGAAAGTTAAGAAGTTAAGTATGAAATGTAAGAATGTATCGTATGATTATGTGATTAACTAGAACTCACTCAGCGTAGCTGACTTTTAGTATGCACGCAGGTGAGTAGGATGAGGCAGCTCGCTTGAGGAGACACGTGGCACTGAGCAAGAGTCTGGCATCTGAAGACTTATGATGTTTTAATTTTAATGTTTTAATGTGAAAGACAAAGGATGTTTTGAGACAAGTTATGAAATACTGTAATGTTTTATGAAAGTTTTATTTTCTAGCGTAAATGTTTTAATCAACTCTGATATTTAGAACTGTGTTTATGAGTAAATCCAACACGAAAGTAGGGTTACCGGTAACGGGGCCTTACAATAAGTGTAAACTTTTAAACAAGAAAACAGAGTAGTGTATTATAGAGACGTTTCCATCATAGCGGGTTGTCGTCTACACTTGAGTTACTAATACGAAGAGGTAAGTAAACGGAACTATAATCATGTTATTTTATAGCGTGTTATACGCGCTTATTTAGTACTCAAATATATGATTATTTGGAAAATGTTTTATGAGATTATGGTTCCAAGTATATGGAATTAGTGGCTTAAAATGGGGCTATAGTTTGAAATAAATATGGTGGTAAGCTCCAATAAAAATATATGGGTTACGAGTCCTGAGAGTTTTAGTAATTAAAACTCCAAAATTTTGATATTATATATAAAAAGATTTCGGGAGTTGAAATCTCAAGGAGTTTAGGTGTTGAACTCCAAATAAAAGAGGGAGTTAATAACCCTCATGGGTTAAAAATGAGCTCATAAGGAATTCGGGTGTTGAATTCCCAAAAAGTAATAAGGAGAAAACATAAGGAATTCGGGTGTTGAATTCCCAAAGAATAATAAGGAGTAAACATAAGGAATTCGGGTGTTGAATTCCCAAAGAATAATGAGGATTAACATAAGGAATTCGGGTGTTGAATTCCCAAAGAATAATGAAGAGTAAATATAAGGATTTCGGGTGTTGAAATCCCAAGGAATTTGGGTGTTAAATTCCATATGAAAATTAAACATATTTTATAAAATGGTGTACTTACTTAGAGAAGGCTAATAAAAATATGTTTTTAAAATATTTTCAAGAAAAGCACCACTAGATGGTTGAAGCTTCATGGACGTGACTGGACTGACAAGAGAACCACACTTTCGTGTTTAACAGTTTGTATAATAAAGTTTGTTGTTAAACATATATATTTTTATAAAATAATACGTCACCACGAGTGACATGTTTTGGATGTAATCTGGGACCTACTCTGATAAGTATTATTATAAAAAAAAATTTAGGGTTTTCATCTACAGGAACGAAGAAGCCATTGAAGTTCAAGAACGACCAGTCTTCTCGATACATGTCATGCATCCGGTTCTTGCTAGGTAAGTTTAAATTTTGGTGGTCTGACCCGTTAAGGATTTTTAAATCATTTTTCAATTTCATCGAGAAAATTTCAATGTGTAACAAGTACCGGGTGGAACCGAACAGGTTAGATAGGGTCCAGGTGAAAGAGAAACCTCCTGATTAAGTTTAAGTGTGGGGAGGTTCCACGGAGTTTGTATAATTGTCGAGTCACTAACGTAGTCTTTTGTACTTTTTCTTTGTTTTTATGTTTTTAAGTTTTGTAGGATTTGAGCTAGAAGAGTATCCCCATGAAGTATAATGCAAAATTCATGTGTGGAGATGGAGCAGCAGGGGCCGTATACTTTTTATTTACTTGCTGCTATTATTCATATTATATATTGTTTAGGGTTGGTCTAGTAAAATACTTTGAATGCTTAACATCTATCAAGTTGATAAGATATTTTTAGATATTGTTTGTTTTTTTTTTGCCGCTTCCGTTCGTGTGTGAGAGAAGGAGATACCGTTTGCTGAGCACGTTCGGAGTTGGAGGGCAGCTATGGAAGAAGACTTTGGCACCATATTTTTATGCGCATATTACCAGCTAAGTCTTTTCCATTATCTATCTTGCTTGTTTATTTTTATTTTTATTTTTTGTTTTTGGTTTTTAGGTTTTTGTTTTTTTGTATTTTGAATTTCTTTTTATTTTTAGTCCATATCCTTGCATTGAGGACAATGCTAAATTTAAGTGTGGGGACAGGACATTTGAGTCGTGGTTAAATTTTAATTATATTAAAAAAAACAGAGGTTTTGAAAAATGTCCTTTGAAATTGTTTTTTTGCATATAAATGGGAGATGATGATACTTATCAGGAATCGGTTTTTCAAACTACTAATAATAAGATATATATTAAAGAACACGCACTTAACTTGGGATGTGTCGGTAGGCTCAGCCTTAAGAATGAAAGGGTAGTTTGATGGTTTATAAACGATGAAATATGATTTTTAGTGGGAAACATGTTGAATATGTATAAAATATGAGATGAAAGGTCTGCCATACTCAAGCCTCATTTTTAGTTTGATTATAGAAAATTATGAATTTTTAAAGAAATCTGAATACGTTATCATACGATGCTTGGGTAGGTTTAAACGTTAAAGTATACCGTGTAGCCTGTGATATAAACTTAAATCTTGCACTTCTAGTTTTAGTGGTTAACACTTTATAGGCGTATGGTTTTATAGCCTTAAATCCTGTATTGATGGGATGCCTCGGGTTCGGAGACCACGCGTCGTTTTACGGTTGTTCATTTGGGTATCTTGGGATATTTAAATAAATAAAAGCTTTTAAGCATAAACCCGCAGTTTACTGCAATCATTACACTCACTTACATCAATTACAGTAAAGTAAAACCTTGATGATTCAGTGATCATCCCGCTGTTAGTCATACGTGGTCCTCTTACTTGCGTCCCATGCCATTAAGAATAGGATCAACTAGAGACACGACGTATGTAAACCGACAGATGAAAACTTGTAAAATCACGGGTGGTAATGGATTCGAGGTATTGATTGATAACGGGGGTATGTCATGTAGTGGGGAACACTAGCTAGTTAGTTGAATAACTGAACCTTAATCGTATCTAATGGCTGCTTGGTAGACTTTGATGTTTAAATTTATGTGGATAAACAATATCCTTGATTGTCTTAGCTATTCATGAAAAATGCGCAACAAAGTTTTAATCTGCTATTATAAGGTTTAAATCAAGTTGGGGTGGTTTGATCCGGTAAAATCTAAAATAAAACGGGTCTTGACTGTGGGTTTCACTGGGTTATATAATAATAATAATAATAAATAGTTGGATCTTACTTGTCCCGGTAAAGACAAACGCATGGGTTTAAGTGGACAACAATATCGGTAATCGCAGTTTTTGCGTTGTTCTAAATTTTAAGATAACTTAATATGTTTTTAAAACCGCATTTCTCCGATTCTGATCCCATTGCAAATAAAATTTTTCGAGGACGAAAAAGGTTCAAGTGTGGGAATATTTGATGTGGTCTAAAATATTCATAAATAATATGAATATTTCCTACATTGTGAGTGGCTTTTGAGTTGATATCTATTTAATATTGCTACAAATTGGTTCACATTTATATTTCAAAGGTTCCAAGAGACAACGAGCTAAAATAGAGTATTTTTACTACTCTTGAGACTCAATTTTTAATGTTTAAACAAATTTTGTATTTGCTTATATTCTTTATAGTATATCTTACATAAAGATAAAGAATAGTTTTTATTATTTGTTTAAAATATAAAGAGATGAGCAGATGCAATACTTCAATTTTTAACATTGATTTATTAGTTTTGTGTTTAACTAATTACCATATTTGGACAGCAGGAGTTTACATGGCTAATTAATTTCTTGTGGTGGTGGATTGAATTTGGTGGCCATGGGCCGATTAAATATGTGACGTCGGTTTGGAAGTAAATCACAACAATATTTATTCCTATGGAACTTGGAAGTCACGAAAAAAAAAGATATATTTTGGGGGCGCCACATATTTTCCACCATAAAAGGGGAAGGAGAGGTGAAGGTCAGCCACAAGGAAAAAGAGAGAGCTAGCATTTTAGTTTGTGCAGAGCGTTCGGGTTCAACACCTACTCATCCAAACATACTTATTATTTGGTTTGAATTTATTATTTTTGTTATGAACTCATTATTTGAACTTATTTATTTTGGTTTGTTCTTGAGTATGGTTGTTGGCTAAACCCTTAGACCACCTATGCTTATGATGAACCTCTGTTAATGTTTGATTTTGACTTGGGTTTTATTTATCGTTATGGTTTTATGATTTAGTAAAAGGTTTAATTATATTAATTTGATGCGTATGGATATTTAGGATTGTCTGATTAATTGTTATTATTCCATAGTTGCCTTGATTATTGTTTGTAATTATGATTGGTTGCTATTAGGTCATCTACTTTGTGTTTTTGACTATTTTATGGTTGATTCGCTATTAGATCATAGGAATAATAATTATTAATTAAATAAACCTAAGTGTACTGCTAACCTAAATCTGTAAAGTGCTAGGTTATTGATAGATCTTTATTATTTGATCTTTCTAGATTTAGTTCTTCGTAAGGAATCCGTCTGGGTTTGATTATTTAATTATTGTCTATTGAATCAATTAAATATATTAAACTACCTTTGATTTCCGCGCTGTAAGGTAGGATTTCGTATAAAGGAACTAAGTCATAAATAATTAGGTGACCGTAAGGAAACTTGATTTTTAATACTGGTGTGTGCTAAAACTTATTAGAAATCCATAGGTGTCTCTTGAGAAGGGTCAGGGGTCCTGTTCGGGTTTTCTCTTAAGTGTCTATTTTACGATCTCGGTCCATAACTAAATATTTTCCCGATAAATTAACAACTGAAATTTAGGGGATTCTAGCCTAGGTAATTATCTCATCATCTTCTGAATTAAGTCCAAGTTCTAAGTTTAGTCGTCTTTATTTTTCTTAATTAGTTTAAATTAGTTTAAAATTAGTTTATTAGTAACTCCCCCCCCCCCCCCCCTAAACAAATAATAAATAAATAGTCGTGTCTGTAGTTGAATCTAATTTAGCTAGTTTAGGTAATTAAAAGAGTCTCCTGGGTTCGAAATCCGAACTTACTTATATGTACTAGAGTCGACCGGTTCACTTGCCAGTTATTAGTTTAGTTAAGTTTAAGAGTCTAGAATTTATTACTTAGTGTGTAGATTAGCGTGTTTTTATATAACTACTTTTAGCACACCATGTTTATGTTGATTTGGAGATTTATTGGAAGTTTAGTATAAGAACTCTTTTTCTCATCCCATAAACACGTGAGACACCTGCCCTAGTGGCAGGTGCAATGCCTGCTAAAACTTAGCCACCCAGATACCCGGGTTCGAGTCCCCGGGTGACATGTTTTGGCTGTTTTTATTATTTTTTTATTTATTATTTCATTTGTTTTATTTAAATACTATATATATTTAAACTAAATTATTTTAAAAACTAATATTATATTCATTTATTTAAAGAACCAAACAACATTAAACTCTCAAAATAACTTTTCGTTTAAAGTTATTATATATATATATATAGAGGGTAAGTATCCTAAGAGAACTATTGGCAAATTGAAAACTTTGAGAACCATATTGGACAACTAAAAAAACTCTCTAAAAAAATATTTAAAAAATTATAAAACAAAAAAAACCGAAAATTTTAAAAAAGTAAAAAAAACCAAAATTCTTATATTTCATTCCGGTTTCATTAAAAAAAACGAATTTTTTTTTCTTTCTAATTCGTATTATACCTATACACATATGTATACTTTCATTTAATCTCTAGTTACGTAATATACACATATGTACATTATCATTTACCTTTAATTATACATATGTGTATAGGAAAAAACATGTGTGTACATATTATACATATATGTATAATAAAAAAAAACTGATTTTTTTTTCTTTTTAATTCGTATTATACCTATACACATATGTATACTTTCATTTAATCTCTAGTTATGTAATGTATACATATGTACATTATCATTTACCTTAAATTATACATATGTGTATAGAAAAAAACATGTGTGTATATATATGTACATATTAAACATATATGTATATGTATAATTTAGCTAAACCGAGAATTTTTTTTTAGAAACCGGGATGAAAATAAGAACTTTGGGTTTTTTTTACTTTTTTTATTTTTGTGTTTTTTTTTTGTTTTATGATTTTTTTTTATTTTTGGGTTTTTTTTTTGTTCAAAATGGTTCTCATAGTTCTCAATTTCCAAAAAGTTTTCACATGATCCTGATTATATATATATATATATATATATATAAAATTAAAAATCAATATATCTTTCGTGATTTAACTTGATATAATTTCATAAATACATATAATAAACTAAAGATAGTTTCCATCTCTCCTAAATGAATCGATCGCCGCTAAACTTTCAAAGCAACTCTTTTTTATTTAATATATAAATATATGTATTTAATATTTAAATAAGCATTTATCGTTTAAAGATTGAAAAGTATAGGGCTATTATATTTAAAATTGTTTCATTTTTAACTCAACATTATAAAATTTTTATAAAATATACTTAACACTTTACCGATCCCAAATCCGTTATAAACCCTCACTTTCCTTATCTTGTTCGTTTATATCGTTAGATCAATTCTTCTAATTATACTTTAAATTAGGAGAATTCATTAAGACTCCTCAAATGACTAACTAACTAATCCGACTTAACGTCATCGTTGTCTCGTCATCTATCTTATCTCTAAGGTGAGTAATCACATCCCCTTTTTCTTTATTTTGTTTTGGGGGCATTATGCTTACTAGAAACTATTATTATATTATAATTTCACTCAAACACAATTCCATTAATTGAGTGGTTGTGATGTTGCTCGATTAATTGTTGATTGCTATATGAATTATGGGTTTACTGCTTTATGTTTGGTTGGTATCTCATCCTCATCCTCACAGTATGATCATACGCCGTCCGAGTAGACATGTCCGAATCTAGTGGCATGTTCGAAAAGACACAATTGTTTAATTTTAAGTTGTTTTATTGGTTGCGAATTCGTCCAAGTAGACATGTCCGTAATCTAGTGGCATGATTGAAAAGACACTTATACTTGTTTATATTAATTGATGTTATTCACATACGCAAGGAATTGTATATTTCTCATTATTATTATTATTATTATTATTATACTAAACTGTGGATGTTCGCTCAACATGTGTTGTTGACAAATTATTTTTTTACGCATAATGCAGGTTGTTATAAGAAGTGATTTGAGGTGAAGACAAAGATATGGACTTTAGGCTAAAAATTAAATGTTGTATTAAATCCTTTTTATTTGAATTATTTGTATACGATTGTTGTGAATAAAGAAATTTAGATGTTGACACTTATTATTATATCTAGTGTCTTTGAGCTATGATACAAATTATGTTACGTCCCGGCATGTTCCACGGTAGGTTGGGGTGTGACTGATTGGTATCAAAGCCGAAGGCTATAAGATAAGTGGTTAGACGTAACGACCTAACAGCATGATTAGGTCCCTATACGTGTTCCTATACATGCACACTACTTGTTTAAAAATTTATACATAGCTTAGTATATTTAAATTGTTATAATATTCAATTGTACACAAAAGCACACACTTATTCTGAGGTTATACCTCATTCTCAAAATTATTTCAAAACCTAGATTTATTATTTTAACTCGGGAAATTCCTTAAGAATTCCCACAATTTTTACACCCCTATCCTTGAGGATAATTCGTGTGACGGATATGTCGTAACTGGAAGGGTGACACGCTTGTACACCGAACCCTTGGCACCAAGGCTTGCGAGCCTATGGAAGTGTAATGCGCACAAATCTCAATCACCCGCGAGACCCGGTTGCTTTCCTGGAGGTTTGGTGTGGGTGTGAAGCCTATTAGGCCAAAGCGTATCACACTAAACGTTCACAAGTCTCCTACATTCATTGCATCAATCATGATCTTGTGAGGATTACACTCCTAAACTATAACCAAATTCACAGTGATACTAACTAAACTCGGTTTTTTTTCCTATGTTGTTTTAGTTGAATGAATGGAAGGAAAAGCCATGGTCATTTATGGATGCCCCAACTATTCGCCTCAACGCCTCATACCTTAATTTTAATCGATTTTTGAACATTTTGTTGAAATAAAACCATAGTGATACATGGACAATTCAACAACTAAATTTTTATTGATTCTATTTATGAATGTCAATGTTTTTCTCTCATTTTTGTTACAAAGAACCTTGGTGATTTTATGAACTCCTAACCGCTAATTGAATTTTATTTATTTAATTTCATACTATCAAAATTTTGAAGGTTATAGTTAGTTCTTTTCATAAATAATAAAAATTTTGAAACTCAACCCCAAGGGATTTAAGGATTTTTTTTTTTACAATCTTTAGGCATGTGTCAATCTACATCTCTTTTCACAACCTCACATATTTGCAACACTTACCCAAGTCTTTTGAAAATTTATACTTGATATCCACATATTTACATCAATTAATTGAAGCTCATTAAATTTTACATATTTTTCCCCGCAACATGTATTCTCGCCTTCTCAACTGTCGTCGTCGCATCATTAGCTCTAGCCTTAGCTTGTCGTCCCGCATCACGAAAGGAATCGTGGAAGCCCTCCTAACAATCATCTCTCATCTCTAAATCGCGAATGTTGCTACCACGCCCATGAACCCAAACCCAATTGCTTGCTCTTTCAAGCAATTCACGAGTGCTAATCCACCCGACTACGTTGGGGCCGAGGGTGCAACCACCCTTCCTTAATGGTTTGAATAAATGGAAAGCGTGTTCCTCCATTGTGCCTGCTCAGAAGATAAAAAGACCACTTACGCCTCAAGTGCCTTTAAATTTGGCGCCCTAACCTGGTGGAATAGTGAAAAACACTCTCTAGGGGCGGAAGTCGCCATGGCCTTGCTATGGGACGACCTTAAGAAGCTCATGCTCAAGAAATTTTGCCCTAAATACGAGCTCCAGAAGTTGGAAGAAGAGTTTTGGAATTTGACACAAGTAGCCGGTGACAATGTGACTTATAATGTCCATTTCCACGAACTAACCTCCTCATTATGCATATGGTCACTCCTCTCGAGCGAGCTAACGATAAGTATATATTCGGGTTGCCTATGCAAATTTAAGATTTCGTCTTGAGTCGTGACCCAAAGGTCCTCCACGATGCTATAACTCTTGCCGGTACCCTCATCGAAAACCATGTTAAGACTGGGACTTTAACGTGTAAAAGTACCAAAAAGCCTATCGGAAAAGCCACGACCGTACCTTCCAACGAGGACAAGGTCGAAACCCTATCAACACCAACACCCACGCTAACACCAACTACAACAACAATAAACGCAAACAACGAAACTATGCCCTAACCATCCCAAACCCATCACTGACTCAAGATATCCAAAGCCAATCCAACAAAAAGCCCTACATGGGAAAATATCCTTTGTGTGACACGTGTAAATTTCATAACCCCACTACCGCACAATGCCGAAAATGCTTCAATTATAGACGCTCCGGTCACTTCATCAACCCTTGCCGAGAGCCTATGCAAACGCAACTCAATTCCTCCATTCCCCAACCCATTATTCAACCATTTCACCAACCATATGCCCTACCTTATGCTCCATCTCTCCCCACCATGCGAGCCTACTATCATTGCAGTAGCCCGAACCACCTTCGCAAAAAATGCCCAAAACTCATTTATCAAATTCAAACCTACCCAAACCCAACCAACCAACTCCAAATATATCAAGCCCAAACATTTCAACCGCAAGCCCAACCCATCCAAGTTATTCAACCCCAACCAAACCTGGTCGAGCAAACTCAAGTTAACCAAGCCAACAAGGTACGCAAGGACGCGTATACATCAACGCCAATGAATTTCAGCTTAGAAATCATGCCACCACTTCACACTACTCTTTATCCCTAAGACCCATCTACCCCTGAGAAGACAAGAGCTGTTGGCAACATTTCACTTTTCTTGCATTTAATATTTTTTGTCATTGATCTTTCTGTTTAAATAATGTCTCAATGTATTATCAAATTTTCAATATTATTAATGAAATTTTGGTTACATTTGATATATTTATCCTCATTTACTCTTCTCACAAAGCATGACACACATTATTTATATTTATCTTTAAAATTATATTTGTTTGCTCATGATCAACTCAATTTAACGGCCTATGACCAGTGACCTCAAACATAATCATTAGTGGAAACTGGGACCATGTGCATGGCTATGTACATGGTTTTCTAATAGGAATCGTAATCTAGGCTACCTATAACTGGTTACCTGCATGCTTGGTTAAGGCGTAGCTATCTAATGGGAGCCCTGTGTACTTAGGGCGCGTTCGTTTCAAAGACTTTTTTTAAAGGATTTGGAATTGGAATGGAATGGAATGTTTGAGAATCCCTATCATGTGTTTGGTTGGTTAATATGTATTGGAATTGGTTTCGAGTTGACACGAGTTTTCGCACTGGACGGGTTGGGTTTCACTTGTTTATAACTACCTTGCGTCATTTTTTCACTTGTTTTTAACAACTATTTATGGTTATCATGGTTTACACAAATTTTTGTCTTTCTTGACCTCAATGTTTCATATATTTGACTAAACTATTTTTGATAATTACTTTCGGTTACTATGGGCCTTCTTTGGACTTTAATACCTCGTTAATTTAGTTCATCTTTCGACATTCTGTCTTGATATTCTAGGATTTCGTTATTTAAATTTGTTCAATATTTTCGTTGGTTATTGTTAACCTTGCCATTAGATTGTTTATCTTGATATTTGACTTCAATAATTTTCCTTATTTCATTTTCAACGGCTGTTAGTTTTGTTTCATTATTACTTAAGTTTTACCCTGTTGTTTACAAGATTTTCTTATAAATTTTGCGTATGATTTTAACCCACCCAACGTAACGAACCATGCGGACCATGCGACAAAATAGGTAATTATGAATGCACGCATAATTACTAAAACCCTCACATGGAAGTCATGGTGAGTACGTTGGTGTGCAAACAACTCAGAACCGAGGGACTATAGGACAACGATACAAATGATATGTAATATTACAAAATCATGGTGGATACGCCGCTGGTACATCTTATATATAAATAGACTTGTCATATTATCCATTTGTAGCGTTTTTCGGGCCATTCAAATATCTGTGTTGTTTCATTTTATTGCGGAAATGATTCTTCTAGTTTGGTACTATTCTTATTGTAATTTTTCTTGTATTCTAATTTCGGAATGAAATTTTCAAAAAGTTGTGAATATTGTAACATTCGTTGGACACAAAAAAACCCGGCCCGTTAAGTTTTTTTAATTTATTTTGTTATTCGAACTATTGTTATTTAATCCAAATCAATACATTTATTATTTTATTTAGTCTTTGATCATTTATTTCATTGTGTGTCGCCCGGTTTGGTTTCGTTTATTTTATAAATTATCATAACCGTCAACAATATGCATAATTCACCCGTTAAGCTATGTTTAGCTATAACTTGAATACCCAACTTAAGACTAGGGACCTATTTGCAAAATTTTCAAATATTATTTTCTTTTGTTCTTCTCTTCTTCCTCCCGCCGGCTGACAAAACACCCCGCCCCCTCTCATGATTTTGGCCACAAATCAAGCCGAAATTTCCTGATTGGATTCGTTTACGGGTTTCTTGTCCATCACGAGATCAAAGTACGTATACGGTAAGGTGACCAATTGACAGTTAAAACCGTCAAAACTGGACTGAGAACACCACTATAATATTTATCACCCTTTTTGCATCTACAATGTGATGTTTTTCCTTTATTGTTTGCTTGCTTATTTTTTGGATCACCCCGTTTTGAAGACTGAATATTGTGTTTTTTTATTACCCTTTTTCTATTGCATTATGTTGTTTCTCCTTTACTGTAAGTTATTTTAATGTAGTTCAATTATTGTCTACGGATAACCTAAACCTTCGGATTGGAATTTGCTATTGAATAGTTTTCTTTCTTTATTTTGTAAGTCTCCACTCTACCCTTTTTGCTTTATCGGTTGTTTAAATTGCTTGCATATATTAGAATTTAGTTTTCTAGGACCTTCTATGTTTAAGTTTTATTATATATACTTTTTTTTAATATTTATAATTCAATGTTTGCTATGACATCTTTCGGAGCAACTATATATAGCTCAATAAATGATGGTTTTGCACCATATGTCTTTAAAGTCACTGGTCAGATTTGTCATCAAATTGGTTCACTATGGTCTCTGTCCATTGTTAGATGAACCACTTCGATTTCTGCAAATGTGCGTATATGACACTGACCAAGAAATTTCAAATAGACTTTCTTTGTTTGGTGAAAATGCATCATCATGCTTGAATGTTGAGGTTGTTAAACTACTTATAGATATCCTTAAACAAAAATAGCAAGTTAGTTAAGCTCTTCTATACTGCTCGAGATCTTTGTCTTTCTACAAATGTTTCTGATTTTGCCGTCAATCTACATAGTTTTTTTGGTGAAAGGAATTATAATAATCTTCCTGCTCTAGGCGTCATTGGTGCCATTGTCTTCGAGAATCAGCCAAATTCTACTAAATTTGACATAATCATTCATATGCAAGGTGACATGCCTAAACGTATTAGTAAACTACACCAATCCTATATGGATCCATTATTGTTTGTGTACGGGGAGCAAGGCTGGCATCATAAACTCCGTTTGACTAATGATGGTACCCGTTTTCATCAACTTACCATGAACATGTTTTACAACTATCAATTGCATGGCCGATTCAATTTATTACAATCTTTTACTAATGGCTGGTCATTTATTTTAACAATACTTGGTTGATGCTTACCGATGTATCGAACAAAACAGGCTAGATTATCTATTGACACATCAAAATGATTTCAGAAGTGAATCCTTGCAAGGTATTCATGATGCTTTACTACATGGTGATACTAGGGGTCACGATGTTGGTAGGCGAACCATGCTACCATCCTCGTTCACGGGTGGCCATCGGTACATGTACTCAGCAAAAGCAAAAGGTAAATAGCCATATTTTTTCTTTTAAATAATCTCTTTTTACTATGTGCTCCTTCATATAACAACTTAACAATCAACTTTACATATGCAAGGTGACTACATGCCTTAAATATAAAACTTATTCTTGTCTAAACTTATTTATCTATATAAGTTATGTGTTTTGATTATTAAAATATAACTATGTCATCTAAATTTGTTTTAATATACTTAATTTGCTTTCTTCACAGCCTATTAAATAAATTAAAGTTACCAGCCTGGGTCATCACTCAACCTCATATATAATATGATGACTTCAGAAATTCATTATATGCGTCTCAACATTTGTAAAAAATTATTATAAACCTATCAATATTAATTAATTAATATCCTAAACCACCAATAATCTAACTAATATATTAAAGCAAAACCAATTTGTCCAGTTGTCATTCTTCTAGGGTGTCCACCTAATATTTCATGTCATCTACTTTCCATGCTTATAATTTTTACATAGTTAATCAATTAATTTTAATCTTAATGCTAATTAACATTTAAACTAATATATAACACAAGTATTGGTCAAACTTAACATTTACAGTTTTGAATTCATTTAAAGGTTTTTACTGTGAAATGTTGTTTTTGTATTTGAATGACATTTTATAATACTTGGATGGCGTATGCATACATTATCTGTTTTATAATACTTTAATGATATTTTACAATAGGTTTTTGATTTTTAAAGATATCGGGTGCAAAGTTGCCCGTGATAGAGGATTAAAATTTGAATTAAAATAATTATGTAATATGCTATAGTTCAAGTAAAATTTTTCTCTTTTTTTTTTTTTTTAATAAATATGACATTTTCTTTTTTTTTCCACCCGTGTGTAACATAACTGAAAATAAGTGGCAAGAAAACAAGGGAACAAAAAACATACATTCAAACAATGTAAATACAAAATTAACTTGAAACATAACTGAAAATAACAGAATACATATTCTATGAAACCACAACCTAAGTTAAAGGTTGTGCATCATATATCATTTGCGAGTTTCATTGACACAAGCATCATCATTTCCTTCCTTTACCCAATCAATGAATTTGTTGAGATTTTTGTTGGAGGAATTTCCTACTCGCACACAGTCCATCGCTTTTTCTTGCAAATTTAAGGCATTTTGCTTGACTATATTGTTGCTAAGTAACTGCTCTACTTTAGTCCTGATTTCTCCTCGTGTAACGATACCTCTATCATCTTGGTTCAAACCCAAACCGGTTTTCCAAATATCACATATGTATGTTTTGTTAAAAAACTGATCAGCAAAGTATGGCCAGCACAAGAAAGGAATGCCATTGCTGACACCTTCCATTGTAGAGTTCCAACCACAATGACTTATGAAGCAAGCCACTGAGGAATGGCTTAGGACCTCCTGCTGAGGTGCCCAACTGACTATTTTCCCACGAGTGCCTATTCTCTCCATGTAGCCACTTGGGTAGACATAGTCTACAATGCCACTTATACCGGGTCGAATAACCCACAAGAATGGGTTTTTGGTGTCCTCGAGTGCTAGCGCCAACTCTTCAAACTGGAGTTGGTCAAATATTGTGAAACTCCCAAATGCCACATAAATGACCGAGCAGATCGGTTGTTCATCAAGCCATCTTAGGCAAGAGGTGTCTTCATTCCAGAAGTGGCCTACTTGCTTTGTTGATCTGTTGGTTGCCAAATGAGGACCTATTGGCAACATCTTTGGAAATAGGGAGAACGCCCCATTCTCTAGCTCCATGGTTGAGTTGCATATTATGTGGTCTGCTACTTTTGTTGCTTCTTTACCTTCAAGAATTACAAAATCAAAGATGATTTGGTTTGTGGTTGGGTCGCCTACACAAGCCCATATGAAATTTGCAGGGTTCATGACTGGCATGGAGGTTGACAACTGAACCATTTGATCAGTCAAAGGTAGCCCTGAAAGAAACGTATCAGGGCATAAGGCTAAATATTCAGCTATGCAAATCAATAACAATTTATCTCACCGTTGTTGTTTATAACTTCATCGTCCATCAGCTTCTGAAGGCTCATAATCACAGACAAAACTGCAGCCGAGCTGGGACAAAAGAGTGCTAGTCTAATGCCCATCTTCCGAGCAACTTTTGAAACCCATCCCATGTAACAATCGGCAATGATGCATGTAATTTTCTCATCATCGTTTTATTAATATCATTTATCAGCTCTTCTAGTTTGGTGGGCATGAACGGAAACATTGTTTTTGTCAACTTCCCAAGGTCATTCCTATCGTCACCTAGTTCCATCCCATCTGAGATCGAAACCATTTGCATCAAATCACTCAAACCATCAATCTCTGAACACGCACTCATAACTCGTTTGTGAGTGAACGCTGTGTTCACAAACGTAACCTTGAGACCGTTACTAGTGAGGCACCGTGCTGCTTCCATAAGAGGAATCACATGGCCTTGTGCCGGATAAGGTATTGCTAGAATATGAATATTTTTCATTTTTGTTTTGAGTTAAGTGTTTAGAAACGCCTTATGTTTTGCACTTAAAATGACCCCTTTGTCATTCCTACGGATATAAATAGTTGGTTGAGCTTCCAACTTGTCAATTTAATAATGCATAAAATAGTTTGATACTCATGTGCGTTCCTTCTGGCACTCTACGATTGCCTAATCTACATAATAAATCGTAAGTCAATTTCTTGAGATCATATTTACAAGTTTGAATATAATATTGAAATCGAGTAATGAGAATCTACTCATGTGCTGCGTACAGTTTGAAATATGAATAAAGTAACAAAGCATCCTCTCTTACTCTCTAGGTGAGTTTGGGGGCAGCAAAGGGGCGGTATACCTTCGGAACACCACCGAGGGGCGATCTGGGACTAGCGGTAACTAATGGGTTGTGTGGTGGTGTGAAGACCGGGTGACTTTGGGTGGGGTTGTGGGTCCAACGGTCATATGACCGTTAGTTTAAAAAAAAATAATTTAATTAATCTATTTAACCTCAAAAAATTCATCTTCTCTTACACACATTTTCTCATCCAAAACACCTTCTTTTCCAAAAAACTTTCTTACATTTCATAACAATTAACCCCAATACAAGCCCGAACCTGACGAAGATGAAGAGGAGGGAAACCAAAAAATTCCAAAAAAATACAAACCCAAACCATAAGTATTGTTATTTTCTTTTTAATTTTGTTGTATATAAAAAAAAGTTTAAATCCCCTCAGGGCGGCAAACCAAAGAGGGGTAACATGGGGAGGGGCTTTGTTGCCCCCTCCACAAGTCTTACAGATTGCGGTGATAGAACAAAGTTTAAACAACAATTCCTTTATGTTGGCTAATTAAGAGTGGACTCGATGGCCCGAGCCTAAGTAATCTTATTAAGTTATATGTGATTGACAAGTTGTGTAACATCCTGTCCATGCTAGGGCTGACGTGTCACTTTTACAGTAGGTCAGAACTCAAAGCATTGATTTTCATTAATGATAGAATATTAAATTGTTTACAGTTATTACAAAAGATTGAATACAAAACTTTCTTTCAATTATTCGCTTAAGAAATATCCTTAAATCTTTAACATTTTCCCCTGAGCCGTTGATCAATCTCTTTCCGGGTAGCCCTGTTACCTGACGTACATATAAACAAAATATGTACGCCTAAGTAAAATTACTCAGTTGGACGACAACTATAAAATAATGCAATAGTACAATGCCCTAAATAATAGCTACCAATCAATATACATATCAATTAGCCACATTTAGAGCGTCAAATAGTTCAGAGCGTCAAATAACACATTCAGAGCATCAAATAATTTAGTGCATCATATACAGATTTTCAGCGCGTCACCTTTCGATGCGTCGTAATCAGAGCGTCATATACAATTTTTCAGCGCGTCACCTTTTGGTGCGTCGCAATCAGAGCGCAGTTTTTCAGCACGTCACCTTTCAAGGCGTCGCAGTCAGAGCGTCAACGAGTAACCCTTTGGTGTATCGTAATCGATGCGTCAATATCAGTAAATGCTAATAATATAAATAACTAAATATATAATATCACAAATTCGATCACATAAGCATAAAATAACGAGTTCAATGACCTGACTATGAAGTAGCAGAGAATCAAATTCGTACACGTAAGTTGTTAAGAGGTTCAAACCTGAATGACGAACAAAGTAGAAACGAATCCCTGAGCGAGAATAAACGATGAGGAAACCTACTATCATTAGTTAACACACTCTCTCTCCCCACCATTTTCGTTTAACTAATTACTTATTAAAACAACTTTTCACCTCATTTGTGAAATTCCAAAACTGAGTAATCATAGTAATTGAATGCCATGAACATATATATTTATAAACCTAACAAAAATCTTTAAATTATCAAATGCAAACTAGTGTTAGTGGAAAACTATTTATCATTTTGGTGTTTGTTAGAAAATATTTACCAAACTAGTATTTTTCATTTATTTTGTATTTATCTTTTACTTTTAAATTAACATATTAGTCTTTTTAATTTTTCCTATTTATTTAATCAATTATCTATTTTTGTATTATATGCTTTATATGTTTTTATTCGATTAATCCCATACCTTCTCTTTTTTTATAAAAATGCTTTTCTCAGTCAACATTTTTTTTTACAAACTTAGATCTGAATCTTTTCTTTCCAATTTATATATTTGTTTTCATATATTTTTAGGATTTTAATATATTTATTTTATGAATGTGCTCTTTTGGGTATAGTTCTGGCATCGTATCGAGTATAAATGATACTGACTGACTTCACGTAGAACAATCGCAGCCACGTTTGGGTATTACCAACGTATAGGTTTTACCGATTTCTGTTGTTTTATGTTTTAAACATGTTCAATTTACGAACATATTTTTTGGGTTTTGTTCTGGTACCGTAACGATCCTAACTGATACCAACCAAAATTGCGTCGAATAGTCACCACAACAATTGGGTTTTACCAACGCTCGGGTTTTACCGATTTTTGTTGTTTTTTTTGTTTTAAATATGTTCATTTTGAGAATTTAATTTTTGTGTTTAGTTTCGATACAGTAACGAACCTTGCAGATACCGACCGAATTAATGTCAACGCCTGTATTTTTACCAATGCCGGGTTTTATTGATTTTTTGTTTTAAATATGTTCATTTATGAAAAATCGGTAAAACCCGGACGTTGATAGAACCAAGCACTGCCGCGACTATTTGACGCGAATTTAGTTGATATTTGTTAGGTTCTTTAAGATACCATAATAATTTCAAAAAACAAATTTGTAAAATGACGATATTGATTGATCAGATAAAAATTCATAACGAAGTAAAAAAAAAATTGAGTGATAAAAATTAGACAAAAAAAGAGAGAGAAAAACCAAATCTGTAAAATGACGAATTGAAATAAAAATATGAGAAATAAATAGAAAAAATTCGTAACTAAATTAGTTAAAAGAAAAGGAGTTGAGTAAAAAAAGATATAAAATGACGATACTGGAAATTCAAAAAAAAGAATAATTGATTAACTTAATTAAAAAAAGGTTATATACTCTAATATGTGAATGTAAGAGTAAAAGGTTAATACAAAATAAATAAAAAACACTAGTTTGGTAAATAATTTTTAAAGAATACTAAAATACTAAATAGTTTTTCCATCAAGAGTAATTATCAACACTTAATATATGTAAGACATTAATTCAGTATGTTTCTAACGAAAGCACTTGAATCTTCAATCCTTTTCTTTATTTTTTTAACAAACCAAGAATTTCATTAAAATAAAATATAAAAAAATAGCATTTTAGTTGTATATGAACAGTGGCCAAAGTCACAAGTGGGTAATCAGGTTCATTTATTTAAAAAAAAAACCGTTGTTGATTACAAAATAACGTGCAAGCTCAACTTGTTACCTTTAGGGTATGTTTGGTTGTAAGAAATGAAATGAAGGAGGAATGGAATGGAATGGAATGGAATGGAAGAAGGAATTGAATGGACAAAGAAATGAAATGGATCATTACCATTTATTTTTCTTGTTTGGTTAACCTATAGGAATGAAATCATTTATTGCATTTTATTGTTTGGTATCTAAAAAAATTGTAGAAATAAAATAGAAATAATAAAAACACTTCTATCTTAAAAAAGTGAATACTTTTTAAACCCAAAAAAAAAAAAAAAGCCTACAATGGCGACGGTGGTAGCTCCGGTGACGAAAATGATGGCAACGGTGGCGATGGTGGTGGCGGCAGAGTTGGTGGTCCATTTGATTAACTTTCATATATACAATGTATTCTTAGAATTTGTTGATAATAAAATAATTCAAAAATAAATTACATTCAACATAATATAATTTAATTCTCTAGACCCTTTAAATTTAAAAAAAAAATGTTTAACAATTAATAACAATAATAACTATATAAGTTATAGGTTTCAACTCTCCTATTTTTATTGCATATTTATGAAATCATTTTTACATTAAAAACCGTTTGATCATTATAGGTTTCAACTCTTATATTTTTGTTGCAT
Organism: Bidens hawaiensis; assembly: GCF_021521415.1. NCBI lineage: Eukaryota > Viridiplantae > Streptophyta > Magnoliopsida > Asterales > Asteraceae > Bidens > Bidens hawaiensis. The sequence continues at coordinate 1,867,472 of NW_027491195.1, forward strand.
ATTTCAAATTTCAAATTTATGTGCAAACTGATTACCTTGAATGAAATTGAGAATAACATTCATTTTTAAATTAACTAACAAAAAATATTTATGTTATCGCCCCTCTCTATATACTTCATTTTTACACAAGAAATTTCACACCATGTCTTTTCATCTATCAAATTCTGTAATTTCGTATTTCTTTGTAAGATTCATTTGTATTACTAAAATTATTTCATTCATTCATATTATTGATATTGTTCATATATTTTAATGATTATCAATTTAATACTTTGTTTGTATTCTTATTATTTTATTACAAACAACACAATATAGTCAAAAAACAAAACAAAAAAAAACATAACCATGTTTAATGAGTTGGATATGCTTAAGAATGATTGTTTTCTCAAGGTTCGTTATTGAAGTTATTGCGTCTAAAGGCCAATAATAAATCCGGTGAATGTTGATGAAAGAGTGATGTTTGGCACCTCAAAGGTTGATATATGATGGATGTTGGTGGCTCAAAATAAATGCAACGTTTGAAGACCTTTTTTTTTGCCTTTCAGTTTGAGTGTGTTTTTTTCTAAGACAATTTCTTCATGTTTCCAATTTGGTTTGATTTGTGTTGGATTTTTATATATCGTATAAATTTATGGTTTGTTTTATAATTTGGTATTTTATATTATAAGGTAATATGTCAATATCTAAGTCTTTAGCATACATGGTGTTTGGAAAGTAAATATTTTTTGAATTTGTTACGCGTAATTTTTTTAATTCTTTTACTTTTCAAAACATACTTTTATAACATTTGCGCTTTGTTGTCTTCTTTATGTGTTAAAAATTAGATCATTTACCCATGGTATATGATTTTCCAAATCATTAATAATATTAAACATTTTATTGAAGTTAATATAGTGATAACCTTGATAATTTGTACTCAACATGTTATCTACTATTTATTAATCAACAAAAAAATTTTTATACTCACAAAAACCGTGAGTAACAAAAATGAATTATTTATCAACTATAAGGTGTGATGTTCATACAAATTTTTAATTCATGCTGGTTAAATATGTAGTCTATTGGGCCTTAGTCAATTTTTCTTATTAACCGTCTCTTTAATTTCCTGGTTAAATATGAATATGAACTCATGGAAGACACATACCATTGCTTTACGCTAACTACACACTTATTAGTTTATGAATTTTAAATTTTTAAAACTTTTAATTGTGTTTCTAAACATTGTACTTTGTATCTTGTTTTGGTTTATCTTTATGTTTGACAATTATTTCTTTTCGTGCCAGTATTATTTATAACTAAATATCATGTTGTCGTTCCAGAAAACATATTACAAATTACAATATAATATAAAATTATATATGTTTGTTAGACGATTTCTATACGTTCACCTGTGTCGTGCACGAGTCAATAACCTAGTAATCAGTACAAAATTTTCAAAGTTTCCTTTATTTAAAAGTTACTCTCCTACAAATCAGAAAACTTTACTTAGCATTTATTTATTATTTTTCGAATATATATTATATACATATTAAAAAAAACACGTTTGATGCTAAAATTTTCTTAGTATTGTTATGACACAAAATATTCAATAACAATAAAACAACCATCTGGTTAATGGTCAGTCAATTAAAACATCTTTTACGATGTACTAACTCGTTTAAACCCGGCAACATGCTTTGATAATTAACATTTTAGGGTTTTTAAAAATCAGGATGTTACAAGTTGAATTAACCCTATATATATTAACCAAGTCAGAGTTATCAGGTTATGTATTATATTTCAGTTGTTTGAGTTGTAGTTTATGGATTATATTAAAACTAAGATTATTATCAATATTTGTGTGCTGTTCATTAATTATTGTATGTTGATCTTGAAATGATATCAGAGACCAGTTGAAATTTTTTAATTTCATAAACTAATTGTGCATGAAAAGCAAGTTTTGTTATATTAGATAGATACCTATTTTAATTAACTTTAAATATTTGTCATTTAGTAAGTGTAGTTCTATTTGCCCATTATGTTATTATTATTATTATTATTATTAAGTTATATGTGGTTGATCAAGTTGAATTAACCCTATAAATATACATCAACGAAGTTAGGTTATGTCTTATAATTCAGTTGTTTGAGTTATAGATTATATAAAACATAGATTTGTGTGCTCTTCATTAATTAATGTACTTGGATCTTGAAATGATATCAGTTAAAACCTTTTAAATTCATAAACTAACTGTGCATGAAAAGCAAGTTTTTCTATTAACTTTCAACATGTGTCATTTATGTGTCATTCAGAGCATTTCTATCGTATCTTTTATCTATAAATTCAAAATTAAACTAAAAATAACTATATTTTCTTACTCATTTTCAATTATATAATACTTTTTTAGATTTTTATCATTACCGTTTCTTTTTTCTTTACTCAAAACAATTTTTAAAATATATTAAAAAATTATAAGACATGAACATCAATTTTCAAATATACAAGCATTCACATTCAATCCATTAAAATATATTAGTAGAGTTTTTATAATGTAGGAAGTGGTTTATGATATTTTAAGTGGAGGAGAGAGAAATACATTGATTTTCTTAATATTTAAAAAGTTATTGTTCATGTTCATGTTCTATAATTTTTTAATATATTTTAAAAATAGTTGTGATGGATAGTAAAGAGAAATGGTAATGATAAAAATATAAAAAATATAATTTAATTAAAAATGAGAAGAAAAATATATTGATTTTTAGTATAATTTTAGATTTGAAAATACGGGATAGAATGGAAATGTTGTAAGTGTAGTTGACTATTTGCCCAGTAGTATATTGTTATTAATCATAACTTAGTTGGAGGATCAAATTATGTTTGAGAGAACCAAATTATGTTTAACTAATAATAATTTTAAAATATTTTAATACTCAATGACAGTGAATAATGATCAATTGTAATATACTATTATAATAAAACAAGGTTTTTATATCAAAGAACAGATCTGATATCAAAGAAAAGTTTCTCATCCTAGCCGCTAACCATCGTGGCTGCCAACATTCTCATGTTAACGGCTCTCGAGACAACCGGAGCTACTAATTCCCACCGTCTCCTTCACCCACCTAAAGCATGTTTGCTACAGGTTAGGTTTCAGTTTGCTATTGCTTATTTTTATTATTATTATTATTATTATTATTATTGTTAATTTACTTACTGGTGCTACGGGTTCCTTATCTACAAGTCATTCCTAAAGATTTTAGGGCAAAATTAATTGATAAATCTTGCTCTTTCAAAACCTTTCCCCATGGCTGTTGCTTCCATCCCCGGCTCAGCCCCCTTATCCATCTCAAATTCACCGCATTTAGATATTTTCAAGCCAACCCGTTAAATTAATTATGGGTTTTACAACAAAAATAGATTTTGGTCATCAATTGCTCCTTTTGAAAGGGCTCATTCTTCAGATTCCATGGCCTTTAGGTATATTTCTATGAACTCAGTAAAGAATAGTTATTATTGTTGTTGTTGTTAGTATTATTTAATCTTTGTTTGTTAACAAAGTTTAAGTTTGATAATTGAGGTGGGTATAATAGATTAGCAAATTATATGGATAATTGATGCATATTTTTAATTTTATAATCTTTTTTCTGAATATTGCATGTTATCAAGATTGTAAGAATTTACTTGTCCATAGTTCTATACCATCCCACCTTTAGGAGAATTTGGTATTTAATTTATTTTAATTACTTAATATGTGTTTCTTGATTAACCACCCTGAAATTGGCTATTTGGATTGTCTTTATGTTAGTTTGAATGAAACGGTACATCTAGAGCTTCGATTAAGTGGCAAAGGGTGCTCCTTAAAGTAAGCGGTGAATTGCGGGTGGTGGTGAAGAAACACCCAAAGGTAACTTAAACTATATTTTGTTATAATTTATAATATAGCTCTAATTTAATAAATATTAGCATATGATGCTACTTCTGATTAATAGGTTACAATATCTATTGCAAGAGAAGTTGGTGATGTCACTCGCCTTGGCATTGAGGTACCATTTTCTTTGTATAATTTAAGGGGTGTTTAGATGCGTGTTTTTAAACTGGTTATATCATATTGAATAATCTTGTATACTATTTTTTCCTACTAGGATTTTTGGTAGTCATAGTTGGTGGAGGAAACGTCTTCCGTGGAGCCTCATAAGCTACAAGTAGTGGTTTTGATCATTCATCTGCTGATTACATTGGGTAAAACTTCAGTCACTCTTTTGTTAGTAAATCTATAATTTTTACAGTACGGCTAATTTGTAATTTTGAAAAAAACGTGTCAGAATGTTGGCGACTGTGATGAATGCTATATATTTGTAAGTAACAATGGAGAGCATTGGGCCGAAACCAGTCCAAACAACATAGGATGTCTCAGATTGTTGAACCGTATATAAGGCGAAGGGCGGTTAGGCATCTAGGAAAATGGCGGGTCGCTATTCTTGCAGCAGGAAACGGGATCTGTTCTCCACACAGATGCTGCAGCCTTTCACTATGCATAAAGTAAGTTTATTTTTATCTATCATTAACATTGTGATTTGTTGAACATGTCAAATAGAAAATATTGTTAAAATATTTATCAAATAGGGTTGGGTTCTGGTTTACGAAAAAAGGAGTCCATTTATCATTAATGCGTATAACCTTCTGTATCTTTTCTTTTTAGTATCTTATTTAACGCAAACTTTTTGTAAAGCATGTTTAGATTTTAGAAGATTGATCGTGGGTCAACACAACCCATCCCAAGCCAACTATGCCAATTTTATGTTGTTTGATACAAATATTATTTGTTTATAGCATTCAGTTTTTTTACTAGAAAAAATTGGTGCAATTCTTATATGACATTTAGAAATGGAAGTTATTGTTATTTTTTATGGATGCAGATATCAAGTAAACAATGCTTGGTTTCGAATTATGGTATTAGCGTTTTACATGGGGAACGGTGAAGTTGGACATAAATCTATGCTCAAGGGTAATTTTGCTTCTCTCATTTAATCTTAATTACCCTTTTTAAATGTTTTTTTATGATTTAAGTTGATATTAGGGAGAAATTACTTGCTTTCATATGTTACTTAAATCATTACTAAATAGTTTATGTTTGGGACTATTCATTTGAACCTCTTTTGCTATGCATATAAGTAGAAGCAGATAGTTAGCTTTTGTGTAAACAAATTGCTATAAGGTAGACTTGTAATTTTCAACCGATCAAGAATTAGCAGATAAGCTATGTTATAAAAACCTCATATTCAAAATTTCATAAATTATATGTTTGCATATGATATGGTTTTTAATTATTTCTAAGTTGCGGTTGACTTTCAAGTTGAAGGTGAACAGGATATGGAAGCCAATGGCAGGTTCAACACCTTTGGACCATAGGGAGGAAATATGTGTCACCCTTGTAGTAGATTTTTAAATATTTTTTCATCTTATTATTGACCCGTGTAGAACATGGGTGGAATATAATAATCGTTAAGTAATCACATATATAATTTCAAACGACAAGATATTTTTAACATATTCTTTGAAACGGTCACATTATATATAATTGTCATTCATATTTATACGCATCATACAAATACATTTATACACATATTATATATACATATACAGATATGTTGTTATTTTATAATAATAATAATAATAATAATAATAATAATAATCTAAGTTTCTAATTAAAATGATTTAGGAGGTTTTATTGATTAAAGATTCAATTTGCGCGATATTGGAGTATTGAACCTCTTTGACATGTTAAGCATTTATTTGGAAATGTTACAGGTAACTGTTATGCTGATGCACTGAAGGCTAATAATCTTGATTTGAACAAGTTGGTTGCAACTCATGTTATTCTTTTGGATCTGTAGTGAAATCCAACTACTGAAGATCAAGCCATTGACTGAATCAGTCAAACTCATCCTGTTACAGCGTCCTGGCTCACTGTTAAAGACACAGTTGAAGACAGAATTTTAAAACTCCAGGTTTGTACTTTTGGAGTTAAAACTATGAGGAAAATGGTTGATTCGGCTTTTGGTGAAAATCAAAATGGAACGTCAATTGATCGTTTAAACGCTGAAGATCTGATATATTTGTTCATGGTGGTCACATGAAAAGGCGAAAATGGTTGATTCGGCTTTTGTTCATGGGTGCACATTAACTTATATTAGTTAGGTGGTAATTTTGGGTAATTTGTTTAGATAAAAATGTAAAGTCCGGTAAATAGTGGTAATTTACTATTGCTGCTTAAGGAATATAATTTCTAAAGTAAATATTTTCATCGATTGGCATCGATCTTTGAGGGTGTTTGGTTCCTAAATAATAATAATAATAATAATAATAAATGTTGTATATAAAGAAGTTTTTAGAGATTTGTAATTTCTATGTTTCATACATTTGACTCAATATTCCTATTGAGGGTGTTGTTGCCAAACAGTCACTTTTATTATTTATGGAATTTTCGTTTATTATTAGGATAATTGCCTTCCACTCTAGGCTACTTTCTTCAAATTATATGATATATAGATCTTTGTTCACCGCTATTAGTTTGCATTTCTTAATTTTAATGGTATAAATTGAAATTTGTAGTATTATATTTTTTATTGTTTTTGTTTAATTACAATCTCTTGTGATACATAGTTTCTAACTCAATAGAGTCATAAATTATTATTACTTTTCGGTCTTGAATGGCGTTCAGAAGCAGATAAGACCTGCATTTCTACTCACATGAAATAATATGCAAGTATAAATGAAACATTGTTAAATATGTAATTTGTATTTACTAATCATAAATTATTCATAATTTCATAATGTTCGATACTCATCCCCGTGTAATACACGGGTTATAACCTAGTAACTTTAAAATATATTTAAAAAAATGGACCATTATGATTTGTGCGTATAATCTTACACATACATATGAGTCATGCTAATCTTCTCGATCTATATGACTATATTATTTGAACTAGGATAAAGCCCGTGTGATATATGGGTGGCTAAAAAGTAAAATGAAAAGATTAAATTTAATAATATACATATTAGCGCATCTTATGAATTCATAACATATAAATAATTTTCTAAAATACATAAACTAGTAAGTATAATTTGTATTTGCATTTTAAAAGTAATAAAATAGAATGTTGTGAATCTATACCAATTAAGAAAAAAAGAAGGCCAACACCAATTCATCCTAGCTGAGTTGGTAAGCCATAAACTTTTAAAAGCAAGGTAGTGAGTTCAATTCCCATCAATAAAATATTTTTCTTTTTATTTATGAAGAGAAAATTGTAAAAATGAAAACATGTATACTTGGAGCCTATGTGAAGGGTCTAATTGAATTACACGTGAAACAATTATGTTGCTTTAATATAATAGGTAGATTTTATCGTATGTCCTGCGAGGGACATATATTAATGCACTTAATTATAAGTTACTAAGCACACTTAAATATTAGGCAATGAAATGAAGTGGAATTGAATGAAAGAGGGAATGAAATCGAATGAATAGGTGAATGAAATGGATTATTACCATTTGTTTTGTTTGGTTAACCTATGTGAATGAAATTAATTAGTACTTTATGTTGTTAGGTAGCAAAAACACAACTCGGACATAAAATAGAAATGATAAAAATACCCCTATCACAAAATAAAAAATTTACCAAAATAAAAAAAGGCAATGGTGACGGTGATACTAGTGATGGCGGCGGCGATGACAATGGTGGTTGTCACACCCCGACCTACGCAGAACATGCCAGAGCGTAACGCTAACTGTTCAAAAGCTCGAAACATGATTAAAGTGACAATAATAATTTAATTCATTCATATCATCTCAAAACAGAAGTTCTGACACACAATGATCCAAAATAGAACCAAGACATAATATTTGTTCATTATTTGAGAACCTAAAGTTAAAATATAGTTCTCATTTTTTAGGTGAGTTTCTCACACCCCCGTTTTAACGTTTTTATACGTTGGGGTAGCATGTATATCCTATTCAAGCATTTACTTAGTTATTGTTTATTCAAACTACAATTCGTATTATGGACTTGTGTGTTTACTTGCGTGGATTTCAATTTCAAGTGGTGGCTTCGATAAGTATGATCATAACCCCCCCTGCACTCAGGACCGTGGTGTTATGAGTGGAAAAGGGCCTCTGATCCAAGTACATTGGTTGCTACCAACTGGAAAGGATTGCGTACGTTTATCTAAGTACGTTGTTACCAACTGGAAAGGACATTGCTTGCATTTTAAACTTGTTCATAGAATTGTATGATTTTCTTTACGTATATATCAAACTTGTGTGATTCTCACCAACTACTTGTTAGTTTACTTTATTTTATATACATGCTACAAGTACGATTATTAGAGATTGAAGCTTGATGAAGACACTAGATTTAGGTTATCAAAATAATTGGACAAGTTGTTGAATTTTTCTCTTATTAAATTCTATTTCCTTGCTTTAAACTTGTGTACTTGAAGTTTGAGTAAATTAATGATAATATTGTCACATAATAGTGTCACATGTGTTTTGAAAAATCTGTACGTCACACTCGGGCATTTCCGTTTAAGCTGGGGCGTTACACATTGGTATCAGAGCCGTGACTATAAGATAGGACAATAGACGTAGTGCTCTAGTTTGTTGTAGCCTATTTTATTTATTTTTTTAGGGTTGTATGATTAAAAATTATATGTGCCCTATTTAATTGTTCACTGCACATGTTTAGTATTTTATAATTGTTGATTCATTTACGCTGCATATACACAAGCACACACACAGGTCCAAGACTCATGCCTAAAACAAAGATTTTCAAGTATTTCAACAAACAATTTTCGGTTTTCGATATTTCTTCATCTTAAACATGGTTTTACGTGGCGGGTATGTAAATGAACAATGTTTTATAAGATTTTCCAAGGATAAAATAACCAAACATATTAAACGAGTTGACCTCCCATGAGCTTTCCATAGCAATTTGAATGGCCCAACTAAATAAAACAACATAAAGTTTGTGAATTGGCCTCCCATGAGCATTCCATGGCAATTTGATGGCCCAATTCAAATAACGTGTAATAAACAATTGAGTTGATCAGCCCATGAGCGTGTACATGGCATTTAACTGACCCAACTAATTAACGAATTATCGAATCAATGGAGTTGTTCGGACCATGAGCGTTACATGGCATTTAACCGACCCAACTAAATATCGAATCAAAAAATCAAATATAAGTAGTTGGTGTATCTCGGGAACCACCCTGGACGATACGTTCCAACCCAAAAATCAAATCGAAAATGATTTAAGATAGTTGGAGTGCCCATGGATTTTCACCCAACTAAGCATTTAAAATAATTTAAAAACACAATTTGGAAGTATAACCGTTTAGCCGGTTAAGTTTACCATGCAACCGTTTAGTCGATTACGGGTAACACTTAAAGTTATGGTTGTATGACATTTATCATACCCCCATGCTTTAAGGTGAAGAAACAAAACAAAACATGGGAATTCTTAAGGAATTTCCCACAATAAAAGACAATTTACCAAAAATAAGAGGATTTGAAAATATTTTGAAAGTGAGGCATAACCTCGGAATTCGTGTGTGTGTGCAATACATAAATAAGATAAACAATAAAATAATTAATCTAAGCAAGCTGCAAATAATTTTTAATAGCACATAGGGTAGTTCATATAAGCACGTACAGTGTCCTAAGCATATGTCTAAGACAAATTCTAACGACCTATTTTATAACCTTCGACTCTGATACCAATCTGTCACACCCTAACCTAAGGCGGAAATGCCGGGGCGTGATCCGATTGCTCACAGCTCGAAGATACTATCATAATATAAATGTGACAATACTATTTAATTATTTTATTTCAAATGGGCACACAATATTCAAATACACAACAATACAATTCAAATAAATATATACAATCATTTAAATTCAAATTTGTCTTTAATATAACCCTAAGGTCTTTCTAAGTGTCCATACTTCAACTTCAAGCATCCTGCATATGCGTAGAAAATAGAGTTTTGCCAACAAACATGTTGAGTGAGTTTATCACCAATTTTTGACACCAAAAATAATGTTAATATAATAAATAAGCAAAGCGTAATAAATGCGGTAAGTAAATCAAACCATGAGCAAATAGTTGTCGATTAAACCATTGCCAAGCGAATCGGGCGGTGGTCAATATGTGAACCCTCTCCAAGGGGATATGTCAAGCGATTGCATACAAAGACAAATAAGCATATGACAAGTATATTTGATTAATCACACACAATTACACATTTGCTATTTTTGATATATGTATATAGATGTTGGTCATATTTGTGGTTTATGCTTTGTATATTGGGTTTATTGTTAGGCTACATTATGTAAACCGAAATCAAGGGATTCGGTGGGCTTTGCATGTATTGGGCCTAGGTTAGTAGTCTATATATAGGATGTATGTTTACATTTGTAGGGTTGCTAGTTGGTTTTGGTTGTTCGTCCATTATTATTCAATCGTGTAAGTTAAGGGCTTAAGCACCCGACGTATAATATACGTGTGTTTTGAAGCTTCTTCATTGTGTTTGCTGTGTTCTTAATCGTTTCTCACAGAATCAACGTAGTGGTTAGTTTCCACCTAACCATTAAGTATATGGATATCACATTGAAAGATCCGTCACGGGACTTACAATTGGTATCAGAGCCTATAGACCTATTCTAGGCTCAGTCATTGGTGATATCAAGGATTCTGTTTTTTGATCTAAGAAGGTTTCTTGTGTTGAAGGTTTCTGGATCTCGAAGAAGGGTGTTCTTCGTGTTCTTCGGGTGAGAAAGGCTGAATTCAGAATAGATTTTGGTATATCTTGCATTTAATTTGAATCCCATCTTTCTTGGGATTTAGTTAAATATTCAAGAATTACCATATCATTGTCTATTCTTAGTTCTCGGGTTGAATTTGAAGTTTTCGGGAAGATTTCAAAGTTCACGGTCTGCAGTCATGGTTTTCAGGGGCATTCTCAAGTTCTCTGGCTAAATTTATTGTTCTCGGATTCAATTCCTCGTTCTCGAGAAAGTTTCGACAGTTCTCGGTGGTTGTTTGTTTTCGGGGAGTTTTTTGGTGTTCTATGGTGGATTTCAGTATTCTCGGGAAGTATTCTATGTTCTCGGGCAAATTACAGAGTTCTAGGCTTGTTTTGCTTGTTTTTGGTCATTATTCGAGTTCTCGGATCATCAATTGGGTTCTCGGATTGACGGGTCAGTCTTTGGGTTCTCTGTTTGCACTTAGGCTCTCTGTTGGGCCTACTGTTCATCTGGGCCTGTCATCCGAAGTAATTTCATGGCTTTCACCTCCACCAAATCCTCTGAGGAACAGCTATGGAGGAATATTATCAGACCATGGTTTGTTGATAGTGGCTATTCTAGGCACATGACAGGAGACATCTCTCAACTGAGCAACATTCGAATTTTTAATGGAGGATATGTTTCCTTTGCGAGAGGAGAGAAGGGAAAGATTACTCAAAAGGGTACTGTGAGTAATGATGTTCTAAAGTTTCAGAAGGTAAATGGTGTCCACATCCACTGATGAGGCTGAGTATGTTGCTGCTTCTTCCTGTTCACAGGTCATCTGGATGCAACATCAATTGCTGGATTACGGTTTGGAATTTCTTGACACTCCCATCTTTTGTGATAATGATGCTGCTATTGCTATTGTTAAAAATCCTGTTCAGCATTCCAAAACCAAGCACATTGACATCAAAGTCCATTTTATTCGTGACTGTTACGACCGAAAACTGATTCATCTTGAACAAGTCCACACCGATAATAACGTGGCGGACTTATTTACTAAACCGATCTGAACAGCCAGGTTCAATGTGCTTGGGGGATTTCTTAAGATGCTGCGTTTTGATGACTGAGTATTTTTTAGGTTTAAATTATGTACATAATTTTTTTTTCGTGTCATAATTTATGTACAATTAGGGGGAGAAAAAGAAAAATACAAAAAGAGTGTGTGTGTTTAAAAAAAATCAAAAACGGTTTGTTCCTTTGCTTAAAATCATGCCGGTTACTCGAGTTCAACGGACATATTTCATATTTGGTCCTGTCATCAATTCTTGACTCACGGGATAGCCATAAACCTTAGGGCTAAAAGTGACCGGGGCAACTGAACATACATAAAAAAATTGTTTTTGTTTAACTATCGTTTTAAGTTCTCTTACTGAAAATTATGTCGGCCGCCTAAAGTTTGGTCCTATCGTCTAGCTGTAGACACATAGGATAGTCATTCACCTGAAAACTGAAGGTAACTGGGGTGATTGGATTTAAAATTGTCTTCGGGATTATCATCTAGGAAATGATATTAATATTCAGCTAAAGCTTATTAGAAGCTTAAAAATTTTCAAATGAAAATTTATCCAACTTTTGAAAAAATGATAGATAAATTGATTCTGCGTGCCTAACGTGTGAAGTTATTAAGCTAAAAAGGCTTTTGATAAGTCATTGATGTGTATGGTAGCTTTCCATGATAAGTAAAAGTTTGAAGTGATATAAACTAAATCTGCTAAACTTATTGTGGAGGGTCATTTTGAAGATGTTTGCATGTCCCTAGATACATCTCTCCGAATGATAGGCAGAAAAGTAATTACCCAGTCATACACGAGCCCATTAGTGTCTTGATCACCAAAAATATTATATTTCATTTAAAGCGTTAAAAAAAACTGTAATGTATATAAAAATTATTGTCATTCAAATTTGTTTTCCAAAAGCTTAAAGGGGTCCTAGGGAACTATAGGGGTGGGGCATTCAAGTAAGTCTTAAACACTCTGAATGTAAGGCTTGTAAGTCCGGATGGCGTGTAAGTCCAACATTCAACCTTAAAGCTTAAAATTTTTTTGTATAAAGAAAATTATTTGATCAGCCACTAGGGGGTTGGAGTCAAATTGGGGTGATCTGGGGAAAGCCAAATACGCTTTGAGAAGAGATAAGGGGTATCTTAAGTCCATAAGTGATGTCCATATAAGCTTTATGCCTAATTGAATCTAATCATATCACTGGCGCAATGAAAATCATGCTAAGTTTCTAAATACCTGCCATCAACCTTTTCACTATGTCAAAATAACGCTGAAAATGGATCATTGTGAAAGTATCTTAATCAATATGATTTCATGTTCGGATCTTTTCTTAAAAAAGGGGTTGCTTACATTTAAATCAGCTGAAATTTGATCCCAAAATATGTTAAATCTTCTGATGGCTAGATAGGTAAATTAATTTTGTTTTAGTTTAGTTTTCACTCTAATTTTATTTTATTTTTAATTTTATCTTTTACCTCATATTTACTCGTGTCGAAACAAATGTCTTTAAGAAATCGTTTTTATCAGGAATCGGGATTGTTTTTAGATCATGAAATTTCACGACTGCTAGTCTTGATCCTTGGGTCATTATGTTTGACCAAATGTGTCCATAATATTTGTGTTCTTGGCCCAGCCATCTTTGGCCCAAGTTGTTTGTGTTAATGGTGTTCTCGGCCCATCCGGGTTCTCGGCCCAGATGGGTATCTCAGAAGTTCAAAAGGTTTTGTTTACAGATTTGATTAGGTTTGGAAGGGATCAAAAGTGGTTTATCAAGGTCTTCATCCGTTGGTCAAGTTTGGAAGATTTGCTGAAATCGAGGTAGATGTTGATGCTGCTGGTGCAGCTGTAGCTGAGGAACATATGGTTCCCGCTCAAAGGTACAACAGTCAGTACCTACTGCTGAATAAGTTAAAGAGTTTGAAACGTTCAAGAAAAAGCTCCAGTTGACTGCATTGAAGCTTCCTTAATTAGTCACTGCAACACATGTTAAAGATGATATTGACGAAGAGCCAGCCACCGATCTTATTCCACGCAAACGACGAAAGAAAGATTCAAGACTGGGTGTGCAAGCTAGTGATGTGATACCAACTACTCAACCAACTGTTGCTGAGCTCGTTACTGTTGAAGCTCAGACAGCTCAAGGCCCATCTAATGTTGCTCAACAAACTCAAGAACATATTTTTGAAGATATTCTCGAGCACGAATAAAGCAATAAACCAAGGGGGAGATTGTTGGGTCATATTTGTGGTTTATGCTTTGTATATTGGGTTTATTGTTGGGCTACACTATGTAAGCTGAAATCAAGGGATTCGGTGGGCTTTGCATGTATTGGGCCTAGGTTAGTAGTCTATATATAGGATGCATGTTTACATTTTTATGGTTGCTAGTTGGTTCTAAGTTGTTCGTCCATTATTATTCAATCGTGTAAGTTAAGGGCTTAAGCACCCGACGTATAATATACGTGTGTTTTGAAGTTTCTTCATTGTGTTTGGTGTGTTCTTAATCGTTTCTCACAGAATCAACGTAGTGGTTAGTTTCTGCCTAACCATTAAGTATATTGATATCACATTGAAAGATCCGTCACGGGACTTACAATAGATATGTATATATATAGTATGATATACGCATATGTCCCCAAAACATTTTTGAAAACTGAGTAAAATGGGGAATGATAAAACTCACTTGATCGAATAAGCCAAACGAGAATGAATACGACAAGTAAGTGGAAACCACGCTCTTCGAGAATTATCGACATGAATCCTAATTAAATAATATAATATTATGAACGAATTATAAATGATGTAACACGTATGATGAATTTAGGATTTCAATGTGATTTGAGTTACAATTATGATTAGTGCGTTACGGATTGAAAGATTACTCTCTAAGGATTATTATTATTATTGCAAAAACAATATTATTAATTACCTTCAAATTGTGAGAATCATTGTTTATTGTATAATTGAATTTACATTTAATTAGTTTAAATAAATATGAGTTATGAAATATAATGATAAACGTTTAAGTATATAATTAACATAAAAATTTATATTTTAGAATCTTTAACGAAATTCGACGGTAAAAATATAACCATGAACATATTTATTATAGTTTTGTTTAAAACGAATATTTTATATATATATATATATATATATATATATATATATATATATATATAATAACCATGAACATATTGATAAAGACGCTTGAGAAACTTCCATATTGATGTCGGATTTTAATAATGACGGTTTATTATTAATACGATATATATATATATATATACGAAAATTTTTGATGAAGTTAATTTACACGGAACATTTATTTTATGAAATCGATTAAATAAAATATTGTTTATTTAATATTTAATATTAATTATAATATATTATAAATCATTAAAAAACAATTTAAAACCATCAAAATAAAGAAATACCAAAAATATGGCCGGCCCGGACTCGAACCCGCGCCTATGGCCGGAACAGAATGGAACACACACACACCAGCCAGCTCAGTTGATTAAGATCTGGAAATGGATATATTTATAAAGAAAGTAATTATAACCATATTCATAAACCCTAATTATGAAATCGTTCAATCCGTTCAATGTTAATTTAATTAATGTTAGGGCTTTTATGCAGCAACTCACGACGAACCTGCACATATAATTTATTATCTGAATAGGTGTTTAAACACGGCTCAATCGCAAAGCAACAAAGCCGGTGATGTGAGTGACGAACAGAAGATTATCAGCCTCTGACAATCAAATTAACCATAGGGCTTTGGTTTGAGCTGGTAAGAGAGGGGTGCAGATACGAGGAATCGAGTTATAATCAAGTCTAGGTTATATAGATGGGTTTTAGGTCAAGTCGGTTAGTTAAAGAATCAATACACGTTATAACGGATCTCGTTTCCTAATTAACTTAGTCAGTTAGGCAGATAATAGTAATAATAATCATAAACACGATTCAATTCCGAGTTTAGAACGAAGATTGTGGCTCAACTAAACTAAACGGGTCAAGGTTACGGGTTACGGATATGGTTTAACAGGTTTGGTTACTGGGTTATAAAGGTTTTATACAGAAATTGCAATTTAGTCCTTGGGAAGTTGATGTGGATACAATAAATGATTAAAGTTTAATTTTGGGTTAAAAGTGTACATTTTCTAAAAGTTTAAGTATATATATTAAATAAATATAATAAATAAACAAGTATAAATTGTATATTCATTACTCGATAAACGTGATACTTTTCATTGTTAAAATTTCTTGAACCTAAAACGGATCGGATAGTAGATGTAAATTTGTATATGAAAACCCGAGTTGTTACAAATCAGACGTGGGACCCGGTTGCTTACCTGGAGAGTTCGGAAAGTGCATGAAACCTATTAGGCCAAAACGTACCACTCAAACACCATACGAATCACAACATTTTTCTCTCCTGTTTAATTGAATGATGCTTTTTTATACATTTAGCATTACAGTTTTCTCTCTCTTCTACTCAATACCAATTCAACAAATATTAAAAAATAAATAAGGACAAACAAAGTTTCTCCAAATTTAAAAAAAAATCACTACATTTTCTCTTTTCACCGTATAATTTACAAATTCCCTTCACACAATTAAAAAGGATAAGTTAAGAATAATATGAGGTTACTAGAAACACACCATCCAACTATTTTTTTTTTTTGAATGTTAATGCTTTTCTCCTACTATTTACAATATACCACCATTGTCAGGAATCGAACCCTAGACCTCTCACCCAAAGACCAAAGCCTTTACCATCCCACCAAAGTGGAGATGGCACCATCCAACTATTGAATTGCTAAACAAGATGTTGGGACCCACAATCCTAAATCATATTTATGTAAATAGTATGTTTGAAATTGACCTTGAAAACGAGTTATTAACTTATTGATTTTCATAATTTAAATTTAAAAATTTGGAATTTATGGCTTTTAAAACATTATAAAAAAAGTCATTGGGGTGGTGGCCCATTGATAGAGACAAAATCTCTTAACATCAAGGTCTTGGTTCAAGTCTCATCACCAATAAAGAAATTTACCTTTTCAAAAAAAAACATTATAAAAAAGTTAAAATAAAAGCAACTTTTATTTTTAAATGCAACTCCTAAGTCCTAACAGTTAAATACTTAAATATCTTTTTTCTAATTTCTACTAATTTGACCAACAAAAGTTTTAAGGATTCCGCGCTAGGCTAGCCAATAATCTATCGCCACATAGACAAGCATACTAGCACACCAAAAACGGCTGCTTGACTATTTGAAAAGTCAAACTCCCAATTGCAATTTTCCAAATCTAATAAATTATTAATAATTTCAATAAGGCAGCCGGCTGGCTTCAAGAACCAATAGGCAACATCCGTACAAAACCCAATCAGTCGGACATTACCGGGAACCCACCTCCGATTACTCAAGTCTTCAGCTTTCTGTCAGATATCTGTGTGAGTTTGTTCTTTAATTCTGTTTTGATTTGTGGGTTAGGTTTATTTGTTTAAATTCTGCACTTGGGTCTCAATATTATTGAGGTGAATTCGTTTGCTGTGTTTTCTTGATTCTGTTTTGGATCAAATTCGTGGGTTTTTTGGGTTGCACACCAAGTGTTTGATGAAATTCCTCTTTTAGTTGGGGCTGTGTTTTGTTGTTAGTTTTGTGATGGAAACTTTGGAAGAAGAGAATTTGATTGCTGCTGCTAGGCTTATACTAAAGGCGTTGGATTCCAACAAGAAAATAACCGATAAAGCAAGCGAAATCTTGGCCGATTTGGGCACCCAATTGGCCTGCTTGAAGATTATTACTTCGCCTGTAGATCAAGATGAAGAAGAAGATGAAGAAGAAGATGTAGAGCTTGTTGATATCAGAGAACGAGTTAATTTGATTCATGAAAAGATTATGAATTGGGAAGGTGTAGATTCAATGATATGGGATTATGATCCCGAACACGGTAAGGAGTATTTAAAAGCCGTGAATGAAGCAAGAAAACTAGCCGAGAGTTTGGAGAGTTTGAGTCTGAGTAAAGATGAAACCGAGCTTTTGAGAAATGTTAATAGTATAATTAAGATATCCATGTCTAGAATGGAGGAGGAGTTTAGACATATACTTGTTCAAAATATGCAAAACTTCGAGCCCGAACATTTATCTTTTCGGTCTAATGAAGATGACAGCGTAGATTTGAACTCGATTGTGTCATTTGGGGATGATTCAATTGATGAGTCGGTTCAGAGAGATAGTGTAAGCCGTGGATCCGAGGTTGTTATTATGGATTTGGTTAACCCTCAAGTGATTCCTGATCTCATAAGCATTGTTAACTTGATGTTTGGCTCAAATTATGGTCAAGAATGTTGTCAAGCATTCATAAGCGCGCGTAAAGACGCGCTAGATGATTGTCTTTATATTCTTGAAATTGAAAAGTTAAGCATTGAAGACGTTCTGAAAACCGAATGGGGTGCTTTGATTTCTCGGATTAAAAGATGGACCAAGGCGATTAAGGTCTTCGTGCGCGTTTATCTCGCAAGCGAAAAGTCTTTATGTGAGCAAATTTTCGGTCAATTTCAAACCGAGCCCGTGAGCTCAGTCTGCTTTTCGGAGTCATCAAAATCTTCAATCTTGCAGCTTTTAAAATTTGCAGAAGCGGTTTCCATCGGGCACCAGCAACCCGAGAAGCTTTTAAAAATTCTCGACACGTATGAAGTATTATCGGATCTTGTTCCAGATATCGATGATTTGTATGGTAATGAAAACGGTTCATGTGTTAAAACCGAGTTCCAACACGTTTTAACGCGCGTCAGTGATTGTGTGAAAGCAACATTTATCGAGTTTGAGAAAGCGGTGGGGTCCAACACGTCGAACAGCGCGTTCCCGGGTGGTGGGAACCACCATCTGACTCGTTATGTGATGAATTACATTAAAACGTTAACCGAGTACAGTGATTCCTTAAACGAGTGTTTGAAAGACCAAGATCAAGTGGATGATCAAGACTCTTCATCCTCACCCGACACGAATCCTGGGACTGATAATGATAATACAAACAACAAGAACACTCCGATGGCGGTGCATTTTAGATCATTGATGTTGGTTCTTGAACAAAACCTTGAGGAGAAATCAAGATTATACAAAGATGAAGCTTTGAGACATCTTTTCATGATGAATAATATTAATTACATGGCTGAAAAGGTTAAAAATTCAGAGCTAAGAAATGTTCTCGGGGACGATTGGATTAGAAAGCGAAACTGGAAGTTTCAACAATATGCAATGAGCTATGAACGAGCCACATGGAGCTCGATTCTGAATTTCCTAAGAGAAGATGGTCTCTCGGGTGGCTTGGGTTCAACCTCTAGAACTCTTCTTAGAGAGAGGTTGCAGGCGTTTTATACCGCATTTGAAGACATTTACAAAAGTCAAACCGCGTGGTCAATACCGAATAGTCAACTTCGCGAAGACGTGAGGATCTCGATGTCTCTTAAGGTGATTCAAGCTTATAGGAATTTTGTTGGTAGACATGCTAATAATATAAGTGAGAGGTATGTTAAATATACAGCTGATGATCTTGAGAACTGTATCTTGGATTTGTTTGAGGGAGCTCCAAAATCATTGCATAGCTTCCATAGAAAGTGATATCACTAGACCACACACTTATTTTGTAACATATATAGCTGTCTAAATTGTAAATTTGTATTATATTATGAAACATTTGGTTAAATCTTTTAATTCTTTAGTTTTATGTATTAGGAACTACAATTATATCTCTCTTTTTTTAATGGAATTATATCTGTCTCTTGAATTATACCATCTCTTAACAAGCAGGATTGGCAAGATTGAATGGACTGTTAATGCCATTGATGATTGAAGGTCGATCAGATAACAGATGCCTTGAATGATTATCGGTAAACTTTGAACGATTGTTAATTTCGCCGGGATGGTTGACCAAGGATTAATAGGCATTTAATTTAACGGCATCTCGTAGAGAGAGAATATAAGAAGGTGAAAGAATGACTATATCTATTATAATGTAATATAAATATCTTTTCTATGCAATAAAACTCTTTAGAAACGCAATCTCCCCGACACCTAAAGAAAATGAAGTGAGTCATCAAAAACTTTAACTAAACCTTCCATTTTATAACTTTAATAAATTGAATTAAACTAAACTGAAAGCTTGGAAAGAGGTAAATAGATTCCCCGGAATAAGCTTGAAACTGGTACCGGGTACAATTTGCCATCCTTATCCATGACTAGCGTGCATGATCACATACAACTTATCTGTCCAACATTATTCATCATGCTCAAGATCTAATCTCATTCAACCAACGTCCACGGATCCCATTAACACCAATGTCCATTGAACTTTTATACGATGTTCATGAAGAAACCAAGGATTTCCGAGGATGATAGGGAGCATCAATTGTACACATTGGTCTTGGTGAAGTTGTCTAACGGGGTGGCTAGGCCAATTCATGCGAGGATATCATAGTACCCAACGATATCTATCGAAGTGGTGGCCTCATAAGATTTATGGATATGACATGAATTTTTTGGTGCCGCTGGTTTAAATAACGACCTAAATGTCCTACACTAGTCACCGTTATTCAACGATCAAATGCATGGAACGACACCATGGTGTTTGTTTGATAGGAAAGGAAAACATTTTAATTATGTTTACAAACTTACAATCCTGCATATGGTATATACCCCACATGGGCGGTGTTTGTAAATCACTACATTTTTCGGTTAAAAGAAAAGAAGTTTGCGAAGGCTTAAGAAGCCGCAAGAAAAGACAGAGACAAAGCTTTTGGTATTTTGAAAGCAAAATAGGGAATGTTTGACTACCGACACAAGCAATGCATTTTAGAAATATCATGCACACTTGCATCAGTCTTCACAATATAATCCAAAGGACAAAGGCAAAATACCATCTCCAGAAAAAATACCCAATACTCCAAACAACAATGTACTCCAAAAAACAATGTGGTTGATGATGCTTGACTACATGATAATGAAAAACACTTGTTTTTGCGATTTAATCTTATCAAACATATTTGGAATACTGTCTTACCCCAACTTACATATGTAGTTATTATTTTTATTTATTGTTATTTTTAATCTTAATTTTTATTTTTGCATGTCTTGTATTTTTTTTATTTTGTATTTAAATGGGAAGTTATTTTTATTTTATATTATGTTATTTTAATTTAAAAATAATTTAGTTAAAGAAAAATAAAAATATAAAATGAGTAAAGGATAGATTAGGGTGAGAGAGAACATTTTCACATTTGAAATATGGATTTCGATGGATTGAAATAAAATGGAGGAAATCCGATTTGACACCTACTTAAAAGTGAGAGATGATGAAAAATGGTTTAAAGTGGAATAAGTTCGAATAACCACTTCCACCACCACCGTAACACCAAACTAATCATGTTACGATTGTACATGAACCCGAACATGAATGTTATGAAACATATGTATCGTTACATTATAATCCTTTACAAAATTATTATGTCCATTTCAAATGTGACATTCACATTCATATTTTATTACAAAATAGATAAAAGTAATACCTCTTTAAAACACGTAATATTATATTTACTAAAAAATCTATAATTAAAAGCATTCTCAATCTGTCCCTCGTCTCTATATTTATAAGTATACTAAAAATTACTACAGTTCTCTTTTTCATGTTCAATTAAATTAAATAATAATTTTATAAAAAAAAACAAGCCCACCAATTACCTTCTACCTCTTCCCCCTTCCGGCGCTTTGTAGAACCCCCCCCCCCCCCCCAAAGCGCCCCAGGGGCGATGTTCCCGGCGTTTTGGGGGCGCCTTGGGGTAGGAAACCTCTCACTACACATGGTCTTATCTTGTTCTGGTTATACATAAAAGCAAACGTGAATGTTATAAAACATTATGTATTCATAGCTCCTTACAAAATTAACGTCCACCTTTTTTTAAAATGACTAAATGTTACACTCTATAAGGATTAAAACATTATCCTCTATTCTACTTCCTAACCACCCTATCAAAACGAGACGGAAAATAATTTTTGTACTAAAGTTACTTAACTGACCAAAACTTGAGACGAAGATGGCGCTTTATTGGCAATGGACTAAGCACATACAAGTTTAAGAAAAAAAGGATATTGTGGGCTGAAAAATGGGTATTGGCGTGGTTTGAAAAATCGTGCCTAGACGCTAATTAATCGTTGACCGATATCACCGACTAGTCGCCGATTAGACTCTATTTGGTCAAAATCGGTTAAGATTATAAAAATTATATATAAAAATTAGTGTATGTGTGTGTAAGTATGTTTGAAAAACTACATATAAATTGCAATTCGATTAATCTCTAGTAATCCTGATTAATCGCTAGTTTTCATTAGTCACTACACACCACCC